>NC_069730.1:18292652-18957652 GCF_027358585.1 Pangasianodon hypophthalmus | reverse complement strand
TCATGGTGAATTGTCCGATGGTGGAAGAAATAAGAATTTACCTGCATCCGATTGTCTTAAATTAAAGTTCACAGAGCCATTATTAAAAAAAATCCTACATCTACTTCATTTTGAGTATTTTGATGGTATATTGCACTACAAATTCAACTGTCAGAAATTCATCATTAAATTTTGAGACGTTTCGAGAATGAGGAAATGATGGTGTAGGAAATTGTATGTGATGTTAGAGCGCCTTGTGGCGCCATCTTCTGTCTCTGTCTCTCTCTCTCTCTCTCTCTCTCTCTCTCTCTCTCTCTCCCTCTCTCTGCACTGTCATGATTGATAATCACACTGTCCTGTGTTACCCTGAAGAGGACAGGTTCTCAAGGCTTCTCCTTCATATTTGAGGGAATTTTTTCTTGCTTACTCAACTGGGATTTTAAAGATATACCCAGATGTATTTTATTTTATTAGCTATGGTTTTAATATAAAACTATTACTAAAACCACAATACAAATGTAATTGAATTAAATCAAAGAATGTTTCTTTCCTGGTTTTCGATGTACACAAACATGTAAGTAGTTTTATGGACAGTAATTATATTATGAGCATATACAGAGTGAAACTCTCTGAATTACTAACGACTAAAGCGTTACTATTTCATTCTTCAGTAGTTAATGATGATCTGAAACAGTATTATACGGCGAAACACAAGAACTCATTACTAATGACTAATTATTTATAACGCTTATTTATATATGTGCATTAAATAGTGTTTTAATGTTAAAGAGTGTTAAAGAGACAGGGAAATGAGGTAGATTGGGAAATATACAACATTACTTAGACGTACTACTGAGTGTGCTGTGTTCAAATCATTTTAGAGAATATGTTGATTTTAAAAAGTTACATGTTATACTACTGCAAATAAATTCTTAAACATTACTTACCTCTTAATTATAGTTCTGTACTGAATCTGTTCACGCCGACATTTAGAAAATTTCATTATCAATTTGGAAAATATTGAATATTTTCTAAACATTGATGTTTACTTAAGCCAACATGTATATGCAGAGGCATAGCTATAGCTAGGAGGGTTGATTTCAGATTTGAACTGCCTCTGATATATTTTATTACAAATCAAAATGCTTATTTGTGGATACAGCACTACAGAATGTTTGATTTATATATACACGCACACCTGATATAAACATCATTATAGTGCAATTAGTGAGCAAAAATGTTACCAAGTCAAATATAGACCTTAACAAAAAGACAGCTGCGTCAAAGGACCAGGTCAGAACATTTTTGCTTTAATGACCTTCTGCTTAGACAATGAAAATCCTGCATATTTGTCAGTTCCACAGAAATGTCTGAAGATACTATCTAACAATTCTGTGATTTAAAGATCAAGTCATAAAGTTTCGACCCTCATAAGGTCAGTGTACAACCCTTCAACATGATAAGGCAATATTTTGGTGAAACAGTCTTCATTTACTTTATGTTCACTGGCATCTATATAATACAGTGCATCCGGAAAGTATTCACAGCGCTTCACTTTTTCCACATTTTGTTATGTTACAGCCTTATTCCAACATGGATTAAATTCATTATTTTCCTCAAAATTCTACAAAAAATACCGCATAATGACAACATGAAAGAAGTTTGTTTTGAAATCTTTGCAAATTTTTTGGAAAAAAAAAAAAAAAAAAAAATCAAAAAAAAAAAAATCACATGTACATAAGTATTCACAGCTTTTGCTCAATACTTTGTTGAAGCACCTTTGGCAGCAATTACAGCTGTTACAGCAATTAAATCCTTTTGAGTATAATGCTACAAGCTTGGCACACCTATTTTTGGGCAGTTTCTCTCATTCTTCTTTGCAGGATCTCTCAAGCTCCATCAGGTTGGATGGGGTTTGCTCAGTTTGGCCGGGCGGCCGGCTCTAGGAAGAGTCCTGGTGGTTCCAAACTTCTTCCATTTACGGATGATGGAGGCCACTGTGCTCACTGGGACCTTCAATGCTGCAGATACTTTTCTGTACCCTTCCCCAGATCTGTGCCTCGACACAATCCTGTCTACAGACAATTCCTTGGACTTCATGGCTTGGTTTGTGCTCTGACATGCACTGTTAACTGTGGGACCTTATATAGACAGGTGTGTGCCTTTCCAAATCATGTCCAATCAACTGAATTTACCACAGGTGGATTCCAATCAAGTTGTAGAAACATCTCAAGGATGATCAGTGGAAACAGGATGCTCCTGAGCTCAATTTTGAGTGTCATGGCAAAGGCTGTGAATACTTATGTACATGTGATTTTTAAAATTTTTTATTTTCAAAAAATTTGCAAAGATTTCAAACAAACTTCTTTCACGTTGTCATTATGCGGTATTGTTTGTAGAATTTTGAGGAAAATAATGAATTTAATCCATTTGGGAATGAGGCTGTAACATAACAAAATGTGGAAAAAGTGAAGCGCTGTGAATACTTTCCGGATGCACTGTATATTTATAGTCAAAAAAAGATGGACAGGATGAGTGTGTAAGGATGAAAGGATGATTATTAATGAGTGTGTTTGAGTCTGGAGCCCACTAGAGGGCAGTGTGATTCCATGTTCATATCAGAGCTGCTGTAATAAAACTGAGTTATCAAGAACAAGCAGGCGGAGGGTTCAAAATAGATCCTGTAAATGGTCCCAAATTACTTATTTCCAGGTTCAAAAAGCACCATGTGTCAGCAGTGCAGTGCATAAAATCCTGCAGATACAGATCCAGAGCTTTAGTTTACCGTTCACATCAAACATTCGAATGGAGATAAAAATCTCAGTGACTTTGACCACAGCATGGTTGTTGGTGTCAGTTTGAGTATTTCAGATACTGCTAATTTCCTGCAATTTTCACACACAACGGTATCTATAGAGAATTGTGGTTTAAAAAAAAAAAAAAAAAAAAAAAAAAACATCCACCGAGAGGCAATTGTTTGACCAGCAACGTCTTGCTGATGAGAGGTCAGAGGAGAATGACTAGACTGGTTCGAGCTCACAGGAAGGCTACGGTTGCTCAAATAACCACTCTTTACAACCGTGGTGAGCAGAAAAGCATGTCAGAATACTCAACAACTTGAACCTTGAGAAAACCAAATCAAGTTCTCTTCCTGTCAGCCAACAACAGGAATCTGAGGCTACAGTGGGCACGGGCTCACTGAAGCCAGACAGTTAAAGATCAGACAATGCTGGTTCACTTGGTTCTGCATTCTGAGCTGCATTTCTGCTCACCATGGTTGTAAAGAGTAGTTATTTGTGTTACCAGAGCATTCCTGTCAGCTCAAACCAGCCTAGCCATTCTTCTCTGACCTCTCTCATCAGCAAAGTGCGGCCAAAGGGGAGGGTGGGGAGAGTTGTCACATATTTTTGTAACTCTTGTGAGTAAAATATTCTAAAGCTCTGTGTTTTTGACACATGAACATTACATTTGTCTCTCTATTCATAATAAACACATACCAATTTTCATGTTAATAGAATAGAGGATGTATAATATTAAATCAAAGTACCCAGAATGTTACAACCGACCCCGTAGGTGTAACATGTGCGGTTGGTGGTAACATGTCAATTTGTTAGATATTAATATACATTTCCAATTATTTTATCATGCTATAAAGAACTCTTAGGCAGTCGTACAATGTTTGTACCAGAAAAAGCACTTTCCTTTCTAAAACGTTCCTATTCTTAAGTGTGTGCATACACGTGAATAACAGCTGTTTTGATCAGGCCTCTGAGCTTCATTCTTCCACTTATTTTTCCAAATCTCTTTTCTATTTTTTTATATATCTTAAATACACTGTTACGACCCACACCACACTGTCAACTGAACGCTGTGAACTGCTTAGCGCTGTCAACTATGTCATCAATTATGCCAAGTCAAGGTGAAATAGGCAAAACTAGTATATTACGGTTTCATCTGCATACAGAATTAACATATAATTCAAAACGTTCTTCAGGAAATTTACTTTCATACCTCAAAATCTGAGAGCGGGTTGCCGATTGGAGGAACAGAGAGTGTTACAGCTGACCCCACTCTCCCCTACATACGGTACATAAACCTGGTCACAGCAAGCATTTCATTTTGCAGGCTGGTAAACAGATATTTAATAAGATATTGTAGGTGTGTCTTCTCAAAATGACGTCCCTGCAGTCTATTTCTAAGTAAACAATGTTTCTTAACCTAAAAAAAAAAAATCTTCACAACTCAACTGAAATATCAGTGACAAATACAACAGTGGTGCAGTGTATTAATGCTGAAATGGCTTTGGTCCTACACATTAACACTCATTAATGTCTGACAAATGAAAGAATGCATTTCAAGTGGATGGTATGGTTACTATGACACAGCATAATATGTAAACAGATTTTTAAAAAAATACAGATTCGATAAGGCACCACTGGACAACATTCAAGATCTGCTGTATTGTTTGGTCCCATAATAACATCTGAAAGTGGTTACGTATTCTTTACAGTATTATTATTATTATTCATTGTAATAAAAATTATAAATAAAATGTTGTTAAAGTAACAGAAAAGGACAAATCAATCTCGGATTAATTCACTTTCTTTTGTCTTCCTTTGAAAGCATCCATGAAGTTGAAGGCTCCGAAGTACATGCCCAGGATCACGGATTCCTTATACGGCAGGAAACTGTGGGGGGGAAAAAAAAATCACTCAAATACAACCTGCCTCATGTCATGACATATCCGGTGATGATGAGATCTGAAGACAGGAGCTGAGAGAAACCAGCGTCAGAATTCAATTTAAATATGAAAGAGGACAGATGAGAAGGTTGGCTGCATTTTGCAAGTTTTCAAGTTTGAACATGTTGAAAAAAACAATCCTCCATCCAAGGATGGACATCCGGCTTAATCGGATTTTGGCAATATTCTAATTGAGTCACGTGAACGCTGCAATCCGAATGCCTGATTCAGATTAAGACAATATTCTGGTTCTCCAAATTCCGATTCCCAGCCGTGGAATATGCCTGTTTTAATGGGAAATTTGTTGAATGTAAACACCTTATTCAGAAAATCCACTGAAAGGAGATATATGCACATGCTCAGTCTGCAAGGACTTGTGGGTGCTAACAGATGCTAAGCTGTAGGCTAGGTATTTAGAAATGGCAACTCGGACATACTTACAACAACCATGTTTACAGGAATATTCCGACGCTTGTACGCATATAAACATCGTAATCGGAATATGGCTGCAACCCGAATATAGACCTTAAACGGACTTTGATGTGCATGTAAACGTAGCCATTGTATGGATGTTAATTGAGGTTTATTTTTGACACATTCTTTGCTGATGTTCATTAAAATATAACATTGCAAATAGAATAAAACAGCCTGAACTTTGTGATGTCTTGCATTTACCCATGAAAAAGACAACTTTGTTGACTACTTTTCTGATTTACTAGTAAAAATACTAGTAAACTAGTCAAAATTAATAGTTGCGCAACCCCTAGTTTACACCTGTCTGATATCTTGTGCACACTTTTCTGGTGACAAGCTTCAGAATCCTCCCTGACTGACTTGTGCTTTCATGTACACAACTGTGCACCATTTTTTGACATGAAAACAAACTTTTTGAATGAGATTTTTCTGAACAAGATATAGTCACTGAAAAACGTCAGATATAGTCACTGAAAAAAACGTTCAAGCACAACGTCTTTAGACTTTATTCCACTTTTGTTCTAAACAGTAAGTGGTGAGTAAACATGGCTGGCTCTTTGTGGTCATGTCTTGTAAAAGTAGGTGGTTCTTGGTCATGTTTGGTGACAAAAAGTAGCAGACTCTCTAGTGAACCATGAGGTCTGGCGAGGTCTGAGATGATATCAAACCTGTCTATTGGGAGCGAAACAATTTGATATTTCATATCTTTAGTTATCACATTAAAGCATAGTATAAATTGTGAGGTTGTACTGTAACCATAATGCGCATCAGTTATCTACCTCGCTCAGCTTCAGGTTCAGTGGTGGACGAATCCATCCGCGTAAAAAAAAAAATCGATTTTTTGCTTTTGCAGAACTCCTGATGATTTTCACCTGATGAGAAACGTATAACTAATGGCACACTGTCACATCCCTCCACCACACCCATACAGAAGGATCACATATTAGAATTCGAGATCATCCATGCAGGTCTTACAACCACCTTTCTAATGAATTTAATAGATCTGTCAAGATTCAGACGGTCAAGGTCTCGAGTGGCCACTTCTCCAACACCTGCCTGTGTACATTACCATGATAAAGCCTCAGTCTCATGTTCCACAAAGGCAGTGATGATAATTACCAGCCTGCAGCCAAATTACAATAGAGCCGTCTCCGCTTGGCGATTAAATGGCCATTTCTGTCCTGCCAGACAGGTGTTGCTTTATCTGAGTGTCACTGCTGCACAAAGACTTTCTTAAGGAGGATTGGATGACAACGTGAGAAAAAACCCAACATTCTGCGAACGAAAGGAAGTGAATCTCTGACATTTTACTCCTGTAACCAGTTTGACGAGAGCCATCATCTGTTTATGAGCAACACACACTATCAGAACAAGTATCCTTTTATGAAACACATGACACTAATACTTTTTTAATCCGGCCTACATTTTTTAATTTCTCACTAAATTTCAGCTCTGGAATCATCCAGTACTTAATGAATTTATAGATTTATAGATAGATATAGATTTATAAGCTGTGAATACTGCTTTAGTGTGCGTTTAGACATCCAGCTTGCAGAGAACTAAACTGGTATCTAATACTGATTCAATTCAATACACTTCAAATTTACTTACATTGACACTGTCACAAAGCAGCTTTACAGAATATGGATTTAGATCTGTCATTAATGAGCAAGCCAGGAGTGACCAGGGCAAGGAAAAACTTCCTGAGATAACAGGAAGTAAGCACTGTTTGGAATAAAACACTCCGTGCCATGCTGTTACAGAAAAATAATCAGCAACGGGGTGGTATGATGAAGCAAGCTACTGTGACCACTTGATTCTTTTCCTATAGCAGCCTACACCATAGCGTTTTATTCCTCTTATACCACAGAAATTTGACAACGATTACAATTTTTATTGTATTACTCAACAACATGTGTTCTATCCATTTACAGCTACATTTAAAGCTGAGGGTCATCCATTATAGCAGCTATAAACAGTCATAGTCTCATCAGCTTCTCTCTTCTTCTCTCTCTTGGATTAAAAAAGCAGTTTGTGATGCTACCGAGAAACCGCAAAGTAGTTCTGAAGACTTTCCCACAGTGGAAAACTTAAGCACTGACACTGAATACTTTCGAAAACATTTTAAAAACTGCGTACGTGTTTCAGTCGCTGTGCATCAAAGACAGAAATAAAATAAGGTAAAAGTGTTCACCACGTGCGTTCGACTTCAGTCCCCTTTTGTGTTTTGTTTTATTGTTTAATATTTTATACGACATATGCTCTGTATTAGACAGCTGTACAACAGTTCAGGGATACACATCGACACACTGGTGTCTGACGTTGTGGTTTTTAAGTAGCACGCGATTTAGGTCACATGACTCTTTCTGGTGAAATAAGTTTGGATGAACTCCAAATAAGCATGCCTACATGGCGCGCTTACATAGGAATGGTAACAATGAAGTCTCTGAATACTTAATAGAGCAACTAACACCGACATAATGAACGAATATGTATGAATTTAAATTATTTGGATCAGCCATAGAGTTAGTGTACATTTTGTTTTTGGCTGTACTGATGTGTGACACACACACATACACACCGATATTGTCTTATGTGTAGTTCTGTAAGCTTTTTTGTGTCATATATTTCATCACAAAGATGATTTGACCTGAAAAAACAGTGTATTAATACATTTCTGAGGTAACCATTATTCAATTTTACCCATTAAGTGATTTCTGTTCTACATTTAAAACATTAAAGCACACACTGTAAGCTGTCCCATATGGTCTTACCTTTTCAAAAACAGTAAGAAGTACATGCTCCTTGGCATTAAAAGGTAGGTCTGGTCTGTCACAATGGCGTTCATGATCTTCTTTGCGACGTACTCAGGTTCCAGGATAGGAAGCAAACGTGGCCATCTGAAGAAAAAAAAAAAAAAAGCAAACAAAAACAAATCAGTATGTGTGTCAGGGATGCGAAAGAGGGCGCTCTAGTGACTTCACTAATCCTGGGCCACGTATTCTCACTGAGGAAAAGCCAAAGAAGGGCTCAGAGTTTAAGGAAACAACAAATCTTCAGTCTGGATGCTTGAAAAACTCAAAAATTACTGAGCAGATGCGTATGGAGGAAAACTGGCTGTAGTTCTGTAGCAGGTCAATTACATGGAATTAGTAAGAAATAAAACACACCGTGTTGTGCTGCTGTAGGAAAATAATCAATAACAGGGTGGTCTGAGGAAGCAGAGGCACTGATACCACGCTCACGCACTGATACCACGCTGTCCTGAAGTGTTTTATTCCTCTTACACCACAGCAATTTACACACAATTACAACTATTTATGAATTAAAGAATGACACATTATACTTTTTATCTGCTTATTGTTACATTTAACGTTGTGAAACGTCCTCAGAAAAGGGAGCTCCTGTCTTTCCCAAACGAGTCTCTCTTTTTTCTTTTTGTTCAAGGTAATAAGACAAAAACAAAAAAAAAAAAGCTTGTCATGTTACTGTGAAACCACAACACTGTGTCCTGAAGATGGCAGAAAACTTACTGTTACAAAGCACTGACACTGGAGACTCCTTCCATAAATATTAAATAAATATCTCCTGACAGAAAATCACAGAGTATTTAAACTTTGTTTATGAGGAGTTTCCGTCATACAGGTCCCTGTGAATGAGCTGTTACTATAGAAACGATAACGTATTAGAACGAGCTCCTGTTATAGAAAATAATCAACACCTTCTCTTCTGACCAATCAGAATCCAATCTCTCAGAGACTAAAAAGTGATTTAATTTACCCACATTATAAATGACGATTCAATCAGTCACTGAATGACAATTAATCCTCAGCCATAATTTCATAATTGTAACCGACTTCCTACACGATTTCTCAATCCGTTACAGGTTCTGTGTAGAGCCCAACAGCAGCACGTTTCCCTGCCTGATTACTCACTTGGTGCCACAGCCGTCGAACATCCCCGTGTTGATGAAATACGGACACACTATAGTCGTCTTGATGCCTTCTTTTCCTGTGGCTATGAGCTCCAGGGCCACGGACTCGGCGAAGCCCACGGCAGCGAACTTGCTAGCGCAATAATCTGAAAGTAGAGAAGGGAAGAAAAAAGGAAAGAATTTTAAATACTTTGTTTTGAGCTGGAACTTGAGCATGTACACTAATACAGTGGTTCTCAAAATGGGGTCCCAGGGCTCTGTGAAGCAAAGTCTTCTTTGCATGTTGATTTATTAAATTATGTATTTTTTCTTACTTTTTTTCTTTTTATTTACTTCTTATTTTTCTGTTAGTGAACTTTCCACTGATAGAATGCATTAGGTCCAAGTTGACTTTAGTGCTTGGACCCCTAAATATAATAACTTTGAAGGGAGTGGAAAGTTGAACAGAAAAAAAAAATGAATACAAATAAATAAATAAATAGATAAATAAATAAATAAATAAATACATAGAAATACAAAGATTAATATAAAATAATACGAAATTTAAAAAAAATACAAAATTTAGTAGAGTGGTGAAACGTAGTGAAAAACATGACGTGGCTCTCGAGAAGGTCAGCTAGAGACCTAAACCAAAACCAAAAACAGGTAATGTTACTGTGACGGGGCAAAAACGGTTTACAGGAAGCTCAGATATCTCAGGAATCCATGATTGCTCAACTCGGGACCCTCCCGCTAACGTACAGCAGGTTCTAGTGGAATTTCATTCATGGCAAACTGTCAGAGGAGAGAAGAGAAGCTGGAGGGTGATATTCCAGATGTAAAAAAAAAAAAAGAAAAGTCTATTAATGACTTCTCTTCTGATCTTTTTTGACTTATTTGATATTTTGACTTAGCATCTCATTATTCTGACTTAGCATCTTGCTATTCTGACTTAGCATCTCGCTATTCTGACTTAGCATCTCGCTATTCTGACTTAGCATCTCGCTATTCTGACTTAGCATCTCGCTATTCTGACTTAGCATCTCGCTATTCTGACTTAGCATCTCGCTATTCTGACTTAGCATCTCGCTATTCTGACTTAGTACCCACAACGATGATGAAGATACTTAAAAAGGTGTGTCACGATGTAATTATATCACAATATTAGTATCATTTGAGGATATTGCCCAAACTCAAAGCCATTCATTCCTTTTAAATGCTGACACACCCTGATAATGAACCTCTTCTCTGATATCGATTTAATTACTACACTCCTCTACGAGTTATTGCTCAGATCAGAAGAGTTCACTCGGACTTTTGGACCCTGCTGTTACACCACACTGCACTTCTCCATGACCGCTCTGTGTATGTGTGTGTGTGTGTGTATGTGTGTGTGTGTGTGTGTGTGTGTGTGTCTGATTAATGATTAATTAATTGTGTGTTTGATTTCATGCACAGTGGCCACACTTATGGAGAGTCAATTTAAGGCTGTTTTTAAAAATAATCCTGTTTTCCTCAGTGTCTCTGGTATATCTTTACTTTCTACACAAAATAATAATAATAATAATAATATAAAAACTTTATATACAAAATCCCAAATTAAATAATAATATTTTAGTGCTAAACTCCAGTGAACACCTTAGCTTTTTTAAAACCTCTGAATTCAGCCGCAACATTCCTAAACTTTGTAGATTGCCTCAATATTTTGCTATATTATTTGCTATAATTTTGTTCAAAAATTTCATTATATATAATTAATGTTATACGTCACAGTATGCTTTGTGCTGATATATCATACTATTTTTTATGAAAATTCTTTTCAGTATTAAATATTTATTTTTTATATTAAATATTTATTAAATAATTCTTTATTACTTAATATTATTTCTTGTAGAAATTAAACAAATGATGATTTGAACCTTTTTTTGGCAAATTGTTCACAAATCTACATGTACAAATCTGTTTAAGAATTGTAATATAATATTTTTGTCGTATCTCCCCCTAAGCCAAAACTTATATGATGTGCAAATGTAAGGTAAATTTTTTTTTTAATGTAAATTAGGTATGTAAATAATTTATGCATTAAGGGTTGAAATCATTGAGCAACACGTTTGTTTGATGGGCTTCACACCTTCAGGGCAACAATCAACATTCAAACCCACGTTTTTTTCTGGGGAAAACATGACCAGGTTACCTGCGAGACCATTAACACCGATCAGTCCTGCAGAACTGGCGATGCAGACCAGGTGGCCGTGGTTTTTCTCCGTCATGGCTGGAAGGAACGCTTTATACGTCTGAAACAGGAACACCTTTTATAAACTTTTTGGTAACTCTTCACCTGAAGGGTGTTCTTCCTGTACTTCCTGTATGACTGGCAGACGGGAATGAAGGAGCGAATGCTTATAGCTGCTCTATCATGGAATTAACCTGTTTCACAGACATTCCACAACACTAAGTGTAAATATAAATGAATAAAAATATGACGTGGCCTTCTTTAATAAATAAAAAAATGTTAGTGGTGAAAAAAAGAAGAATAAAACACTGTTATAGGAAAATAATAAACTTCAGGATGGTAGACTTAATGCCACGGCACCACACTACTTGCCAACGTTTTGCATTTTTCATACTTTTTATCCCTTTATAGTTACATCTCATGATGTCAAACATCGGTCAAACAGTATTACTTTAGAAAACATGGTAAATACCCAGAAGTGAGCCATGGTGTTAACTTGGAGCGTCTTCTCGACAAGCGTGTCTGGAGAATCCATGAACCTCTTGCCGGTGACGATGCCAGCGTTGTTTATGAGGATTGTGACATCTCCGACTTCCTGTCTGACCTGGAAACATTATATCAGAGAAAAAACATGAGGTCTACACACACTACATATATTACAAAATATAACATTTTATAAAATGTTTTTATAAATCACGATATCTCAGAAAAAGCATACTGTGACAATTATATCATACATTTTATAAAATGTTACATTTTTTAATAATCACAAACCGTCTTCTACTTCTTTTTTAAAATTGTAAAATGTTAATTTTTACAGATTTTTCCCTCTCTTTTTCAGTATTAAAGTAATTAAATATTCAGTATAAAAATGTTCTTTAAATTTTTTATTTATTTATTTATTTTCATAGTAATTGAATACATTTCCACTGAGAATTATTATTATTGTTTTTTCAGTATATACTACTGATTTTCTATATATCATGATGCACAACATGTATCATACAAATCTCTCGGAGAATCATGATACTTGATTTTTGGCATACCGTTCACCCCCTACTCCCGTGTGCCCGTGTGCCCGTGTCATTAGGCTTCCTTTTTTTGAGTCCTTAATCAATTTAAGGTTGAAATCAATTTTTTGCTTTGGTTTTTGGTTCAGTATTTTATTTCCAAAGTGGTACTGACATCACTCAAAATAAATCTCTCAAATACATGGCTCAGTTAAACAAAGGACGCCTAGAAAGGGAGCATTTCCGGGCAGGACTGAAGGAAGTGCCATAGTTCTGCTCACTGAATGAGATCATACCTGGTCGGCCACTCGGTACACTTCGGCCCGGTCGCTGCAGTCGGCCTGATAGTAGTGCACACTCTGAGCGCCCTTCTCTTTAACCGCCCGAGCCGTCTCCTTCACCCCGTCCAGGTTGATGTCCCACAGCACCAGCGTGACGTCCATGCTGGCGAACTCGGTGGCCATGATGCGTCCGATGCCGCTGCCCGCCCCCGTGATCAGCACCGTCTCCCCGGCCAGGCTCTTCTTCCCCACCGGCAGGAGGAACTTCACGAAGGCTTCCAGGAAGTAGTAGACAGACAGCACCAGCACACGCAGAGTCTCCAGGAGAAAGTTCATGCTGAATGCCACCTGTGTGACCTGATGGAGGAGATAAGAGGAGATAAGAGGAGATAAGAGGACAACGATACGTTGTCGTCGAGGTGAGGAATCAAGTACAGACACGAGATGCTTTCCAGAGCAGATCTAGAACACTCACTGACTTAGAAATAAATTCAGAGAGTCTGTAAACAAACACTTGATCAGGATTTTTCATTTCCGTAGCCTAAATCTCACTTGATGACTTAAAAAAATCACCAATTTTATCCAGAATTTTAGTTTTTAACTCTTTTTCATCCATTTCTGACTCCATTATTACTCACATTTCCTGATTGGAGGATAAAATCTTTTTTTTTTTTGAACCAGTCATTTCACTTTCCCTTTTGTTTCTTGTGAAATACTTAATAATAATACTCATTTTTGTAAATACTGTATAAAACACGGTTTTGAGCCTCCTCATTACACTTCATTAAACTTCTAATTCATCAAAAAAAACTTAAACTGCAAAACAAACTAAACTCCGGTTTTCTCTTTCAGGAGAAATCCTTCAAGGTTCTGTGCTGAACCCTACAACAGTGTGTCACACTATCAAAACGTTTAAGTAGAAATCTTTCAGAAAGCTTTAATATTAGAGATTCCAAGTAGAAACCTTTTACAAAGCAAAGAACCCTTAATTAACCAATAAACCCTTACAGAATCATATATATAAGGTTCTGTATAAAATCCTACAACACAGTGTTTCCCTGCCAGGAGGTCTTCCAAGTAGATCCCCTTTAGGAGGCTAAGAAACCTAAATTTTCCAATAAAGAACCCAAAAAAGAGTGTAAGATTCTATGTAGAACCCTGCAACAATGTTTTCCTCTCTGAAAGTTTCCAAATGTCCTTTTACAAGGCCTAGAACCTTTAAAGAACCCTTGAAGAACCTGGAGTGTACCAAGCACCAAAGTAGCTAAATAACGACCCACAGTTTAGAGTTTGTGCCACACACTTACTGTTAATATATTACCTTTAAATAAAAAAGAAGGTTCTTCTGGGGTGCTTTAAGGGTTTACTGGATTAGTAATGGTTCTTACTTCCAGAAAACAGGTTCTCTTAGGAATCCTTTCTGATAGTTGTCTATATATAATCTATCATGATGTATTCATTATTATTACTATATCATATATCATTATGTATTCTTTTAAATGTTAAAAGATATATTTTTGTAATGTTTTGTAATGTTTACTTTAAGTAGAAATGTCATAACCTAACACAAATAGTCTGTTTGACATTTTGTGCATCAGTGCAGAACTGTTTAAGAGGAATCATATTTGAACATTTTAGAGAAATAATTTGTTAAAATATCGCGATAGTTGAAACATTTTAACGAAACACGAGAAGTATCGCGATATTTAATTTTCCAGCGTCCCCTTAAATACACAATGAATTAAAACGTCTACTACACGCCTAATGGCATCATTAAGCTCATTTTATACTGTTTAAATCCCAGACTTTAGGCTTTCTATCCGAATTATCTGGGTTTATGGCAGGTTTATGGCGGGTTTATGGTGTTATGTTTAGGAGAAACAGAAAAGTGAATTATTGCAGTTTTATATACAGGAAGCTTGATAGTGTAAAATGCTAACCGGTGTTATTCGTGTTAAACAAACAAAATTACTTATTTTATAACCCTTATGGGAAATACTGACCATGGTGAATAAGTATTTAAGAGTCTGTAGCGCTTACCTGCTCCGTCTGTAGGTGTTAAACAGGAGTTAAAGAGCTCTGAAGTGCTTTTAATTCACTCTCTTACACCACCATTGGGAAATACAAGCCGGAGTCACGTGACTGCTCCTCCGGGGTGCGTCCTAAATCGACTGCTTTTCTCTTGAGTAGTAAACAAACTGGATTTCGGCACTATGTAGGGTGTGAATGAATACTGAGTTGATTTTATTTTAAGAGTTGTTTTTGGATTTCTTTATTGCTTCTGATCTTTGGCATGTGTTCCATAGTTTACATCTTTTCACCCTTTTAAAACGTATACATTTATAAACTAAGTTAAATAAAAAGTCCACCCTGAAACACATCATACCTGTGTTTACTGAACATGTTTAGCAGTTCTGATGCTAATTTGTAGGTTGGTGACGTATTTTCGTTATTCCTGTCTCTTTGCGTGTTGCCCTGATGTCACACGGGGACGCTGTTGTTGCTAGCGCAGTTAAAATGGAGGAAAAAAGAGTCAAAAATTTCATATATTAGTTATTACGGTCAGGTTTCGCTCTTATCTCCTAAAAAAAAAGGAGAACAAGAGCGTCTTTTCTCGCTTAACATTTTCCAGCAACATCATCTTAATGAGAAATCCAGCATAGAAGTAGTAGAGACGTTGCTGCAAACTGTGGAGTCAAAGTCCCAGAATGCAATGCAGCCCCACGATGCTGAGTTACAGCAGTGACTCCACTCGGCTAGTTAGCGATCTATGAGATGACGTTCACGATGGTGTTGACGGTGGTGTTAGCATGAAAGTTGAAATTTCAGAATCTGAGCAGAGCGTACAGATGAGGAGGTGAGCGAGCCGGACAGTCTAAAGCACTAAAGCGACAAAGCAACATTTAAATTTCTCAGTTTTCTACAAATTAGGTATGATGCCATAAAGCGACACGCTTTAATGATTCCTCGGTCCGATCCTATCATGCTTATGATCCGACGTTTCTTTAGTTCCCCCCACAATTTTAGTTCTTTCCTGCAATTTGTCTCTTGTCTTTTTAATGGGCCAAAATGGGGAAAAAATCCTTATAACTGTGGTTCCATCGTATCCTGCCACGCCTCTGCCGAGTATACGTATGTAGCTAGTGTAGTTAGCTTTTTTTTTTTTTGCTAATTCTATTTTTCCAACGAAGCTATTCCAAAGCCAAGTATGTAACATGTAAATCAAACAACCAGTTTTGACATTGTTTTAATTTATGTTTGACTAGTTAGCTTTAGAAGAGATATGTAGCTACAAACTAAAAATTGCTGGACAGGCCACGCCCACAAGGTACAACAGTAGCATTTGCTTCACACCACAATAGAGAAACTACAAGCGACACACGTGACTTGTCACTTGCTAGTGTGAACTCAGAGATGTGTGTGAAGCTGCGATGGTGGTGTGCACAGTGATTGAGATTAATTTCACCAAAAAAACCCCACAAGCTCATGTTTGATTCCTGCAGTCAGATGAATTTATTGTACTCTGTACAACCAATTAATCAGAAATGACTGAAACACATAATGAGATAAATGCAAGATACACACCATCATCAACACGTAGATGAAATCTTGTACATACTCCAAAATAAAACCAATTCACTTGAATTGGTGTAACGAATCACTTCACTACCTGATGGAGAACGCAATGTTGTGATTATTGTGCTCGACAGTTTTCTTTATCTGTACAAAAAATCATGTATATGTATAGCTATAGGCATGGTGTAAAATAATAACCCACTAAAACACACACTTAAACTACTGAACAGACTTTATTATGGAGATATATACGCATTAGCAAAGAAGCAATGGGCATCACGACTCACTTTAGTGATTTGATTCTTTTGAACTACGTATTTAAATGAATCGATTGCTGATTCATTTGGTTCGCCATTAAACAAGCTACAATATGGGTTCATTATTATTGGTTATCTACATGATAGTTTTTTTTTACTGAAATAGATCTATATATCTTCCATTTATTAAAAAATAGAAGTAATTTAGTTAAATTGTTAAATCTCTTGAATCTTGATTCGTGAATCTAATAACACGCCATAATTTATCAAGACAGAAAAAACATATAAGAGGCTCTTATTTAATTTAATTTAATTTAATTTAATGTTTAATTTAATTTAATGTATAATTTTATTGTAATTGTAGAAATATACACACTATTAAAATAATAAAATGAACATTAAACATTTTGATTCACTTGCAAATTGACTCACTAATCTGATTCAATTAAAAGAGTCGCTCAAAGAATCACTCATCATGAATCACTCATCTCTATAGCCAAAGCAAAAGAGCAAAAAGAAAATGACTTGGCACATATTAATACATTAATAATAAATTAACGTTAAGTCGTTAGCTGTGCACACATTGGGGATTGTTTTGCAACGATGAGTGTCCGTTTTGAATCTTCGCATCAGCTCCTAATCCATGAAGCCTCCATATCTCTTGTGTGTCTCAGGCAACACGTTCTCCGCTCCCTCGTCCTCCCAGCGTTTGTGAAGGCCGTAAGGTTTGGGCTCGTCGAGCCACTGCGGTCTGCCCACCCTGCGCATGAAGCCTCCGTAGCGCTTCTGGAGCTCCTTGCCCGGCTCGTTGGCATCCAGGCCCACCCTCAGGATCTCCCTCAGGATGTCCAGCTCCTCCTCGGAATCTCCATCGGCTTCGTCCTTCGCGAGGTCTTCTGAGGTCTTCTTCATCATGAAGCCACCGTAGCGTTTCATGAAGCCGCCGTATTTCTTGGCCAGAAGGTGCTCGGTGCTGTCAGACTCTGGTTTCTGATCCACGGTGGCACGCTCGTCTTCGGTCAGAGCGTTCCGACAGAGGCCCAGCTTCCTCAGGTCCACGCTGCTTCCACACTCGAGCGTGCAGGGCTAAAGAGGACATACAGACGTATTACAGATACAGACGAAATACAGATAAATTCAAATCACCCGATGTCTAATTATTAGGAACAGATTAATAAACGAAATTATTCAACGAAACTGCCACACTGAAATATATTAACTATGTATATTGAAATATCTGTGATCTGTTTAGCGTTTCTGTTGCTAACATCACATTAATAAGAAATCCTGCCCCTTTTTTTTCTTTTACAGAGACAGAGGTGTGGCCTCTGTACTTGTCAGTCCCAGGTAAGGAGGTGTGGCCTGTTTGCTTGTCAGGTCCAGTGAAGGAGGCGTGGCCTCTGCAACTGTCAGTCCCACCAAAGAGGGCGTATCTTTTGTGTCTGTCCCCCCAGTGACTGAGGCGTCCAAATGAAGGTGATGGCCTATGGGGTGGCCTATGTTCTTGTAAGTCCTGGGGAAAAGGGCGTGGCCTTTGGCTTTTTCAGTCCCAGTAAAGTAGGTGAGGCCTTTATGATTGTCATTGTTCCAATGAAGGAGGCGTGGCCTCTGTTCCTGTCAGTCACACTAAAGGAGGCGTGGACTGTGCATCTGTCAGTCCCAATAAAGATGGAATGCGTCTGTGCTTTGAGGCCCAGTGAAGGGGGCGTGGCCTCTTTGTGTTTGTCAGTCCCGCATAAGGAGGTGTGGCAGTCCCAGTAAAGGAGGCGTCGTAGTCATGTACTGTCTGTTCTGTCTTGTGCTGTCTGCACATGTTTGCACTTGTGCACTTTATGTTTAATTTATGTAATTTATGTAGTCCCCGTAGTTCTGTGTTGTTCTGTGTTGTCTTATGTGGCACCTTGGTCCTGGAGAAACGTTGTTTCGTTTCACTGTGTACTTGTATATGGCTGAAATGACAATAAACTCCACTTGAACTTGACCTTGAACTTGACCTATGTTCTTGTCAGTTCCTATGAAAGGGGCGTGTCCTCTGTGCTAGTCAGTCCCAGTGAAGAGGACATGCACTTTGTGACAGTCAGTTACAGTGAATGAGGTGTGGAGTCTGTGCTCATTATTGTCAGTAAAGGAGGCGTGGCCTCTGTGCCGTCAGTCCTAGTGAAGGGGCGTGCCGTGTAAGACTGTCAGTCCGAGTGAAGCAGGCGTGGCCTCCATGCTTACTAGTATCAGTGAAGGAGGCGTGGCCTGAAGGAGGCATGCCAGTTGCAGTGAAGAGGGAATGGACCTGTGCTTTGAGGCCCAGTGAAGTAGGCGTGGCCTCTGTGCCATCAGTCCCGGTGAAGGGGGCGTGGCCTCTGTATCTGTCAGTCCTGGTAAGGGAACGGGGCGTCTCTGTTCTCAATGCCAACACTTTTTTTTTTTGCCAAATCATATTGAACATTGCATATTACATCACACACTGTTGCAGTGAAATAGCTGTAAATTGTGTTATATCAAATTGTTCAAACATCATCAGATTAAGATGCGCTTCATATCATCTTGCAGTGAGACCCACACACACTGAACACACACCGTCGCTGATGAAAGCCGGAGTCCCCACTAGGTGGCACACGGAGCCTGGAAGCCCAACCTGCTGCTTCACTTTGTTCCATTCATTACTCCTAACTATGAAGCTTTATTATATTAAGGTCAATAAACTTTGCACCATCATGTAGCACATATCTCACCAAAGGCCTATCATAAAGATAATCACCTTCTGCTCCTGACACGGCACTTTAATCCGACAGGAAAACAAACATGGAGAGGTGCATAAAGATAAAACAATACTGCAAGCAAGAGCATCTGTACAAACAGCTGGAATAATCGGGAGAAAGTGCAGGACTCGGAGCCAGTGGCACACCGAGGAGAGAACAGCTGCCTAATCCTCTCCTGTACACAAACCCATCTAACGTTAAAGAGCTTTCACAGCAGTCTGTTTGCTCCAATCAGGCTTCAGTGCTGATGCACTTAAAATCCCCAGCCTGCCATAACGAGGCAAATAGATGCAGAATGTCTTATTAACTCACGTCTAAATTAAAGAGTCAAGTCTTTCATTGGGGTAAAACATTGATTCCTTTATATATTCCTTTCCTGAACAATTCATAGCTGTGAATCTGATTGGTCAGAAGGGCTCGGATTGTCCTTCCACCTACAAGGCAAATCAGGGGTTTATATTAATGCGCTCGCTCTAATATGTTATCATTTCTAGAGTAACAACTAAACAGCTAATTCTCTAAGGAGACTTTTTAACGTTTATGGAAGGAGTCTCCAGTGTCAGAGGTAATGCTGTAACCTTAAGTTTTCTGACATCTTCAGGACAGAGGAGTTTATGTTTTTTTCTTGTTTTACACAGTTTTCAACAAACACAACAAGCTGCATTTTTATTCACTTCAGGAGAGAGAGAAAAAGAGAGGCTGGTGAGGGAATGACTGTGTATAGCTGCTGTAACGTAAGTGAGAACAGGAACTCACTTGGTTCACAGACACGCGACAAAAAATGTAACTATAAATGGAAAAAAGTACATCATACTCTTTTAATCAATAAAAAATGTAATCATTGGCAAATTGCTTTGGTATAAGAGGAGTGAAACACTTCAGGATGTGCACATGTAACTCAGCTGATTATTGATTATTTTCCTATAACAGCATGACACAAGCGTGTTTTATTCTTACGTAATTACTGTAACTGAACAGTAAGAAATGACACTGTTGATGTATTTCGTACAATGATTAACACCTACTGATCATTTTTATATTGTAAGTAATATTAACTGTATAGTGCTGATGTAAATGAAGAGTTAAATCAACAGTGTGGCTCTTTGCTGTATATTGTGTGTATATTTTATCTGCCTTTGCCATTTTTCTCAGATAAAAATGCATCATTGGGAAGTTGTATGATTGAGTTCGTACCCCGGTGCTGCTGTCTGCTTGCTGCGCCGCTAATGAGCCGTACAGACAGAGTGCGCACTCCCTAGTGCACTCCGCTTGCACCTTCAGCACCAAGCACGCACTCAGTGCCAACATCCAGCACACGTTCACCATCACCGCCATGAGCTGCAGGACACACAGGGACGAAAACAGATAGAGGGATAGAGCATATAATTATAACGCTTGCAGAAATGATAATAATAATAATAATAATAATAATAATAACGACATTACATGACAAAAGAAATGGAAAGGAAAAATAGGTATTGAATATATAATGTTACAGAATAAATCAGATTATTAAATAAAACTATATATAATTTTTAAGTTCTGTATGAAATTACATCTGTGACCCAATGAAATATACAAACATGGGATTATTAAAATAATTATATAAACTTTTAAATGAATATATGAATTATATAATTACTAAATTATTAAAATGTTCATAAATGAGGCAGTGAACTGTAAAATAATTGAGCAAATTTCAGCAAACTCATTAGGAAATATTATTTCATCATTCTACTTTTCTCACCATTATTATTTTATTATTATTATAATTTTTATTTTCATATGCAGTTTTTAACATCTCTGATTTCTTACTGTTCTTTATGAGACACAGAGGAGAACCAGATAATGTCTGAGTTTCCCCAAAACATCGCAGAACTGAGATCATCATTAAATGGTAGAGCGAGCATCACACTGAACTCTCTCTCTCTCTCTCGCTCTCTCTCTCTCTTTCTCTTACACACTCTCTCACTCTGTCTGTCTCTCTCTCTCTCCCTCTCTCTCTCTCTCCCTCTCTGTGTGTCTTTCTTAGAGTTTCAGAATATTCCTAAAATCTTACACTGATTTCTGATGTCCAGTCTCTCACAATAAGCCAGCGCTCGGATATTTACTCTGAAATAAATCTGATTTTTTTAAAAAAGGAAATGTCCAAAAAAAAAAAGGTTCTACCTAATAGAAGAATCATTTTCTTTAACCGTAATTATTTCTGCCAAAATGAGCAGAATAATTATTTCAAGACGATAATTCTGGCACATAATGTATAAATTTACAGGACATACATACATACATACATACATACATAAATAAATAAATAAATAAATAAAAAAATAAAATGCATATTCCAAAATGTACAAATTTACAGGCAAACCAAAAAAAAAATTAAATGACTAGATGGATAAAAAATATGTAAAAAAAAAAATACTGAAACCATTTTTTTTTTTTAATTTATAGTGAAACTAACAAAACTGTAGAATAATAATCAGACCAAAGAAATGTAATAAATGGTGAACCATAGGAATTCATAGTTGGACAAAAAATATAGTGGGACTAAAAAATATTAAAAATTAGTAATGGGACTAAAAAAATTAATAGCTCAAACTAAAAAATGTAAAAACAAAAAACCCCAAATAGCTAAAAATGACAAATTAATTAATTAATTGTAATTAGTTACAAATTAATAGTTGGAATAAAAACTTTTATACAGGGACCAAAAAACTATATAAAAGTTATTAGTAGGACATAAAATATTTTTTTACATTTACAGTGGAATAAAATAATATATAAAAAAAATTATAGTGGGACCCAAAAAATGTTAAAAAAAAAAAAAAAGTATTAGTGTGTATTTAAAAAAGAAAGAAAATGGGTAAAGAACTGATATTGATTTACACCCCTGATAATACAGCGAATAAAGGAACCAGAAAAGTTCATATAGAACCAATTTTGGTTCCTTGAAGAACCTTTCGGTCTGTTATTCTTTAGCCATTTTTTATTGATTTAAGCCAAAAATAATGATAGAAAGTGATTCTTCAGGTCCTTCTAGCACCAATAATAACTAGTTAAAGAACCATACATCAAAACTGTTTAGGGAACCAGAAATGGTTCCTCTGTGTCCTCTTTCTAGAGTAAAATTTCGGTGATTTTTTCCTCCTTGTCCTGAAAGTTACCTGTGTTTGTGGTGTCAGTCCTCCGGAGCTCTGAGTCGGGGAAGTGCAGGATGAAGATTTTCTCGGCACAGAAGCCTCAGTGGATGTGGGGTTGACTAAAGTCCCTGTGAGAGGACGCAGATCAGAGACCTGCACACACACACTCACTCACTCACACACACACACACGGCAGCAGCAGCACTGTGATGATGAGCAGCGATGGTGTTCAGGCTTTAACTCCACCACTCTGTGTGTGTGTGTGTGTGTGTGCGCACTCCACTGACAGCACAGGCTTTAAGCACTATCTCCGCCCCCTAATTAACATCACACACACACACACCGTTCCAAGTGGGAACGTGATGCCAATTCTCTGGACGCTAAATCAGTCACACAGTAAAGTGTACACACACACACTCACACACAGTGCCTTAATTTTGTTTTTAATGTTATATGTACACAATGTTCCTTTTCACAAAATGTCGCCGATCCTCTGAGACGTGTTCAGAGTCGGAAGATTTGGACCCACGAAGCGAATGTTGCTCACATGTACTGAAGGCTCATGGCTACCAGTTTAGCACGACTGCATGTGTAAGTCAGGTAACACCCTTTCTAATCAAACATATCAGGATAAGTCTGTATGGAAAAATTTAAACGTGCAAATCAAATTGGAACTATGTTTTTGTTTTTTTGCTTGTTTTTCTTAAAAGGGTTCCTCAAAGGTTCTTGAGGCGGTCAACAGTTCCCGGTTTGATCCTGAGTTCGGATTAGTGTCTGTGTGGAGCGTCACATGTTCTCCTCTGGGTTCTCTGGTTTCTTCCAACCTCCCAAAAACATGCTGATAGGTGGATGGGTGACTCTAAGTTGTTTGTGTGTGTGTGTGTGTGTGTGTGGTGCCCTGTGACGAACTGGCACCTCATCTAGGGTGTATTCCTGGCTCACACACGATATTCCTGGGATAGACTCCAGAACCAGGTGCTTCTATTAAAGTCCATGTACTTGTTATATACATTAGCATAATATACACACATATACAAGTGTATGTATACACACACACACACACACACACACATTCTATTCAAGGGCTACTTAGTACACACAGATGTATATACACACACAATACAATTAAAGCACACCTACTTGCTCTAATTCCAGTTATTTCATTTACAGTGACATGTGGCGTGTGTGTGTGTGTGTGTGTGTGTGTGTAGGTTATAATGCTAATGAAATTTCCAGCACTGCTCTTCCTCTTGATGAAGTGTGTGAATTCCCACGTGTTTATGGAACTTCCTCTTGCTGATGAGCTCAATTGCTCCAGCCACCTTTTTTTTCCATGATGAAGAGTTTATGGCGATTTGGAACGCAGCCCGGTTAGGCAACATGAGAGAGAGCGAGTCGTCTGAATGCACATTTATTTTAATTTATTTATTCATGCAGAACACAGTACGATGCGGTTGGGAAAAGTAAGTATGATGCACTGCTTCTGCTCATCCCATCTGTCCTACTTCATCTTGTATCATCATCATCATCATCATCATTCCTGATTCTGATTCCCCTCGCCATCCTCATTTGCATCCCACATGTCCAGCTGGAGTTACAGTACACAACTTCCACCAATGAAGTGTAGGGCAAATTCAGTAAATCCAATAAAACACTCAGTGTCATGCTGTTGTAGGGAAATAATCAACAACTGAGTGGTGTGATGAAGCGGCGTTACTGTTACCACCACGCACGTCCCAGCAAGTTTTTAATTTTTAATTTATTTTTCATATTTATTTATTTACTTTTTATCTGTTTATAGTTACATTTAATGTTGTAGAACGTACACTACGTTGTGGAACATTATCACTTACATTATAGCTGCTATAAACAGTAGTTTGCCAGCAAATATGCATTTTTTTATTCAATATTTGTAGCATAAGATGTGCTGGAAATCTAAGAATATTCCAAAATATTCCAACATGACAATCTGAAGCGGATGAAAACGAGCCGGCAGCTGCAGTGGAGTTCCCGTGCAATGTCAATTCACAGATCTGTTCACTCTGAGTGTATCTCACCACCACAGCTGCAGGCACACACAACTTCCTCTTTGCTATTATGTGTGTGTGTGTGTGTCTCACACAGCTGCCAGCTGTGGAGGCTCCGTGTTTGTTTTGATGTCGCTGTCTCCTAGGAACAGGAAAGTACATGTTTACAGGTGAATTTGGTGAAATCAGTTCAATAACACGTGATCACGTGTGTCCTTATCATCATCATCATCATCATCATCTCTCTAATCTTTACTGTCCCTATCCTTATTACCATCATCATCATAATCATCATCACCATCTTCGTCTTCTTCTTCTTCTTTCCAATCCTCACCATCTTTATCCTCATCACTCTCATCATCCTCATAATGCTTATCCTCATTACCATCATCCTCCTCATCATCATCTCTCTAATCTTTACTGTCCTTATCCTCATTACCATCATCATCATCATCATCTTTCCAATCTTCACCATCTTTATCCTCATCACCACCATCTTTCAATCCTCAGTGTCATTATCTTCATCATCTTCATCCTCATCATTTTTCTAGTTCTCAATGTCCTTATCTGCATCACCATCACTAATCCTCATCATCTTCTTAATCCTCATCATCACCATCAACTTTATAATCCTCACTGTCCTCATCCTCATCACTATCATCACCAAACCACATCCTCACCATTCTTATCCTTGTCACCATCATCATCTTCTTAATCCTCCTCCTCCTCCTCCTTCTCATCATCATCATCTGCATCAGCTTTCTAATTATCATTATCTTTATTACTTTATACTATCATTATCTTTCTACCATCCTGATCCTCATCACCATCACCTTTCTCATCCTTATCTTCATCCTTATCATCATTCTAATCCTGGCCATCCTTATCATCACCGTCTTCCTCGTTCTTTTCTTCATTATCATCCACCTAATCTCTCTCATTAATGTTATCACTATCATCGTCTTTCTAATCCTCACTGTCACCTTCATGCTCATCCTCAACCTCATCATCTTCTTCATTGCCAGTTGGTCATCTACATCACCATCACCCTCATCAGCACCATTTTACTAATCGTCCTCATCATTATGATCATCATCTTTATCATTATTCTCGTCCAGCTTCCTATCTTTATCCTCCTCCTCGTCATTATCCTCCTCTTTCCCCCGTTATCATCATGCTCATTCTCATCCTCCTCCTCAACATTATCATCATCAACAACCTTAATCACATCCATATGTTATCCATCCTTATGCGTCCTTACCCTGATCATCTTCACAGTCATTGTAACCCTCCTCCATCTCCTCCTCCCCCTCCTCCTCCTCTTCATAATCAACACCAATCGCCTCCATCCTTACTCCTCCTCTTCCTCCTTCTCCTAATCACCAGAGCTCCGTGTGGCTGATTATTTTACACATTTCCTCATTTCAATACAATTTATTATGGTGTATATAACTCGATGTTGTCCATGGTATCATCACTTGATCATTTTCACACCGCATCTCAATCCATTTCCAAACATCTCAGATAACAGATGACATCATTAAACCGAGGCTCACACTATTACAGGAAATTGGAGTTGTGTGTTTTGCACCTGATGGGAACTAAAACACATTATCTCCAACAGGAAGTGAGATGTTGACTCATATCGTAGGAATATGAAACGTAGCAGTGATAACACAGATCATGTTTTAATTTAATAAAGAGTTCACGAGGTGAGGAAAGACATAAAAACAAGTTTTTCAACTAATGAGTGTAGTAGTGTGGCTCAGTATGCTAAGTGGCTAAGTCTCAGAAATATCTGAAAGCATGTTCGGCCTCACTTAGTTATTACTAGCAACTGGAGTTCAGCATTTGTATGGCTAGCTTTTTACTCAGCCATGTTAGCTAAAATGTTTATATAATAATATCCAGGGGGATGTCAGCTTGAGAACTAGCTATCAGGGTAATGAGGAAAAGTTAGCTATTAGTAAATATGAATGATTTTTGTTTTTTACTAAGAGTGACAAACAGCTGTGTGGGGAAAAAAGGTACAAAGTAGCTTAGCTAGCACCTTACTAGGTAGCTAGTAACAGATCTTTTTAAGCAGCTAATGCTAGTAGTTAGGGTTAGAGATGGTTAGCCTGTTCAAGCCAAACTACATACAAAAATTTTGAATTAAATGAGTTGACTGCTGAATTAAAGCAGTTAAATTACAGGACTATGTTAGCTAGCTAGCTAAGTCACACAAAGCTTTGCCTGGGTGTTTGACTATAACCCATAACTCATAAAGAAAACGCCTCCTCAGCCACGTGTTAAAAGCATATGACGTCATGCCAACATGGCCGCTCACACAGTCAACAGTAAATAAAATATCATTTCACTTTTTTTTTAAATGAGTTTATAGTAATATTCCCAGTAGCTGGCTAGATTGTTGCTAACAAAACATGCTTTCATGGAGAGAATCCATGTTTTATTTTCCCAATTTGTAGCCAAATTAAGTCAAATGCAGCATTACACTTGGTACAGAAATGGTACAGCCCATTGTAGGTGTCTTTAAAATTTTAATTTATGTGCTTTTTGATGTATGTATAGCTAAGGAAACATATTTTAGGGTCCACTATTAAAATTAGAGCAGGTGTCATTTTGTAAGATGACAAATCTTTTCTCTTTGCTTTACTTGAAAGGGTTAAAATCTTAATAAGGAATGTAAGACACCCCCCCTACCCAGCTAAACAGGCAACAACTGTATCTTGTATGTTGTTAGCGAGCTAACCCTAAGAGGTTTATCACTTTTATTTAGTTTAGGAGTAAATAAAATTGTTCCTATATGTTCTTCTTTATATCACAGACAGAGCTATGTGAATATTGTATTTTTAAATGTATCAGGTGATGTATAAAAAGATGAACCAATAAAAATACAACAAAAAAGAAGAAATGCTGCTATTCATCCTGCTATTCCATTTTGAAAATTGAACAGCGAATAAATAAAAATTGCAAACCTCTGTGGACTGTTTTTTATATTCCAGACATTTTTTTTATAAAGCTGCTAAACTGGGTAGCAGCGAGTGGGTTTGCGATATGACACTATTTCAAATCTCTATGTCAAATTATTTCTAAATTAAAGAGAAATATGTAAATTACTGTAAATTACTGAGAAATATTTAAAATCTTTCATGTTGTGGGCGACATCACACACCTCAGAGGGTTAATAAACGTCACAATATGTTGTTGTGAGCGTTCTATGCTAGCTTTTGAGCATTAGCAATTGCTAGTTAGCTAGCAAACGCTTTCAGCTACAAGGAGGCTAGGATCAGTCACAGGGTTGCCAGATTATATTCACCGTTTTCAAGTCAAATTATCTTTATAATCAACTTGACCATAAACGTAATTTTATTTTTAAAAGAAATTTTCCCATTTAATGAGATTTAAAAAAAAAAGTTTACAGTGTAGGGAAAAACCTCCCAATCTGGCAACAAAGATGAGTCAACACTAGGCCACATTAAATTTAATCATTAAACACAAAGATAGCAAGGCAAATCTTTTGAATATTTCATTTCTTAAATCTAATTAGCAGCCTTTGTAAATGGAAAGCGTCAATTAATTTTAATTGGAAGAAAAAGCAACAATGTCTGAAAGAGGACGGGTTTGACAGAACTCCGCACGTGGTCAAGCACTTTTGTGCCATGTTGAATTCATTAATTTTTATCACTCAGATTAATTTAAGTACGTATGTCTTTTAATGAATTGGAAAAAAACATCCTGAAGTACAAAAGTCTGCTGGCTTAGGTGTGAATTTGTGCAAAGATATCTGCTCAGACAAATTAAACAGGGCTGGAAGCTGGAACAGTGTGTGTATATTCCACATTCTCATTACCATAATTATTTTATCTATTATTTAACTATTATTTATTCCATTATCACAGTAGATTATCACGCAAATATTATTGGTGGCTCTTTTTCTGCACCAAACACTGTTGCATAAGTCTACACAAGTAATAAAAAAAAAAACGATAAATAACGTGGAAAAAAATAATTTCTGCACAAAAAAACCTGTAAGAGGTTTATAGTATTATTATAAAGAATTATTTTTTTCCCCTTTTCCTGAATTTATTTATTACTATGAATTGTTACAAATCTGCAAATGCGAGTTTTTAAATAAAGGTAATAAACTCAGAAAATGAATTCTGCAAAGCTCTGTCCTCCTGAGACCTCACAGGGGAATATATCATATCATATTTCTCCAATCACTACTTCTTGTTTGAAGACGGTTATTAGTTTCTGTAGATATGAGGTGCTAGTAAATAAAAATGAAAATGCACACGGCATCAAGAGGATATGATTAGATCCACAGGATTGAGTTATTTACATTAAAGGAAATCTATATGTGAGCTGGGAAAAAAAAAAATCTCATTATATTCTGTGTACGTGAATTTTAAAACAATTTGCCTCAAAAGCAACAACAAGCAATTGCCTACATGAAACTTTATGATTCTTTACAAAACATTAAAAAAACTATTTAAAATAATTTTCTTATGAGAAGTGAGGGCTGCTGGTGATATTAGACAGGAGGCTAAAATCTAATATCTGTCTAATAACATTAGCTCAATAATGAAACTATTAGTGTTGAGCAATGCATTAGATCATGAGGTCTTATGGGCTAATAAGAATGATATGGAGCACACTCTTTTACACACACACATACACAAACACACTTAAAGACAGATACACAGCTGCATTTGTGATTTTATTTATTTTTTTTTTGGGTCCTACTACCTTCATGCCGTGTTTCTTCCAAAAAAGTTGTAACATTTTCATTCATTCATTCAAAAAACACTAAACCTATGGTTCTGTATGAAACTTATTACAGCCATGTATCAGAAAATATTGCTTGCAATATATTAACTCACGATTATGAGGAAAAAAAGTTGCAATTGTGTGATAATACCTCACAATTACAAGATAAAAAGTCATAATTGTGCAACATAACCTCACAATTGCAAGGAAAAAAGTTGCAGTTATGTGCAAATAACTCGCAATTACGAGATAAACAATATCATAATATTAAACAAACAAATATAATATTAACTCACTTTTACAAGATAAAGTCGCCGTCGCTTGAAATTAACTTGCAATTACAAGAAAAAAGTCACAAGTGCATAATATAAACTTACAATTCTGAGATAAAAAGTTGCAACTGTGTAATATTAACTCACAATTGTGAGGTAATACATTGCACTTGCTTGAAAAAAAACAATTACAAATTACAAAATAAAAGCAACTACAATTGGTCAGCAATTACAAAATAAAAAGGTCTCAACTGCATAATATTATCACACAAGAAAAACGTCTCAGTTGAGTGAAAATAACTCACAACTACAAAATTACAAATAGTCACAACTGCATAAAATAAAGTGGTAATTGTGAGAAAAAAGTCACAATTCCACGAAAATTTCTTGCAATTATGGGATACAAAAGATGCAGTTGAGTGATATTAACTCATAATTACACGAAAAAGTTGTGTTGGATTGAAAGTAACTCATAGTTACAATATTTAAATAGCTACAATTGAGTGATATAAACTCACAGCTGTGAGGTGATAAGTTGCAGTTGTGTGAAAATGACTGCAAGATAAAAAGTCGTAATTTCGTAACATAAACGCACAATTGCAACATAAATTCATGTTTGCATGAAAGTAACTCACAGTTATGAGATATAAAAATCACAGTTGTATAATACAATCTCACACCTGCAGGAAAACGTCGCACATGAAAAACGTCGTTACATGAAAATAACTCGCAATTACAAAATAAAACAGTCACAACTGAGTGATATTATCTCGCAATTGTAAGATAAATAACTTGCAATTAGGAGATTTAAAAAAGTCGCAAATGAGTGTTATAAACTCGTGAGGTAAATCTGCGTAATATTTTCTTAAACGTGATCGAAACAAGCTTCCATTGTTCTGTTGTCTGCTTTTTGCGTAATGTGTGCTTTGATTGGACATTGTGCGCTTAGTCTATCTACTTTTCTCAGTTTCTCCTCCTCAGGTATTTTGAGAGAAGAGAGTAAATAATCCACCTTGTTCACGATCATTATGACGTGTATTTTACGCCTGTCTTCTTTACGTGCTGATGACGTGTAATGGAAATATCAGCGCAAATGGAGATCAAATCTAGGGGCGTGGTCACTCTGTGTAATCACCTGATTACCACGACTGCCACTGATTGGCTGCATGAATTGACAGTCTGGGCTGGAAAGAAATCAGCCCTAGCCTCGCTTCTCGCTTCTTTATACCACTCCGTGTGTTTTTCTAACGATAACTGGTTGCGCAAAATAAACCGCGTTAAGACATTTCAGGAAGTAATCTGATGTGGACGTCAAAAATGAAACCTCATAGTGATGTCTTTTTCTCTTTGAAAGACAGGAAGAGCTTAGCGCTGCTAGCACGTTTGCACCAGCCGAGCCTGTGTGTTACAGAGATTATAATCAGGACATCAGATTTCCACACAAGTGCCAATACGAGGATCCCGAATCACAGGAAGAGATTTCCGGAATCCATTTCCCATCACCGGGAAGAAGCTAGCATGCAGCCGTACAATTTTTACACAAATGCTAAAGTTAAGACCTAGTGGCTCATCACTCCTGCAGCATTTCAGAGAAGTCACATGAACGTCACATGGCAATAATCATGCGTGGTTCTGAGATGCTTTCTTTTTCCACACAATTTCGCATGCAGGGTTTTACGGCGTGGTTTGATTTTCACATGTTGATTTTTCACGCTTAGGACACGTGGTTTTAATTTTTCACATGATTTTATTTTACTTCCAAATTTTTCATGCGTAGGGCATGAAGTGTCATTTTGACACATTTCTTTTTCCGCAAAATTCATTTATTTTCCTATGTTAATTTTTCACATGTGGGACATGTGGCTTTATTTTTCATGTGTTATTTAATTTTTCCACACAATTCATTTACTTTCACATGTTAATTTTTCACAAAGTGTGCATGTGCAAAGTGTCCATTTATTTCACAAAATTTATATCTTTTTGTGTATTAATTTTTTAAGGTAGGGGGCGTGGTTTTATTTTCATGTCATTTTTTTTTTTAAATGTAAGACATGTATGTTTTTTTATTTTCACACATTTACAGACCGAATTTATTTATTTCCACATTCTAATTTTACCACATGAGGGTCGTATGAAAAAAATATTACACATGGTTTCTTTTTAAGGGTTAATTTTTTTTTTCACATTCTTTTTTCACACGTGAGTTTTATATGTGATTTCTCACAGGTTCATTTTTCACATATAATGCATGTATTTTTATTGTCACGTTATTTCTTTTTCACACAATTAATTTCTTTTCCCATGTTTTTTTTTTAAAAAAAGTAAACTTTCTATTTTTACATACATGGCATGTGTTTTTGTTTTATTTTTAATTAAGATTAATTTATTTTGACATATTCCATTTTCAAATTTAGTGAATGTGTTTTTATTTTCCCCACAATTAATTTACTTTCACATGTGAATTTTTCAAATGTCGTCGACTGTGTTTTTATTTTCAAATGTCCACACGATTCATAAATTTTTTTTTTATATGTTTAATTATTCATGTGTAGGACATGTGTTTATTTTTCAGATGTGATTTTTCACACTGTTAATTTATTTTCGCATATTAATTTTTCGCACGTAGGTTTTATTTTCACATGTGATTTTCTCTCTTGAACAATTTTGAAAAAGTCTCATGAAATTTCAGGACATAAGATGGTGAAATGCACTACACAATCCCATGTGGATAAATGGATGTGATGGTTCCGTAACGGAAGGAGTGTCCCGGTGCTCCCTTCTCGTAAACGCTCCCTTCATCATCAATGTTGATATTTTCAGCTCATGAATATTCTACATCCTCTGTTTGCCCAAAACAAACTCTTCAGTTTATAGCCTGTGGGTTTATGAGTGACAACAACAATGACAACAACAGGAACAAATCAATTTATTAAACCCCCCAAACGGTCTTTTTCCGCATTGAAATTGTAGCTATGACAAGTGATGGCTGTCACTTTCCAATCAGATCAGCGTGGCTAGGTCGAAAGTGCAAGAGATAACGCCCATATGTTTGAACTGCAATAATTGGGACACAATTAAATCTGAGCGGAGTCCGCAGTCTGAGTAAGCAGAGCTTTAATCAGCTCTCAGATGCAATTTCCTGCAGGGACGAGGATCAGCGGCGTAATTACAGTGTCACTGAGGCTGCGGCCCAACAGCACCAACAAAGGAGGGTTAATTAAAATTTTTAAACCGCTCTTGAAAGCCTTATTGCATATTATAATAGTAATATAAAAAAAAATCAGCTTAGAAATTTTGTTTAACATTTACACTCTAGCTGCTGGATATTGTTGCACATGAAAATATTATTTTCAACTGAGCCAGGCTTGACCTTCTCAGCGTACTCTTACGGAGAAAAATCACAAAAATTTCACATGATCATGTGTTTTTTTTTGTTTTTTTTTTAAAAATTTGACTATTAGTAACATGTGATCACATGTGAGGTGCATTTCAACATGAACTCAACTAATAACATGTTTACCTGAAAAAAAAATGAAGGCGTGAAAACAAGTAAAAAGTGTAAATCTTGAAAATAAATCACGGGTGAAATGACGAGATGCGTTGTAAAGGTGTACTTTATGTATTTCAGTACATGTGAAAACAAGTGTCATAAAACATCACGTGAAAATCAATGAATCGTGTGGAAAATCATGTGAAAAAACATGTCGAACATAACATGTGAAGTGTCTATCTTTTCTGCATAGCTGAGAGGTGGTGTGACGTTCAAAACTTGACTGTGGAGCAATGGCCACAGCGAAGTCCAGGTGGGGGGTGGGGGGGTGTTTAGGGACGCGACACTGTCCACAGAGCCAGAGGCTGGGGGGAGTAACATCTGCCTTGAGGCCAGAGGGGGGGAGCAATGTCCTCCGTGAGGCCAGAGGGGGGAGCGAAGTCCTCTACAAACCAAGAAGGGGGACGCAACCTCCTCCGCAAAGCAAGAAAGGGGAAGCAACGTTCTCTGCAAAGCAAGAATAGGGAGCGACATACAGTGCAAAGCAGGGGGAGGAGCGACATCTTCAGCGGAGCAGGGAGGCAGAGTGACATCCTCAGCCAAGTAGGAAGGTGGAGTGACATCATCAGTGGAGTAGAGAGGCAGAGCAATGTCCTCAGCGGAGCAAGAAGGTGGAGGAACGTCCTCAGCCGAGTAGGAAGACAGAGCGACGTCCTCAGTGGAGCAAGGAGACAGAGCGACGTCCTCAGTGGAGCAAGGAGGCAGAGCGACGTCCTCAGTTGGGCAGGTAGACTGATCGACGTCTGGAGTGGGGCAGGGAGGGTGGGAGATGATTTTGGTTGGGGTAGGTGTCCCCCAAAAGATTTTCTGAAGGGGCGCATGGCATCGAACCAGTCCTGAGTGGCCTTGACCCAAGCTCCCTTCCCCTGTTGCTCCCACAGCAGGCGGTTCTTGTCTAGGAGGGCTTCTTGGATGGTGATTTGCAGACTTTTATTCAAAAAAGTTCAAAACAAACAACCAAATCTATGAAAACAAGAATCATAAACAAAAACAATGGACGCTAGGCAAAAACATGCAGACTATGGGTGAGGATGTGGCACACATGACAAAACACGAAGAAGACAACAATAAGATGTAGAAAAACAGGATCTTATATAGTGGTGCTAATTACGGTGAAACAAGACACAGGTCAGGCTGATTGACAGATGTGACGTGCTGGGGCTGCTGGGAAATGTAGTCCGGCGCTGATTTCAGCATAACCACGACAACTTCCATAAATGTAACATAAACATCTCCTTACGAACGACACATCACTAGTTGGAAAAGCAAACTTGTTGTGAAATTGACTCTCAGTTCGATTCCTGATGTTACTACATGATTCCACACTTGTTTTGTGGAAATAAAGAACTGTGTACACTGTGGATTAGCAGAAGATATGGTTTGAAACTTCTAATTTCACAGGACTGTTTTAGAGTGTTATAAAAACCCTACAGCTCTCTAGCACAGAGAAAGCTGTAACGTTTAATCCCCCGTTCCAATCATCACTGACGCAGCTGTAAGCAGCCATGCTGAGATAATTACTATGTGCAACATGGATTATAATTATTATTGATTAATCCTATTAGAGGTCCAAGGGGGGGCTTGATGTGTCTTGTACATTCCCATTGCTTTTCCATCATCTTTAGCTTGTTGGCTTGAGATTTGCCTTTAGGAGTGATCACACTCCATCACTTCCCCAAAGTGGACAGAGGTAAAATGAGAAGCTATTCTTCAGAATTATCTTCACAGACGTGAAATGCCTCTGCTCCTCTTAAAATCGTGGCCTTGCTGCTTCTAAAATCATTTCCTCCCTGTGAATGTCACTGTGATTTAATGAAATTTATTTAACAGAAGTCCAACTTGTGGCTCTTTTGGTTAATTTTGCACTTAGCAGGAACAGCGCTTGTTTTTTTCCAAGTCCCTCTGGGACACATTTAAACCATTTTATGTTCCTCATATGAGCCCAATTAGCATACATAATTAAAATTGTATTCGACTAAAATCTTTCCTGCACTTTAAAGATATTCATTCATATTTACATAAAACACGAAGGCCAAGTGGATCTTCGTGCCACTTAACATGCAGTAATAAACACATGGCGACGTTGTAAAAAGATAAATAATTCAAGCTAAGTTTTGGACAAGAAAAAGTGATGGATGTTCTGTTGTTAAACTATTTTATTATAACTATTTTACTCAGTTTATGTGTAGTTGCACTAAATTTTTAATATTGTTTTCCAAAACAGCACATCTCAAAGTGTTTTATTCCCTTTATACTATACTATACCGACAATTAATAATTTTTATTTATTAAAGAACGACACGCCATACTTTTCATCCATTTATAGTTACATCTAATGTTGTGGAATATACACAAAACAAGTTAGTTCCTGTTCTCACTTATGCTATAGCAGCTATAAATAATAAGACAAAAACAAAAAGAAACGCACCTTGAACGTAAACTCCTATGGTGGAAAACTTTCTGATGGTTACCATAGTTCTGACACTGGAGACTCCTTCCAGAAATGTTAAATAAACACAGAAAACTTTGCCATATCCATGACTATATGTTCTAATGTGTTGTGAAAAAGCAACACATTTTTATTTGTTTATTATGAACCTTAGTTTACGTAGAACGTCAGCCATACAAGCACCTGTGTTACTATAGAAACGATGTATTAGAACGAGCGCATTAATATAAACGTCTGATATGCAGCAGCGCTACTGTCAGAGCTGATGTTACAGAAAATGAATCTTCTGAACCAATCAGAATCCAGAATTCAACAGGTATAAATAAAATTAAATAGCATTTTTCCAACCCCCATCCTGCCAGACTGGCATTAACACGTACCCCAGAGTTGCCAAATTCCTCCTACACCCCCGCTGCCAACTCATCCATTACCGTATCAGCTTCAGACTGCTGCATCAGCTTGAAATCACCCCTGCCACCTTTCCTATCTCGGCGCAAACACTTAATGTGGCCATGGCTTTGATGAACGGATGCTTCATAATTGTAATGCGTTGCTCCAATTTTGCCAAGGACCAGTGAGCAGCGGATGGTGTGGCCCCAACCATACCGTCACGGACCCCAGGGGTCGGAAAATGCATTACCAGCCGTGTTTACACAGGGTGAGTAGACAATTGGGATAATTACTATTATTTTTCATCAAAGCTAGTGGACGCTGATGGAGGTAATTCTTCAAAATAGCCATGTACAGACGGATAGATAGCTGTTGATTTAGACAGGGGACGTAGAACAGGGGCCCTGGTTCTCCACGTATCATCACTAACAAGGACAATACGAGGAACAGAAGCTTTCTCTTCTGTTGTTCAGTGACATGCAATAATAAATGAATAATTAGTACATTAAAATTAAAATTTTGACTATTTCCATATTGACCAGGTTTCACTATTCACTAGGCATGTGCTGATATCAACTTTTCATACTAAACCTTTTCAATCCCATTTTCAAAAAGATCATGATTTCTGTTTTTTTAAACATAATTGACACATTATAATTTGGCAACATTAACTAAGCTAGCTAGCCATGTAAACATGACACTGTGCTAAAATAATCAGTTAACTAGTTAAGTAAGTAAGTAGTTAAGTAAGAAGTTAGCTAATTGTTTACTTCCCAGCAGTAGATATTTGACCTTAGTCTAGCTAGTTAAGATTGCTAGCAAGCTAGCTAATTTTAGTATGATCTCATGTAATCAACAACTACTGACTGGTATCATTACAATTAGTCGTCTCTCTTTCTTACCCAGAATTACCTCCAAGGTCCTAACCAGTTTGGTTTTTAAGCAGTACGGTCAATCACAATACTCTCCTTTTCATCCTCATAAACCTCGGACTTAGTGCCCCAGCATGATGAGGGTTTGCTTCTAACCTGGAGAGATATATATGGTGAGGTAAAGGGGATCCACATCTGCTAATAACTACTGGTAAAACCAGTGGACTAACTACATTCCACAAGGCACAGTGCTGGGTCCTCTTCTGTTCTCCTTCCATACTGGCTCCCTCAGTGCGGTCATATCTTTACATGCTATTGATGATGACACTCAACTCATCCTATCCTTTCCTCCCTCAGACAATCATGATTCTGCTTGGATCTCAGCAGACATCTCATAACAGATGGCAAATGAAACACACAATCACAGCAAGACTGAATGGATGGACATCCCTGAAGAGTCATCTCCACGTCAAGATTTCTACACTGGATCACGCCATCTGGCAATGCACACAACCTTGGGGTAGTCCTGGACAATCAACTATCCTTCTTGCCTCACACTACTAACCTGACACTGTCATGTACACTTCTTACAACATCAGGAGGATCTAGCCATTTCTATCCACAGAGGCCACTCAGGTGCTTGTTCAATCCCTTGTTATCTCAAGACTGGACTACGACAACTAGCTTCTGGCAGGTACCACCCAACCCTTGCAAGTGATCCAGAATGGAGCTGCATGACTTGTTTTCAACCTCCCCAAGTTCTCCCAAGCCACCCCATTGCTACGTTACCTTCACCGGCTTCCTGTACCTGCCTGCATCATATTTCCTACCTATCTGAACGTTTTTATCACATCCAGCTCTTCAGTACGCTCCCTCTGAGCCTCTAGCATAACTTGACTTGACCTACCATCCCTCAAGATATAAGGAAGACAAAGATCACGACTCTTCTCTGGCCTGGCTCCCAGGTGATGGAATGAACTTCCTCTGGCTGTCTGAACAGCTGAGTCACTGGCTGTCTTTAAACTAAGATTAAAGACCTATGTCTTCACCAAGCACTTAAATGAGAACTAATTTAAACTTTTATAAACAATCCTTTGACTTGTGTGCTTTCTTGCTGTACTAATCTCGCTCTAACAGGGATTTTTAGCTTTATGGTATTCTTCGACCCTGCTGGCAAGGATGCGTAAGGGATGCACGTAAACCAGTAAGCAAGATTGCTAGCAAGCAACACTGTTTGGATAATTAGTATATCATGTAATTAATGTAATTAATACAGACTGCTAGAGTGCTACTTATCATGATTATATTATGCAACCCTGTAGCCAAGATTACTAGCAAGTTAGCTACTGCTGAATCCAGTAGCCAAGTAAGTTGACAGCAAGCTAGCTAACATTAGGTTAACCATTATATAGCTAGCTGATGTTTAGCTAAATATTATTATTATATTACAAACCAAGTGCTTTAATTTAACTATCATTATTATTAAAATTAAAACCAAGCACTAGCAAACTTTATTAATCTAACTATCATTGTGTGTAAGCAATAGGCAAGGTGACCATCAATATCATGACATAGCTGATTATCAGCACTTTTACATTTATTATAAAGTGGTTTCAAAGTGATTTATTGTTAACTGCATACAAAATCACTTTGTTTAGATGTTTAAGGTCAAGGTAGGCCAACAAACCTTACAAACTTTACTCTTCGCCGTAGCAATCGAGCCTAGCATGACCTTTTTTCCAGTGAAATGGAATTAAGGAGGACAACCTTTAGCTGAGCGCGAACCTTCTCCACCACCAGTCTGACATTTTGGAAGGTTAACTGTCGGCCTGAATGCTGGTGTGTTTCTGTAAACTAGGGCACGTATTATCAAAGCCCGTAATTAGTGATTAAACCAAATCAAATGCGCATTAGTAGCTGTCATGCTACCCAGTAACAGCCATTTCCCTCTCAGAGTTGGTAACACGTCTCTGTCTTTTCTTTTCTGATATTACGCAACGTCTTTTTATACCAAGCGACGAAAGTTCGAATCTCAAACTGAATTAATCTCATCTCCGAGAAGTGGGTGTGAAGAGAAAATGTCAAATTGAGCCATTTGCATATTCTTCTATTAAATCTGATTGCATTAAAGATCTGCTTGGGAAAAAAAGAACTATTCATGGAGAAAAGTGTAATTCCACGTCGTGCTATTGCATGGCCGGAAATGACTAAACCCTTTCTCATCCATGATGGCTCTGTCTTTTTTTTTTTTTTTTTTTTGTCTAAATGAGAAGTGCTGCGTCTGTTCTCTGTCTCTCTCTCCACTGAAGAAGCACTATTACAGAACTGATGGGAAAATCACAGCCATCAAAGTACCAAAGGGGGAAAAAAAACAATGTGGGTTTTGTTACAGCTTCAGTCTTTAAGATTCCTTTTAAAGTAAATCTTTTTAAAGTTTCAGTTTGCTTCCTGGTGGGGTTTATGAAGGTGGTTAAGATCGTTGTCTAAATTAACATGAAGAATCTGGTTGGACGCTAACCTTGTCGACATTGGAAGAGTTTTAGCAAAACACAGTTGCTTAGAAAACTTAAAGAAATGTCATTTAGGAAGTAGATAATGTGACGCAAAGAGGTTTCTCTCTACCAAAAATAAAGATAAACTATAACAACCTGATTAGTAGCTAGCTAATAGGCTAATTAAAGACTAACCAACTTAATTACTCGTAGCCATTTCTCAGTGTTAAAACCAATAACTGTGTACAGTAGAAAATATGTAACGCTCAAAATGGCGGCTGCATTATTAAGTCCTGTCCCTTAGTAAAAAGACGTAATCATCGTGTTGGTAAAGATGTTAGCGAAAATCCCTGACCTATGAGATGCTTATCAAAAATATATCAATTTGATACGTTATTTCCATGATCATTTTTTCTTGTTATTGGAGCCAATGGCCACATTATTTATGCCATTTTTTTCAGATTTTAACAACATTTTCAATCCATTCCCTGCCTGTGAGTGGTGACAAGATGGTGGCCGAGTGGACAGACTTCATGAGGAGGACTTTGATTGCAGTACCTTATGGGAATAGCTGTCTATCTATCTATCTATGTATTTTTCCACTTTTTAAGGGTGTAAGGTTAAAAACATCCTTAGCTTCGGTTGTAATGAAACCAAAGACACTCGATGGACCTGAGCATCTTAAAGAGTGATTGTCTGAAAGACTTATATAGAGCTATCATTTTCACAAACACATCTCTGGATCATAATTGTTTGTATATTACTGTTAAGCTGACTTCCTTCAAAGGAGCTGCCACTTTCTCTCAGACACTTTGTAGTCCATTAAACCCGCAGCACAACCACTCTCAGGGCTCGAAATGCGCTCTTGATTGGCACCATGTACACCATCCGTCTTTTCAGAAAGCACACGAGTGAGTTTCCGGCTTTAGCACCTAAAGCTCTTAGCGAGCTCCGGGTATGGCATTTGAGAATGACTGTAAGAGTTGACAGAGATTTCTCTGTACAAAAGAAATGACTAAATTGTTAATAAATCTATTACAGGGTGACAAGACAATAAAGACAACTAAATGTCAGCTTTATGCTTTGCACATTTCTCAGACCTACTTGAAAGGTGCAGATTGCTTTCCATCCTGCTTGTCTCTGTCCGGTCGATTGTATTGACTGAACGGTTATCATTTTCCAGATTGCTCTGTCTGAATAACTTCTCCAGCTATCAGCGTGCTCCTGTGAATAGAGTGCATAATACATCAGATTGGAGATCTTCAGAATAATGAGACATGAGTCATGAGACCTGTCGTCTGGCGTCCACCTCCTCAGATCCTCTCTGAGAATCATAGAAATTTCTAGAAGGACCAAATGGAGAGAACTATCAATAGCACCCACATGTCTGAGTTTCGTTTAGAACCGTAATCAGATTATGATTTAACGGTAACTGTATTAAAGTTTCTTCTACTCAGGCATCACCCTTCCTTTTCCTTTTGCACATATTGTTAATTCTAGCACTGGAACAATATGACAGTATAATAATAATAGTTCAGTCCAGTACATCAAGGTACAGTCCCTTGCATAAGTATTTACCCCCCTTTGCACTTTTCCATATTTAGTAGTTTTACAACCTGGACCTGAAATGGAAAAAAATTGAGCTTTTATGTCATGAAACCATACAAAATGACCCATAATACTAAAATGGGAGCGGGGGAAATGGTGGTGGTGATGGTGGTGGGGGGGCAGGTGGAGCGGTTGGGGGGGGAGTGACAGTAGTCAGAGAACCAACCAACAGGCCAAGAGTAACTTGTGACTTGTCATGATGAAATGAGAACTAGTTTAGGTGTTTTTGTTGTTGTTTTTTTTAATTTATAATAATAATAATTTTGTGAATTATATTAATTTTGTGAATTATATTGTTTTCCCCCTATTACAAATTCTGGATTATTTTGTGTATATTTATATCATATGATCCCAATTTAATCCATTTCATTTCCAGGTTGTAAACTACAAAATGTGGAAAAGTTCAAGTGGGTGAATATTTATGCAAGACTGTACATGAGTTATCGTTGGGGAGAATAACACAATTTTGAGACACAAAACTAGACACCAATCTTCAATGCTAATAAAACATTAACACAAATTTTGGTCCTGATGGACCTTCCTAACTTAACCTCATAGCTCAGAAGATATAAAAGGATTATAACATATTTCCCCTTATTACGCAGCATCCATTCTTTTCCTTTTCCACCCACTGATTATAATTCATGCAATTTTACAATGATTAAGATGTCTGTCCTCTTCTGATGAGATCAGGAATTCTTTTTGCATACATTTAGAAGTCACCAGCCTTCGGATTAGAAGTTTCTGTCACCAGAAGTCAGAGTGTATCTTGTGTCCTCTTTGGACTGCGTCACACAGCCTGAGGGCCTGAAAACCAACTGCAGAGCCTCCGTCTTTCTCCTTCTCTTTCTCTCTCATCCATCAATAGTCCATTTTCACATTCAGACACAATCGCCACAAGAATCACTCACACCTGCTAAACCCGCTCGGGCTATTTTCAACAGGTTCGTGATTCATGTTGGGTGTTTAAGTGCACGATAATACAAGAGTTGTTGGAGAGTCACTCCACATTTCAGCCTGTATTTTCATCCAGCAGGAGTCTGTGTGTGTGTGAGTGAGGGTGTGTGCGTGTGTTGGTCCTGAAAGATTGAGAGCGGGAAGAATTATTCATACAGTTAAATAATTACACACATTAATGGCCTATTATAATTTATCAGAGAACAAATGGTCTAATCATATATCAAAAAAAGGTCTTATAATAATGCATTACAGTAGGAATTTGGAGTGTGATGGAGAAGCCCAGCTAGTTTAGCACAGTCAGAAACATTTGCCAAAATTAGTATGTTATTATTAGATATATTTTATCTTTTTAAACAATTACCTGTTAAATTGCACTGGATCCACTTAATGACGCAATACTGCTGCTGTAATGGTGTAAATGTGCTTTATATGGCTTGCTTTAGCCTCACAGTAATTGTTTTGCTAACTGCTTCACTGATGTAATGCTAACAGTGTTTTGGACCATGAAAGGCTCTCAAAAGAGCATGAAAAAGGCACTGATTACAGCAAATGATGGACATTTGAGCAAAATATTTCATTTAAAAATCCAGTTTAGTTAATGGTTTAACACAGCTTTCTGAATGTTAGCATACGGCTAGCAACAGCAGCTGCAACAGGATTCTAAAGATTTCTTTCTTTTGCATTAAGAAATGCACTATTTAAAAATAATAATAATATATATATATATATATATATATATATATATATATATATATATATATATATATAAACTAACAATAAAATAAAACAATAAAATACAATAAAACTAAACAGCATCGGCATATGAAAAAACAAAAAAATGTTTTGCCTGTGTTACTTTTTTTATATATTAATTTTAAGGAAGGGTGCCAATAATTTTGGAGTTGACAAAGGATTCTGTCCAGCAAGACACTTGTTCTGTGCATGACTCTGTGTGACCTTCCACACTTAGTGGTGCTGATTATTGACATTTATACACATTTGTAATCCAGGAGAAACATTTTGTACGCTTAAAGAAAAACATGTATTAGGTTTTCACGTCTTTTGCCTCGTCTTTTCTTCAGGTTTTGTTGCTGACCAAAAATGTATATCGATTCAGAGAGACTTTTTGTCTCATGGGCAAAGCACAGGGGTGTCAAGGTCTCTCCATCTGTATCTGAGTTGCTGGCAGATGGTCTGGATAATTATTTGATGCCTGAGGAAGACAGACATGCCGACTACCACATGACGAGACATTACGATGGAATTAAAAGGCCCTGGAGCTGGCCGCAGGGGTGGGACACGCTATGTAGGAGACGAAAACGTACAGATTAGCACATGACTGTCGTCATGAGAGAAAGGACGAAGCGTTTCTTTGACATTGGGCGAAGTTTTTCTGTGGGTCATGCTCAAATGTTGCTTTCAAACACCTCTCAAATCATACCTCGAAACTGTGCCAGTGAGGTGAAAAAAACTTGATCATGAGATCTTAGAAGCTCTAAACATCCTGGAGCTTGGATTCTGCTTTGCAGAAACCTTCATCAGCCCACAGACATCTGATTCGTGAGTCATTCTCTTTAAATGACTCTCTTAAATGAATCGATTTGACAAAATTTTTAATCACAAAAACAATTATGGGTTCTTCAGTTGTCCATTCGATTATTAAGGGTTCTTAGCTTCAAACACTGGTTATACTTTGAACCCTTTCTGATAGTTTTAGGGTTCTACATAGAACCTTTAAAGGTTTCCACAGAGGAACAACTGAAGAACCTTTAAGGGTTCTAAATTTAAAGAATGTACTGTATTTACTACCTAACTTGTTTTCCATGGTGTACTCTTAGGGGTTCTTTAAGGGTTCATTGCATAATTAAGGATTCTTAGCTTCTAAGTAAGATTTTAGTTGGAACACTTTCTGACAGGAAACCACTTTAATCTAGGGTTCTATATAGAACCATTAAGAGTTTCTGAAGTGGAACAACCAAGGAACCCTCAAGGGTTCTTAATTTACTAAGAGCGTAGTGTATTGACTAGCTAACTTGTTTTCCATGGTGCACAATCAGGGGCTCTCTAAAGGTTCATTGGATAACTAAGGGTTCTTAACTTCCTAAAAGGGTTCTACTTGGAACCTTTTCTGTTAGGGAAACACCTTTATGTTGGGTTTTAAATAGACCCTTTGAGGGATTCCCACTTAAGGCTTCTAAATTTACTAAGAGTGTACTGTATTGACTAGCTTACTTGTTTTCCAAGGGGCATCGTTAAGGTTCTTTAAGGGTTCATTGGATAATTAAAGGTTTTCAGCTGCCAAAAAAAGGGGTTCTACTTAGAACCCTTTCTGATGTGGGTCCTACATGGAACTTTTAAGGATTTCTACAACCAGAGAACTTTTAAAGGTTCTACATTTAGTAAGAGTGGACTAGCTAACTTGTTCTCCATGGTGCACCCTTAGGGGTTCTTTAAGGGCTCAGAAAGAGAGTTCTGGTGGGAAACTTTCTGATAGGGAACCACATCATTGTAGGGTTCTATATAGAACATTTAAGAGTTTCCTCAGAGGGATAACTGAAGAACCTTTAAGCGTTGTGTACTGACTAGTTTTCCATGGTGCACTTTTATGGGTTCTTTAAGGGCTCACTGGATAATTAAGGGTTCTTAGCTTCCTAAGAAGTTTCTATTGGAACCTTTTCTAATTTTCAGGGTTCTACATATAATCTTTAAGTGTTTCCATAGAGGGATAACCAAGGAACTGTTAAGGGTTCTAAATTTAATACAAATGTACTAGTTTGTTTTTTTATGTTATACTTTTAGGGGTTCTTTAAGGGTTCAGTGCTTCTAAAACGGTAATGCTCACTTCTTCCTAGTAATTATAATTTAGTATTAAAAAAATTATCACATTATTAAAAGGTCATGCTCGTGTATTATCAGAAATTATAACTTCTTATCACTTGTTATTAGTCAATTCATTCTTTTGAACTATAAACAAATCATTATAGTGAGTCAATTTTCTTTCCTCAGATTTAATTTCCTAACTGAATATAAAACCGTAGATCAGTGACACAACTGAGAGATCAATGATAATAATGATAAAGCTGATATTTTTAAATTAATTATAACATATTAAATGCTACACAAGTCCCAGCTTGTATGTCAGACTGCACACATTGCAGGGACGTGTCCTGTCCTGTCAGCGAGACAGCTTTTATAATTAATTATAGTGGCCTGAGGGTAATATTAGAGCTCATTACTTACTTGCGCCAGTGCACTGGCCTTATCCTGAGCCATATATTAAACAGTGTAGAGCGACTGTTCAGCATCTGATAAATAAAGCTGGTTAATTAAATCCTTCAGTCGTCTGTCCAGGATTTGCATAGATTCGGCCACTATTTTAATTAGGCTCACTGTATTTCACGTAGGTGGGAACCGTGACAAAGTTGACAAAACAGACATTATCATTTTCCGCATTGCCTGTTTGAAGATAATTACACTGCTGCGAGCCCTCCAGTTTTTTATGGAGCCTGTGACTGCATGACCTCCATGTTGTAATTGCTCCCAAACTCCATCTCTGTTTGCACTTCAAAGGAAGCGTCAGTTAAAAAAAAAAAAAAAAAAAAAGCAGTCACGAACGACAGAAAGACGTCAGATCTTTGATTTTCCATGATGGGACGTGGATATATTTCGGACAGTGAAGCTTTATTAACCCTTTAATGCATCAATTAGTAAAACATAGCAATATTTTTAGACAGTTGTAAAATTGTGATGAATATTGACTCTTTCTAAAAACTTTATTGCTGAAAAATACACGCAATGTGTAAAGATATCCATTAACATTTTAAGTCTAAAACATTTTTTAAAACTTTGATGACCAAAATTATAAAAATTTAAAATTTATATACATTTATTACAAGTGTAACAATATGCAAAATGTAAATGTGACATTATTTGGTGCTTGGATATGACATTTTCAATACAGCAAAAATAAGCATTACTGGAGTATGTGCCTCAGGTTTCTATTCTCAGCTGATTAAAGCATTCAGCATTATAAAAGTACTATAATTGAAGCATTATAGAAAAAACAATAATATAAAAGTGTGTGTGTAAGTTCCATTCAGACTCTTAGCAGCATATAATGAAACAAACGCTGTGCTTATTAATGGAAAAGAGTGAAACATAGCTTTCACTGGTGTAATTCACAAGGGAGCGTGTCTGAAGCGTGGGGTGTTTCTTATATAGCTGTTAGCTTGTTGTGCTTTCAGAGTCACGCAGCTCTCTGTAGCGCTAGATGTGTTTTTGAATCCTGTGTTCTCCACCACCCTGTATGAACATCCCAATCGCGGAAAGATGCCTGGATGCAGCCTATGTGAGTGTGTATGTGTGTATATTAGTGTATTAATGTATTAATTTAAGTATATTTGGCAGATTTAGGACATTGTAATGTTTCAGTTTTCCACTCGCTGGTCATCAGCGTCGCAAATTACCGGGAAGCTGAAGTGCTCCCAAACACCAAACCTTAAAGATTTAAGGGAATCTTCCAGCTCGTGCTTGCTGCTCTATGTATGATCTAGCACGCTAATAAGATTTACATTTATGGCATTTGAAAGATGCCCTTATCCAGAGCGGCTTACAGAAGAGCTTTGAAACCACTTTCCATAAATACATCCTGCTACTGGTTCACTAGGTGACGGAATAAGAGTATTAAGAGTATCAGTCTGAAAAAAAAAATCTGTTGGGGAGGTAGTAAAATATGAACAACACAAGCATTATTATTATTATTATTATTATTATTATTATTATTATTATTAAATAACAAAGTGCTAATTTAAGTGCTCCATGACGAGGGAGATCTTTAGTTATGGTTTGAAGACAGCCAGTGACTCAGCTGTTTGGACATCTAGGGGAAGTTCATTCCACCGCCTAGGTGAAGGACAGAGAAGAGTCTTGATGCACACCTTCCTTGTACCCTGAGAGATGATGGGACCAGTCGAGCAGTGCTAGAGGATGGGAGGGAGCGTGGTGCAGTCCGGGGTGTGATAAGAGCTTTGAGGTAAGTGGGAGCTGGTCTGTTTTTGGCTTTGTAGGTGAGCATCTATGTTTTAAATCTGATGCGGGAAGTTCCAGGAAGCCAGTGGAGGGAGCGTAGCAATGGGGTGGTGTGGGAGAACTTGTGGGGAAGGTTGAAAACAAGTCATGCAGCTGCACTCTAGATCAGTTGCAGTGACAGAGGCAGGAGACGTGCCAGGAGAGAGCTGCAGTAGTCCAGATATGACCTACCAAGGGACTGAACAAGCACCTGAGTGACCTGTGTGGATAGAAATGGAGGAATCCTTCTGATGCTGTAAAGGAGAATTCAGCATGAGCGTGTCACGTATTCACTCATGGAAAGAAAACATGCTTAGTAGAAGCATTTTTTAAAATCCCTGAAGCCTCTCCTGATTAAGAGGTAGTTACTTTTTCAGAGGAAGGAATGAGGGCTTGATCAAGGTTACAACTTTCTTACACCTCACATAACATCAGCAGTATTTTATGACGAATAGTTGACTTTATTATGCAGAGTGTGGAATGTTGAGTGTATTCTTGATATGCTTGACATGTCGAATCAAGAGCCTAGTATCAAACAAAATGGCCCTAACGTTTATATATGACTTTAGGCAGTTCATGTTCAGAGGAAGCAATGAAGTTATAAGTTATAAAATAAGCAATATCATAAGCAATATCACTCTAGCAAGAGTGGTGTTATGATGAATACCAGGACAGGTGTTATAATGATTTAGCTGTAGGTAATGACAGGTAACGTTGATATTTCTGTTGATATTCAGTACAACAGCACGATTGTGAGTGTGATATTGCTTTTATACAACTGTGCTATAAACAAGAAACTGATATTGTGTGACATTTCGGACACGACATGGCTAAATATATATATATATTAATTTATTTTTGCTCTGTGAATGAAAGTATGTGTAATATCAGCTGCTGTAAAATCAGATATACAGTAGTTTGCCCATGTTAGGTGTCAGTTTAATACTCCTGCTCTATACAGAATTTTTCATACAGTAATCGAGATGAACATCACACTTGTAATAAAGTCTGGCTAAATGAAGGGCTATTACACTTTCATGCACTTTTTAACAACTTATCCCCAGTACCTACTGTATTGTACTGTACTGTATATATGCTGATTAGCATAACACACACTCAAGCTGTCATTCAGTACGCTTCAGAAGAAGACGTGTAAGTGCTCCGTTCTGCATTTCTTAGAAAAGAAAGAAGATTCTTTCAGGTTTTTTTTCTCTCACTCTCCTTCTCAGCTATCGAATTCTGAAACTTTCCTGAATAAAACTTTTTTTTGTCTTTTGCTTTTTAAGCTTCTGCAGAGCTAAAATCCATCTCGATGATACTTTATCGCAGAAGCTGTCCATAATGCCGAGCGGGTCTGTTCTTTTTTCCTAGCTTACCTTCCACGAAAAAACAAAAAAACAAAAAACAAACAAAAAAAAAACCACTTTCTGATTATTTTAAGGAACCTTTAAGGATTTCAGCAGAAATGTACAGTGAAACTGCTTTTCAAACAACCTCCATCATGCCAGAGAGCTGCTCTTCACAAACATCTGATTCATGAATCATTCTTTTTAAATGACTCTTAACTGAATTGATTTGAAAACTGTGGACGAATCAAATGTTTTTTTTTCCCACAAAAACTACTGTTCCAAAACTTCCAAAAACTGTTCCACTTGCAATCTTTCTGAGAGAAAACACTGTTTTATGGTTCTACATAGACCCTTTATATTTATATAGACTCTTTATGTTTTATATTTGAAGTGTGTACAGCACTGTATTTGCAAACTCACTTGTTTTCCATGGTGCACTCTTAGGGGTTCTTTAAGGGCTTGTTCGAAAATTAAGGGTTCTTAACTTCCTAAAAGGGTTCTACTTGGGTCCCGTTCAAACATTGAAGCACTTTAGTGTAGGGTTCTACATAGAACCTTTACAGGTTTCTTTACCATAGTTCATGGCTTCCAAAAAAAAAAGGTTCTACTTGCAACCTTTTATGGTAGTTTCAGGGGTCTGCATAGAACTTTTAAAAGTTTCTGCAGAGGGACAGCTGGAGAACCTTTAATGGTTCAGATTTTAATCTTGCTGATATTTTATCATATGAGCTATCAATAATGCTGAAAGTTTATTCAGTGCATTTCCTTTTTCCTTTTAATATCATTACATATTAAAAAAGCAATATTTCTGGATCTGGAGCATGAAATGCATTGAGTTGAGTTTATTTATCAGGGGCATCTAGCTTACAGGTCAGGTGACTGTATCCGTATGTTTCTTTGTTCAAAGTATTAGCCCCCTTTAATCAATCCATTAATGAAAATGGACCAGCATCTGACTGCATAGGAGTGAGTGTCTTTCCATCGATGCAGGGTGTAGAGGGGGTCAATACTTTGTGCAAAGCAACAAAAAGCCTGCAGTCTGTAAATGTACACGTTAAGAGTGACCTATATACATGCTAGGTGGATCTCATAAACTGGCAAGTCTAAAAGTTGTAAATCTAACCCTTGCACTGACATCATCGTGAAATGAAATGGGGTGGAGTATAAATCTGAAAATTTTTGAAAACTAGATTTTCTGGAAAAAAAAAAAAAAAAACTTTTAAAGTCCATTTTTCCATTAAATCCATTAAACATGACTAAATGACTATACTAAAATGTCACCGTGGTGCTAATAGGAGGTGGCAGCTTACTGAGCACAAAGTGCAACACATCGTGTCACCTGCAGAGACCGAATTAATGCAAATGAGATCGTCGAGCTCGGGAGCGAATCTGTTCATTTTCTGCTTCAGCATCATTATTACATGCTCCGTTATGAAAGCAAGCTTGGTTTGTTATAATCAGAGATAAAACGTGCTTGTAAAAAGGGAGCCTAAGTGCTTTTCAGGCATTTATAAGAGTCAGGATTTATTCCCAGTTCAGAAAATTGTTAATACTCCTGGGTTTTACGAAAAGGTTTTCTGAAACTGTAATTTTCCTTCTGCTCCAAAGTCAGGAAAAACTGTGGACAAAAACAAAGCCGTCTTAAACAATGAACCATTTGAATATTGTTCCTGATTAAAGATAATCTGAGTATTTATTATTACACAAGCATTTCAGTTAATTTATTAAGCAATTTAATTTCAATTATACATTTTTATAAACAGGAAAGTCGCATACATCATTTATAAACAGTCAGTGCTGTCATTCTGGATTCTGATTGGTCAGAAGGTGATTAATTTTCTATAACCGCAGCTCTGATAAATCACAGGTTTATATTAATGCGCTTGTTCTAATACGTTATCGTTTCTATAATAACAGCTCATTCACAGAGACTCGTACAGCGAACGCTACCTGTAAACGTGTGTAGTTGTTGATGTGCTGAAGTTTTCTGTAAGCAGATGTTTATTTTAGCATTTAACATCGGAAGGAGTCTCCAGTGTCAGCGCTTTACGACGGTCAGAGGTAAAGCTGTAAGTTTTAGTTTTCCAACATCTTTAGAACAGAGGAGTTTATGCTTTGTGGTTTCTTTGTCTCACAGACGTTCCACAATGTATGTAACCATAAATAAAAAGTATGACATGTCATCCTGGTGTGTGTTGTAGTGCACGCAATATATATTTTCATGCACTCAGGCTCACTGGCAGGAAACTCATTTGACACTTGTGCACCATCTAGTGCACAAGTCTGGTACATCTAGTGCATATCTAGTAGGATACAAACTTTTGCACCCTGTATAAAGATTTCACCACCACAGTTACAGTGTACTGCACTTTATTTCATTACTTCCATCACTTTCTCCAAAAATACTTGTGAGACATAGTTCACTTCTTCCGACAAGGCAATCCACCACCTTGGAAAATTCCTTTCGAGGAAAAACACAACAACAAATAAAAGTTGCTATTTATTACAATCCAAAAAAGAAAATTAAATTAAAGGTAGCACGATGACATCACACAACATGCCTCGGTCATATATAACAGAGCGCATGCAGGATTTTAACAGCAAACAACTCTTTAATACCATGTGCCGTATTTACACTCCGTTTTCATGCATGCCACTTCAGGGAGAGCGAGGAGCAACGGACGATGGGCGGGGCACTCACCTGACCGCTAGTCATCACAGTGAGTGTGTGTTACATGTGCTACATTAAAACCTGCTCGTCCGTCTGCTGTTTAGTTTACTATTAAAAAAATGACACACACCTAAAAATATTACACCCTTTTCTCAAAGCTCTCAAAACGAAAAGAAAAGCTCAGCAATGATCCTATTAGAGTAATCCTAATATCAAAGGGGTTAAAGGAAGAGCTCAGTGAAAGAAAAATACGCCATTTTCTTTCTTATTTAGTAGGAAATTACTGGAAGTAATCGATCAGCCGAGTCATGTTCGGTGTCTGATGTTTTGCACTGGAGTGAAGTAAGGAATAACACACTTAGGGGTTGTGCTGTTATAAGAAAATAATCAGCGTCGGGGTGGTGTGATGAAGCGGAGTCACTGTTACCCCTGACAGAAAGCATACTAACCACTACAAAGCGCTGAAACTGGAGACTCCTTCCATAAATGTTAAATAAACCATCATTTCGTTACACTCAGTTTTTAATCCGTTTACATGGCGCGTCTGCTGTACGAGTCCCTGTGAATGAGCTGTTACTATAGAAACGATAACGTTATCAGTACAAGCGCACTACTGTCAGCGCTGTCAGAGCTGCTGGCCAATCAGAATCGAGAATTCAATAGCACTGTGAAGCCTCTCTCACTCAAATTCTTTTGTATAAATATTTACACCATCTCAAAGCACACCCAGTTCTTCAGTGTGACTTTCTGTTATCTATAAACATGAACTAAACTTCACCTTGTAGCTGAACGCTGGAACATTATGGAGGCAGCCATCTAGGAAAACTGGAATCTTAACCAAAGCAGGAAGTGATGTTAATATAATTCCACTGTAAACATAACTTTGTAAACAGCCTATTTTTGCTGTATGAAATGAGATCACGGAGCTTGACGATGTCATTCTGGAGCATGTATATGAAGATCTGTGCATGTATTTATGGAACGTTTCGTGACACAGACATTAAACTTCCAGCTCCTGTGCAAAACCAAAGAAGTAAACTTCAGACGCTAAACATGTCGGCTGATCCACAAAATTGTGTACTTTTGATTTTTTCGCTGAACTAACCTTTTAACTGACTAATTTTGCTGACTAAACTAAGGAGGAGTGATGACATGCACATGGGTGCGATGCTCAAATTATTAACAGAAGGTGTGAAGTGAAATGTTCAGATGATGATTTCGTGCCCTTGCTTCCCTGTTTGAGAGGAGGCTGCCTAAGCAGGTGGAATTTGTGCTCCTGAGATAAAGGCTTCCTTAATTTTGGACATATTTGAAGGAGTGCTGCTGTCTGAGGATTTCATAGTGCCATAATGTTATATTTTTTAAATTTAATATTTTTACACGTCTAACGCCCTGTTCTTTAGAACGCAGGGATACATTGATACCGAAACTGGTTTCGCATATCAGTCCGATACCATGCTCATTTACTCGTACTTGACAAAATACCAACATCCGATATCACGTGAAAGTACGTGATGAAAAAGAATGTTCCTGATCAAAGCAAATCAGACTGCAAACTGTGCTCTGAGGAAAAGGAACTACAGCGTCTTCTTACAATATGAGTAACCTGATAAAACATCTTACAGTGTTTAAACAGCGTCTTTAATGAGCGCTCAGAGCAGTATCGGTGAAGCTGGTTATTAAAAACGGGCGCTGGGTGCCGTGAACTGCGCACACGCAAAGGTAGGAAGTAAAGCGAGTGTGCAAAGAAACCACTGGATGTGAGAGCAGTTCAGTTAAGCGAGCACTGAGCACTAAGACACGTGCTACACTTTGCTCATGACTCAAGGTACAATTCCTGGCACTTAATTTTAATAATCCCACTGTCCGATACTGCTCTGCACACTCAGGTGGGCCGTCGTCACTCTTTCTGATAAAGATACTGTTTAAATGCTGTAACGTCTCTAAACTATGAGTTCATTGCTAGCAGCACATGGCAGCAACAAACATCACCAGAGCTAAAGAAAATGTTTTACTATGCTCCTGATTGATTAACGCTAAATAGGTTACTCACTTTGGTATTGGTATCGACGATTAACAAAAAACACGTACTCATACGCGTCTTTAAAAACGGTATCGATGCATCCCTACTAGCACTGCACTTATAGACAGAATGTATCCGAGGATCATGAAACTAAAGTTTGTGTCCAATGTGGAGATAAATAATGAACGTGGCCATACTGAGAGCCCGTCCCTTAACTGTGTGGCATCGAATGTTACTCCAGAAGAAGCTAACCGCCGTTAAAAGCTAAGCACGCACCCGTCGACACTCGCAGTCGAGCTGAAGCTCCCGTGTCTGCGTGTTGATCACTGGTTCTGTGTTCCGTCTCCAGTCCCCGAGCGTTCAGTCTGTAGTACCCGACCCGGGTATCAGTTTTTGTTCTCGTCCCAGGGCGGCAGCTTTTTCACCACAGCGTCGTGGTCGATGCTGACGGTGGCGAGCACGCCGCCCGGGTTCTTCTCCGAGCCCGAATAATCGATCTCCTCTCCCTTCAGCGTGGTCATGTGACCACCTAGCGCTTTCAAAATGGCGTTTCCGGCGCAGATGTCCCACTTCTTGATGTAGGTCACGTGGATGTACATGTCTACCTTCTCGTATTCTTCATCAGAGGCATCCAGCAGAGCGAGAACTTTATATCCTGAAGGGAGAGAGAGAGAGAGAAAGAGAGAGATTTTACTGAGATTTACTGCTCGTTAAAGAACGACACGTCATACTTTTTATCTGTTTATAGTTACACTTAATGTTGTGGAATGTCCACGAAACAAGTTAGTTCCTGTTAATAAGACAAAAGCACAACATAGCTTGTCATGTCACCGAGAAAAAAGTAGAAAACTCCTCTGTCCTGAAGATGTTGTACATGTTACAGCTTTACCTCTGACTGTTACAAAGCGCTGACACCGGAGACTCCTTCCCTAAGTGCTCATTAAACGTCTCCTTACAGAAAACTTCATCAGACCAACAATTTTTTCTAATACGATAATGTATTAGAACGAGCGCATTAATATAAACCTGCACTACTGTCAGAGCTGCTGTTATAGAAAATTAATCAACACCTCCTCTTCTGACCAATCACAATCCAGAGTCCTACAGCTCCGTAGAAAGGTAGTTAATGTGTAGATATCATTGTCTCATGGAGGCATCCCTGGTTGCCATGACAACCGCTAAATACTGTGAAGTTTAGTTTTTCAGTATAAGTTTCTCTAATAAAATATTTGCGCGTCTCACCCGTGATGAAACACTCGCACCCTTTGATACGGCTCTATAAAGTGCCTCCATAGAGACAGAAAGAAAATGAAAACGTGCAGCACCTGCGCCCCCTGCTGGTATGATCTCTGTGTTGTTCCCAAACGCCTGCTGAATGAAGCCTTTCACTTTGCCTGCGTGTGAGCGTGACACTATGACCTTGGGGGCGTTGGCGTTGTAGGAGTGTCGCGGTGCCACGTTCGCTCCTCCGTCCACCATCGCCCATGCTGACGGAGACAAGGAACCAAGAGGAACAAGAAGAACGAGTTGTAGCAAGGGTTTAAGTGTGACTGATTACATTACTATTCAAACAGCTTAAACACACACACACACACACACACCTGTGAAGCCAGTGAAAGGTTTGTGGATCACACCTACAACAGGTTCCCCGTTCACAGCCACACACACCATGGTCGTGACATACTTCCGCAGGTTTTCTGTAGGAACAATCATGAACAATTAAAAAAATTCCATGAAGAAGGAATCTTCTTTGGTCTTTATGTAAAAAAAAAAATATGTATTTCATAATTTTTAACAGTGGTCCTTTCAAGCACATCACTCCTAACTACTATTTTTAAGGCTACAAGACTTCTAAAACCAAATAATAAAGACTTATAACAACCCAAGAATTCAAGGGGGCGGGGCTTAAACAAGACATTCTACATAATTTATATTACAAGATTTAAATTCATGAGATCGACTTACAGGTTTGTGATTGACCATTTGCATTCAGATATAATTACAGTTTAAACCCAATCAGGAATCCATGCAAACTGGTAACACATGCACACACACACACACACACACTCACCTGTGTACTCCTGCGTGGCGTCGAGCGGGTCGATCCACACCGTCACGCTCTCAGCAGGCACCAGCTTCCCCTCTGGGATCTTGCTCAGGACCTCATCTGGGATGTTACGTGTCCATACAGTGGCCTCACCGTCTGAGTTATCGTGTTCCTCAGAGTTCACCTGACAAACAGCCAGGAAGCATATTAACAATTCAGGACCCTGACTGGTCAGAAGGTGTTGATTAATTTTCTATAACAGCAGCTCTGGCAGTAGTTCTGGCTGTGAGGCGAATCACAAGTTTATAATAATGTGTGTAATCGCTGATAGGGTGATGTTTTCTGTAAGGAGACGTTTAGTGAACATTTATGGAAGGAGTCTCCAGTGTCGGCGCGTTGTAACAGTCAGAGGTAAAGCTGTAACTGTATGTTCCGACATCTTCAGGACAGAGGAGTTTACATTCTGTGGTTTCTCTGTGACACGACAAGCTGCGTTTGATTAAATTTGATTAAATCATATTTAAATGGTGTTGTGTTTTCAGTCAGACTGCTGAAGCTGTGCCTGAGATATCCTGACCTTTTCCAGAAAATATCTGTTTATGCTTTACTGGTGCCGTCTGTCTGTATGCTGCGAACGTCTTCTACGTCATGTATGAATAAGTACACAGTTCAGAAGCACACACACTGTGAGCTTTGTGCTGTTAAAATACATCTCGAGTTACTGAATAAACAAAGGATGCCATTTTGACAGACTGTTTGTGTAGATGTCTTAGAGTTCAGTGTAAGAATGGGCATATTTATTTAAGCTTTAAGCTTTCTTAAACATCAAGTCTAGTAGCCATGTGACTGTCTGCAAGCTTCCGTTGCCAAGTTATTATATTAATACAAATATGTGAATCATGACAGGAATGATGGAGTGACAATGTATCAGAGGTGTTTCGTGCCACGTATGGCAATATGACAAAAGAGAATTCATATCATAAGTTTACTATATATTTAAAAAAACGTGTTGTGTTCTGTTTTAAAATATATGATTCAGTCATACTGTTGTTTAATGTCTTCATAAAAATACATTTTGAAAATATTCTAAAAAATAATAATTAAAAAAAAAATACTGCGAATGGTGTGATGGGATGTGATGCAGTGGAGTTACTGTTACCACCACAATGTTTATATTTTCCTATAACAGCATGTTCCTGAAGTGTTTTATTCCTCTTATACTGCTGCAATTTAACATGATTTTAAGGATTACAAAGCAACACGTCATATTTTTTATCGTGAAGCACGTTCGCTTATGTTATAGCAGCTATAAACAGTCGTTCCCTCACCAGCCTTTCTTATGTCTCTCTTTAGAAGTTAATAAGACAAAAAAACCTAGTTTGTCATGCCACCCGAGACACCGCAAAGCGTAAACTCGTCTGTCCCGAAGATGTGGGAAAACTTACTGACCGGTTCAAAGCGCTGACACTGGAGACTCCTTCCATATAGGCTCAGTTTAAATCAGGTGATGAGGAGCGTAGGCTTTACAAGTGCCTGTGAAAGAGCTGTTACTGTAGGAATGGTAAAGTGTTAATGTATATGATGTTATGTGATGTTATATGATGATGTGAGGATTGGGCTGCTGGTCAGTATTGCTGCTGAATCTCACCTGTATGTAAGGGTATGTGTTTCTGATCAGATAGTACATTTTCCTGTGGGAGTTTAAATCCCCCATGGTGAGCTTCTCCAAGGCTCCTTCTTTGGTTTTGCCCTTGGACTTTTCCTCCAGTGTGTCCTCCATGCGGATGCGCTTCACCTCCCATCCTCCCTGCACCGCAGCCTCCATGGACAAGGCGAGGAGATCCCTCAGATCCACCGTCTTCCTCTGCCTGAAAGCGGCCAGTCTGCTGGACAGGACCCCGGAGTAGAGGTGGTACAGGAGGCCGAGCCCGAGCAGGCAGAACACCGCCACTCCAAGCGGGGACAGCCGGATCCCCATGGGCGCCATGGCAGCGGCTGGGAGCTGGATCTAACCGCCGAGACGCCTGAAGAAGAGCTAATATCGTCGCGCGAGTCTCTGCGTTAGCTCTTCCCCTTCACTTCCATCCCATCTGCAGTGTATAACCGGGCACACAATTCACACTGCTAACGGCTAAACTAGCTCGGAAAATCTTCTCAGGTCCTCTTCAAACGTCCAATAACTTACTCTGTTATTACATATTACAACAATATATTTAACAAATTTCAAATTACTACATAAATCGACACCTGTGCTGCAGCGACAGCTACAAATCTTCTTCCACGTCTACGGTCGGATTGCTACACAGCACTCACTTCCGGGTCAAACCCGGAAGTGAGGTCATTTTCACAGTCACACAGCGACCCCTAGACGACTTTATTTTAAACATGCATTATTCTACTGCTAAACCATTCTTTACCAGTAGAATAATGCATGTGGGATAATATGCTAATTTAATATTCGATTCTGATCGGCTGGAAGGTTTATATTAAGCTTTTATTAATTTGCTCGTTCTAATACGTTATCGTTTCCATGGTAACAACTTACACAAAATGGCGGATACTGAAGTTTTCTGTAAGGAGACGTTTATTTAACGTAGGTAAAGCTGTAACACGGGAAGGCCTTCAGGACAGAGGAGTTAATGCATTGTGGATTCTCGATAACATGACAAGCTGCGTTTATACACTACACTATATGCCCGACCTCACTAATGCTCTTGTAGCTGAATGAACACAAAACCCCACAGCCACGCTCCAACATCTAGTGGAAAGCTTCCCAGAAGAGTGGAGCTCATTATAACAGCAAAGGGGGAATAAATCTGGAATGAGATGCTCAACAAGCACATGGGTGTGATGGTCAGGGGTGCACATACTTTTGGCCGTAGTATAGTGTAGCTGCTATAAGTGAGAATGGGAACTAACTTGTTTCATGGACGTTCCACAACATTAAAAGTAACTATAAATGGATGAAAAGTATGATGTGTCATTCTTTAATAAATAAAAATGATTAGGATTGGCAGGTCACTGTGCTATAAGAGGAATAAGTATTCACCCCCGCAGAACTTTTTAATTTCATGACCACCAGAACTTATTAAGGGCTTTCACAGTAGCAGGGATAAATACTTACACAAACACTTTTGTTAAATTGTAAATACTTCTGCAAACTACACTGATTTACCGCAATCAGTATTGTGGGCTATATGTAGATAAATTTAAATTGATAACACACAGTATAATCCCAAATAAATTGATTTCACTTCCAGACTTTAAGATTACAAAATGAAGAAAAGCAAAAAAAAAAAAAGTGTTAATACTTATGCAAGCAGCTGAAGTATTTTCCAGCAATTTTTAACAAATGTACTATATTATAAATTGATTATGAAACAATGACATATGATTAGAAGAGATTAAGAATTTTAATTCAGCTGCATTTTAATTTGATTCCATCACCACCAGAAAAGATCGAGTAAAGATCCACAATGTTTATTTAAATAAACAATAAAACATCAGATTACAATTATTCACAACATAGTCATGTTTGTGCTTCAGCACGCATGCCTCTTAACACACTTATACAACACAATCTGTTCATGTGCTATGGTACAACACTTACACACTCCTGTTTCACACTCCTGTTCTACACACTCCTGTTTCACACACTCTTGTTCTACACACACTCCTGTTTCATTACTGCTGTTCTACACACTCCTGTTCTACACACACTCCTGTTTCATTACTCCTGTTCTACACACTCCTGTTTCATTACTGCTGTTTCACACACTCCTGTTCTACACACTCCTGTTTCATTACTGCTGTTTCACACACTCCTGTTTCATTACTGCTGTTTGGAATAAATGTGAAAATACACACTTTCTTTCTTTACTTTCCTTTAGCACTAAATTCTTGCTATCTTTCAATACTCCATTCATTCAGCACTTCAATTCTTTCTTTCATATTTTCATTCTTTCTTTCAGCATTCATTCATTCTTTCTGAAGTAAATTCTTTATTTCTTTCTTTCCTTTCTTCCTTCAGCACTCAATTCTTTTTCTTTCTTTCTTTCTTTCTTTCTTTCAGCATTCAATTCATTCATTCTTTCTTTCCTTTTGCTCTCAATTCTTTCTTTCTTTCTTTCAATTCATAAATTAATTCCTTCAGCATAAAAATTCTTTCTTTCAGCACTCAGTATATCCATTCATTCATTCGGATTCTGATTGGTCATCAGGTGTTGATTAATTTTCCAGAACAGCAGCTCTGACAGTAGTGCAGCTGAAAATGACAGTTTCATATTAATGCGCTCGTTCTAATACGTTATGGTTTCTATAGTAACTGCTCACTCACTGGGACTTGTACGGTGGACGCTCCGCATAAACAGATTAAAAACACGTTTGTAATTGTTGATATGGTGAAGTTTTCTGTAAGGAGATGTTCGTTTCACATTTATGGAAGGAGTCTCCAGTGTCAGTGCTTTGTAACAGTCAGAGGTAAAGCTGTAAAGCTGTAATTTTAAGTTTTCTGAGCGAACGACTGTTTATAGCTGCTATAACGTAAGTGAGAACAGGAGGCAACTTGCTTCACGGACGTTCCACAACATTAAATGTAACTATAAATGGATAAAAACTACAGTGTCATTATTTAATAAATTAAGAAATGTAGTAATTGTTAAATTGCTGTAGTAGAAGAGGAATAAAACACACTGATTATTTTCCTCTAACAGCACGTCCTGAAGTCATTTACTCTTTACTTAATGATGTCGTATTCATGAACATGATGCTATTTAACAACCACTGAACACATTATTGGCACTAATCACCTACAGGAAGTGATTTTTTTTTTTTTATTTTTGTACACGAACACAGTTTATATACAGGTTTGAGAAACTGACAGTCATATCAGTACAGCTCCATTTAGTTTAAACTATTGGCACCCTCTCATTTTTTTTTTGTTGCCCAAACTATATTATCTAGCTTTTTTTTTTTTTTTTTTTAGCTAATTTTTGGTATCTGGTCTGAGTTTAGACATTAGGAAGAATATCTGAGTGATAATGAATGTAGATATATACAAAAGGGAGATCTGAGAGTCTGATTAAATGCAGCCTGAGATGATGAGTGGATCGAGGCGATGGCTCCAGCGCTCAGCGGCGTACCCACATCCACGTGTTCACCAGCCAGAAAGCAACGGTGAGGGAGTACATCACCATCTCCCGCCTCACTCGCTCTTTATTCTCATGCTCCAGCACCTGAAGTCTACGGTTCAACTTCACAATCTGAATCAAAACACAAAAATCCAACATTACAGGATCGTTTCTGATTAACGTAGTTACAGGAGACACTTTTCTACAGACACGGTGTAGCTGCTGGTGCTGGAGGCGGAGCTAACGCTCAAACCAATCAGCGCAGATTCCAGATCTCAGCCAGAAAAAAGGAGGCGGGGTCAGAGTTACTCATCTTAATGCTAACAAGAATTCACCTTAACTTTTTATATAAAAATATATACCGATACACAGACAAGTAGACTTCCCAGGGGTTAAGCTAAGGTTTTGTTTTTACTTTCCAACACTCAATTCTTTCTTTCTTTCTTTTTCTTTCAGTACTCAATTCTTCCTTTCTTTCTCTTTTAACACTCAATTCTTTTTCTTTCTGAACTCAATTCTCCATCTTATTTTAATGTTAAGCTAAATAAAACATTTCTTTATTTTTATTTCTCCAAAGACTGTCTCAAAAAGCGTCATCGATCCTGAACTCCATTCCCGACTCCAGCGCCGACTCCAGCCGTGTCTCTGTGGGAAAAGGCGTAACTCTGGTGTTTACAGAGTGGGTTCGTACCTGTCGTCTTAGTGCTGGGGCGTCGGCTAACGCCAGGTCATCAGGAGCCCCTTCCAAACCAGCATCAAGAGTCACAAGTGCAGTCCTGAGACAGAAACGATGAGAACGGGGTTTGTCTTTTTTTAATCATTTGAGGAGCTTTCAGAAATATGTGCATGAATTACCTCACAACTCATCGAGCCTCCCTACAGACCCGAGTTACTACATTTATACTGTCAGCTGTTCATTAACAGATGTGTTTAACCAGCGCAGCCTACCGAACATAAACTGGCTAACTAGCTTGCAAACTACACATAGTTATGATCAACATCATGGAGTAGTTTGCTACATAAAGCCCAGATTGAAAGTTTGCTCAGGCTTGCATGCTGTCGGAACTGGAAATGAAATGCTGTAACACCGCAATGATTTCTGGGTAAGTTCTGCTCCAACTACTCTCAGCGTATGATTTAGGATTGACTTCACACCCCGACTTAAGATCGGACTTATGTTAAGCTGCTGCAGCAGGCGGCTGGATCTTATCTAGTAGTGTTTAACCTGAGAGCTGTCATTCACATTCACTGATTTACAGACGACTGCACGTAGCGTCCCTGAGCAGGATCCGCGTCGGGATCAACCGGATGTCGTAACGATGCGGTGCCATCACTCCGTTGAAGCGTGTGAGAGCTCACCTGCGGTGCGAGTCGTCCAGCATGGCCAGGACGTGCTCGTAGGCCCGGCGTGTGGTGAGCTGGATGTAGGACAGGACTCCGCCCACAGTGCCCACGCTTGGCCAGTCCTCGGGGGACACAAGCGGGGGACAAACACGGACAGGAGCGCTGGGAGACGGGCTCACGCTGACCGCCACACACAGGGGGAGGAATGAGACGTTAGCACTACACACGCTGACGCGAACAAAGCAGGACTGACGCTCATTACAGTGAACATCCCGCATATGTTTAAACGTCTGACTGGTGAGGTTTTGTGTAGTAATGACACTCCAAAGGCTTCAGAGCTTTATCAACATTTCCATAACAACATAGACTTGTGTTTGTACTATGGCCCCTTTTTCATTCTTTCCTTCTTTTGGTTTTTGACATATTTTCCTAACTTTCCATAGTTGGAAAAACTTGGCATAACTGCTGGAAATGCTGAAACATCATAGCCAAAATCCTGGCTAACGACTTGCTGACTTTTTGTCGAGGACACAAACATGACATGCTACATTAGATACTTTGTTAAAAGAGAACAATAATCACATACGTGTTCTTTTACCATAATCTGTATGAATGCGCTTAACTAGCTCGCCATACATTATTATATTAGCTACCAATGTTTAGCCTAGTTCATTAGATTTCTGCTTTTACTGCCTGGGTGCCTAATAAATTTATCATTCATCCACCCTGTATGTATTAAACTATACAATTGAATTCTAGATATTTCATTATTTTTGTCATTCTTCTAAATACTGTTTAGAATGTATTCTATCCTACAAACTCCATGACATCACTTGGTGCTTGGCCCCCTATGTGATCGCTGATTGGAGGTTTATGTGGTATTTACATGATATTGGTGCTAATTAATGGAACTGATATGGCTGTAAACACACCGCTAGCGCTAAAAGCTAGCTTAAACTATTTATTTGTTAGCATTGGCTTTACGTATTTAAACAGAGTCACAGATATACAGAGATCTGGAACATTCCAACAAACTTTACACTCTGTGAGAACTACAAAAACATGCATGGCTAAAACAATAGATGCTAGTATACACACCTTAACCTTGGGTGAACACACACAGCTCAATGTGAGGACAGAGTGTGTGTGTGTGTGTGCGCGCAAGTGTGTTTGTTCTTACGCATCGTATTTGACAATCTGGCCGTTGTGACACGCTCCCAAAGTCTCGCTGACGCAACGTTCACGCCGGGATCTTGTGTGAGAGCGAATCTTTACAGAGAGAGAGAGAGAGAGAGAGAGAGCAAACATTATAAAACTCTTACAGCTTCCGGATTAGTTTCACGCAAGCAACACGCCTTTACACGCTCACCTCAAAGAACGTCATTTAGCTGAGAAATACCGTTTATAGCAAAGTTTACAAAATAGCAATGGAAGTCTGTAAACAAATGTATCTCCTGGATTATTGACAACATTCAGGGTGGAACTCGGGGTGTGTGTACAGTATATTTTCGGCTGAGTTATAATTAAGACAGGATACAAAGCAGGCATGTGGCTAAACCTGAACAGACCTGATCAGGAGCTGTCTAGTAAGCCACGGTGAATAATGATCTACAGTGTGCTGGTGTTTTGCAGATAAGGTGAAGTGAGTATTGTATTTAATAAAGCCTGGAAAGATCTTTAAAGTCTTTAGAGTCTTCTTCCAATTTTTAATAATGATTAATATTAATTTTTATACAGCGCCACTCCTAAGCTTAAGTTTTTTGACTATGTTTCTGGAAAATGCCTTAAACGTCTGTCTAAACACCCAGTTTAGACCACGTCTGCATTTAATGTCTTTACAATAAAAACAAGCAGTTTATTCACCTTCATGAGTTCTATCTGATAATCTCACTGTCCTTCAGTCTCTACAGGTTCTACCTCATCCAGTCTCTATGAGCTGACCTCTCCTCCAAACTCTATTGGTTCTACTTCGTCCAATCTCTGTAGGTTCTCCTTTATCCAGGCTTTAGGCTTCAGGAATAGGCTTTAGCTCATCCAATTTCTATCAATTCTATCCTCATCCGATCTGTATAGGTTCTACTTCATCCAAACTCTATAGCTTCTTCCTCATCATATCATCAGTAATAAATTTTAGGTGAATACCCCTGTCCTAGATGGTCCCTACAGAGTTAGGCCCAAGAACACAGACGAGATCCCATGTTGAGGATGCTGGGTTTATTTAATACATTTCTTCACCTCCTCTTTCAGCTGAGCGGGTCCTGGTTGCTGCACCGGCTCCAGGAAGTCCAGAGCCTGGTCTTGGAGAGTGAGGACCCGTGGAGGAGTCTTCAGCTCCACGCTCTCCACTGGGATGGACTGGATCAGATCCAGCTCTCGTGGCCTGCTGAAGTGAGGATCGACTTCGTGCCCTGGAGTGAAGAAAAAAAAACAAAAACACAAAAGACAATGACACTAATAGATAAATGAACCTACAGACACATGAGAGTGCAGAATTTAATTATATTAGAGGCATCGAAAATGAGATGTTCATCTGTTGCTCGTTAGTCACACAGCTGACATCACAATATCGTCCATAATTTCTTTAACCGAGTCCTGAATCAACAGAGGTGCTAAAATTTTATCCTATATGCATATATGATTTCTGACCCCTTGCTACAGAGATACAGAAAACACCTGAAAACTACTTTTCTGCTTTTTCAGCTAAAAAGAAAAAGTCAATTCACTGAAGGGGAAAGGACGCAGGACGTGAATGATTACTTTCTTTTTAAACTGACTTTATCTTGACCTGTGAATTCAAAATTCTGTCTCAATGTGCAGTAAGTTAGCAATGCTAGCACCTTGGTACGACTTGCTCAATCCGATTTGGTCGACAGCAGTGTGGGTCTCTGATGTCACAACGATTCACTGGAACATGATTCTTCACTACATGATTCGATTCGTCATAACATTTCACATTTGACCACTGTTCGATTCGATGGACTCAAAATGGACTCACGATTTAAAGCCGTGAGCTGATGGTGGAATACCTGCCACTACGATCCTGTCTGGAACCTGCATCAGGGTGCTGTGGGGCTCCTCGGGGAACAGCGGAGGCTGGACCATCGACGAACCCGGTCCGACTTTCAGCCTGTCGGGGATCCTCATCTGCTGGCTGATGCCCTCGGTGTAGTCCAGCTCGTACTGTATGCGGCTTACTTCAGCCATGTCGGCCATGATGGCGAAGTCGCCCTCGCTCATTTCCTGAACGGCTGTGAGATAAATGTCTAAGATCACCTTTTACGAAATAACACACGAGCTGGAAGACATGTCTAAAACAATCAGCATGTTTACTAACCAAGATCCATAAATTTACTCGGCATTAAATTAACACAAGCTAAGAAATGGCTGAATTTCCCAGTAAGAGGCTGGAGCTATAATTCTAGCGTACTGCATCCCATAATGCACTGCAGTCGTGGTACGCAGTAGGGCTGAGCAATACGACGATATATTTCGACATCACGATAATTCATGTTGCAGTACATGTTTCTGAGATGTCACATCACAGCTATCATCGGGATTTTTATTTAAAAAAAAACACAAACTAACATTTTTTTGTATTAAATAAAGATTTTTGCAGACATTAAGAAAGGAATAACACACTTCAGGATGTGCTGTATTAGGAAAATAATCAACAATGTCGTGGTGTGATGAAGCGGAGTTACTGTCACCACCCCGAAGCTGATTATTTTACAACATTTTACAAAATTTTACAACAGCGACATGCCAATGATTACAGATTTTTATTAATTACAGAAACATATGGTGTACTATTTATCCGTTTACAGTTACATTTAATGTAATGTGTGTGAAACAAGTTCTCACTCATGTTGTAGCACTCACGGTGTAAACACGTTCCCTCACCAGCGTTTCTTATTTTAGTTAATAAAACAAAAACTGAGAAACCGCAAAGAAGCGTAAACTCGGAAAACTTAAAGTTACAGCTTTACCTCTGACTGTTACAAAGCGCTGACACTGGAGACTCCTTCCATAAATGTTAGCTAAACATCTCTACAGAAAATGTCACGTTTTTCAACAGGTTTATGTAGAGCGTCCGCTGTGAATGAGGTGTTACTATAAAAACAATAACATACTAAAATTAAATAAAATTAATCAACACCTTCTGACCAATCAGAACAGAGAATTGAACAGCGCTGTAGTTTATATCGCGTATCGCAGAAGTATCGTATTATGTGATATTTTGGTCAGACATTAATGCTTCTTGTCACTTCGTGTGTCAGTAATGATGTGTTTCTATAAAAATGTAAAAAATAAATAAATAAATAAATAAATAAAAATAATAAAATAGTAATATTGACTATAAATAATTATACATAAATCATTAATAAAAAATTAAATAAACAATAAATAAAATCAATATAAATATAAATAATAAATAAATCATTATAAACATTAAATTTATCTAATTATTAAGACAAATTAAGACTAAATAGGATGTTTAATTTAAAAATAAACAAATAAAAATGAGGAAATCCATTCTGCTGATTTGTGGATTGTTTTAGAGCTAGCATCATCAACCTGTTAGCTCTCATTAGCTATCTGGCTAATCACAAAAGCACGTTTAAATATTTTTTAGACTCTTAGATAACATCAGGTCATAATATAATATTATTTTTATGTTTTAATCAGTGACATGTCATTCGTCGCTTACTGTTAAAGGTTAGCTGGATAGCTAATTACCTGCTAGCTTCCCTGATGCTGGCGTTCGTCTCTTGGTTTCGCTTTTACATGTCTGAAGCTTCACTTATCCGAATTATTTTACAAACTAGATCAACAGGTTGCTCGGAATATTTTAACGAGCTCAGTATTTTGTGTAAATCCTGATGATGTGTTTGACTGCACCCTCCATCCATTCATCCATCCATACAGCCACACAACCTGCTGGGGGCCGCGCTCCAATCCGCGCGCCTGCGTTCTAGTTAGGGCTCCTACATAGTGCGCAGAATCCCGCCGCCATTTTTAGTGCGTTCCAGAGGCAACATAAAGGTCGTTTAGTCAAGTTAGCTTAGCTGGCTAGTTAGTTTATGCTAGCTAAAGAAGCTTGTATTCGCTATTTTGTTAAAAATATAAATGTATATGTATGCACGCATCATCTGTACATGTATAAATATTAGCAGTTACAATATTAAAAGTAATATTTAAGCATGTTTAATTGGTTAAATTGTTTAAAAGATTAACGGGAGACTGGTTAAACTAGCTCAGTTCCCGTAGTGTAGTGGTTATCACGTTCGCCTAACACGCGAAAGGTCCTCGGTTCGAAACCGGGCGGGAACAAGCACCTTTTCCTGTCATACAAACATTTTAAAATTTATTTCTAATGTTTTTTTTGTTTTTTTTTTAATAACTATACGAATTAGCACTTGCTCTCGAGGCGTTTTCCCCCAAACTAACTGACTAACTCATTGTGAACAACAGTCAGAAATCAGAAACCTAAATGTGCTGCTGATGGTTTCATTTTTCTGAATAAATATTGTTAAATCTGCTAATTAATGTGAAATATCGCGATTATAAACGGTATCGACTATCAGTCTCACCACTCATTTTGACATTTGTGTCCTTTACACATTTCCCAGAGTGCAACATTGCTTAATACAAGGTTTAGATATAATCTTTTAAAATCTATTATCATTATGTTTTTTTACATTTCTGAACAGCAGAGTGATGGATGATTTGGTTAGTTGCATGATTATGAACAACTTTTATTATTAATCCACTTTTAGCACTTTTTGTATCTGTGTTTTTATAAAGTGATCATATCTTAAAAAGACAGCAGATGGCGCAAAGTCACAAATTATCATAAGTCATACACTATACAGCCAAAAGTATGTGCACCCCTGACCATCACACCCATATGTGCTTGTTGAACATCTCATTCCAGATTTATTCCCCTTTGCTGTTATAATAAGCTCCATTCTTCTGGGAAGCTTTCCACTAGATGTTGGAGCGTGGCTGTGGGGATTTGTGTTCATTCAGCTACAAGAGCATTAGTGAGGTCAGACACTGATGTTGGGATGTCGAGGAGGTCTGGGGTTCAGTCGGTGTTCCAGTTCATCCCAAAGGTGTTCAGTGGGGTTGAGGTCAGGGCTCTGTGCAGGACACTCAAGTTCTTCCCCTTCAACCGTAACACACCATGTCTTCATGGAGCTCGCTTTGTGCACAGGGGCATTGTCATGCTGGAACAGGTTTGGGTCTCTTGGTTCCAGTGAAAGGAAACTATAATTCTACAGCATACAGAGACGTTCCATACAACTGTGTGCTTCAAACTTTGTGGCAACAGTTTTGGAAGAACCGCAGAGGGGTGTGATGGTCAGAGGTGCGCAAACAAGACAGTTGATCACCTATGTAGGCTTCATCGCTTTAGAGTATCATGGACTCCACCATAATATTGTATTTGTAGATCAGATGTGTACCACACCTACTTATAGATTACTACAGGCTTTCCCAATCAGTGTTGTGCTGTAATAGGAAAATAATCAACAACAACATGGTGTGATGAAGCGGAATTACTGTCACTCCAAAGTTGATTATTGTCCTATAACAGGACATCCCGAAGTGTTTTATTTCTCTTATACCACAGCAAATTGCCAAAATTACAATTTTAAATTTATTACACAATGGATGTCACACTTTTATTTTTTTATCCGTTTGTAGTTACATTTAAAGTTCTCAGATTATAGCAGTCACTCCCTTACTCCCTTACTTTCTCTTGAAATTGATAAGAAAGAAAAACTCAGCTTAGGCAAAACATAAACTCCATTAACTTTACCGCTGATACTGGGGACTCTTTCCATAAATGTTAAATAAATGTCACCAAATCAATGATTACACACGTTTTTTTACACATCTGTTTATGTGGAGCGAACACTGTACAAGTCCCTGTGAATGAGCTGTTACTATAGAAACAAAAAATGTATTAGAACAAGCGCATTAATATAAACCTGGGATAATCAACACCAATCAGAATCCAGAATTCAGCAGCACTGTGGTACACGTGTCAATAGCGACACCCTTACAATTACAGCATCATTATTTATTCAACAAGGTCACATAAGCAGGAGTGATATAGTGACAGAGCGATAGAGTGCTTCTGGAGGGCGTGTTCACATTTACACCCAAATTAGCTTTACAGAATATTAGCCAGGCATTCTAAACATTGTGTATTATAAATTTTAATGTATCCAGCACATATTTACACACACACACACACACACACACACACCCTCACTGGCCAACACTTACGTTCGTCTCCACAGTCATTCCGGATCACATCTATCACACTGTCACCTCTGGGTTTGCTGTCAGAGCTGTGTGTCAGGCCGCGGCAGTGTGTGTGCAGTGACATTCACATCACTCTTGCCACTGAAAACTGGGTTTAAGGGCTTAGGGGTTAAACCATCATTTCAGTCAGCTCTCTTTATAGAAGATTATGGTTCACGCTCTCATACTTGCACCTCCCAAGCCCTGGGCACAGCGTGCATGTGTGAACTCACTGCCGTGAGCTGAGGGTATGTTCACGTCTGTGTGTGAATACGTGTGTGTTATGTTATGTTCACGGGTAATTCTCACTCACTCTGAAAGATGCTATTTTGCACAAGAAATCATTTCTGTCACCTAATTAAGGAAAGCTGGAAACCAGTGTACATGTGTTCCTCAGTGGAAGGTGGAATTTTGGTTTTGGGAATTCTGGGAACACGGATGAATGAAAATGGGAGTGTGGCATGAAGCTGGTGTCCCACTTTGGTCAGCAAGTCATGGATGTGGAATTAAGAGGCTGTGAAAGTTTAATGACATCTGAAATATTCAGTTTAGTCACTGAATCACCAGAGATTTTGCATCCAGGAATCCGATCGTGAAAACGTTTTCCTTTGCTATTCACGCTATTTTGCTCACAATTGCAAAACAACAAACTAGCTAGCTAGCTGGGTAATAATCGCTAATTATCGAGAAACCACAGAAGCATAAACTCCCAAAGGTCTTGGAATAGTTAAAGACTTTTATAAAGTGCTGACACTGGAGACTCCTTCCATCAGTGCGACATGTAAGTTGTTATTATAGAAAAAATAATGCATCTAACTCGGAGTCTGTTAGTGATACCATGTAGAATGGCATCATTTGTCGTAAGGAATTACATTTTCACACAAACCAAATGAAAAAAAAATTAGGCTAATATTAGCTACTCAGCTAGTAATAGATCCTGACCCCTTCTGCTCTCCGGACCTGCCTGATCCATCCTGATGCCCTACTTCTGGTTGGAGTTCTCCTCACTTGGAAGCCACTCACTGCTGCTGAGGATGGCCTCCAACACGGACAGCCTAAAGTTACATGAGATCACTGTGGATGGTACCACTTAGAAACCATGAAGATGGCGCTGGACTTCGACTGATACAAACAGTTTCGATATGAAATGGCTTAGGACTGTAATTGCTATGATAGCTTTAGGACTGCAATTCCCATGAAAGGTTTTCTCAAGCTCCATCAGTGAACAGTGGATAACGTCAACAAAACAGACTTCATGTGAAAACTGTAATGAACTTCCTGGTTACACAATTGCACTATTTGACCATGTAGTACACAGTTATAGAAGGGATTTATTTATAATCGCACTATCTGGTGTCACCCAGATGAGGATGGGTTCCTCTTTGAGTCTGGTTCCTCTCAAGGTTTCTTCCTCATGTCGTCTCAGGGAGTTTTTCCTCACCACCATCACCTCTGGCTCGCTCATTAGATTTAGATCTTGAATTTATATATTTCTGTAAAGCTGCTTTGTGACAGTGTCCATTGTTAAAAGCGCTATACAAATAAAACTGAATTGAATAGTAATGCTTGCTAACATGTCTTCCTTTGATTTTTGGAGAGGTTTTGGTCGTTACAGCCAGCACTGTAGTGAGTTCTGCTGTGTAGTAAAAACCCTTTAAAAAACTCTTTTCTCTTTTTAACCTTTGAGTTGTTTCAACTTACAATTGAATTGAAAACATCCACCCAAAGGTCAAAGGTCAGTGTCAGTGTGACCTCTCATGGGCTTTGTGCTGACCGCAAAACGCAGAGTTTTGAGTCAGCAATACGGATCAGTGCTCTGAGTCAATACCACACAGAGCACTCGTTAGTGAGGAAGTGAACCGCAATTCTGGTGAATTTTTAATAACAGCAGCTCTAACACTACATTACCATTTTTATAGTAACAGCCAATTATCATGTTCCAAAAAAAAGTGTGTAATCATTGATATGGAGAAGTTTTCTGTAAGGAGACATTTATTTAATGTTTATGGAAGGAGTCTCCAGTGTCAGTGCTTTGTCAGTGTCAGACTGCAGTAAAGCTGTAACTTTTTTGATATCTTCAGGACAGAGGAGTTTACACTTTTCCGTGGTTTCTCTGTAATATGGCAAGCTGTGTTTATTTGTCTTATTAACTTCAAAAGAGAGAGGAAAAAAGAGACTGGTAAGGAAACGGCTGTATATAGCTGCTATAACATAAGTGAGAAATTGTTTCACAGACAGTAAATGTAACAATAAATGGATACAAATTATGACGTTCTTTAATAAATTAAAAATGGAATCATTGGCAAATTGTTGTGGTGTAAAAGGAATAAAAGTCTTTAGGATGTGTTGGTATATGAAAATAATCCATTTCCTATCCATAATCTATAACCCTTACATTTAATAGAATAGAGTAGTGTAGAGTAGATGGCCTGGGTCAATATGACAGAACAGGAGGTCAAACTGAGCAAACCCTTGCTTTGTGTGTGTGTGTGTGTGTGTGTGCGCGTGTTGCCTCATTCTTTGTGTGTAAACAGATCATTTTAGCTGTTTTTGCAGATGACATCGTCGTCGTCGTCCTCCTCCTCTCTGCTGGATGCTTGTTCAGAAACAAACCCAGAAATGAAGGAGAGAGAGAGAGAGAGAGAGAGAGGGAGGAGGTGAGAGGGGACATGTGAGAGGAAAAACAACAGATCGCTTCCCCTCTTTATCCCTTTGTGTCGATGGTGTTAATCCACCAGACCACGCTCCTGTCCACTCTTGCCTTGTAAACAAATCTCAAACACACACACACACACACACTCTCGCTAACGTTTGTCTTAATTTTTTGTTGTTTTCCTACTTTTTGTTTCACTTCTATCATTTAAACATTGGAATTAAACTTGGAATTGTTGATACTTAACACAATCTTTTGATATGTAAATGTATAAGGTTATTAAATTATTAATCAGAGCCACAAAAAAGGGAAGAAATGCAAACAAGAGCCTCTATTTTGGTGTGTGTGTGTGTGTGTGTGTGTGTGTTTGTGTGTGCGTGTGGGGTCATATTCTTACTGTATATCTTAGTGAGGACCAGCCAAATGTTCCCACAATGAGATTATTTATTTATTTATTTGTTTGTTTAGTTATTTATTTATTAACAAAAAATTGCCACTTAATTTAAAAAATAAAAATTAATTAATAAATTAATAATTATGTCAATAGACCAACATGTGTGTGTACGTGTGTGTTGTTGTTGTCATGTTTACTGGCTGTGAACCCTGGGAGTGGCTCGTCCCGTTGCCACGGTGAGGGCGCTGAACCAAACGAGGTAATCAGGTCACACCCTGGCGGTCATTGCGGCCATCCTGACCCACCCCTCGCTTTTGATTGACATACACTTGACTCCACCCCTTTACTACAGCCCCCGAATGGCTGTGGAGCTGTCCGTGGTGCTGATCGTGAAAACACTGAGTGAGTGGATGAGAGCGAGAGAGAGAGAGAGTGAGAGAGAGAGAGAGAGAGAGAGAGAGGAGGAGGGATGAGGAGGCGTGTTTTTTTGTGTTTTGGTGCCTGAGTTAATCTGCCGTGGCATCCGCTCTCACTCACACACGCACACACTCTTACATTCACACACACACACATGCACACACACACACATGCACATGGGAGCAGAGCAGTGCTGGAGTGAGATGATGCCAGTGTGATGCCCGTGTAATGCCCGCAAGAGGATATCTGCTGGAGGTCCACAGTCTCGGATAAATCTTTGCCGACTTTTGATTTTTGAGACTCGACTCAGATGAAGAAGCTGGAAGACGCTGTCACCTCGTCACTATGACGAGTTCCCGCTCAGCCTGCTGTACTGACGATTTGTTGGACTTGGATTAAGTGTTTTGCAGGTTTAAGGAGTTTTGGAGAACGTCGACCTCAAACCCCTCCTGTTCCTGCACCTTGAGGTAAATCAGGAGTGCTCTGTGACTTGTACGATGGCCAGCGTGCTTCGTCTGGGACTGGAGTCGGATTCTCAGGCTTGTAGCAAGGCTTCGTCCCAGTTTGCACGGCTGCGCAGGATTCACCTGAACAGGTGTGAAGCACGGCCTGCAGGGACTCAGCTGCTCTGTAAGTACTGCAACTCTCTTCCCTTCTCATGCTGTATTAAACAACTTCACCATGCAGAAGTTTCCAAACTTGCGTCCGGTTCTAGGATAGGATCTGCAGTTAGATTCACAAACCTCTTACTAGCTGTTGTGTTTGTTGATAGTTGTTGCTTTATTTATTGCAATTTATTCACACGTCTTATCTATGTAATTGTTTATTTCATTTAATATATGTGTCAGTAAAAAATTGGTTTTAAAGTCACTTTTATTCAGGCATTTTCTTCAGTGTTATGTCATTTTTGTTGAGTTGTAAAATATTGTGAGACAATTTTAAATATTATTTTTAGAATAATTATATATAATATTTTAATTTTAATCATTTTTATTCTCTTACTATGTTTTATTTTAATTATTAAAAACTAATAATTTTTAATATACATTTTTTGTTATTTATTTATTTATTTATTTTTCAGTTGTTGAAAAAATAAGAAGGTGCATTATGATAAAATGCATTATTATTTTATTTTTTAAGTTTTTATTCTTATTTTTTTTAAAGCAATCATGTTTAGCAATGCATATGACACTAAACCTACTTGCACATCTTTTCTTTAAACTCCCAATTCCACAATGCTCTGATCGTTTTTTTAGAAACACACTTTATTTAGAAATGCAAACCATTTTCACCCTTTAGCCGTGTTTAATTTGGGACTTTTCATTTTGAAAAAAAAAAAAAAAAAAAAAGATATTTGGATAAATTTTTTAAGATGCACAAAAAGCAAAAGATTTGCACTACATTTAACCTAAACAAAAAGAAAAAATATGCTTTCAATTACATTTGATGATATTTTAATTTTAATTTAACTCTCTTGCATCTCTCAACAGTGGCTGTAAAAGTCCATAAACATGTAACTTTATATATTGTTGTCCTCGGAAGAAGAGCGAGTGGTGAGTTTATAGAACAAAACTCTACAGAAGCAAGAAGGAATTAAAGAACCGAGTTGTTTAGTGGTATAGAAGTGCTGACGAGAGTGGCGATTCTTATCGTGACGCAATTTATCGCAATATCGACATCACAACATCAGTCTGATTTGGGATCTTGAGCTTTTTTGTCACCTTCATCACCAGCATCATCCTCAATCCAGCTCCCTGTTGCTTAGCTACACGTTGCTTAGCTGCTGGTGACATTCTCCGATTTTAGAAAGTCGGTTGTTGTGTGAGGAGTGAAGCGAGAGCAGGATGTAGAGACGAGGCAGAAGTTTCACAGGGAGCAGGGCGGCCAGGATTAATGAGAGAGAACATCCACGGGGTGTGAAGTCAAACGGGGATCATATCAGTAATGCTGCTGCGCGCACACACACACACACACACACACAAACAAACAAATCTACCTGCCTCTGGTATGACTCATAAGACTGCACCATGTCAGAGTGTTTGACTTTTGGATCATTCACACTCCATGCTGATCTTAAAGCACACAAACACACACACACACACACCTGTTTCACATCAGGATTATTAGGAAATGTAGAAAACATGTGCAATTGTGTGTCAGAGTTTGGCAGCACGATTCCCATCTGGCTGCCCTCATTAACCCCCTCCTCCCGTCTCTTCCAGCCTCTCTATTTCTCTCTCTCTCTCTCTCTCTCTCTCTCACACACACACACACACACACACACACACAGTAATCAAAAGGAAACATATTGGCTGTTTCGTTTTTCTCTTATAACAAAAGTTGAAAAACAACAAAAAAGTATTCCTCGTGTGGACCCCACAAGGTCAAAACTGTCAGATATTATGATCATTGTGGGACCATTTGGTCAAAACTCAACGATATTCCTATCCTTCTGGGGGCATTTAGTCACCACCAAGATATAAAACTCCCCACCCCACACACATAAACAAGCAAGTCTCTGGGCTGCTCTTAAAAGCCTGACCTACATAAAGTATAAAGGCGAGCTCACGCTCTTTTCTCTCAGATGAGCATGACGTATCGCTTCTCTGCACTGCTGCACGTGCATATTTCTGTGCTTGAGTCAACAGAAATACAAATACGTGCACGTCACAGATGCTGTGCACATCACAGATCCGGTGCACGGCACATATCCAGTGCACATCACAGATCCGGTGCTACAAACAGGTCAATCAGGTCATTCAATCTGGCACATGACTGCAGTACTACAAATCCAAGCTGGCAACTAGCAAACTCCTGGAAATGCCCTGCCATCTGAGAAGAAGGATATAAACAAGGCAGTAAAAAAATTGCATTCTTGTCTACTTGCCTGACGTCATCTAAATAAAAGTATGTGAGTAATGAGAGAGGATAAAATACCACAAAATGCACTTGAATTCTGAGGCCGCATCAGTCTGTAACACACCATCAAGAATTAAATGAAAGAAAAACCCAGAATTCATTACGACAACAAGTAGCAGTGGGTGTGGCCTAATATTCTGATGAGCATGTTTGATTGACAGCCTATTTAAAACTCCCAGCCTGCTACACCACACGATGTTCAAACATGAACACGTAGTTTTGATAAAACACTGGGCAACAATAGCCCTGGGATTGGTGAGTGTTAACGCAAAGTTTATACGAGATTAGCCCCGCCCACTTTATATCTACATTACTAACATTAATATAGTTAGAGAGCAATAACTGGTTTAGTTTCCCTGAGACTTTAAGAAGGCAGATTGTTGCCATGGTTGCAGGTAAAGCAAGTACACAGCAAACTCTTATGTCCTTCTTATAACTTCTTTTAATCTGGTGTTACACTGTACGATTTCAGCAGCCTTTTAAGATTATTACTTGTCACACTGTATGAGATGATTTGAATAAAATCTTGTCTGAGTTCTATAACAGACTGTGAGATAATGTGTGCAGAAAACATTTTTCAGAGTGAGCTTGAGGTATTAAGGAGATTTTTCTGTCCATTAGCATGTTTTTTTTTACATTTTGCCATCACTGTAACTGTACTTGTAGCTGTCCTGTAAGTTTGCCATCGTCCTATTGGTGGATTTTAGACGAGTGTCATAGCAGCACTCAGAGTGAGGAAAAAAAATTTCTCACCCTGCCAGAACATTGTTGTTAATTGTCTTTGGTCTTTGGTATTGGCATTAAATAGACACGAACGCATCCCATTATGCGCTCTAAGACCTCACGGCCAAAGAATTCTTTTACAGTGTGTGATTTTTTGCCTACAACAGCAACATCAAGCTGAAAATCGCAGTGTAAAGTCAGCTTTATAAGGTAACAGAAGCAAGAAAATCTGTCCTGCACATGAGCAACGACTCCAGAGCCCACGAGCTAAACCGAGGCGTGAGAACTGACAGCGTGAGAATCTCACTGACCCAGAATTCTAACGTGCTCACGCAACAAATACGCACAGGGACCGGCTAAAATAAGATGCTTCTGTACAACTGGGTTAGTGCGAGTCACTTCTAGGACGGAGAAAGAACCCACGTCTCTGTGGTATCAAATCTGTGCCTGGTTCTTATTTGTTGACTTTCACTTTGGATGGTTTTCACCCCCCTGTGCTTCTGGAAGAGACTCTGTCTGATGTCTGATGCATCAGTACCATCACTGTGGTTGAACATGACCTCCACCTTAGAAGAAATCATATTTTTCTTCGAAATATGTTAAGAGTGTCTCAAACCGTCATGATGATGAGACAAATGAGGACAAAAAGACTCCATACTGTTGCCCATGCAAGCACCGCATTACTTCTGTGAAACAAAATCTCATGAGAAATGTGAGAATTGACCCTACTAATCCAAAAATGTTCTGTATGTTTGTTCTGTATCTTAGGTAATGTTAGCTGTCTAGCCTTAACTTAGCCAAAATGCTGTTGGTATTTCAATAGCTTGCTAGATTCATTAGCTAACTAGCTAGCTCATGTTAATTCATAAATGCTTCTAGCTACAGGTGTATAGTTAGCTATCTAGCAAAGATTTTCCTTACACATTATCTTGAAACTTGCCTATAGGCTGTAGCAGCACTTAGATATGTTTAACACAACTAGAAATCGCTACCGAACATCAAAGTTAGCCGGTTAGCTAGTCTCATCTAGCTGATGAAAAACCTGTACATGTTTCCTGTACAAGTTGGCAGTGAAATGCTGACATCTCCACGAGTTTTGGCTCGCATAAATTGTCAGGGATGCTCATCAGTCTCCACTGGCTCAGACATTGCTACTGCTGACTGAGCTCTCAGCACCTGAAGTGTAGACACTGAGCAGGCTTTATCTGATTGGGCCTTTAAATTGAATTATTTGAAATGTGCACATACTGGTTTTTAATTGGCTGACAGTCTTCCAGGGTTGAACTGATCAAATATAAATGTAGCAAAGTTTAATATTTTATTTAAAAAAACTCAAGTAAAAGTGAACAAGAGAAAAACGCTGTTACAGTGAACCATGTCCTCAAGTACTGTAATGAGATTACGTGTAGTTCAGTATTTTCCACTCCTCTCTGTGTCAGAAGTCAGCGAAAAAAAAATTGGAATTGGTGGCCAGAGTGTTACCACAATGCCCTAGGGACAGTGATGTAACCTCTAATGGCTGCAATGATGCAACCATAATCACCACATCACGCTACTCATATGACTGATAACACACACGCTACAATAAGACAAGAGCAGATCGATAAACCGGAGAACGTTGTTGTGTGTTGTGTGTTACAGGAAGTGCAGTTGGCATGCCCCTGACCATGATGAGCTCCAGAGAGGAAGAAGCATTGCGGTTTTTCCAGTACGTCGAGGACAGCGGCCTGAGGGCGTACAACGGCGTAGTGACTCGTGACCTGGTGTGGAATGAGAAAAGCCGAAGCGTTCCGGAGAAGAACGACAAGAAGAGAAAGCAGGAGGAGGTTGTTAAAAGGTTAGTGAACATCACTCTGAGGCGCTAAGCTGATCATGTGAAGGTTATGAGTTTAAATCCCTGGAGTCCTTTTACACTGACGAGATCTTGGGGGCGGTGCCTAATCTGAAACTGTTTCACAATTTTCCAGTCGGTGTAATGAGCGAAGCAGGTCCATGTCATCTGTTTAGTAAAACTCTCATCCAAGGTACAATATTTCTCAAGCAAACATGTTGTTGAATGCTCAAATCTGATTGGTCAGAAGGTTGAACATTTACAGAAGGAGTCTCCAGCGTCAGCACATTGTAACAGTCAGTGGTAAAGCTGTAACTTTTAGCAACACACAGATGACAACCTAAGGGAAGTGTGGCCTAATGGACCTCCCTACAGTGTTATTGCTTTGGTGTAGCAATGGCACGGTGCCACGGTGTGGAGATGCTGAGTGGGTGTGTGTCCTCTCGCCTCGGAGTGTGATTAATTTTTCAGCAGTGGACATATTTAGGGCTTGTCCCCGTTTGCAGCTCATTTTGTCCTTGGCAACGGAAACCAAGGTGTTGTGTGAAATAGGAGCGTAAGGACAGTTTCAGATTGTGTATTTGGGCGAAATGCGTGCATGTCAGTTCCAGTAAAGAGGGCGTGGCCTTTTATTTCTCAAAGCACTTTTTCATGTATTTACAAAAAAGATTTTGAGTCAGACAAATGTCCATTGTTCTGCTTCAACGCAAAACCAAAAAAAGCCAATGATAAACTGTCTCTGCAAATTTGCTGCATTTTTGTAACTTTGATTTTTTTTATTGCACAAACAATTCATTTAAAATTTTCCATTGCATAAGTATTCACACCCCTTGAACTTTTCCACATTTTATAGTGTTCTAACCTGGAAATAGTCTTAACTGGGATTATTTGCAAATAAAAAAATGTAACAATTGTGATTACGTAAGTATTCACCCCCTTGATATGGAACCAACATAAATCACACTGTTAGTTGAATGGAGTCGACGTGCATCATGCATAATACACCTGTTCCTAGAGAACGTAAACAAAAAGCATCATGAAGACCAATGAGCTTTCAAAAAAATTCCGGGACAAAGTTCTGCAAAAGTATTAATCAGTGGAAAAGCTTAAGGGGGGTGAATACTTATGCAAGGCACTGTATATGACAATCTTTCTTTGTGCTAATTTTAACGTTTCTCTTCTCAGCTGGCTGTGGTGTAAATATTTCATCCATAGTGGATAGAGGAAAAACAAAAAAAATAGATTTTTCATGAGGCATATAAGTGGGTCAGTGAGACGACCCAGATTTTGCAGGGGGAAAGAGAAACAGAGAGAGAGAAAGAGAGAGAGAGAGGAGGGGTGGAGAGAAAGACAGAAAGAGAGAGAGACAGACAGAAAGAGAGAAAACCTGTCAGTAAGAGCTTAAGTGTGAAGAGCGTGCTAGCAGGCGATGTTGTTCTGCCTGGTGACAGCTGGAGCAGCCACGAGCCAATCAGATTCCTCTGTTCATTTGAGAGGAGGAGGGTCTTGCTGCGTGTTCTGTCATTTTATTGGTTTGCTGTGTCTCTGGGACTGAACAGCTGTGCACCAAAACACTGATACTGTAGAAGAATTGAAGACAAAAAAAAAAAAAAAAACTGGTCTCCTGCATTTTTTTTCTTTGTTATTTTATTTCCATTGTAACCCCTCCACCACCACCTCCTCCCCCCACTCGCATGGAGACGTTTGGTTTTGTTTTTTTTATTTTTGTCTGAGTGTCAGGTGTGACGCAGAACCTGACCTGAGGCTGTAATACGGTTATAACAGATCCCGTGATCTCCATTGCACCTGTTCTGAGGCTTCTTGCTGCCAGCAGAAACGGGCAGACATGTTATAAATAAAACGCTCGGCTGTCTCACACACACATTCACACACACACACACACACACATCTGTGCCAAAATGATGCCGCCTGGCAGTTCACAGCCATCCTGATAGGGTCTGTTACTGTCCTGGTGAAAAAAAAATCATGGATGGTATTTAGGTATTTGATATTACAAAATATCTGATCCTAAATGTGTTTTATGGTTTCCCATATGGAAAACTCACATCCATTCCACATGTGATCATAAATTTGTCATTATCAACATGTCATTATGTGATCACATGAAAAACATACAAAGGTGCAATTTACCATGTTATGTCCTGAAATTACGTGACATTATGTGAACAATAAATGAATTAATCATATGAGAAAATCACATGCAAAAAATGAATCATGAAAAAAATGAGACGTGAAAATCACATGTGAAACATGAATCCTGCGAAAAAACACACGTGGCAATAAATGAATCGTGAAAATAAAATAATCACGTAAAAAAAAAAAAATCATTAAAAATCATGTGAAAACAATCATATGAGAAAATCATATGTCAAATCGATCGAGAAAAGACACATGAAAATAAATAAATCGTGAAAATACATCAATCTTGTGGAAAAAATCAGATATGAAAACAAATGAATCATGTGAAATGAACAAACGAATCACATGTAAAATGTGTGAAAAAACACATGAAAAATGAATCATATGAGAAAATCACATTTGAAATGAATTATGTTAGACAAAAATTCACATATGAAAACAAATTAATTATGTGAAATGAACAAATGATTCACGTGAATTGAATCATATGCGAAAAAACATGTGGAAATACATGAATCATATGATAACATCACGTTAAAAATGAGGCATGTGAAAAGAAACGAATCACGTGGAGAAAAGATCACGTGAAAATAAAAAAAAAACATGCACTACATGTGAACAGTGTGTTCAACATGTGAAGTTCATGTGACTTTTCTGTAAGGGTTACTTAATGACATTTAAGGTCTGGTGCTCTCTGATAGGCTGCTTTAATGGTGCTGTAATGGACTCTGTAATGACCTTATACATGGTTATCTAGATCAATGGTTCTCAAAGTGGTGTCTGGAGACCCCCAGGGGTCTGTGAAGCATACTCGCTTTTTTAAAGATTTAGTTACAATGATGGAAATCACAACCCACTATGATCAAAGTTATATTTATTACTGAGATAAATATAGTTATTAGTTATTCATGTGATTGATCCCTTAAACTGAAAACCTCAAAAACAAGCCTATAAACTAAGACATCTTTAATTTAATGCGTTCTGTCAGTGGAAAGTTCAGGAATGAGACATGAAATGAGTGGACTCTAGAACACAAAATCATTACGTTTTGATGGCATAATGAATGATGATGATGCATAATGATGGCATATTTTTTTTTTCATATTTTTCCATTAGGTTGCTCTTTTTTGACTTAAGAAATCAAAAATATAGACAGAATATGGAAAGAAATTTTACAGCATTCTTTATATCACAGAAATCTATCAGCATTAACAATTTGTTATTTATTAAAGAAAATGACCTTGTACATTTTTATTCTTTTATAGTTACATTTAATGTTGTGGAACATCCGCAAAAACTAATTTGTTTCTATTATCTCGTACATTATAGCAGCTACGCTGAAAAAAAAAGAAACTTTGGATCAAAGTAAAAAAAAAAAAAACTGCATCAATTAAATTTGGCAACTGGAAAATATATATAATATTACAACATATAAAAATTATTTCCTTTTCAGTTGAGAACAACTAAAAGAGCCAAGATTAAAGCTGCATTCGACTACAGGTCATAACATGTAATTCCCAACATCCGACCAGGAAAAAAACTAAGAATACGCCCCCTCAACTTGGAATTCCTACTCGGAAACTTGGAATGGTCTCCTCAACTTCAAGTTCCTCCATGTTCAGCAAGCGACATCAAATCAACATGGCCGCTCACAGCATCAACAGTCAACAAAGCAGCACTTCTTACCTTTAAATGAATTACAGTGTAGATACACGTATTTACTTTAGATCAATCAACATATAACACTGGCTCTACAGTTCACTGTCTTGCGGAGGTAAATATACATCATTCCTCACAATTAGCTAGCTAGTTTGTTGCTAACAAAAGACGAAAATTGAGGTATCCATGGTTTTCCCCCCACTTTGTAGCTCTTTGTCATTTCAAGCTTTTTTTTATAAACAGTTGTTCCCTCACATTCCCTCACATGCAGTTAAAAACCAAAGAGCAGCTTGTTGTAGAAAATACATGTGATGGAATACTGTCTGTTACAAAGTGCTGACACTGGAGACTCCTTCCATAAATGTAAAATTCCTTACAGAAAACTTCACCATATCAACAATTTACGCACATTTTTAAAATCTGCTTAATGTGTAATACCTGTGAATTACCCTGACTATAGAAATAATTAGTGAACACCTTCTGATCTTCATTTGAGAATTCAACACTGCTGTGGTATCAAAAATAACAAATACAAATACATAAATAATTAAATAAATATATTTTTTAAATATGTAGGGAGTACTTTCATAAAAAACCTAACAGCCGTATTGTGTATTGTGAAAAATATCTTCCAGGATCATGATACAATATTTTTTACCCTTACGTATGGGTTGAAAAAAATTTAGTAGACAGTTAGAAAAGCGGATCGCGATGGCTGAAGCGGTTCAGGCCGCGCTGAAGAGGCGGAAGTCTTGACAGGGTGAAACTTTGTCAGCTCTGAGGCCGAGCCGAGCACACAGCTGCTCTAACATCGTGCTCCTCCTCCTAATGAGAGCTTAATGCCTGGTCTGTCACGTGTGTGTGGGGGGCCTCGTCAGTGTGTGTGTGTGTGTGTGTGTGTGTGTGGACTGGTTGTGCCGAGCAGCAGTAGCAGATTTGGTGTCTGCTTGTGCGCAGGGACCTTGTTGCCAGGCAAAGTTAAACCCCTGACCAATGAACTCTTCCCTTCCAACTCCTGCTGTTCACCAGCTGTGGGTTTGTCTGTGTGTGTGTGCGTGTGTGTGTGTGTGTGTATGTACATGTGTGTGTATATACAAACATGCTCAGGTCATACAAGGAAACTCACTTGGTGTTCCTTGTGTTTACATGAGCAGGGCTTGAACTGAGAGACAGCAAACTGATTTGCTTCTTTTGTGACTTTTTTGTGGTTCAAATGTCCTACTACTGCTAAAAAAATGAGAGGAATGGTCTGGTGAAAATCGAATTACCTGGCGCTAAAAGGCTAATGTAGCGAACAAACAACAGAAGTCTCACCTAAAATGTTTTCTATGTCGCAGACATTCCACAACTGTAACTATAAATGGATAAAAAGCATGATGTGTTGTTCATTAATTATTAAACAATTTGCTGTGGTATATGAGGAATAAACATATGCTGTTATAGAAAAAGAATCAGTTTTGGTGTGGCATAGTAACTCTGCTTTGTATTGGAGATTCTCTGCATCATACCACGCTGTTGTTGATTATTTTCCTGTAACAGACACCCCCAAGTTTTTGATTCCTTGCTTATCACTGAACGTTCACTGAACCTGTACACTGATGTGTATTGTACTATGAGTTGTGTAGTCTTGTAGATCCTGTATATTTTGTCCCACTATATATATATATATATATATGTGTGTGTGTGTGTGTGTGTGTGTGTGTGCGTATACGACCCTTCCTGATTCCACTTGTAAGAGAAAACCCCACTGTACTGCATCAGCAAGGCCACAGATTCCCCTCTGTTTCAGCCCAGTCATCCTCGTACAGAAATCAATTCCTGCTGTGTTGTGCTTTTCACCAGGTCTTTCTGTGTGTGAGTGCAGACTGCTAGCCAGCACTACAGCGAAATCAATTCCTCTGACTGAGCCATTTACTCACATGAGTGATTCCAGCATGGGATAAATTAGCAACAGAGGTGCTGATGAAAAAAAAAAAAAAACCACACACAGATGTAAATCCATGCATGGATAAACACAGTACACATCAGCGAGCAATCACAAGGACAGAAGTGCAACACGTGGGTTACTGTACAGGATCTACTGAAATCATAATGCAATTAGTGAACTCCAAGACTGCCAAAGCTAAGAGAGAGAAAAGAGTACAATGCCACAAACATCTGTGTGCAAGAGAGCTGAATTTGCCGTGCTTTCTGGGTGAGAGGGGCATACCCTTTCTTCTCTGCCAATCAGAGTGACACTAGCCAATCAGAGGCTCCTGTGAGCTCATGTATGTGGAACATGGTAGCTCTTCTCTAAATGTGTTGTGTTGAAAAAAAAAAAAGTTTAGCTGTGCTCTGTTACACAATATTTACTCAACACAATCTGATTGGACAGTAATTTTACTCAGTGACACAGGACATGAAAGACACACATTTGTTTCTGCTAGTGGATATTTTTACTTTACTTACCATCTAAAAAAGTAACCAAACTGATTTTTGTGGTAAAATTCAGTTTTCTTTTTGTCTTATCTTTTTTATTAGCAAAGTTGCAAAAGCAACTCTGTCTTGTGGGCGGAGCTAATTTCTGGGCCAGAATAATGAAAATAGAAGTCTGAAACTTAGAAATTAGCAAGGCTCACTGTATGGCAAGATTGTAAATCACAAAGATTCTGGGGTATCTTTAGAAACTTATGTTATTTTTAAAGTTCTAGAAACACTCTTAAATAGTATAAATGGCACCTTTAAAACAATATAGTGATGATCTTGCCCAGGTCACCATGGAAATTAATGTGCTCACATTGTACAGTTTTTCCAGCATAATGGTTGTATTTCAGGATGTTCTCTTTATAGACATGAAGATATAAAACATAAAATAATGCAGTTATGCACTTCATAAAATGTCATATATAAACAAATGAAATATTTGCCACTGTATCAAAGAACGAGGTGAAATATAATGAGTCCATATTTATAGGCAATGACTGTCATGGATACCAACTAAACCCAGACTCAGCACCATATCAGAAATCTCTCTCTCTCTCTCTGCAGGACGAGTGAGGAGGTGGCCGTGGAGGGGAAACACCTGCGTATGGGATCTGCTACCATGTCGGAGCAGCAGCAGTTTTCCGTTCGTTCTCAGTCCCTTAACTCTGTAGGAGGTGTAGAGGAGGAAGAGGGCAGCCCGAACTCCCGCAAACAGCCTCCACCCAAACCACGCCGTGACCCCAACACCAAACTCAGCGCCTCCTCTGAGGCCGTGGACCACAGCGCCACCACCTGCAAGGGAGGACACTCCCACAAGTGGGATGGTAAGTTTACAGTCCAGAGCAACAGACAAGAAAAAGTAAAGTCTGTGGAACCAACATGGACAAATTATATCACTGAGTTAGTCTCTGATGCCTGTTTGTATGTTGATGATTTAGTGCTTTTCATGGACGTTAACTCTATTCGTTCTTTCTTTCTGCAATTTTTTTTCATTTCTTTGTTTATTTACATATTTGTTTGTACATAACATATTTATTTGTGTTTATTTGTTTACTTATTTTATATTTATTCTTATTGGAGCTATTATTTATTTATTTATGTATTTATACATACTTAATTGTTTTTCTTAATTACTTAATTATACTTATTCTATTTATTCATTTATCTATTCATTGAATTTTGTTTGTTTAGTTATATGTAATTTGCCTTCATTTATTTATTTATATAATTTACTTACTTACTTACTTATCTATTAATTTTATTTCATTTTATTTATACCCTTTTTAAAATTAATAAATAGCTATTTCGTGTTGAGCTCATTTATTAATTTATACTCTTTTTATGATTTCATTTTATTTTAACCAGTATTTTCTAAACCAGTAATCAGAAACTTCAAGTCGGTTTTACACAAAAGTTATACGAGATCTTCCTCAAATATTTTTATACAAATAAAACTGAAATGAATTGAACTGCCATAAAATGCTCCACCTGCCCAATGTCCATCAAATTAATGCTACTGTACATTGATAAAGGCTCGAATGGTTATTCTGGTCGCATCAGTATTTAAAAAAAAAAATTAAATCGTTGATTGATCTCTCACAGACCATGACCTTGACATTACAGTAACACTGCGCCTCCTCAGTGATCTCCTGCCAGATGTCAGGCTATGAATGAAGGCATCGATGCCTCAGGCGTGAATTGTGCTCTGGTGCATCGTCTTGTGTCGGGCGGTTAGAAACACAGCCGCGGCTAGGAATAAAGGGTTGTTCAAGTTGTTCAGTTTCTCTTTGTCTTGTAATTACACACTCATTGTTCTGCATGGCTCCATTTTTAATACTAGTGTGTTATTTTTACAGCAGACCTCCACTAATCTGGTTACAAGACTGCACCGAGCGAGTTATTGGATTTCAGAGCAAGTTATTGGGTTATAGTTGTTATTTTTGGGGAGGAAAAACCAGAAAACCAGAAAAGGAAAAAAAAAACAATTAGTTTTTATGTGTAATATCGATGGTGTAGTGCTTTTTAATGTGATTAAAATAACATTAAAAGCATTCATGTACACACAAAAAAGATGTTCATGCAGAGTTTAGTCACAGTAATCAGATAAGATTTAGGCAGAGATTTCTGATCTCAGTGCAAAGGCGTTAAGTGTAGTGAGGAGTGTGTTACTGTAGGGATCACAGCATGCACGCAGATCTTCCTCAATGCCACAGCAACCGACCCACAGAAACAGAGAACCCCCCCTCTCGGTGCTCCACCAATCCTGACGTCAGACATCAGCTTCAGCCAATCATCAATGAGCTGACAAGACGTCAGGGTGAGACAGCAACCAATCTGGATCGAGTTTAGAGTGGCCTAATCCAATAGGGTATTGACAGTGGTGGGATGTGTGTTGTTGATAGCTGTGTGTTGCGAGGACGAGGAAAAGAGGGCGGGACAGATGAAAAGGGGAGGAGTGACCAGGTCAGGCGGAATTCATTCAGAATGAGAGATTGACCTAGATTTAGAGGAGATCTGGGAGAGTGGGCGGAGCTAAACAGAGACAGGGGGAGGGGGATGGGCAGAGGAAAGATGAGCGCATACCAAAATGCAGAAATGCAGAAATACCCCCATGCCCCCCTCATCCCCCGTTACACATCATTAGCACATCTATAGCATGTGTAGGGGCTTGAAAAATGACTTTAATCTGGCTGCAGTGCAGTTACACCCCCCTTCTCACTTTTATCTGCATCCTCCATGCCTTTTTTCCAACATAAGAGAGCATAGTTTATCAACCTGGCAAATCACTGCACTTTACCTGATTTAACTTCAGAAGAGCATGGGATAGAGAATGAGAACGAGCAACATATCACATAGTGCATAGTATTAGATATTAAAATAAATAAAATCTCATACCTTATTAATTAAATCAGGTATTATTTAAATAAATAAAAAGAGAAGTTGATTAAACAAACTTGTTCTTACATATAAACAACAGAATATAGAAGTATCTAAATAAAATAACCAATTTAATTTAGTAGCATATAATTCATAAAGTGTTCTTTATTCATAAATCAGAAAGTAATATATCTTATAAAGTACACCTTAGATATTTCAATGAGCTGAATTTCTGCTAAAAGTGAAGTGTGTCCTCTTAACAGCAATTTGCCAATGATTAATTTGTTTTTTGAAGAATGACACATGGTACTTTTATAGTCCTCAAAACAAGTTAGTGCCTTTTATCACTTACATTATAGCACCTATAAACACCAGCTTGTCTTTTTTCTCTCTCTAGGGAACCTTTAAAGGTACTATGTAAAATTCTGTTACAGTGATTTACTCTTTTTGAAGGTGCTGAAAGTGAAGAATGCTGAGGAACCATTTTTTAAGTGTGTACCCAGATAAAATGTGTATCCTTAGTCACACTTTCTTGGACTCAATTATTATGAAATATCTTATTAGTACTTGAAAGCACTTAAAGTACTCAATTAATGTTTTATTGCAATTGCACTCTGGGACTCTGGGCTTTAGGACTCAAAATTAACTTGGATGTGAGTGAGAATGACTTACACAAGTTGGACTTGAGATATGACTCGGTTTTGAGGATATGTGACTTGAGTACTGTAGACATGGGTGCATGTTCTAAGAATTTCTCACATTTACATTCTCACATGCAGATCATGTAACCAACCATTTTTGTTTCAACCCCTTTCTCATTTTACTTATACAAAACAGGTGCTGAAGGTGACTTTACAGCTGATGCTACAATGCTTATGCTAATATCTGCTCCTTATTTTATCCCCCCTGTTCATCCAGCGACTCAGGGCTGCAGCGAGGAGTGTAGACGAGTTCCACCTCCAAAGCCCAAGAGGAATCCTAACACACAGCTGAGCACTTCCTTTGATGAGTCCTACATCCTGAACTCAAAAGACTCACCCCCAATGGCTCCTTCTCCTATTTCTCCTGTTTCTCCTCCACAACCTCAGAGCCCACAGCAGGACTCAGAGTCAGAGGAACCTGTTTATATTGAGATGTCAGGGAATGCAGTGAGAGATCCGCCCTCTCGTGCCGAGCCTGAGGAGCCGGGCGAGGCCGTCTACGAGGAGATGAAGTACCCCGCTTTTGATGACTTTGATTCACGCTGGGATCTTTTGGGGTACCGCTCTCAGTGCATCACGCCATGTCCATCTGATATGGACATCCATGCTGCCATGAACTACACCTCCACCCCTCGGAGTGCATCACATTGCGACATCCCTGCCCCATTCCCCAACCTGCTAACACACCGTCCACCTTTGCTGGTCTTTCCACCAGTGCCTGCACAGTGTTCGCCCAATTCTGATGAATCCCCACTCACGCCGGTGGACGTGACCAAGCTGGCCATGTTAGAGAATGCTGCCTACTCAAAGTCTCCCTCGTCCTCCTCCTCCTCAATGGAGCCCCTTAGTTCTGCCTCGTCCTCTCACCTCAGACGGGCTGAGAGGGAACTTACGGCGACGCCCACTATCACAGTCTCAGGTCGCTCTTCGGCGCCACCGTTGCCATGCGCTCTCTACAGAGGCTCCACAAGCTCTGCAGGGGCTCAGCGGAGCCACTCGGCATGTCCGTCTCCCGTCAGCATGGGCCGCTGCCTCACGCCGCTCAGCCTCATGAGGGCACCACCTTTCGAAGGGTCCTTCAGTGGAGCTGCCCTGCCACGACACCACAGCTCAACACAGAACGTTGCAGCAGGACGTTCACGGACCCCCACCAGCCCTCTGGATGAGCTCACCAACTTGTTCACCAGTGGCAGAAACATGCTGAAGAAGACCTCCAGCGGCCGGAAGAGCAAAGAGCCCACTGAGAGTGAGTTTCACCAATGCCTGACAATCGATGGGTTAATCAATAGGGACTAAATAGAGCAGTCAATGGGATAAATGATTAATGTTTACAGTCAGAATGAATGGCTGGCGATCAAATGAATGCAATGCAATTTTGTGTTAACCAATTAGGGCAGTTGTAGGGAGGATATAGAGTGGTGAGATAAATTTTATGGCTTTAAAATTTTAATCTTATACTTGCCGAGTAATAGAGCTAGAAAACTTGCCTGCTGCATTTACAAGGACTTATAATGAAACATGAAATGTTCTTTAAAATGTAAATGGCAACAGTTTGCAAAAGGTGTCAGGCACTAGGACAGGTATGTTTGCTACCTCCCTAGGACAGTGCCACATTATAAAATGTAGCTAACATTAAAGTGCAAAACATTCATTCTAATCGGCCTTAATAATGTTACCAAACTTGCTAATTTGTTCATGCTTCGTATCTTTTAAGCATTTCAGTTCCAGGTTCTAAAAAAAAAAGTGGAAAGTTTCAAAGGGGTTGGGTGTGAATACTTATGCAAGGCAATGAATCATGTTAAAACAGTGGAGTACCACCACCCTGCACTTTCTGGTGTTTTCCCTACTCCCAATTCGCCTAATTCAACTCATCATCTAATTAGCAAGCCTGAACTGGGTTAAACTGGGTGAGATAGAGGAGGGAAAAGCAGCAAATTGTACAGTTCGGATGACGGCATCCATTTTTCCATCAGTGCTCGGGGGATTTTTGGCCTGCTTGCTCTGTGAGCTGCTTTAATCCAATAGCTGCAAATAGGCTAGTGCAGATCATATGATTTAATCCGAGGAGATTAAGAGCTGGAGCAGTATGTACAACTCCATGGCCTGTTCTGGAAGCATTATGCTACGGCAGCATATTACTTCTACATCTGTGAACCACAGTGCTGCAGAAAACACTGTTCTACAGAAAGATGGATGTCGTATCAGTCAGATTTGCATTGGGCTTGATAGAGAGCATCATGGTGTTTTACATGACACCTGAAATATTCACTTTTCTGCAGTGGTTAGAACAAAAATGATTGAAAGTGGAAAGGACATGGCACATGAAAGAAGCATGTTACTGCTTATTTTCTCTTTGCACAAATTTACTTAGACCTGTGAATTTGCAAAGGCTCTTTGTTTAAAAAAAATGGTGAGGCTGCTAATGGTTAAGTAGCATGACACTGAAACCTTGTCTGGTTGTTTTTTACTGTTGATTGGTGCACATTTTCTTGTTAGCAGTGTTGCTAGGGAGAAACATTTATATTTCTAAAACAGTCTTTAATTAAAGAGAAAAAAACACAATTTTGAAAGGTTCTTGAAGTTGTAAAAATTTAAATGGTCAAAAAATGGTAAGGTCAAGGCTGAGACTTTTTACATTTTATTACACTGGTGAAGGTATTTGTATACAACTGAAAAATGAATTCAGTGCACTAATGGAATAATGACAAACTGTAAGCTGTCGCTTCTGGTGGACTTCATCTCTCGAGCACTGACCTCACTGAAAGCTTTCCTGAAACAAAGCTCATGTCAAAAAATCCTTTTAAATCACCCCATTCATTCTTCATGAGCATTGGTAAATTTGTATAGAAGCAGCACTGATGTGTGTGTCGTTCAATGTGTGTGTATGTGTATGTGTGTGTGTGTGGATAGAGCCACGTGCATGCGGAGCAGCTCTTGTTGGCAAGCTTTTGCTCCTCATGGTAACAGAGGAAGGGAACTCCCTACTGAGTCACTCTCTGAGGAACAGCAGACCAATCATGATGCAGGTCACAGCCACTACGTTTCAGCAAATACAAAGTTCTCAGAGGAGAAAACAAGCTCTGACTGAGATAGTGCTGCAGTACCTGCACAGACATGCACTCTGCTAAAAAAATACTGCTTTTTTCACTACGAGTGCTTTCAGCTCATGCAATTAGTCCAGTGTTAATTAGGGCCATGGCCTGATTTTTTTCCCGGCTGTTCATCATCATGTAAGCTCAATTTCCTCATACTGCTTTTAAAGCATATACATAATGTAGTTTTATTATATTTTTTTGGTGCTGCCATGTGGCATGTGGTCACTTGATTTGACTCTGTTGTCATTTTCATATGGATTAATGTCAATTTGCATTCATTCTCATGGAGTATTTGGACTTGGTTAGGGACTGTGTTTGATCAGAACATCATCTGTCTTGGTTGTAGGTGGAAAACATCATCACTGACTCATTTATCAGGCCACCGATCAATGATGCTCAAATTAAACTGTACTGGCCATGGGCTAAGAAGCCCTCAGAGAGTGAAGAGAATAATGACAGACATTTATCAGCAATTATTAAAAGCTCATTTGAGGAACATTACATGAGACACTCTTTGGTTCATATTACAGGGTTAAGTGATAACAATGGTTTAATATACATTTAACAGTTTGTTGCAATACAGATGTGTAATATGGCCATAAAATGAATATTCCAGAATTTCTTAACATGTAAACACAGCAAAAACACACAAAAAAAACTACCTACACTGAAAACATCACTGATGAACTGCAAAGCAAACTTACATGGAAAAACAAGCTCAAATCATCTTTAGGAGCAAAGTGACACCAAGTGGCCAAATGAATAAAACAAACAAACAACAACATGATAAAAAAGCCAAACTTTCTGATCTAGAGTTGTGCACCTGCCTGTATTTTTAATCCCGCTTCCATATGGCTTCTGAAAGATTTCTGACCAATCCTACCCCTTCCTGCAGTTATTAGTTTTGTTAGTTCCTGCCACAATGTTTTCTAATGATTTTAGTTGGTTCTTGTAGCCAATCCTCACTTTATAGTACTAATTCCCTAATTGAGCCTGCAAGCCTCAATCAAATCACGCACACAAGTACTCACTCAGTCGCACACACATTCACCTCCGCTGCTTTATTTTCCAAAACTTCCTGTTTCTCAATAGCTCTCTCCCATCCTACATCCTGCTTAGGTGATGTATTCCAATATATGAAAGTTCTATTTCCCAAATTATAAACAAATCTGTAATTTAAACTTTTGACACACAAGACCAACATTAATCCAGTTAGAAAACAGTCAATCACAGATTTAGCTTCTCTGTGGTAATAGGAATAACCTATTATTAAACGTTATAACATGAAGGAAGGTCTGTAAGATGATGTTTTTTCCTCCAAAAGGTGAAGCCAAAGGGAAGGGCCATGGTTCTGAATCCAAACACAAGGAGCACAAGGAGAAGAGCCATCACAACAAGGAGTCCAAAAGGGACAAGGAGCGCAGTGGGAAATCCTCGCATCGACGTGAAAGCAAAGATCGAGAGCCGGGCAGCATCGAGGCCTTACAGAGACGTGACAGTAAAGACAGAACTGGCAGCAATGCAGAGCCAATAGTGAGACGTGATAGCAAGGACAGGGGCATCAATGTGGAGCCAGTACCGAGGCGCAACAGCAAGGACAAGGGCAGCAATGTGGAGTCAGTAGCAAGGCGAAACAGCAAGGACAAGGGCAGCAATGTGGAGTCAGTAGCAAGGCGAAACAGCAAGGACAAGGGCAGCAATGTGGAGCCAGTAGTGAGGCGAAACAGCAAAGAAAAGGGCTGTAGTGGTCCAGAGCTTCTTCCCAAACAGGGCAGCAAAGACCGAGGGTGCAGCACCAGTGAGCCCATTGTGAAGCATGACAGCAAAGACTGGATCAGTAACAATATCGAACCTTTACCTAGACGTGACAGCAGGGACAGGATCTGCAATGGCTCAGAGCTCATGCTCCGACAAGACAGCAGAGACTTTTTGAGGAATGGTCTGGAACGACATGATAGCAGAGACCGAGGTGGTTATGGGCCAGACTTGTTAACAAGACACAGTGGTAAGGATCAGGGAAGAACTGGCCTGGAGGGTCGGTGCAACAGCAAAGAAGGAAGAAAGAACAGTTTGGATTTTCTTCAGGGTAACAGCAACATGGCAGACTCTGGATGGGACTGTAAGGAACGGATGAGTAATGGGACAGATGTTGTAAATAGGAGAGACTACAAAGATAAAGGAATTCACTTGACAGAACCCCATCACAAGAGTAAGGACAAGAGCAGCTACAGTACGGAGTCCCCCAAAGCACATGACTGGGATACAAGGTCTGGACCTCCAACCAGTATGTCCAGCCGGAGTAGACGATCACCTGTTAGTCCTACCACAATGATGGGGAATTCTGGTGAGTAGTATACTGCATATAACAGTTCTATGAACCTACATGTACCTTACTGTTTATGAAGCTTCTTGGTCATCTGGGTAATTTTCAGTTTTTGGTCATCCAGGTAAAATAAAGTATCGTAGGAGTAAATCATGGTATGAGATTTATGGTTAATTTCACAAATCATCTGAGAGGCATAATCAATTCTACTGAAGACAAACTAAGGAAACCCCTTGGCAGGGGTCTTGATCTTGTTTGCAAAGGGCTGGATCCACCACAAGTCAGGGATGGCATTATCTGAGAGGCATGAATCCTTCTGAGGAAGAACTAAGGCAGCCCCTAGATGGGCGTCTCAATCTAAGAATGGGTTTTCATTCCACCCAAATAGGAGCCACACTTAAGAGTCAACTGAGAACCAAGTAGCCAACTGATGGTGCTGATCATCAGGTTTTATTGCAACAGCGTTAGCTAATACAAAACCAGTATTGAGATTAAATAAACAAGTGCCTTATAGTGTGGCTTCTGCATGATTGAAATAAAAACCTGCAGCAGCACTAGCTCTTGATGGATAAGATTAAGAACTCTTGCTCTATGATGTGAGGTAAGATTGAGTCAACTTGACAAAAATTATGTTGTGGGGCACTTTTACATGATAAAAGTGTGTTGTTTAACTGACCAATCTAAATGGTTATAATGGATTTCCATCTCTTCTTTCAGAATTGAAGATGGTCCCAAAGGTAGCCCAGTTCCTGTCCACACCACTTGCACCATCTCCATTAGGCACACCTCAGAGACGACCGTCAGAGGCCCAAGAGGTACCAATAAAGTGTCTGAGTAGTTACAGATTTCTTGTACCTTTGCAGCATGAAATTCAATGGCTCCTGCCACAGAATCACATTGATATTAAAGATCTTATTTCTCTTTGTAAAAATTAGCACATGCCACCCTTCCCCTGGCTATGTGGTGACAGCACCATGATGGAGACGATTGAGAGGAAACAGCGATTGTGCCGTGAGATCAGATCCCGTCAACGGCCCCCTGAACGGAGCCAGATGGAAAGCGTGCCTAGCTGCAAGAAAGCCAATGGGCAAAAGAAATATGGCCCACCCCCATATCCCACTCAGACTACCGTCTTTTGGGACACCGCAATCTGATTGGTCGCTTAGCACTTCAGGATTTAGCTTTGCTCCTCCCACTGGCACCAAACGAGGGGAGCACCTAATCATCCCCAGCACTGTTTCTGCTAAAAGACAGGCAGTGGGATTAATTTAGCAATATTTCTGAGCGTGCCGATCGTCAGGTTTTTGTATTAACCTTTATCTAATATTTTTGTATTGTGATTCCTTGTAAATGGAACCTAGTATTAACAGATATTTTATAAACAAAATGGAATATGTTTGCAAAGAATATGTAGAGTTAGCACAATACAGTTTGTTCTTTTGTATTTTTTTTCGCTTTTTTTTTTTACACTACAATGCAAACTATGAAATGGAACCATTAATTTTCACAGGCCTTTATCTTTCAGACCTCTCAAAATTTCTGTGGTATATTGCCATATTAAAAATGAAGTGTATTTTCACATTGGATGTGAAATTGGACTAGGGCTAGCTTTCTTTTCGCTGGCTTGCCACACTACGGAATTGATAGAAATGTGCAATTAATGGGTACTGGTTTTATTTAAGAGTTGATCAGATTTTTTATTATTAATTATGTTTTTATGTGAGCTTTGGCTTTAGTATGCAAGTCAAAATCGAAGGTTTTGTATGCTATGTAAGCATGAATGAATTCAATGTACAAACATGGCACAGCATAAGGGCAACCAGTATAAGTTTATGAAAGGTTAATGGAAGATAAGACTAGGATGTAGACTAGGATCCCTTTTATCCTAGGGAACCTATTTTTATTGGGTGATTTTTCTGTTTGTAAATGGCAGAAGGTGCTGTAGAAGTTACTTTGGGCCTGTGTTTGCCCAGAGATTAATGACAATCTGTAACCTTGAAATATTCTTTAAATCTTTAAACACTATTTAAAATGTTTTGTGCTTGTTTAAGAAGGTTTTTAGAAGGAGGTAATTTATTGGCATGGTCACGCTTACTGTATTAATAAGTTTGGTTTGATGGATTTGTGATGGACACAATCAGCCCTATTTGGGCATTTGAAACCAATGACCAACGGCTCTCAGCTGGAGCCTTAAAGGACGTAGCAACTGTAGCTACTTCACTCAGTAATTGGGAATAATAGAAGAAAAAAATGCACTCCCATAATCTTCCGCATCAGTTGGTTGGATACTTGTCACCCTCCCTCTACCTCAACCATTCAGATTAGTTCAAGTGGTTATTCATCTTCAAAGTATTTTTGGATCTGGATCTGTTTGGAGTCAGGGGTGGACAAATAATAAGTTCATTAGCTAGCCCACTGGGAACATGAAAGCTCCAATGTGCTGCCCAGTCCTGTGTTTTGGTTGCCTGGAAACCTAACTGACAAGGCTAAAATGTGGCAGCTAACATAATGTAATGTATGGTGAGCTAGTTATCTAGTTAAAGGCATTAATCCAGACAAGGAAGGAAAACATCAAGGAAAATAAATGAGTTTATGAATTGCCACAGAGGGGATGAATGTGTAACCATAGTACTCATTCTCTCCTGATGTAGCCTGTTGATGTAGCACATTGTGTTAAGGTGGATGACAAATGGTCACCAAGTTGCTAAAGTCCTTATTTTCTCTCAATATTTTTAACCACAGTGTGACTCTGCGTCGTGCTAGCAAGCGAATTATATGACCGCTTTGTGCTAGATTTGTTTTTCTGCTTGTGTCAGGCTACTAATTTGTCCACCCCTGGAAGTGAAACCCATCCCCTTTCATTCTTGCCATGAACTTCATGTAGGTAAAGGTAATGCTTGTACACTCACTGTAACTGGGACCAAAGGTATCAAACAGTGTAGCCTAGCTAACACTAGCTAATGCATTGTTCGCAATTGTAAAAGTAAGAAATTGTATTTATGCTAAATAGTATTATTACTAAATAAGTATTAACAAACACACATTTTGTCATTTTGGAAAAGAAAAAATGGTGTTTACGTACATAATCGCAGGCTGATGGTCAGTTAGTGATCCTAAGTAGCCCGTCTCTGACTGAAGCCTGTTTTACACTGTGCGATTTCTTTTAAGGGTATTACTTGTCACACTGTATGAGATGATCCCAATAATATCTTGGCTGAATTCTATAACAGACAGAGCGATAATGTTGTCCATGTCAGGTTTCATGATGAAGATCCCTCAGTATAATAGCAGCAGTGTTAAGCCTAGAGAAAAGGTTGTAAAAGAGTCATTCATGGCTCGGTAAAAGGGGACACCATGGAATGCGTATTCTTCAAAGTGAGCTTGAGGTAATAAGGATTTTTTTTCTGTCCATTAGCATGTTTTGCCACTAAATCGTGTAAATCGTGTACAGTGTAAACCTGGCTTGAAATGAAGCAAAAACACAACATCAGAGTAGCCGTGACTATGTGGCCATACTATGGTATGGTTTTTTTATCCTGTGTGTCTACAATGTATGCAGGTCATTTATTACATGATCTTTTGACATTCACTCCGGAGTTCCCCGAGGGTGCTGGTTAAGGAACGCTGTAACGATGTACAATCTCTCTGTATGTAAAATGTGCACTGTGACTGGTAGAAAGACTACGTCCTTTGTCTTATTGCACTGAGTGTTATCTTATCTGTATAGTAATGTTTGAGGAAACAAAAATGAAGTATACTGGTTGTCATGAGGGTCTTTCAGAGAGAAATAAATATGAATTTCAATCTGCTATTAAACATACAGCGAGTCTTTCTGTTTTTAAAATTGTATATGCTGCTCGAATATAGGTCTATGCTAGAAACTCTCAAAATACATAATGCTAAATGCTAGAATTTCTATCTGAATATCTGCAACATATAGTTTATATCTTTATAAGTGAATGTGTTCATGGAAATGTCTGTGGTAAAACATCTATCTTTTACCACAGATATTTCCACAAACACATCTGCTTTAACATGTGCAGTAGCTGCTGGACAAAGCATTCAGTAGCTCACTAGTTTTGTAGCTAATGTTTGAAAACCATTGTCAAAGAGAGATTAGCATTTAGCATTCATTTTCAAAAAGGTGTTTAGATTATCTGCACCATATATATTCATGTTTTACCACAGACATTTAATCTGAGCTGCATGACAAAGCATTCAGTAGCTTGCTAGTTATTTTGCTAAAGTTTGAAAACCACAGCCAAACTTCCACAATGATAACTTGCTTGCTAGCATATCATGAGTTATGATTCATGAGTTTGTTAGCTTGCTAAAAAAAATCCAAGCTCACCTTATCTAACCACCTCTGGAATACTCTATTTAGATAGCTAGCTACCTAATTATAATAGCTAAAAAACAAACAAACAAACAAACAAAAAAAAACTTCCACTCACCTTTCAAATGCTAAACTTGGCAGCTAGCAGCAACTAGCAATTGCACTAGATGAGTGCATTCAAATGTTTCTGGAATGCTCAAAACCTTAATGATGGCTTATACAAGAGCTAAAAACACACATACCAGTTTATTAATAATAATTATATAAAAAAAATCATAATGCAAGCCTGGGTGGACAAAAACCTTTATATTTTCTCTAATATTTCATATTTGGTCCAAATAAAGAAGTCAAATAATGGAGTATTCAGTAGTACATAAATAAATAATAGAATATAAAAAATAAGTAGCTTTAAGTAAACCTGTAGTAAGATATGAATTTTTGTGAATTCACAATGATTAGAATACTAAAGATGTTTTTCTTAGCAATTACTAATAAAGTCAAACAATTACTATTATAGCTCAGTAACCTTATTGCAGCTCATTAAAAGAAAGCCACTGAAGACATTTGGGAATGAACGCCGCTGATCTGGCCACTTCAGTTCATCACTGCTTCATGCAAACATGGCAGCGGCTGATGCACGCTCGCTGCTGCGAGGTGGTCTTCAGAGTGCGAGTCTGTGGTGCTAAGCCTTGCTCCTCCTTATGGCTCACACTGGTCAGCCAGAAGCTGTAGACATTGGCAAAGAAATGGCACGTTCCACGTGGACCCTGGCACTCCACAAACGGCTGAGTCCTGAAGTCCTTCAGACAGCTTCCAGATGAGGTGAGCGACTGACCACCACCTTCATCACCCGAGCCAGTGTGCTGAGATAGAAAATACACGTTAGCACTTACATTATATACAGTATATATATATATATATATATATATATATATATATATATATATATATATATATATATATATATAAGGTGTCCCAATCTAAATGGTTATAATGGATTTCCATCTCTTCTTTCAGAATTGAAGATGGTCCCAAAGGTAGCCCAGTTCCTGTCCACACCACTTGCACCATCTCCATTAGGCACACCTCAGAGACGACCGTCAGAGGCCCATACATAGGGGAAATTAACACTTTAATTTAGCAAAATGTTTCATACTTAGTTTATATTATATATTTTTTTCAGATAGCCTTTAAGAATGCCTTTGACAAAAGAAGAACATATTGAAATCATTCTCATGGCTGGATCAGGAAACTGTTGCAAGGTTGCGATGGACTTTAACAGGAAACATGGCAAGCACATCACACATGACCCTGTTGCTGGGAGCCAAAGTTGGGAGGGACTCTGTGTGTGTTTACAAAGAAATGGCAATCATGTAGAGGATGTTTTCTAAATAAAGTAACATTTTGCTAGAAAGTGTTTTGTGTGTGTATATATATATATATATATATATATATATATATATATATATATGTATATATATATATACACACACACACACACACACACACACATACAGATAGCAGCATTGCGTTACACCCTACTATACAAAGCTAGAAATGAAACATTCATGGCATACAGTAAATAGCAAGAATAACCTGAAAAACAAAACACTATAATACAAACAAGGGTGGTAATGATGTGAATTTAACTGTATTAACAAATTTGACCCACATATCAACCAGTATATTAAAATTACACCATCAGAATAGGAGAACTTAACCATTTTAAAATAAGTGAAGGGCTTTTAAAGGTGACCTGATTAGACATCACTCCACTTGGACCTCATTAGGGGAAAGTCAACCAATAAGCCTTTGTTTGATTGGCCAAAAAGGTCCCTCCACAAGCACTGGATTACATTCTTTCATTTGGAGCTCACAGATATAGCAATACAAGTACACAGTAATAGCAAGGACACACTCACCATGAGAAATGAGTAGCCAATCCATAGACTGCTCCAGCCGATTGGACAGCTGGGCACACTGGTGTTCTGGCTGTGGACTGCCACGGCTGGAGCCGGAGCTTCACACACCACACAGCGGCTGATGTATTGGTAGATCTCTCCACACGATACGGGCATCATGGGCAAAGGGTTATTGGTGCTCAGCCAGTAGGATTTGTCATTGCGACTGGCGTAATGACAGGCGGCAGAGTTACAGTAGGAGAAGGGCATGGTGCTGAAAACACGCAGACAGGATCCAGCTCGGCCTAAACACAGACAGAGGAAACAAAAATGAATGCTAACTGTAGAATTATATACATCGAATGTTCAGCGTTTACTGAAAACAATTACACGCTTTTACTCAGTTGGCACCCATTATTAAAGAATACATTATTAAAAGAGACAAATATTTGTCAGCTGTTCAAGAAATCTTTGTGATTTGGCAGTCCAGGAACCACATAAAAAGCCGCCATTGTATTGCACTTTTCAGCCAAACAGCTCAGCACAGTTTGGTAACAGATCTAAACCTTTGAATAAATTAATATATAAATATGATGAAGATTTGTTCTGACAATGATACATAAATCCTAGCATGAAATTTTACCCAGGTCTTGTGTGTAAGCTCTCTCCTGGCCCTCCAAATAAAGAAGACTATAACCACTCCAGAGTAAAGGCATGCCTGCTGGACACTCCGGCACCACCTCTGACTGACTGTGGATCACCAGGAGAAACCCGGAGCCCACTGGATCCACTGGCCCTGGAAAACCTGGCTCACCCTGGGACCCTGGTGGGCCTAGAAAAGAAAATGCGGAAAATCAGAGTGATCAAAAAATTCTCACTGATTGAGAAAATGTGGTGATAAAAATTAAAGAAAGTTCATGATGGTTCTCTGCTACTTTTATACCTTGTGGCCCCACAAAACCATCTTGTCCATGATCTCCAGCATCTCCGGGTGGGCCTGGAAATCCTGCAGTTCCTGGTTTCCCAGGTAACCCACGAGGGCCTGTCTGACCCTTGGAACCTAAAGAGGTCACAACAATGAAGAATTACATTTCTTTGTAATGTCACCACTCTCCACTGATCATGTGAAGGGTTTAGGTGAAGACATGTGACCTTACCAGTGGCTCCTGGATTTCCAGGGAGTCCATCTACTCCTGAGAATCCTGTAGGTCCTGGCGCCCCAGGTCGTCCTGGTGGCCCACTCTGAGGGCGGTTCAGAGAGGGAGGTACCACTGTACAATTACGACCTTTGGGACCTGGAAAAATGGCCAGGACATGACATACACAAATATTACAAAAGAGAAAATGCAAACTTTTTAAGAATACTCATGTAAGTTTTTTAATGATGTAAATTAAATTTCATTTCCTTCTTCATTTGGTCCTAAGGGTTTGCAAAACTATAGACTACATAAACTTTTATATAACTGTCAATGAAACATGGAGGCTTCACACACGTTTTACCCTAAGATGGTTGTGAAGACTTACCCCTGGCCCCTGCAGTCCCTTTTTCACCTTTGAACCCTGGTGGTCCATCATGTCCTTTGAAACCTCCTGATCCTGGGAAACCTATTAAACCGGGAAGTCCTTTCTGCCCTTTTGGAAGAATTAAAATTAAAGGAACAATTTGAGCAGATTTGAAAGCATATACAGGGTAATACAGCCTGACCTTTGGATCCTGGTTTTCCAGGAAAGCCGATATCTCCAGGGGATCCAGCTGGACCTCTCGCACCATCTCTCCCTGGTAGTCCTGGTGGTCCTTCATCCCCAGGATCTCCAGAAAAAACTAAACCTGGAGGTCCAGGTGGACCTAAGATAATGAATGGTAAATATGGCAGTTACAAATAAAGGGGTGTATTCAAAGTTGAGTTCCATTCATTTAGTGAGGAAGCAATACCAAACTTGTGCACATTGTTATTCAGACCACAGACCTAGGGACTTAAGTGCTACTCAGGCAGTTCCATGTATGTGGTGGAGTTTGGTGAAAACAGAGGCATGTTTCAGATATGACTGATTCTGATCATGATCATCAATATTAAACACATTATGAAAAATTAAATATTAGTTAATTTGTCACTGTAAAGTCCATGGAAGAGGTTGGAGGAGATATTAATTGGACACATTGGGAATCTTTTCAAATGTTCCACAGGCTCAGAGTTAATTGGCTATGAGATACTGCTTCTTTCATACAGATCAATTTATCAATGTTCACAAAGACTATTTGGACCTACACCTGAAGGGCAAGTGTAACGTGCATGACAATGAGGCAGGATGCAAGTGTGCTCGGTGTGAACTTTGTTGAGAGCAAACCAAGAGTCCATTGCTAGCGGCAAATCACAGTCATGCAGAGTTAACACAGAGCAATCCATGATCAACAACAGGAATCAAAAGCAAAATACACAAGAAACTAATACACAATACAATTGGCAAGACTTCACAAGAAGACATAGGTAAGCTAGAGTAAAAGTGGACAAACTAATCAAGGGCTAACCTCAAACAGGTGAACACAATGGGTAACAGACCAGTGACATGACAGGGGCAGAGACGGGACCAAAAACCAAAACAAACACATGGTACCACAAACAAAAGCACATTGTGATCTTTGCTATACGATCTGTGACATGGAGAATGAAACACATTAAAGCAAGTATTTCCATGTTGTTTCTGTCAGCAAATAGTAAACTATGTAAAGTATATTCATATTCTTAAGTTAGTCTTAGTCATTAAAAAACCCCTAAGTTTTGATATATAGAATATATAGTGCATTTTATATTTTGTTGGCTTGCTCCTGTTTGAAAGGTAGTATGGTGTATGTCCCTGAAAACTGTGCAGCTCTGTAACTTGTGTTTTGAGTTGTGTGTGTTCACAGTATTCGGACAGAAAATCAATGGCAAAACAGTACCAGTAGAATCCTTTTTATCATTTTTTTTTATGATGGTAAGTCAACCTTAACTTTTTTTTTATTTTGCAATGTTTATTGCGATTAGGTGTCACAAAAGTGTTTTTTTTTTTTTTTTTTACATAATCTCCATTTTGTTCAATGCAAGTGTTCCAGTGCTTAATGAGTATCCAGATTCCTCTAGAAAAAAAAATTATTCAATTCTATGTCTCACTTTTAAAGTTTTCATTTGACTCACCCTTGTATCTAGTAAACAAAAATATAAACCTGCAAGTCCTGGATGTCCTGGAAAACCTGTTGGTCCTTGGTCCCCAATGAGTCCTTGAATTAATTCTTCACAGCTTGCACCTCGGGCACCAGGTAGACCTGGAATACCCGGGGGACCTGAAAAGACATCCACATCCTCAAAACATGACGTACCATTGACAAAAAAATAAAAAATAAAATGTAGTACAAAACAATTTGCTGCAAACTCAAAAAGAGCATATTCTACAATGATATAAATATTCTAATATTCTAAAACAACAAAGTGCTGCTTTAAACTGTTATTTCATTCAGTCAACCATATGTGATTTTAACAACTTTTTTATGACCTTGGTCTCCAGGACATCCAACATGTCCTTTGGGCCCGAGCTCAAAGTCTCCTGGGATTCCTGGGTCACCAGATAGGCCTTGGTCTCCTGGATCACCTTGTAACCCAGGAGGGCTGACAATATCATTACCTGTGTTTTAAAGATTATAATATAAGATATACACATCTACACAAATGACCTGGATATGTAACTGTCTACATTCATCTCACCACACCAGCCTTTCTCTCCTTTAGGACCAGGGATTCCATTTAGACCATTGAGACCTGGTGGTCCTTGAAATCCTGGGGGGAGGAGGAATACTGTTAATCTTTTTTCCCACAATAACGCCTCAATAAACTTAGACTTCAAGAGAGGAACATAGCCTGTGGATTTGGAAAAGTTTGAGAGGATTTGTTCTGCATCATTACCTTTCTGACCTGGTAGACCTGGATACCCTTTATGTCCAGGAAACCCTGGAATGCCTGGAGGACCCAAAGGACCAGAAAGACCTGGAGGACCTCTATTTCCTAGAGACACAATGAAACACATCTTGAAGTTTAACCCAAACAAGTTAGACAAATTCATTGCCTCTGATGAGGCAGGAGATTACCTTGAGATCCATAAGGACCTGGTGGTCCGGAAGGACCAGAACGACCAGGCTGTCCCTGTGGACCTTGATGTCCTGGCTTTCCTTGGTCTCCTGGATCTCCAAATTCAGCTGTGACAGGAAGATAGTACTTTATATACAGTATTCTACTAAAACTAAGTTCTGATATTTATTCCTGATGAATTCATTCAGCACGAAATCACTCACCAGGACATTCTAGAAAAGGAAACACAGGAAATATAACGAATCAGATTACACAGCACACATAGCCTATAATTTTAGACTATAAATGTAAAGATGGATGACAAATTCAAGGAAAAATGTTGACACTTGTTATGCCAAGGGGGAAACTTATTTATTTTTGCTGGTATACTTGTCACCTTAGAAGGAAGCATCACAGCAAATCAACACAAATTTCTTCTGACTCTCCTCCTGGATGTCTCCCCCATCCTCAGGGCATGAGGGCACTAGGACGGAAATGATGTAAATCATATGCTACGCCCTTCGCAGTCACCAGATCTCAACCCAATTGGAGATTCTGGAGTGACGTGTTATACAGCACTTTTTTACAGGGGAATTGAAGCTGTTGGAATGGCTCATAGTAGCTCAAAACCTTACAAAGATACTTCATTCCAGTTTTTCCTTTAATTTGTCACCTGTCTCTAATAAAAAAAACAGTAAAAACAACAAAAAAAAAATCTGACCTTGGCATCCACTATCGCCCTTATTCCCCTTTGGTCCAGGGGGACCAGAACATCCAGTAGAGTCTCCTCTGTCACCTGGAAAACATGTTGTCAAGTAATATATTGATAAGAAATTTTTAAAGTTCTAAATCTGAGCAATGTATTATGTTGTATGAATAAAGTTTTCACCATGTGAAATGCATGTTTTTGTTGATGTGGTGTAGCTTTCCATGAAGAGACATTTATTTAACATTTATGGAAAGTGTCTCCAGTGTATAGCTTTACAGTTAGAAGTAAAGCTATAACTTTAAGTTTTCCAATAAAGCTCAAGTTGTTTACACTTTGAGGTGTCGCTGTCACATGACAATCGGTATTATCTTTAAAAGATATCAAAAAAGAGGCTGGTGAGGGAATGACTGTTTATAGCTACTGTTTATAGCTGCTTAAGTGATAACAGGAACTAATTTGTTTCACAAGCCAGAACCTATTCAAGAATGGCAAGGTCTTTGAATCGTTTAACTCTTTGATGTGATAGAGAAGCCGGGCAACAAACAGAAGATGTAGGCTGGAGCATACAACACAAACAAAGAAAACTGGAATATGAGTCAGGGCAGCTAATGTGGACAACATAGAAAAGGAAATGAAGCACAGAAGACTGGCACATAACAAGCGTTTCTCTAATAAACCAGGCTGCATATCCTACCTTTGTTGCCTGGCAGCCCCTGGTAGCCTGGGGGACCATTTAGTCCAGGGAAACCTAAATCACCCTGTATAAATAAAAATCTATCTTACAGTCTATTTTTCATCTGCATATCATATTCCAGATAACTATCCAGCTTATAATCATTTGACAAATAGTGAATCACCTGCTCTCCAGTGTATCCTGGTAATCCCCTGTCACCTGAATATCCTCTGGGCCCTCGTGGGCCTGGTGGTCCTTGAGGGCCACTTCTTCCAGGCAAGCCAGGGAAACCTTTCTGAAATCCAGGGGCACCACCAAATCCATCCAGACCCGGTTTACCAGGCAACCCAGATTGACCTTGATGTCCTGATGGGTGTAAATTTGATACAAGAATATTTTTCTTCACCTTTGCTTTCTTTGATTTATGATTTTGTATGTAGGATATTACTTACACAGATAAATTAAGTGAGGCTGGGTTTCAATTTTTTTTTATTCAAACCACAACAAGGCCATTTTTACCAACACAAATAACCCCTGTAAACTCACAAAACCCAACTGTTGTCCAGACTCATATTCTCCTAAGACCCATTTTACCTCTAGGTCCTGGAAATCCTGATATTCCATTGAGTCCAGGTAATCCCCTCTTGCCTTTCAGCATGGTGAAATTGCCTGGAATCCCTAGATCTCCCTTAATACCTGAGTAAGTTAAGTCCAGCACCAGTCAGGAATTTTTTGTAGAACACAGCTCCAAAATTCAAAGGTACATAATTGCCACCCAAACTGTAAGAGTAAGTACCTTTGGGTCCTTTGGATCCAGTGTATCCAGTCAAACCAGTTGGCCCCTGACCACCCCTCTCTCCTTTCCTGCCTGGAGGCCCTGGTAAACCTGGCTTCCCAGGAAACCCTTTTGCTCCATCTAAACCAGGCTCCCCTTTAGTTCCTTTAAAGCAAATGTTTGTACAGGGATTTAAGTTATCTGAGGGCAGTGACATACTTGATTATAGAAAGCTAAGATTTTGATCACGATCAGATTTGTATGAAAAGGGCATGAAAAGGCAACCTTACCTTTTATCCCAGGAAGCCCGGGTAGTCCTGGTTCACCATGTGCTCCTCTTGAACCATATGGACCAGGGGGACCAGGGGGGCCAGGTAGTCCAGGTGTGCCTGAAGTACCATTTGGTCCATATCCCGGAATACCAATCGGTCCTTTTTCTCCCTTGATGCCTGCATGAAAATATAATGTTTGCCTGAAAAGTGGGTTATAATCTGATGTGGTGTTGTGATATGGAAGGCCGACACATCTGCAGCAATGAATAATGATTCCCAGCTCAACAATCATACCATATAGCCCTGGCATGGGTATAGAAGGAGGAGCTAGAGACAAGAAGTCCCAACCTGCATGGGGCCAACATGCATTCTCCTGCTATACTACAAGATGCATCCTGCAATGATTCATGTAAAGATAAATTCAATCAATTCACAGTATTCAACACCTTACCTGGCAGTCCAGGCGGACCCTTGGGTCCTGTGGGTCCTGGGGGACCTGGTAAACCTGAGAAAGCAGCACAAAAATCAGGTGTAGTCCCTGGTATTCCAGGTGGACCTGGGTCCCCATCATTTCCAGCCTGCCCATTACATCCGTGAGGACCAGGGGGCCCATTTTCTCCTAGACAAGACACAGCACATTAATCAACATGACCAATATTTTAACAAGAAATGTTACAAATGTGATTTAACATGCAAAATGTACCTGTTACGCCAGGAGGACCCAATAGACCACGAAAACCCTTTGGACCAGGGCTTCCAGGTAATCCGACTAGTCCAGGAATTCCAGGACTACCAGAAAGACCATTACCTTGAGACCCCTTAAGCCCTGGTGGTCCTTGTGGCCCAGGTGAGCCTGGTGTGCCAACATAGCTGCTTCCATTGGGACCTGGATCACCTGGATCTCCAGGCAGTCCTGGAAGACCTAAAAAGTAAAGCTTTTAAACTTACAACACTGAAGCAAAGCTTGATGAATACAATCTCTTGTCATACAAATACATAAGGAACTTTACCTTGAGGCCCATACCCTCCAGAGGCATCATCTCCTTGTTCTCCTTTTGGGCCTGGTATTCCATGAGGACCGTCATACCCAGGTAGTCCTGGTGGCCCGGGAGCTCCTGATTATCACAAGAGAAAAGTTGTCATTTGACACCATCATAACATTCTAAAGCAACCCACATTATAGACAATTATATCAATGTGGAAAAACTGAACTCTACCTCGGTTGCCAATGTCACCCTTTGGTCCTGGGGGCCCAGGGTTGTCAGGACAACATGAAGACCCTGAATATGTGAATGCAGACTGCTTCGTTAAGCAATTTGGACACACCACTTTTTAGAGAAAATTACTTCAAATTTGTCTCAGAAAGAAGTGTGTATAATCATACCGGGAAGACCTGGAGGTCCAGAAAATCCAGGCAGGCCATCAGGGCCTTGGTTTCCTGGTTCCCCTGGCAGCCCCTTTTGACCTTGTATGCCTTGGCCTTGAGGACCTCGAGGCCCTGGGTAACCTTTAGGCCCTATGGGTCCTGGGAAACCGTTGTATCCTTTCTGACCTCTATACCCATTTCCCTACCAGAAAGAAATCCTTTGAGAATTAACTGAAGTGACAAAACAAACATTTTCAGGCAACCATTAAGAAATCTGACACAAAGAACAAATAATCTATTAGTGAATCTATAAGTTCATTCTTCTTACAACCTACATTAAAATAGACCATTGCTGACTATCAGATTTTTCGTGTACATGCCAAATAAGTGACTAAGAGTTGACTTACTGGTGGTCCTGGGTCTCCAACCGAACCTTGTGGTCCTGAAACACCTGGGTGGCCATTATCTCCTGGTTGACCAGGGAACCCGGGATCACCCCTATCTCCTTTTATGCCTTTTATGAGGTACATCAAAAATACAAACTAACAACACACCGCTGCAATATAACAAACCTAAAGCAATCAATTGGTATAAAATGTGATCGTAAACAAATCTCACCTTTTACTGCTGAAAAATAAGTGTCTCCTTTCTGACCTTTGTTACCTTGTGGACCACTTGGGCCTCGTCGTCCCTTCATATAATTTATATCATAATCAGCATTGTTGAAATTATAGCAGAACATTACATCATTACATAATGCAATCCTTATTGTTGATCCTGTTTACTTACTAGTTTTGTTTACATTTACATTTATGGCATTTGGCAGATGCCCTTATCCAGAGCGACTTACACAAGTGCTTTGAAGTCTCTATCAATAAATACATCCTGCATGTCTCTATCAATAAATGCATCCTATCAGTAAATACATCCTACTAACTCATTTCACCAGTTGGGCCTCATTTATCAATATTTTATTAAATATTTTCATGGGCAAAGCAAACTTAAAATTACTGCCAGATTTACAAAAAGCTTCAGTATGACTCCATAGTGAGAGCAAATGACACATGTATGATTCACTTACAATAGCACCAGCTAGACCTGGATCTCCTGGGGCTCCTGGATCACCTCGCCCTCCTGCACTTCCAGGAACTCCATCATATCCTGGGGGTCCAGGAGGACCAGCAGGACCAGGTGGCCCTTCCCAATCAGAACTGCAATAATTATCCCCAGGATAACCTGAAGGCATTTATTCATGCAGTAAGCATTTAATTGTGAACTTACTAAGATTATCTTTAATGAGGAGAGATAGAACACAAAGAAATACACCTTTTTGCCCTTTAGCACCTTTTACCCCAGGCAATCCTTTGTCCCCTTTTTCCCCTGGTGATTCCAGATCACAAGGCCAACACTTATCTGTAAAATACAAATTAACACAAAACATCAAGACTTCTCATTATCATCACTGTAGCAATCATAGCTAAACAGTGTATGACATATAAGTACTATATTTACAGAACTTAAGTAGTATTTTTACAGATGCTCAGAACTATATCTGCAGGTGCTAAGCTTTAAAGCAAGTAGGTGGGGAAGCTTCTATACATAATAGTGCCTCCATTTGACTCCCTCTTGGTGGAACAGACCCTTGCTTGTTGTTAAGTTGATTTTGACACTTTAAGTGCATGTAAGTCTCAATATAATGTCTGAAGTACCAGACTCTTTCAAATTTGCCTTGCAAGACTTCCAGTCAAGGTGAGAGGTATGTGATGAGGTATGCAATCTTCAGGAGTGACCATTCTCTATAAAAGTGATCAAACATTGGAGTTGAGGTGTCTGCCATTCTTTTGAGACTTGCTTTAGTCTTAAAAATCAACTTGACTGGCAGGCAAACTGCTCAGGAAAGCAGAAAAACAACAAGCTCATGTGCCTTGCTACCTTTTTCTGTTCTCTAGAAATAAAACATTTGGGGAAATGTGGTTTAGGAAAATCTTACCACCCCAAAGTTGATTATTTTTCTATAGCAGCACTGAAGTTTTATTCCTCTTATACTCCAGTAACTATTATTATTATTTTTATTTATTAAAGAATGACACATTGTACTTTTTTTTTTTTTTGGTCACATTTAATGTTGTGCAACATCTGTGACACAAGTTCCTGTTACCATTTACTTTATAGCAGCTGTAACCAGTGATTCACTCAACTCCTCAAAATGTTGGAAAACCTAACACTACAGCTTTTCCTCTGCCTGGTACAAAGAGATGACACTGGAGACTCCTTCCATACATGTCCAATAAATGTCTCTTTGCAGAAAACTTCACCATAAACTTGTAAACTTGGAGCATTAGTTTCAGGGTCAGAAAGATATAAGCTGAGCAGAAGAAACTTCTTGGGAAGTTTTCTGTATAATTCTACACATGTTGCAAGGCTAGCATGTCCAATTTCAGGGAGTCAGAACAGAAATCATCAGATCTAGCAATCTGAAGTTGACGTCACCATAATTTCCTGGGGTCTCACCCATAAACCCTCTTATATATGGTCTATATGGTTTAATTCCTTAAAAGTAATAAAGAACAAACCTAGTAAGAGCATGCAAAAACTCTTAAAGATAAACTACTTACTAGTCATTTATAATAATGTGAATGCTCAGAGCTGTGTTACCTAATCTAACAGGTGAACCAGGTGGACCTTGGACTCCTTTGATTCCAGGAAGCCCAGGTGGCCCAGGTGGCCCAGGAGGTCCTGGTTCTAATTCAGTAAGTGGACCCGAGTCTCCTTTGAACCCTTTGGGTCCCTCAGAGCCTGGCAGTCCAGGATCGCCAGCTGGTCCTTTAGGAAAGAAAAGAAGTTATATAATAAGGAAAAATTAAGACAAATGAGACAGAGGAACAGTAGATGATTTTGTTAAGATGATGTGGAGAAATGATGCTTACCTGGGAAAGATTCTCCTGGATGGCCAGGGAATCCTGGTTTCCCCATTAATCCATAATCTCCAGGTGGCCCAGGTGGTCCACAGGGCCCTGGATCACCAGGTGGCCCTAAGAGACAAAAATGATGAAATCCTTTTTCAAGGGTCTGTGTGTTCATACAGTTGAGTCAAGTGATGACTTGTCCTCACCTCGCTCTATTTTCAGAACAGTTAGAGGACCTTTCAAACCTGGATCCCCCATTTCACCCTGCAGGGAGGTTCAATGAAACATTCATATCTGACATCATGTGTGGGTCTTAGTATTAATGTTGATGGTTTACCTTCAGACCAGGGTGACCTCGGTGACCAGGTGGACCTGGGTCTCCACTGTGTCCCTGAGCAGGAGAGAAATTAGCTAGCTGACGCTTAATACTTTATATGTGAGATGTTGAAATATTAATAGTACTTTGATTATAGGTGATTAATGTTCTCCATCAGAAAACCTACATAATATAAATTGTGTGCTTGATTTGACTATAGTATAAAATAATGTCATTTATAACCTGTAGACCTGGAGGTCCTGCTGGTCCATCTTTACCTTGGAGACCCTTAAGAAAAAGAAAAAATTAATTAGGTTATTATTATTATTATTATTATTATTATTATTATTATTATTATTGAAAATCTTACTTGTAAACCAGGAAATCCAAGAATTCCTTTTTCCCCTTTCACACCAGGGCCTGTTGTGGGTCCCTAAAGATCGGACAAGAACTTGTCATTGTTGTCATTCAGTCTGCCATACACACCTAATGAATACACACACACACACACACACACACACTTATACATTAATATACTAACATCTGGTCCATCTGGCCCACAGCGTCCCTTTTCTCCCTTTTCTCCCTGTAATAAAAAAACATCCATTGAACAATTCTAATTACTTGTGCTAGGTCATTTTGGGCTGATGACATCAGGACCTTCTTACCTTTTCTCCTTTGGGAAGATCATCAGGTCCGGGTGTAACTGGAGGACCTGGTGGACCGGGTGTGCCAGGTTTTCCAGGGTCTCCCTGCAGGTTAGAACAGAGAATGTGAAGCTCAATATCCATTCATAGTGCTTAATACTGAAGGCAAAGACTTTGCCATTTTTACTGCATTAATAAGAAAGATTAGTTTAAAGATTTCTGCTAATTATCCCTCATTCTGACCTTCTTTTCTGCAATAATGCCTCAACTCTGCCTTTTTACTTAACAACACAACTCGGGCGTCCTTTGTATCATTTTGTGCTTTTTATCAACTATATTGTCTCTGCCATGTCTAATGCCATGTCATGTCAAATCATTATTTATATAGCACCTGTCACAATTAAAATTGTCTCTGGCAGTTTCACTATTAAGAAAAAACATGTATAAATAAAAGACGCTGGCAAGAAAAGGTTTAAGATAAAGTTCCCTAAGAAATAAGATAAGTAATTGTTGACTGACTATGTTGTTGTTCCTCTTTTGGCTACTCCTGTTAGGGGTCGCCACAGTGGATCATTGGTCTGCAGATTTGATTTGGCACAGTTTTTATGCTGGATGCCCTTCCTGACACAACCCTCCCCAGTGTTATCTGGGCTTGGGACTGGCACTGAGAGCACACTGTTGCATGCAACTCCAGTGGCTGGGGTTGGTTTCCTGGCCAGGAATCAAAACCAGGCCGCAGCAGTGAAAGCGCTGTGGCCTAACCACTAGTCCTCCAGGGACTCAACTGTTGACTAACTATAAAACTATAAAAAGAAAATTGAACAATTATTAAAATGTTTTAACAATGATAAAACCATGAATACAAAAATATAAACTTTTAGAAAAATTAAAAATAGAATTAAATGAAATTAAAAATAATAAGAAGAAAGAAAGAAAGAAAGAAAGAAAGGACTGGACCAGGAGACAAAATCACTTTTCAGATTTAACATTCACATTAAAAATGTTGCCAAGCTGTCATTATTCACTTAGCACAAGCTAACAGTATGATTTAGTAAGATAGCTAAGGCTTTAATCTTTTCTCACTTAGACAATTATAATGTTTATTTCCAGGAACAGATGAAAGTGGTTCAGTATCGTGTTCAGGACTTTGCAGTCAGAGCTAGTGAGTGTATCAGAGAATCACTTTAAACCTCTCTGTTATATCTGTTTAAGCATCTCTACACTCTCTGACTGTTTCAATTAGAATTGATTTCAGAATCAGTTTATTGGCTTTTAAAGCTCTTAAAGTTTTTCAGCACCTTCATACATCTCGGAAAGCGAGACACACTGTGCTCCAAATCGAGTTTGAGGATAATTGAGTGCTTATTGAACATCCCGAGAGCATGAGAAAAGCAGAAGACGCCTCTTAGCTATATGCTCCAAAGATCCTCCTCGTAGCCCCAGTGCAAACCTAAAGTAGTAAACGCTGGACACCAAACCTGTCCTGTCTCACTGATTACATTTGGGCTAAGTGGATTTTTCACCAAACTATTCCATTAAGTTTTATTCCAAAGAACTGCAACTCATTCCTCTTCTGTATTTATAAGACTTCCTCTATGCAAGCTGTAGAAAAAACTGTTTATTTTTATTCAGATTTTGAATAATGAATGAATTTTTATTCATAATGTTTTTGATAGTGATGATGATAATGTTATTTTTTGTATTTATATTTTGTAGTCTTATTGTTTTTTTTTTGTATTACATATATGAATATATATATAATAAGCAAATAATCAATTCACACACATTTATTATTATTATTATTATTATTATTATTATTATTAACATTATTATTATTGTTGTTGTTATTTTAATACTTATGATTAATATTTATATTTGTATTATTATTTGCTAGTATTAAAAATGAGCACATTGATTCTTTAATAAAAAAATTTTAAAAAATCAAGAACTTTAAGGCAACAGCGCATTCCTTTTTAATAATTTCACGTCAATTTTATGTTTTGCTGTTGTTTGTTTGTCCTGATTTCAAGCAGTGTATAATGATGATAGTGATTGTTTCCTGAGCTCCACGTGGTGGATTACTCTTAGTTAAGTTTTCTATTATGGGATGTATTAGACCCTAACGCAGGGGTCCTCAATTTTCTGCAGGCTTTCACTCCAGCCGAATAGGAAGTACACTTAATTGCTGATTGCAGACTAAGATGAACCAATTAAACAATCAAGTGTGGCTCCTGTTTGGCTGGAACGAATACCTGCAGTCACACTGGACCTTTGTGGAGAAGATTGAAGACCCCTGTCCTAGAGCGCTTCTCTTTTTTTCCCTGTAGTGCCACCTAGTGGTCACAGTGTGTCTGTACAATTACAGTAGAAATGAGCTGAGCCTGAGAAATGTACTATATAATTATATAGTACTTAAAAGTAATCTCCAAGTTTGTTTTTCTCACTTAACACCAGTCAGTGACCTGATTGGTCAGGAGGTAAAATAAAAAAGAAGCACTTAACACACAGCACATTTCTGGAAAAAGAAGACCCTGTCAGCAGCAGCACTTTATAGAAATGCCCTCGCAGTGATTTTGTCAGAAGTGAAGATTGCACTTTTCAAACTCAAAATTCAAACAAATACTTCAGAGTTCTTTGGAGGCCTTAACGGTTCCCTGAATGAGAAAGGGTTTCACACTAAGCACACTAAGCAAACTTTGACAAATATAACAAAAAATTTTCCTAATTATAATCGCTGAACGCATGAGGTTGGTTTGGAGATGTGATGAAACAGGAAAATCACACAGCTGTGTTTACAGGTATAAAAAAACTAAACAGTTCTGCTCACAAAAAACCAAAAAAACTTACGTCATCTCCTCTCGGACCCGGAAGTGACTTGCCCTGCAAACAAAGAAACACTTCAATATTATTATTTATCCATATTATCTGCAATATACCCAATAATGTATGGTATGTATTCCACACTGCTGTTGATTTATGGATTGGTCAGGTGTTGATTAATTTTCTATAACAGAAGCTCTGACAGTAGTGCAGTTTGTATATTAATGCACTCATTCTAATACATTATCCTTTCTATAGTAACAACTCTTTCGATCCACAGAAACAGATTAAAAAATGTGTTTAATTGTTAATACGGTATAGTTTTCTGTAAGGAGATGTTTATTCAACATTTATGGAAGGAATCTCCAGTGTCAGTTGCGTAGTAACAGTCAGAGATAAAGCTGTAACTTTTCTGACATTTTCAGGACAGAGGAGTTTACACTTTCTATATTTTGACCTTTAAGAGAGAGAATAAAGAGAGGCTGGTGAGGGACTGTTTATAGCTGCTATAAGATAAATGATAACATTAAATGTAACTATGAATGAATAAAAAGTATGATGTGTTGTTCTTTAATTAATATAGAAGTTGTAACCATTGGCAAAGAGGAACAAAACACCTCAGGAAGTGCTATTATTGGAAAATAATCAATTTCGCTGGGGACGGTGTGTGTGTGTGTGTGTGTGTGTGTGTGTGTGTGTGTGGTTGTTTGCTGGATGCTTCAGCAGTATAATGTTTACAGGGTAAAGAATGTAAATACACGTATATATGTTTATATGCAGACATACTGGTAGTCCTCGTATCCCTGGGGGACCCTAATGGAGAAGAGCAGAGAGAATGTCACTGTCCAATAATAACAGAAAAAAACTTCTACAGGTTCGATGGCAAATAAAAAGTAAGAACCTAAAGGAAAAGTTTGTCAAAAAAAATCAAAATTACACAATGTTGTTTAACCCCAAATGAAGTCAGTCAGACAAGACAATTTTGGTGTCACTTTGTACTCGAGCTACACCACCTATTCTGCGCCTTCCAAATAAAGTCCAAATACCTAGCACATGTTAATATATACTGTGAATGTGTGTGATTGTTAGCTACATCAGCCTCGTAGCTCCTGCACAAAATTAAAGAAGCAAACTTCAAACATTTGGCATAAGGAGAATACTGTGTACATTTGAATTTTTTAAAAATATTTAATTTTGATTACCAAAACTATAGACATTTACTAAATTTACATCATTTACAACATTGCAAAATCAGGGGTAAAAAAAATCTTTCTTTAGTGAAAAACTCAGCCAGAGAGTGCAAAAATCTGGTGCAAAAATAATTATTTACTTGAATTGCCCTTTTTTGTGGAGTATGTTTGTAAAGATGGAAGATACTACAGATTTGCTGCATGAAAGAGTTGAATATAAGAATATAAGAAATGTGAAAAATTGATCTTACTCTTAAGCCTTCTGGGCCATATGAGCCTGGAATTCCTGGTACCCCAAGGATGCCAGGGAATCCCTAAAGAATTCCACAATACAAAATAAATACACCATAAAGTGATATAGTAATGAACAATATGTACATATGTGTATATATTGTAATGCATTCCATGTCATTATAATTCTTAAACCATTACACATATCACACATTTTTTTTTTTTTATTTTAGATTTTTGTAAAATGATGACATAACCATCCTAAGACAGGATGAAAATCAACTTACAGGAAGGCCAGGATGGCCAGTTGGACCTGGAGCTCCCTGGTGGAACATTAGCAATGATAAATATTAGCTGCAGTTAACTGATACACAGTATATTGAGCCATATTTTTCATATGACACTGAATAAAACCCGTATCTCAGTGGAATTTGATGAGAATCTGGTCGAAATTAGCCATCATTGCTTTCTAGGTTGACTCACAACAGTGGTGAATTTACAGCACAAAGTATCAAATGAGGAATTACCGAGTGTTAAATGCATGTAGACAACACACAATCCATTCTAAAGTCTTCACTGCAAGGTGTAATACTGCAAGTTAAATGTCGGGTAAAAACGAATAAACTTTAGTCCCATTAGTTAGTTTTCACTTCTTTTGCCTGAAATCAAGATGCGTATAGCAAAATAAAACCACAATACAAAATTTCCAATGCATTTTACTTCCACAATGTGATGTATTTTCAAAAGAAACTGGATACTTGGGCAGGTGGGACTTGATGTAAAATTGTTTGAAGCAAACAAACCAGATATATATTGGCTAATATCGGCTCTCCCTTCACGCCTTTCTGTCCTTTAGGACCCTGAGAACAGAAAAGACAAAGCATCTCATACTTCATCAATTTTCTAATTAAATATTTAATTATTTATTAATTATCCCTATATAGTAAAGAAAATACTAATGTAAAAGACGTACTCGGTGTCCAGGTATTCCATCAAACCCACGTGTCCCAGGGATACCTTTTTCCCCTTGAGTCCCTTGAGTGCCACATGATCCCGGTGGACCCGGAAGTCCTCCATCACCAACATGTCCCTGATATGCACACAAAACACAGGACACTGAGCATGATGCACTAAAATCAGTGATGTAATGAGGTTATACTTAATACAACAAACACCAGAAGGAGCCAGTTAGACACTGATTATTGTAATGATATTTAATTCCATTTCATGAGTATAGTTGAGTACTTTTTGAGTACTTACATCCACACCATTTGCTCCTGGAAAACCTGGAACACCAGTGATCCCCTTGTAAGGAAAAAAAAATCAACAGTTAAAGGAGCCATTTGTAACTTTTATTTCCCTCTCCTGTTTCCTTTGCAATGAAAATACTGACAAGCCTCAGCTGACCAGACTTTGCATTTTGAATTTGATTTTGTGCAAAAGGAGAGATAAGAGAGATGAGCAGACGTGCTTTGTTTGGGGGCAGGGCTTTTTTCTGGGCCGGAAAAACTTAAACAGAAGCCAGAAACTTAGACACTCATTAAATCCATCACAGGGCAACAGTGCATAGCACAGTTTTCTATGGTTGCTTATTAATAATAAAATTAATCATTATTACATGTCTAGAAACATTTAAAACTTATAAGCATCACACATTCATTCCAATCCTTTGTTCCATCATCATGATTTTACAGAAACAAGCATCATCAATCTTACATCTGTATCTTGCAAATGATCAGTCTGCAGTAAAAATATACGAGTTTCAAAGTATAAATGTTTGTTTTATCCTAACAGTTGTCTTTCTGTCTCACCCTGTCCCCTGGAGGTCCATCAGGCCCTTCTTCCCCCTCCGCCCCTCTTCTGCCCTTCTCACCTTGTGGTCCTGGTGGGCCGTGTGGACCGTACTCACCCTGAATCCCCTGTTCACCCAGTCGCCCTGGTGCCCCCTGTACAAAGCAGAGGAGAAATCAGTGTGCTTGTAACTTATGTAGAGCCAGACAAAAATCTACTTATTTCTATCAGGAGAGCTGATCTAGGAACAGACTACAGTCAGATCATAACACTTTTGCTCTACTAGTTCATTTTATGTATAGCAAATTAGTACAGCACATCTGTACTACTACTGCTAGTAGTACTTATACTACTACTATTACGATTAGTTCTACTACTACTACTACTAGTGCTTCTACTAATATTACCATTACTACTACTAGTGCTACTACTAGTAATACTACTAGTGCTGCTACGACTAGTACTACACTACTACTAATAGTAGTACTTCTATTACTACTATTAATACAAGTAGTACCTAATACTAGTACTTCTGCAACTATTACTGTTGCTGCTACATTTAATTTTACCACTACTACTAGTGCTATTAGTAATAGTATTACTACTACTACTGCTACTTCTTCTATTCCTGCCACAATTACTACTACTACTACTACTACAACTACCAACATTACTTACTTACTAGTACCATGACTATTACTACTGCAACTAGTACTACTACCGTGATTACCACTATGACAAAAACTACAAATACTAGTATTACTGGTGCTGCTGCTATTAATTTTCACAGTTTATTACTGTTACTACTACTACTACTACTACTACTGCCATTACTTCTACCATTACTACTACTACTAGTACTAGTACTAGTACTACTACCATTACTTCTACCATTACTACTACTACTACTACTTCAAAGAGGCTGTTCTAGGCATCTTTGCTTTCTTTTCAGTGACTTACACTATTGTTTCAAACATTTTAATATTACTGTTATTTATCACAATAAAACACATTGGTTTGAAACTGTATGATGTTCAATATGACAAGTTGTGGAATTCAGAGATAATTACATGCATGTAGCAATGTGTTATAATTATAATTAATTCTATATTAACTACATTGTAACTACTGTTTAGTTACAAGTTAGTAACATTGTAGTTACACTGTTTCTTACACAGTAATAAGGGCGCTATAAGATAAACAACGTTTATATCCTAAGAAGATTCGTACCCGGGCACCTTTGGCAGGTTGGCACCTGCACGTGGAGCAGTCCCTGCCATTACATGGCTCCATGACTTCTCCCTGAACAAATATACAGGAAGTGAGGTGAGAAACACAAAACACATGACAAAACTCACACAGGTGTGAAATTTAACCAGCTTCATGCCACTAAATCTAATCACTTTTCAATGCAGAAATGGAAATGAATTATTATTGTGAACCTGGTGTAGTTCGTAAATTCTACCATTCTAAGTATAAATGTGTTTTAGCCCTTCCTCTGGTTGTAAAAGTACTTGTGATGGCAAAGATGGTGGGAAAATGCCAAATGGCCTCCCAGCTGTGGTGGAAAAATCTCAGAGAGATAACATGGAGACCCGTACTATCAGTCCTGACTCTTTCCTGAGTCTGGTTTTATAAACATCAGTAGCATTTTCTACACTGTTTCACAAATATTTGCAATTTTGTTCTGAGCACGGAGAAACCTGTGGCACACAGCTGCTGATAAGACCAAAGAGCTTTCGCTTTCAGTAGGTTGCACTCAGTGTTCAAGGCATGCATAACACACATGCTTAATTATTAAATGATTAAAATAAACAAATGCAAAGGAGTTTTATTGATAAAGTAGTTTATGGTAAAAAGGACATGCTTGCTTTTGACACTAATAAACTGAGATACTGAGTGTTTTTTATGATAAATCAGAGGCATTGTGTAAATATTTTTTTCTTTATGTGTTCCGCTAATTCTTCATGGCGATGTCTGCTGCTTGTAGTTTGTCAGAATGTACATTCAAGTCGAAGCGCACTGCTACAAACTTACTATGATGATCTCAGCTCACAGCCATGATGTTATTGTCTGTGAAGCACGATGTGTATGTTTTATGAGACATTATTCATAGAAGTAAATACTATTTCAGCTGTTCAGTTTAGGTGAGTCTATGCCCACTGTAGGCTTAGATTCCTGTTCTTGGCTGACAGGCGTGGAAACCCGATGTGGTCTTCTGCTGTTGAAGGTCATGCACCTCAAGGTTCAATGAGCTGTGCATTCTGAGATGCTTTTCTGCTCACTATGGTTGTAAAGAGTGGTCTTACCGTAGCCTCCCTGTCAGCTCGAACCGGTCTGGCCATTCTCTTCTGAGGAGTCAAGGAGTTTCCGCCCAGAGAACTGACACTCACTGGATGTTTTTTCACCATTCTGTGTAAACTCTACAGACCATTGTGTGTGAAATTACCAGGAGATCAGCAGGTTCTGAAATACTCACACCAGCCCATCTGGCACCAACAACCATGTCACTGAATTCACTGAGGTTATTATTCTCCCTATTCTGATGTTTGATGTGAACTGATGTTGTTGCCCTGTATCTGCATGATTTTATGCACTACATGGCTGCCAGATGATTGGCTGACTGGATATTTGCATAAATGAGCAGGTGTACTAGTGTTCCTAGTAAAGTTGATAAAAGACTTAGAGGTTGCTCTAGAATTAATAAAATGTTCCAATAAAATAAAGTATATGCTAACATTTTTCAATTTACCTATATGTATTTTTTAGGGTTTAGATTTTAGAAATTTAGATTTTTTAATTTTAAACTATTTAAATTGAGGTAATTTAAACAAAAATGCTAAGCTATTGAGCATTCAAAAACTGACAAGAACCCTATGGTAACTCTAATAACCACTCTTTACAACCACGGTGCGCGGAAAAGCATCTCAGAATGCACAACTCATTGAACCTTGAGGTGCATGAGCTACAACAGCAGAAGACCATATCAGGTTCGAATCCTGTCAGCAAAGAACAGGAATCTGAGGCTATAGCGGGCACAGACTCACCCAAACCGAACAGATGAAGATTGGCAAAATGTCACCTGGTCTTTTTCCAATATATATTTTATTTTAGAATGAAATTCTAATTGCATGAATGTTCCTAATAAAGTGGCCAGTGACCTTCAGAGGCCACATTTATTTGGTGGGTTAAATACAGTTATAAATCTACTTATTATCACTTACCGCATCAATATGCTGTTCGGAAAGGTACACCAGTGCGATCCACCTGCAGCAGCAAATAAAACACTCATTTATTTTCCCTTTCTGCTGTCTGACACAAGCTCAGTCCCATTCACTACGCTATTTGCGTTCTCCTTCATCTTAAACGTCAGCTCACGTCATCAGTGCTCATGCAGAAATAAGCAGAGCAGTGATCTGTGATCTGTGATTTAACAATCCTCAAGTAAAAACTTTAACATATTAGCAGTCAGGATCAGGACATTCATGAAACTATGTATGTAGCCACACTTCCACTTCCATCTTAAAGGAGCTTAAAGAAAAAATCAACCCTGAACGATTCATGTATTAATCTTTACAACTATCATAAGATCTTCAGTGAGCGGTGTCCAAGATTTATTTTGTAAAGAAATTCTGAGTATATTTTCTGTAATTTACACTTCTTTCATGGACATGTTGTTCGATTGTCCTACATTACCCACAGTGCCATTCTACATGCAGATAGTGGTGCAGTGGGATTTAGCCCTCGCATCATCTCTACCAAAGAGAGAGCGATGCAGCAGGGCTTTAGTCTTTTAGACTGTCCAGCTCTCTCACCTCCTTATCTGTACACTCTGCTCAAACCAGTCAGCTTCCAAAGCTTCATGATAGATCACTAACTAGCCAAGCAGAGTCTTTGCTGCATTCAGGGACTCCAGCATTTGCACCAATATCTCCACTACTTCTATGCTGGATTTCTCATTAATATGATGTTGATAAAACAGCTGAAAAATGTAAATTGGGAAAAAAGACTTGCTGTTTTGTTTTTAGGAGCTAACAGCAATGCCTGACTGTTATCACAGTGCTAGCAATAACAATATCCACCTGTAACATCAGAGCGACAAACAACTGCCAAACTCTCACGGGAATAACAAAAATACAACACCAACCAACAAATTAGCACCACACTCACTAAACACATGAGAAGTCTTTCTATATAAACATCTTTAATGTGTTTTATTGCGGAGTTTTCCTATAAAGGCTGTTTGTCTGTATAGTACCTTATTTCCTGACACTTCACTTCAGTATTCTTTTCTGTGTTACTTAAGCGTGCTGTTTTTTTTTGGTTTTTTTTTTGTATATTGAAGAAGTCATAAATTAGCGTGTCACACTTACCAGATAATGAGAAGATGCCATGCAGTGCTGCAGATCAATGACCTCATTGCTTTGGCTAAAAGAACAACGTCCTTTTACTCCTGATGCCTTCCTTCACTGCTAATCCAGCTTCTGTTCACGTCAGACATGAATCTGAACAACATGCTTAATGTTTAATCAAGTGTTTAATGATTATAACTGCAATACGCCACTGAATGTCATTTAATAATCACATCAACAATGCACAACTTCTTGTAGAGTCTCCTATCAAGGAGTCAATTGACAATTTTTTTTTTTTTATTTTGGGTTAAAGAAAAATCTTCCCTTACATACCTCAGTGTCTTGTTTCTCCCTCCTGAGCTCCAGTTTATGATCTAATCAAGCCAGACATGAGCCAATAATCATCACAGGTGCCGAAATTCCTCTCTAGTTGATCCTGCATTGCTCTGATCACTCGGTGCACCAGTCCTAGATAATGTGGACTTGTTTTTTAAGAGTGGGTTGTCCCAAAGCACTTTTATTATCTGCAGCAGCCTCAAATCCATGCTGCCAGTATCTCCAGGGAAATGCTAAATGGAGACCTAAATCTGTAAAGAGAAACTAATGTCATGTAAGAAAAAAGCAAGAAAAATACTGTGCATCAGAGACAGATGCACTGTGGCAGGACGTGAAGGATGAGAGCAACATGGACACTGTCTCTCCTCCTCAGCTGGCTTGTGTTCTGGCACGGAAGGGCAAAAGGAGTAAGAATTTTGAAGTTATTTATTGTTTAGGCTCATCATATATCGTTAACTGTAAATTAAATGATCTGTGGTTGCTTTATTGCTTTATCATGTGAAAAATTTGCAATTGGCAGAGTATTATGGGATTTTCAGGAATGAAAATTAACTACACATTGGCTTTTATGTACGTAAAATCACTATTACAATAGCTGTAATTTTAGAATGAGTGTATAAATTTGTAAGTTGATGCTAAATTGTGTCATAATTGTATTTGGCACAATACCGCATTATGAATAAATGTATAAATTTCTCAGTTCGTATGAAACTGTCAAAGATAATTTTCATGCACTATATTTTAAATATAACTGATTATCGTAACATGTCTCTCATACTCTCATTTATCTTATAGATATCTTTTATTAACCAGCATACTCTGCTTCCGTTCATGCATTTCCATTGGGGGAGCCAAAACTTTTGAAATCGATTGCTAGAGGAAAATCTAATTGAACGATTGGACACAGGAAGCACAGAAACTCCACATAAATAGCAACCAGGGGGTAACATTTTAAAATTCCAGCATCTGTAAATAAGGACATGATCTCTTGCAGTTTCTTGAGGTCTCCTGAGGTTAAGTTAAACTACACATAATGTTACAGCAGAGGAGTTTATTATACTGTATCAGTGCTTTTCTGTAAAGCCAAGAAAGAGACAAGTGTTTGTGCACAGTCGTGAATATTTTTTAGACATTGCTCAGCATGTGTACAGTGGGGTTGCTGCAGTCCTGGTGGCCTTTTCTCTGTGTTTGTACACACATGTAAACACTTAAAGAGAGTCGAATAAGGCAAATAGCAGATAGTGTTCTTTCTGGCTGTGCCGGTTTGTGTAGAATTTTAGTCTTTTACAAGTGTACTTATTCAATAGGACCGTATTATATGGCTTCAGTATTTTATAATGGATGTTTGTCTATAAACATTGAACACAGATTCGTCAAAGTCTATATCCTATGGAGATGCAATTTCAGCAACAGACGATGTTTAAATTGAGATTTTCTCAATTCTGTGCAAATTAGGTTTAATAAATAATGTGACAAATCCAAATGACTGGATCCCTCAGAACAAATACGGCAGTAGCCATGGCGAAAAGTAACTAAAACATGCTAAGGAACAGAAAAAAAAATTTTTATTACTTCAAGCTGACTTCAAGTGGATTTCCTTGATTTGCAAATCTGTCGTTAGAAGATCTTCATCGTATAATCTGACATGGAGAACACCACAGTCTGCTATAGGTTAGGGCGAGATTTTATTGGGATCATCTCATACAATAATCTTAAAAACACACAGTCTAAAACAGAGAAGTAAGTAAGTAGCCGTTAAATGTGTCTTAAGACATGTTATGATATTTTTGAAAGTGGGAAAACTATGTAAATTAAATATCGGATGGTGTTAATGAGGTGAACAATTACTTGTTACACATATCACATGTTTTGACTTTAAAATTTTTGTGTTTCAGAAATGTGCATGTAACGGGAAATCCACCTGTCCATGCAGAGGAGTGAAGGGTGAAAAGGTATCTATCGATCTATCTATTTTCTGTAGCCCAAGGATAACACTGTGAAGAAAAAAGGGTCAAAAGACAAATAGGAAAAAAATATCTTTTAATCTATTCATCTTAATGTCTATAAAAATGTGCCAAATACTTTTTTTTAGTTATTTCATAAAATTCATATAATTAAAAAAAAAAACTAATTAACACCACACAGTTCAAGCAGCAAGTCATATTACTCTATACTGTGTACAGTTATGAATCTTAAAAGTACTTCAGAAGTCTTTATCATATAGATAATGTAAAATCACAGTATTTATAATTGCAGGGGATGTAAATTCAGTAAGGTGTGATCTAAAACCTCTGTCTGATTTTGCGTGATGCTTCAAAGAAGCACAGACTGTTAAAGATGTGTGATATTTCACTCTTCCTGGTGTAAACCGTTGCTCAAATTTGGCCTTGAATGTGTCGTTTTGACTTTGTACAGTCTGGGAACATGGAGGCTTGAAATCTACAAACATGTCTGTTTTGGCTGCACAGCATTGTTAAGTAAACCATTGCAAAGAATAAAATATTCAACCTCAGATACCCTGTTGGCTGAGAGGTTACTGTGACAGAGGAGAGAAACATCTTGTTTTTGTAGACATTTGTGTTTTCTGGAGTTTTCTTATTTATTTATTTATTTATTCAGTAGCCATTTGTATTTTCTGTACTCTGGAATGTTTTCTGGCACAATGGAACAGTAAAACTGTAAAAAATTGTCACAAAGTACTGCATTTTTCTTTATTTTTGCCACTAAAATACAGCTATGCTGCTATAAGACATATTTAAGCTCTTCTTTCAGTACAAAAATCCACATATGGTCTAAAAATAAGCAGAAAAGGGCAACGTCATTAAGCAAAAGTCACAAAAACAGGTAGTTTCTGGTGGTGTATTAAAGCTGTTCAAAGTTCACAGTTTGTTCATGTTAACTAATGTATTACATAATGTCACTTAACGGAATGTTAATGTTGAAATGTTACTGATTTATGGATGAGAGTAAAATGGAAACCACTTCTGCCCTTTTTTGGTCCATCAAGGAATTTAAAAATGGTCTTCAAAACAGTTTTGGGTGGAGACATGTTTTGAATATATACCTTTTAACTGATCCTGAATTTGGAGTAGATTCATGGACTTTTATGGATTTTTACAGTATAAATGAGCTCAGTCTGTGTGCATGTTATAGTGCTATAGTGCTTGTAGTGCACTGAAATATATGTAATATAGAGGCGCCATGCTGTGGTTCTTCATGTCCTGAGACCAACACAGGTGATTTTCCTGCTCGTACCACAAATGAGTCACCCTGGCATGTTTTTAATCCTTACCTGGAACCTTAACCTTCTTCCCTTGCTACAATGAAATGTCCCCCCTTCTGGAGTTGATTATTTCAAATGGGAATGGTATGAAATGGTGACATCTAGTGGTCATTTGGCTCTAAATTACAGTACTGATAAATATTTAATGTGTCCAGGAAAATGGTCTCAACAATTTGGAAATTTCATGCCAAACAAAAATTACAGACAGGTGACAGTTTAAAGGAAAAAACAACATAAAGTGTATTAGTAAAGTGTTGGGCCAAACTGAGCTACCAGAACAGCTTCAGTTTTCCTTTTCATAGACTCTACTGGTGCAAAGAACACCATTTTTCCAAAAGATCTTCCCTCAGTTGGTGTTTTAATAAAACATGCTGTCACTATGGCGTATGATTTACGTCATTTCATCTTCAGCAAACTATTCAGTGAGCCCTAAGCGCTCTGTGGATGGGAGCAGAGTCATCCTGAAAGAGAGCATGCCCCACATCAGGATAGAAAAGTTTTATCACAGGATAAAGGTGATCAGTCAGAAGAACATTGTATTGGTTTGCAGTGACCAAGAGTACAAATGGAGCCAAACCATAGCAGAAAAATAAATAAATGCCCCATGGCATAATAGAGCCACATTTTATTTGTCACCTGTATGTTAGGCAGGAGGGAAGTGGGTACTGTAAGAAACTGAGCTAAATAGAAAAATAAACAAGCAGTAGGTAAGTATGTAGGTGAGTAAGTAAGTCAGTTAATTTTATTTATCTATCATTTAGGTACATTTATCCTTCAGTATTGAACCAAAGCTGAGGAAAAAGATTAATTCAACTATTTAGCTTCTGTACATTGAGGTTTTTATATGCTAGCACTAACTGAAGATACGTTTAGAGGTTTGACTTAAGAAAGTAAAGAAAGGTTACACACAGAAAAGGCTGATGAGCAAACCTGAAGTGTCTCATCCGTAGGCTTGGCCGGATTAGTAAAGTACAAGGTATCATGTCCAAAAATGAGAACATTTATGATCACATTTCAAGAAATATTGAAGCTCTCCTGTAGATGAAAATGAATCTGGATTTCCGACTATACAAAAGTACACAACAGTTTCATCAGCTGCAGTTCTCTATACAGCACATTTTAGAAACATATTGTCATTCTCTTTTCTCAGTATGTAATTTCCCACAGGGTGTAAAAGGATATCCGGGCCAACCTGGGCCTCCTGGTTTACCCGGTTATGTAGGAGCCGAGGGTCATCGAGGGCCGCAGGGTGAGAAGGTAACATTACAGCAAAGGATCTGTGTGGTCTTCTTTTCTGGGTATTTTATACCACGACCTATACCTTAACTTTACAGGTGAAAAAGCTCTAGCTACCTTTACCTTGGTAAAGCTACCTTGAAATGTGAGAAATAATGTTGTTCTATGTTGATGATCAGAATGATATTATTTTCTTTTTAAGGGAAACACTGGTCCTATCGGTCTCCAAGGATCGAAAGGAGACAGGGTGAAAGGAGACTTTTATATTTTTATTATTATTATATTATTTTATATTATATTATATCTGTTTATCTGTTTGTGTGGGATTGAAAGTTAAAATATGATTTGTTTAAGTCAGCGCAGTGTGTGTGTGTGTGTGTGTGTGTGTATTTACAGGGAGCTGTTGGAAGCCCGGGTTTCCTTGGAGCTCCAGGTTTGCCGGTAATTTTACTCCAGTCCAACTTTCCTGACATATTCCATGACATGCAACCTGTGTGTATATTTCTTTCTTTCTTTCTTTCTTTTTTTTTTTTTTTTTTTTTACATTTTTTTAGGGTACACCAGGAAAGCAAGGTCCCATTGGTCCACCTGGTGCTCCTGGCTGTGATGGTACAAAGGTATTAAAGCAGTTTTAGTTCGTTAGATTTAACAATGCATTAAATAGGATACATGAAATACATTTCAAGATGTACACTGCAACAATAATATAAAAACTAAATAATATAGATTGAATATAATACATACAATACATTTAAAGATGTATACTGCAGACATTTTAGTAATTTCAGCCTTGAAATGTTCTTGTTTCATTGGTAGATAATTTTATTTCAAACATTTATTTCTAGAAAGAAGCACATTTATTTGACAATTAGAAATAGGCTCAATAATCTTATATTTGTTTTACTGTAATCTCATAATTGAAAATACTGGATACATTTGTCTATATCCATGGTGTTTTCACAGGGAGAAGAAGGCTCCCCTGGTCCACGCGGTGTGCCAGGCTCACAAGGACACGAAGTAAGAACACAGTTTGATTATTAAATAATCTTAACCTGTGGTTTGTAAATGTTAGAGTCAGAAAATGACTTCTCTGTTTTTTTCAGGGGCCACCTGGCTGGCCGGGGCCAAAGGTAGGTTTTTGTTTTTACAAGATTTTTATCAGGGTCGGCTGGTATCACTGTACTAGCAAGGCTAAGCCTCCTCTTCTATCAAAGATAAAAACACACCAATATAAGAAGTGAGGCTGGGGCTGATTTCCTTCAAGCCCAGATTTGTTGATTCATGCAGCCTATCAGTGACAGTAACTAAAATAGACAGACTAAGCACACATTATCCAATGAAAGTATAAATGAAAGTACAAAGAACCAGATGATAGAACCTTCGGTTCGGAGGCATTCAGATGAAACATCTCTTGAAGCCAGGAGAGCATCACAGACTTGAAACACTTGAAAAAATTTAAATCATATATACAGATGCCAGTGTCAGTGAACTAAATGTAATAATTTACACAATTTTCCATTTCATTAGTAAGCTAAGACACGTTGTGTGTTCAAAGTTTTCTGGTTAAGGTTTAAACTGGCTCTACGAAGATAAAATTTCTAACAAGTAATAGAATTTTTTTTCCTCACCCAAAATCTTCAGTGTAAATATCTGCCTCAAATAACATTCATTTGGACTGTAGTCTATAAATGTGCAAAAGAAAAAAGAACAAAACTTCACCACGTAACTGAACACCGAAGCGTCATGGAGCTGACCATCTTGGATAGTCGGAATGACCTCCGATTCCTAAGTAGGGAAAGCAGGTTTTTATCAAAACGTTGGTTATATTGAGTTAAATTTGTGAGTACAGACTCTCAGTGCTATTTTACAAAATCATCTGATTAATAATTTAATTAAAGAGTGATGAACATTTGGGCATGTGCAGCTACATTAGCTTTGCCCATTTTGTCCATTGCAAAAGTAAACTACAAACAGCAAAAGTGTATTTGGGCTAAGTGGGAACCAACATTTCTTTAACTCTTGCTGCTTTCCCACTTCCTCTGTGTGTTTTGTGACAGGGGGACTCTGTATCACCAGGGCTGATTACAGGAGAAAGGCTTGGACCTCCGGTATATCATTCACGTCACTTTCCCAAGACTTTTATTAGAAATCAAGTACAAAAACTTGTTTCCTGAGAGGTGAGCAGTGTTCCTGCTTGCACTTCCAGTGTTTTCCTTCTTACAGGGACCACCTGGACTGCCAGGTCTGGAGGGATTTCCAGGGCCAATGGGTTTAAGAGGCACTGACGTGAGTTTGAAATATTAATATTAGGCTTTTTTCCTTATTTTAAGCAGTTCAGCTTCCCTAAGACTAAACACAAATAAGTCAGAAAAGCCAATTCATGAGTCTCAGTCTTGGGAGCTTATTTCCTTATGCCATTTTCTTAAAGTTCATTGACACATTTGGGGAAAAAATTAAAAATAATAATAAAAAAATAAAATTAGCCATCTTGTCCACTGATATATGCTCGAGGGTTATTATGTTTAATCCTGTTTTGTTTTTTTTTCTCTGCCTGCTAGGATGTTCTTGTAGCAATGTTATAATGAAATATATGGAATATATTGACATATTCCATTTTTAAATCAGCATGAAAAGTATTTTTCTACATATGATGCTCAGTGTTAATTTCAAATTCAAATTCAAATTTTATTGGACACATACAACCATACACAGTACGACGTGCAGTGAAATAAAAAAAGAAAGAAAAAAAGACTGTCCAGTGACATAAAAAACATAAAACAGAATTTATTTGCATAGAAGTAGAAAAAGAAAAATATAAAAATATAAAGGATATAAAAGATAGATGGCAGAAAAATTATGGACTATGTGGAATAAAGTGCATATATGTGCGGTAATATTAAACCTGCTGATTTTTTAAAAATGTTTTATTCATATTTGTGTAGAAATGTGGATACACCTTGTTGATGTGTCTCTTTTTATAGGGACCTTCCGGGCCTTCTGGACCTCCAGGAGTAAAGGTATTTACTATTTAGTTTCTTAGACTAATTTTGAAAAGGTGTCACTATGCCATATGGCCTGTGTGTGTGTTTGTGTGTGTGTGTGTGTGTGTGTGTGTGTGTGTGTGTGTCTTTTAGGGTACCCATGGACGATCTGGTTTTCCAGGGCTTCCAGGTCCGAAGGTATACATTACACATTACTTATCTATTTAATATTAAAACTTTTCATATTAATATTTTTCTTCACAGACAATAACTACACAATTTACCATTATGTTTTTAGTATAATACGATTTGTTACCATATGGACCATTCAGATTGCTGTCGATGTACAATGCAATGATATATCACGGTATACTATAATATGTTCAGGGAAATCAGGGTCCTCCTGGAACGCCTGGTTCACAAGGAAGAGGAATATTCTTTGTGAATAGTGGAAGTGGGATAAAGGTAATGTGTATTTAGATTCAGTTCTGCACCAATTTTTTAAAAATTCAGTTTTTCTGTAAAACTGTAAAAACTCCTTGAGCTTTGAAAAGGTGTTATTGTTTTTTTTATTTATAGCATATCTACCTCAGAAGATGACAAAACTGATCATTTGCTCAAATGTCTCTCCTCAGGGTGAACCTGGAGACGTGGGAGAAAGAGGCTGTGACGGTAGACCTGTGAGTATTTCTACATAAATTTTTCAAACAGAAAATTATGGCTAATTGTTTTTTTCGTGATCAGTTTCCCTGTTGAAATAGGCGTTCATGGGATCCTGGACTTTTCTTTACAGACTATAGAGCTTGTACTCATTTTTCCTCCTTATAGGGACGCCCAGGCGCTTCCTTTCAGAAAGGTGAAAAGGGAGACAAAGGTGACGAAGGGCAGGAGGTAGATTTTAAGGCTGTTTTTTTTTCCCAGACATCACTTTCAATACATCATTCCAAGATTGTTACATGACAGATAGCATTTGCAATGTTCACAGCTGTGGGTTAGATGCAATTAAATTAAATTTAATTATTATGTAGTCCTTACTATAAATGGACAAAAACTATAACATGTTATTTGTTAATAAATAAAAATGGAATCGTAATCGTTGATGAATTAGTGTGGTGTAAGAGAAATAAAATACTGGAATAGAAAAATAATCATCCTAACAGTAACTTCGTTTCCTCACACCACCCTGTTGTTGATTTCCCATAACAAGATGACACCAAGTGGTTTATTCCTTTCAGGGCTACTTTAAAGTAACTTAATGTAGCTCTAGTGCTAGATAAGTTAACTCATTTAGCTGTAGTATCATTCCTGCTACACTATAATTTTACTTATTTCTTTACACATCTGGATGCTTTATTCAGCTAATAATATTACATATTTATAATGTCGTAAAGGTGGTGAATTCACTAAAGTATTGATATCTTGTTTTACATTTAGGGAGAGCCAGGAGCACCTGGATTAAGAGGATTGACAGTAATTTATATATATACATATATATATATATATATATATATATACATTTTTCAATATTTTATGTAAACACTGTGTATTTCTGTTATGCCTCCATTTTTACACTGGCCGATAAAGCCTGTCTTCATATACTGTAGCTATCCTTAAATATGCTTACATTTATTTAGAAGTACATAAATAGCTGTCCTAAAGTATCTTTGTTAGTGTTTGAGCATGGACATGTGTATTTAATCATTTTAAGGGTAAAAAGGGAGCTCGTGGTCCTCCAGGATACTTACCTGGCCCACCAGGACTCAAGGTGAGTGTATGTTTTTGTAAAATTCACTCCGACCTGCTTTCTGTAATTTTAACTAATATGCCAGTCAAGTTTCCTTAAGAAATGTGTATTAAATCTCAGAAAATGCTACAGCTCTGGTGTGAATGTTGTCTTTTCATCTTTACCAGGGAGAGAAAGGTGATCATGGTCCAACAGGTCCCCCCGGAGACATACAAGAAGTAAATTTATTATTTTATTATCAAAATATGGCATAATAAATTAATATGCAGATGTTAATATTTATCATTTTTGTTACAATTCGGATCATTGAGCATATGTATGTTGAATCTCAAATCTCTGAGAATAAAATTCTACAAAAAGGTAACTTCTCCAAGTTTCTTTCCTGTGTATCTGCAGGTTGCTAGATGTCCACTGAAGGGATATGAGGGAGATGCCGGTTGTGAAGGACAGCCCGGGCCACCTGGTATGAAAGGTTAGTACATTTAATGGATTATCCTCTGAATATATGCTAGAATTATATTTACAAATATTTAGTTTTAGGCTTCAAATCTTTGCATCCGAAATTCTATTGCTACTTTTCACTGTTACAATGCTGAAGCTGATTCTTCTCCTAAGTGTTTTATTACCCTTATACCACAGCAATTTGCCAACACTTGTTATTTTTATTTAGTAATAAACAATACATACTTTTTATCTGTTTATAGTTGCATTCAATGTAACTACAAATCTGTTACTCAATGTGGAACTTCCATGAAACAAGTTAGTTCCTGTTATCACTCACATTATAGCAGCAATGAACAGTTTTAACGAGAAAGCACAAATGCCTCTGTCCTGAAAGCTCTCCCATGGCAAAAAATGTTAAATTACCGCTGTATATCTTTTGTATGTTACAACATACTGACACTGAAGACTCATTAGAAAAATGATAAACTCTGTGGTATAAAGTGACATATGACAGAAAATGAAAGATATACATTTTTATTGTTCATATCTTTTATGATTTCTAGGTGTTTCAGGATTTCCAGGACAACCAGGACTTCCAGGTGACTATAAAAATGTGAAGGATATAATTAATTAAACATATTAAACAAAACTACAGAAGATGTAGATAAAATAATATAATAATATGCATTCAAAACCTTCATCTACTGTAGTACTTGCAAAAATGCAAACGAGAATGCTTTAACTGAAAAACTAAATTCTTTTGAAAGACAGACAGATAAAAAGATAATGTTCCTAGCTTCCATTTTTTCAAATATGCCAAATCTAAAAAAAAAAAAAGAAAGAAACTATAACATTTATTTTTAGATTCTTTTTAGAACTTAATAGAAAGATAATCTTCCCTGTGCTGTATGTACCTCGTGTAATTAGCTTGCATATGTTTGTAGGTTCACATGGTCTTGGACCTACAGGTCCACAGGGTCCGCCAGGCCAAATAGGACCCAAAGGGGATAAGGGTGAGGCAGCACCAGATCAGATAGGACCTCCAGGTAGAGATGGTCCTCCAGGAGTACAGGGGCCGCATGGAGACCCAGGACCTCCAGGCCCAGTGTTGCCTCCAGGTAACAAATATTTCTACATAACACTAATAAATAGAATATTTTACTTCAATATTAAATAGAATTAAATATTTTTTTGCATGTCTTTTTTAATCTCCAGTCATCTTTTCTTCTTTTCTATAACATTTATTAATATATTATCTCCATGTGTAGAATATCCTCCACGTATTAAAGAATTCAAGGGTCTTCCCGGTATTCCTGGTAATGATGGCCGTCCAGGACCAAAAGGTACACAAACTGTCATGATGAAATTGTATTATAGGTTGTACATAAAGTAACAGAAGAGTATTGACCTTAACATCATTTTATGAGGTAAAATTCTTAGAAAGTTTTCATACAGTCAGGTCCATAAGTATTTGGACAATGACACAATTTTCATAATTTTGCCTCTGTTCACTGAGGGCCTGGTGGCTTAGCAGTTGGGGGTTCGATTCCTGCCACTACCATGTGTGTGTGAGTGTGTGTGTGTGTGTGTGTGTGTGTGTGTGCGCGTACACAGAGTTTGCATGTTCTCCCCGTGCTTTGGGGGTTCTGGAACTGGAATATTGTGCTGGGTACTCCAGTTTCCTCCCCTAGTCCAAAGACATGCGCTGTAGGCTGATTGGCATTTCCAAATTATGTGTGTGCACGATTGTGCCCTGTGATGGGTTGGCATCCTGCCCTGGGTGTCTCCTACCGTGTTCCCTGGGATAGGCTCCAGGTTGGATAAACAGTACAGAGAATGGATGGATGGGCCTCTGTACACCATCACAATGGATTTGAAATGAAGCAATCAAGATGTGGTTGAAGGGTAGACTTTCCTAAATGGTTAATGCAATATTTTGTTAAACCCCTTTAATTAAAGCTGAAAACCTACACTTCAATTATATCTTGATTGCTTCATTTCAAATCCATTGTGGTGGTGTAGAGAGACAAAATTACAAAAATTATTTCACTGTCCAAATTCTAATGGACCTGACCGTATGTATGTAACTGGTGATTTCTTGTTTTTTATTACAGGTGATAAAGGGGAGCCCTGTTATGAATGTTGCTATGGACTATCAGGTCCTCAAGGCCCACCAGGCCAACGAGGCCTTCCAGGTATATAATATCATCCAGACCACAGTTATAAATGCTTACAATTAGCTAGATTATATTTATTGTGACATTAACTTAAAGCCACTTGAAAATTTGTATACTATTTTATACTTGTAGGTATAAATGTTCCACCTGGCCCAAAGGGAGATACGGGTTTTAAAGGCGTTGCCGGTTCACCAGGTTATGAGGTATAATAATGATGATGATATAATTATTTTTTAATTACATTACAATGCCATCAAGAACTCATTAATTACCCTCACTAACATGAAATACCAATAAACAATTTTGTATCTAGTGCGATGGTGCAGCTCAAACACACAGAGATTTAATTTAAATTAAACTAAATATCATACACATGAAAGCATCCTAACTTGAACCTTTATGCAGATATTTGGCACGAGGTATAGTTACATTAAAAAATAAACATGACGAAACTTTGTCCAAATGTGGTTGATTGTAATAAGCTTCTTAATTGGCTGAAGGGACCTCCAGGGCCACCTGGACTTCAGGGGGTACCAGGAGAGAAGGGAAGTGGAGGAAACTCTTATCACCTAGGAATGAAGGGAGATAAAGGGTTTCCAGGGTTGCCAGGCCTCCCTGGTCTAGATGGTCTCCAAGGTTCACCAGGACACCCTGGATCTAAGGGACCACCTGGGGCCAAGGGTGATTCAGTAAGTGGTACTGCTTCTCAAAGGGAATTATCTTTTGGAATTATTGGATATAGCACTCTTATGCCTAACTACAGAATGATGTTTTGCTTGGTCCATATAATTTGAAGGAAGTGTTCACTCCCCTAGAAACCTAAACTACAAAGCAGGCCTACAACTAAGCACTTCATCAGCAGACAAATATATTGATCATTTTGTGATTAGAATGTGACATTAGGCCCCATGGGAGATGCAGGACCTGCTGGGTTACCAGGGATTCAAGGAAACCCTGGACCAAGTGGGCCACCAGGTCCTTCAGGATTTGGAGTACCTGGATTTTCTGGACAGAAAGGCAACCATGGAGTTCAAGGCATCAGAGGCCCACCTGGACCTCCAGGCAAGCAAGAAAAACATGTGCTATGCTGTAAATACTCACCCTATTGGTGGTAATTTAAAACTTTGATACTTGTTTGGTAGGTGAGAAAGGAGAGTGTAGTAGAAGTGGCACAGGATATCCAGGTTCAAAAGGCCAGAAGGGGCTTCCAGGGCCAGATGGACCACCAGGTAAGTCCTAGGACAGCCATGGGCATTATTGCTGCAACTTATCCTGCTTTACTTACTGGGCCTATGTGTTCATAGGCAGTCCTGGACCCCCAGGTCATCCAGGCATTCCAGGCTTCCGTGGTCCAAAGGGAGACAGAGGCTCTTTAGTGCATACAAATGTTGGACCCCCAGGGATCAAAGGTGTCCATACAATCAATTTATGCATTCATATATTCAATTCAAAAAGCAGCCCTGACAATTACACCTTGAATTTGTTAAACCATGAGTATACAATGTGTATGTAGGTAATAAAGGCCAGCCAGGGCCACCAGGAGTTCCGGGAATTGGCTTAAATGGACTACCTGGACCAATGGGACCACCGGGAATACCAGGGTCAAAGGTACAACAGCACAAATAACACTTATGTACTGTGTAAATATTTTGGATATCAGGTTCACTACTATAATGAACTATCTGTAGGGTGAACCTGGATATGGCCCAGCAGGGCTAGAAGGATTGGCAGGAATTCCAGGTGCTCCAGGTGTTAAAGGTCTTCCAGGAGACCCAGGTGTTCCTGGTTTCCCTGGACCATTTGGAATCACAGGAATTCCAGGGGAGTCAGGCCCAAAAGGTACACACCTCACAAGAAAACAGGCTAACATAGTCTTAGTTATTCACACATTTCTTATAAATCATATGACTGTGTGTTTTCAATACAGGAAATAAAGGTGCAGTGGGTGTTCAGGGACTACCAGGTGAACCAGGTGACTGTCACCTAGCAACTGGTCCACCAGGAATTCCGGGAAGTAGAGGTCAAGTAGGCTCCAGAGGTTAGTCAGCACATGCTCATCACAAATATGGTCATGGAGTTATGTAAACATGAAATACTTAGGAAGGTATACCATGAAAATTTTGGTTGTTTAAAAATATCTGTCTTACAAATACAAATGCATTTTCAGGACCAAGTGGACAGAAGGGCATTAGGGGGAGTCCCGGTGTGCCAGGCTTCGGCACATCTGGTCCGGCTGGACCCCGGGGACCACCTGGGTCGTCGACGCAGGGAGCGCCAGGGCCTCCTGGAATACCAGGTCTCACAGGGGCAAGTGGACTTCCTGGTGTACAAGGTAAAACCTGTGTGAAAAAAAGACCCCTTCATATTTTGAAAAATGTGAAAATGTAATTTTTTGTTGATTCTCTGATGGGTAACCAGGACCCAAAGGTGAATGGGGGCCACCAGGACCATCAGGTGTTGAAGGACCAGATGGCACCTTTGGACCCACTGGATCACCTGGACCCAAAGGTCAGTCACGAAAACAAGCTGCAACACACACTATTGCCATTGATGTTTCAAAGTAAGATCTACAAATAAAGAGTTAAATTTGATTCTGCTGACAGGATCTCAGGGCTTGTCTGGAGAAAGAGGTCAGAAAGGGCTTCCTGGTGTTCATGGAGATCCTGGAGTACCTGGGCCTCAAGGTCTTTCCATGGTGGAGCATGGGGCTCTAGGAGACCCAGGTCCACCAGGTAAGTGTCATCCAACAATGATACACTTTTTATGAAAATGTCATATTTGAATTTTTTATGTTAGTCCACTGTTGTGAATAGCTTCCATATCTTATCATTTTATAATATTTCATAACTTTTACAGCAATCTTAGTTTGTAATTTAGTTTGGAGCCTACCCTGGCAGCGCTGGGTGCGAGGCAAAAATAAACCCATGATGGGATCCAAGTCCATTGAAGGGTACCCTGCACACATACATTCTCAGAATATTTCACACCGAGGGCCAATTTTGAGTCACCAATTCACCTACATACATTTTTCTGGAAGGTGGAAGGAAACAAGAGAACTTGGAAGAGCAACAAGACCCACTCCACGGCAATTCTACCCCACTCAATAAATGTCTATTTTGTATTACACCTTAACAGGCCCACCAGGTTTACCTGGTATAAGGGGAGATCCAGGACTCGCAGGAACTAGAGGAATTAATGGGAACAATGGGCTACCAGGAAGGCCAGGACCACCAGGTGCATGTTTAGGCATATTGTACAAACATTTGTGAGGGAATTATGTTCTTGTATTGAAATCCGTCTTGGTAGTTATGGGGTTATTATTTTGAGTGATTGTTTTCTAGGCCCTGTTGGTGATAGAGGTGTTGACAGCTATGTGCTTGGTGAACCAGGCAACGTTGGGCCTAGAGGTCATCCAGGATTTACAGGTTTTCCTGGTGAGTGCCACAATTTATGGAGCTGTGCAGTTTTTATCCTGTTTTCAGAGTTTCTGTTCTTGCATTTAATTGGTGGCATATACTTGTTTCATAAGGTTCTCGAGGTATGAAAGGAGAGCCAGGTGAACCTGGAACCACAGGGCATAGAGGGGAAGATGGTCCTATTGGACGAAAAGGACACAAGGGCGACCAGGGTATGGGCATCCAGGGGCAACCTGGGCCAAAAGGGCAAAAGGTAGAAAGTGTTCTCCCTACTTTGCGTTCCCTAATACTTCATAACATTAGCTGTGAGTACATACGTATGTGCTGTCATATGACAGGGAGAGCCTGGATTTGGATGTTATGCTGTATGTAAAGGAGAGAAGGGGAATGTTGGATTTCCTGGTCCACCAGGTAACCCCGGGTCAACAGGACCTCCAGGAGACATTGGAGCCCCTGGATTTCCAGGTGAACATTAATTTAGTGAGCACAGTTATTGCTAGTGCTCTTAGAATGATATTTGTTCATGTAGTTCTTTTTTCTTTCTTTTTTTTCTATGTGCCTGTTTCAGGTCCCCCAGGTTCACCTGGTCAACCAGGCTTACATGGTGCCCCTGGACCTCCTGGACCTACAGGTCCAAATGGAGATCGAGGTACATGTATATTTATACTGTAGAATATTCACTTCTTGCCATCAGTTTTGACATGCTTTTTATCTACTTAAAAAGATTTTTTTTTTTTGTAATTTTATACTTTTTTCCCTTAAGGTCCTGATGAACCATAAGCTTTACATAATGTTCTGTCAATGTATATCAAACAATTATTGGTAGAGCATAACTATTTTACCCTGGTGGTATGGATAGGTCAATTTTGTTTTGGTTAGAATGTGTAATAGACATGAACTTTATGTCTGGTTGCAGGGACTGCTGGTCTTTCTGGTCCTCCTGGACTTGTTGGCCAAAAAGGCAACCAGGGTCGGGATGGCTTTCCAGGACCACCAGGTCTAAGGGGCAATAACGGTAGAAGCCTACTTTCATTGCAGTTCATTCAGTGTGATTTAACCTTACAGCGACTAGATATGGTGTTTGCTTTCATTAATGTTATCACAGAAAATCTAAAATTCCACAAGTCCTAGATCATTTGGAATGTAGTGTATAGCATGTAAGCTGCAAGTGTGTTGCATGTTTTACAGATTGTACAAAGAGTATTCCGGGCACAAAGGGACAGAAAGGGCAAGCAGGCAAGTATTTAAATAAACACTGTACCTGCATTCTAACCATAACTTTTTGCATAATTCTAATGTATTTTTGTTCACCAGTTTGTAATAAAAGAATATCAGGTTTAAGTGTAATCGGCCACACTTTCAGGTCCAAAGGGAAACAGGGGACTTAAGGGTAAACCAGGTAATGGGCTTCCTGGTCCTGTGGGAAAAAAGGGACCCCCAGGGCCACCAGGACCTCGTGGTTCTCCTGGACATCCTGGAGCTCCAGGAGAATGTTTATCTGGGGGAAAAGGAGAACTTGGTCTTCCTGGAAGACCTGGAAGTCCTGGTGAGGAGTCATTCTTATGTTCTAGCATCTTTTTCACTATGGGTATAACCCAGTCACCCTCCTAATCTAAATTTGTCAAATGTCTGATTCACAGGGCCCCAAGGCCCCAGAGGCCCATCAGGACATTCCCTACTGAAAGGGGACAAGGGAGACAGGGGACTGCCGGGCAGGCCAGGTCTTGCTGGAGAGAGGGGAACCCAAGGGTACCCTGGTCTTCGGGTGAATTACTCCTCTAAACTCCTGTTGTTGTGTTTTTTTTTACATCCCTGTTCATTAAATTTTATATAGACTATAAGTATGAATGCTGCATGGCTTCTGAACGAGGGTCTGTTTTTTGGACTCTTCATCAATACCTTATAATAACATGTCTAATTTTGATTTATCATTGCTGGCAGGGACCTGCTGGTGCTCCTGGTGCTCATGGGACAAAAGGGGACCCAGGGCTTCCTGGGCTTCCTGGCTCTCCTGGTGAGATGACAGTAATTTGTAAAATGCAGTCAAGTGTATGAGACTACATGAATATGTTTAAATGGATGATTCATTTGGCTGCTAACTTATTAAGTTAAATCTACTATAAATAAGATTTTTTTTTGTTGCAAAAAAAGATTGAAAATTGAAACTGAAAACAACTCTAAAGCATAAAGCTTGTTTGAATCACCCTAGCAGGCCGGTGAAAATCAGGTTTGGCAAAAGTTTTTGGACTTATAAATCATACAATATAATTTACTCACTTTTAATTTTTTGCCTCTGATTGTAAACTTTGCACTTTGTGACAGTTCAATAATTTAGAAAATACAGAAATTAGGGTATGTTGTATGTAATAAAGGAAGAACTTGTTTGTTTCTAACCAGTTATGTATTTCGCATTCAGGTGAACCTGGAGATCAAAACTACAATCATGGACGGAAAGGTGAACCTGGATTTCCAGGAGCTCCTGGACCACCAGGTTTGTCCATTCTGGAGTCAGCTATCTTAGTAGTCACAAGGATCTTTGTAGTCTTTGCATTAGATTATGTGAAAATGCACAGTACCCATCCTTCATGTGTTTGTGGTCTATCTTAGGTTCAGATGGACCTAGTTCTTGTACACCAGTAATTACTGTGCCAGGGGATCCGGGGCCAGGGGGAAACCCTGGAGATCGTGGGCCTTCTGGATTTGCTGGGTCACCTGGAATACCAGGGCCAACAGGTACAGTGTTAAGTTTGCTTATTAGGATTGGTGGTGTCCATATTAATGAAACTGTTGAGTGGTTTGTGTTATGGAAACTCTTATGTTATGGAAACTCTTTTGTACAAATCTCTTTTTGCACAGGCTTACAAGGCCCCAGGGGACCTCCAGGCCAGGCTGTTCCAGGACACCCTGGCTTCCCTGGACAAAAAGGAGATAAAGGAGCACCTGGACAACCAGGTTGTTGCCAAATTGATAAATGTTGTGCATGTCAATGCATAAATGAATGAATGAATGCATGAATGAATGTAAATGCAAATGGTGTCTCTTTAGGGCCAGATGGCTATGTGGGGCAGCCAGGAAGGAAGGGTGCTCAAGGACCTCCAGGAAAGGCAGCCCGAGGAGCTCTTGATAGCTTCCTTCTGACCAGACACAGCCAGAGCATCCAAATTCCCAGCTGCCCACAAGGAACTACCTTCATTTATTCAGGATACTCACTGCTGTTCATCCATGGGAATGAGAGGGCACATGGACAAGACCTGGGTAACATACATGCTCACACAGGATTGGTGTGTTGATATAGGTGACGTAGCTATAGAACCCTACAACAGAGTGTTTCCCTATCAGAAAGGGTTCCAACCCTGTTACAAAGCTTATTTATAAAAAAAAAAACACAGAGAAGCATTGAAGAACCCTTTTTTCCAAGACTGTATCAAGTATCAAGACAATTTGAGTAAATCTGAAATGCCTGACAGATTCTATATATTAAGAAAAAAATTATTACCATTAATTTGTAGTTTGTAGTACGCAAGTAGCCAGTTACAGCCCCTATTGAAAGAGAGCTGCATAAGAAAAATCTAACAGTGTCTGAGGTCTGAACCACATATAAAAGTGAATTTTAATAATCTGATTGGGCCATCTAGAAATTCAACTTAAACATCCTCATAAACCCACTCTGAATTGAGAGAACTTTTATTGCATAAATATTGACGTGTCTGACTCTGAATATGGCTGTCAATGGAGGGAAGGCGTAAAGAAAGATTTTACAGTCGTGTAATGAAAAAGGTCATACAACTGTTCTTTTATTTTTATACTACCTGTATATTCCCTTTTTCGTGCTTTGAAAATATCTCGTCTTTTTTCCTCAGGCACATCAGGTAGCTGCCTGACGCGTTTCTCCACCATGCCTTTTCTCTTCTGCGATACGGAGCACACCTGCCGGTATGCCTCGCGTAATGACTACTCCTATTGGTTGTCCACGGACGAGCCCATGCCTACCAAAATGGAACCAATCATGGGGGATGTTCTGGCAAGATACATCAGCAGGTTAGGAACCAGTAACTTATGGATTAGACATATTACTGGAGACATAGATTCCATGTTGGATTTGCATCTTTTTACCAGATGTTCGGTGTGTGAGAGCACAGCCAATACCATCGCCATACACAGCCAGACCACACAGACTCCCGAGTGCCCCCAAGGCTGGTTTTCACTCTGGACTGGCTACTCCTTTGCCATGGTAGGACTGTTTTTGTTGTGCAATGTGCTTCTTTTATTTTGCATTAGCTACGAGATTAATGTAGCTAATAAGTAATGGAAGTCTTCTTTTTTTGGTAAATGCATACCTCAAATCAGTAATATCAGAAAGTGGAAGTACACATGAAACTGGAAATTATGTGGATGATAATAAACAATCAGCTACGGGAATTATTTGCACGCTTGGTAAAAATCTTCCCCTTGCTGAATAATTAATGACCATTCAATTCTCTTGCTCTTTTTTCTCTTGCAGCAAACCGGTGTGGGTGCTGAGGGCTCAGGACAGTCGCTTACATCTCCTGGTTCCTGCCTAAAGCATTTCAGACAAGTCCCCTTCATCGAGTGTCATGGCCGTGGCACATGTAACTATTACCCTGACTCCTACAGTTACTGGCTGGCTTCCCTTGATGTAGAACAGATGTTTAGGTGAGGTTGAAACCCTTGTTACTGTTTTATTTATTTTTTTTTTTTCATTTAAATCCAGTTTACAGCAGTGTCTGTGTTCTCTTACAGTAAGCCCAAGCCCAAAACAGTGAAAGGACTAGCCATGACAAGTGTCATCAGTCGCTGCCGTGTCTGTATGAAAATCAACTAAAAGCAACTTACTATAATATATTAAATGAGGTTTGTTTCATTGTAGTATACTAGCAGAGTACTTACATTTTATTGTAAATTCTGTGGATGGCTGTTTTCACACCTTGTGTGATGTGCCAGTTGGACCTCAGGCCAGTAAACCCTTCTTTTTCTGATTTTTCAACTCCTTAATTTCTGAATCCTGTATCACACAAAATTAATGGAGTGTTAAATGTACATATACAGTATGTCCTTAATATACTAATTAGTATGAAGTACTGAAGTAATAAAATAAGTGTTTTATTAATTCCTGAATCATTTTAATCTTTTTTCACCTCTCTCAGCTAAAAATGTGATCTTGTGATCTCGGTCTGGGTTTTTGCAGTCATATTTTTTCCAGTGTGAATATTTTCAAGCACTTTTTTTCATTGTATATATGATGCCTGTTTTCTGTAAAACAAATTGGAAGCAAAAAAATAAAATAAAGAAATACAGTTTGTTGAAGTGATGATTACATCATTTCTGCATTTAAGATCAAAACATAACTCATTATGTAAAGAATAAAACACTCGCTGTCATTCTATTATAAGGAAATAATCAATGATGGGGTGGTGTGATGAAGCTGAGTTACTGTTCCTGACCAGAAGTTTATTATTTTCCTATAACAACAAATCCCAAAGTGTTTTAATGCTCTTATAAAACAGCAATTTGTTAACAATTATGACAACTATAATAATATAAAGTTTTTATACATTTAAAGTTACATTTAATGTTGTGAGACATCTGTGAAACAAGTTAATTAATGTTATCACATACACTATAGCAGCTATTCTCTTTCTTCAAGATGGACAAAAAAATCCGATGGACTGTTACGAAGCACTGACACTGGAGACTCCTTCTATAACTGTCCAATAAAACTCTTCCTATAGAACATTTCACCATATGAACAGTTTTATTTTCATATCTTTCATATCTTTTATTTGATAAATAACATTTTAATCCATTTTAATTTTACATTATGTGTGTAAGTTGTTAGTTCAGAAACGATAAAGTAATGTAATTCTGACTCGATATTTCCATGCTCCTGATGGTCCATTCCTGTTTATTTCCAAAGGAAAGCATAAAATTCTCATGGAATTGACAGGTCACACAGTAACATTACCAGAGAGATGAGTAAATTAAATCGGGATGCTTTTGAATGGGAGGAACCTGCCACAGTCGACCACCTGTTTCCAGGTTACATGGCCCTGATGAGGACATGGGGTCATTGAGAAATTGGTCACTGTAGAAACGCTGTAATGCAGTGGACACTCATTTGCAGTTTATTAACATGAGCCACTTGATGAGACGACACTCTTTGTTTGGGCAGCAGGGAAAGACCTATTAGCTGATGGAAAAATAACATAAAGTTGATTGGTAACCCAGTCGAATTCTGGGCTCTGAGTCATAAAACTTTTCCAAGTGAAAATGATTTAATTTAGAGGTGAAGAAGGGAGGAGTATAAATAACAGACTCACAAACCAGAGACAGACGAGAAACGGAGCAAGCAACAGAAACTGCTGAGCTCAAAATCATCACCAGGTACTTGAAACAGACCACGAAGATGTCGTCTTCTCCACTCCGTCTCGCTCTTGCCCTCATGTGCCTGGTCTCAGCCGTCGGTGTCATATCATGTGGCCGGCCTCATGTGGTTTTGAATTCGGCTCTGGAAGAGGCTCGCAACGTCCTGCTTGGAGAAGAGGTATGACTCAAGAATGCCTTTGTAAAATGGAATAGATAGTGATAACTAAACTATGTAATATAGTTTAAATGTTGTATACTAACTAGAAATTGCAATACTCAGGATTGGTGGGGACTGAAAGGAGCAAAAAACAGTGCATCAGATATCAGAGAAAAACAACGAATCTGATCTTGTATCAAATATAGCCTGAAATATCAGAGAACTTCTTGTAGAGCAACAATGTAAAGTAGGATTTTGTGTGGAAAGAATTTAACTGAATTTAAAAAGCTAAAGGTTTAGAGTATGTTTTTAGTTATTTATTTTTCCAAAGTGCTTCATTTAATATTTTAAAGCTTAGTATTATATAGTATAAGCTTAATATCTGCTGTTATTCAAGGTTTCAGTATCAGTATCATGACATCTCTTGACAAAATGGCATGATGCAATTTTCACTTGCCTGAAAAAATAGGCAAAATGTAGCTGGCTAGCTTGTTGCTAGTTTATTTAGCATTTGGTGTTCAGAGCAAACAAATGACAAGATTTCACCGAGCTGTTCATTGTTTTCCCACTTTTCGGTAAGTTAAAATCTTTGCAATTCCAAACTTCCAAAGTGCTTCCAAAGTTCGCACTTCCAATTTGCCGAGAGAAACATTGTGTTTCCGACACTATATTTTCATTTTACTCTCAAACTACATGGCTGAAATAGCTAACGAGTAATCAAAGTCCGCCTCATAGGCCACCTCAAACTGCATCCAGCTCTTTCTTTTCTAGTCGTTAACCAGTGCTGTATTTTACACAGTATTATTTGTTACTTATTTGTTAATTATTACCTTATTATCTTATTATCTATTATATTATCTTATATTTTATTTAAATTTTAGCATTTGCGCATTTAATTTTTTTGAGCAAGTTCTCTTGAAGTGCTGATTTTTCTCTCAGTCAGTGCTGTGTTTTCTGTTCAGGTACCAGAGAGACTCACTCTTCCTGAGCTCCAGTGGATGCTCAGTAACAACGAGCTCGCACCTGTTCAGGTGGAAGAAGCCCCTCGCAGCAGGATGGAGCTCGTCAGGAGAGACAGCACTGTGACGACCAAACCACTCAACTGCATGAACTACTTCTGGAAGTCCAGGACAGCATGCTGAGCTCATTTAGACCCACAAGCCGGAGGCACCATTTAGACCATTAATATGCTGCGAATCACTCACTGTTTCCCTCCCCTTCAGCATACACCTCTGAGGCAGGCTGACTTGCTCGGTCTCTGGCTTCGAGCACAGCAGAGCCTCTGTTAATTATTTTAATTTTAGCAGCTGTAGGAATTGTAGAACATGTTCCAATATTGGGTGCCAATTTTATCCTTCTCTGAAGCATAAACTGCTTGAAATAAACAATACAGCATCAACAATTAGTGGTATGTGTGTGTATCAGTTTGTCTGTGCTAAATTACAAATTTAGGGCTAGGTTCTGGGAAATCTGCCAAATCAGCCAAGACGACTCGTGATCTGGTGTTTTGCAGATTTATATTTTCACTGAAGCTTTTTCCACATAAAATCTACACAAAACTTCAAAAACTACATTATGTAAAATTATAAGAACATTTACAGCTACTCTAGCTTGCAAGAAATTACTGTAAACACCATCTTAGCCTATCCACAGAGCTTCCAAAACTTATATTAGCTTAGCATGTAGTTAGCAATATGGACTCCATTACTGATGTTACCTATAAACAGAGAGAGTTTGAGCAGAGATGGGCCATTGCTTAAATTATAACTGAGGCAGCGTGTAACACTTAAAATGGTTGCTTGTCCTTAGGGAAAAAATGCTAATCAGCTTTGTTGTCTACAATTACAGCATTTGGCAGACACCCTTATCCAGAGCAACTTACATTTATCTCATTTATACAACTGAGCAGTTAAGGGCCTTGCTCAAGGACCCAACAGTGGCAGCTTAGCAGTGCTGGAGTTTGAACTCATGATCTTCTAATCAGTACTCCAACATCTTAACCACTGAGCTACCACTACCAAGATGCCTGCTAAGTAAACAGACTTTACTTGAAGGATTTTACACTAGCTTACCATCTCTGTTAAAATCAAGGGTCTTACATATATATAGCCTATGAGGCTGATTTATCCAAAATACATGCATTATCCACTTTGATAAGCAAATGAAAAACAGATTCCTTATGTAAATCCAGCCAGTTTACCAGTTTCACATTACTCATGTCCACAAGAGGAATAAAACACATCCAACTGCATTGTCTTGATGCTCAGGTTTTGCCATTGTGTAAAAGGAATTTTATTTACTGATTGGTAACTGTCCATGCCGGGCACATCGTCCTGGATTCAACCACGAATGATTTACAAGCACTAAAAATGGTGGTTGAGTGAACGGGTCTTGGGAGGGGGTGTGTCTTTAACAAGACTAACATACGTTATGATTATTTTATATCAATCTTACGCTATATTTAAAATAGTAAGACTTGACTACATTTCATGTAAACAAGATTAAATATTTCACCATATGAATATGGTGTAGTGTATTTGCAACATGAGGATTCTGTACAGTGAATTACATACGAAATCAACACAGAGATGAACTCTAGTCCATGTTTTTTTTTTAATCTCTTAAAATACAAAAATTCACTGAAATTAATGAATTAAAATTCAAAATAAAACTGGTCAAAATACAAACCATGACAAAGACAAGCCTATTTTTTCCTGTACAAATGGACCACTAGGCACATTATACACATGGTTTAAGCAACTTTTATGCAATAAAATTATCTGTACAAGTTTCAGATTTGAGCGCTGTGGGAACGTCACTGCTGGTGAACGTGGCCGAGCACCTGAATTTAAAAAAAAAAAAAAAAAAAAAAAAAAAGAAACCGTAATGACAGCATGCCTTCTTCTGCCACTTTTTATCTTCTCATGAAGTTCTTCTCCAGAGAGGCAGAGGTCCTCTGAATGGAGTGGATGTTCCTCTTCACCCGATCCTCCACGGACGAGGTGGCAGCACTCTCCAGCTTCATGTTACTGTAGAGAGCGCGCATGACATTAGGAGTGAAGCGCGCATGACATTAGGAGTGAAGCATACATGACATCACGACATTACATGTCCCAGCACACACTTACTGTATGAACGTGGCCTGGCCGCTTTGTTTGGTCTTGCTGTCTCTTTCTTTCTCCTGCTCCTCTTGTCGTTTGTACCTGTGCACGTTGCTCTCTCTCTCCTCCTCTCTCTCACGGGCGAAGCCCATCATTTCTTTCCTCCTCTTCTCCAGCTCTTCAGCCGAGAGACGCCTGAGAGAGGAATTTATAGCTACTGAATCAGATGTTCCCAAATGTTTAAGGCAAATGACTGCAAATGGACATAATGAATTTTCTGCGAACCCAAGCCTTGCCCACCCAACAATTTTTTAATTCCAGATTTATAATATAGGACTACTGTAACAGTTTAACGGTTTATTATGTCAGTAACATACGTATGTTTACCATAGTATATATATATATATATATATATATATATATATATATATATATATATACTGACATTATCCAGTGAGTAAAAACCAAAGGAATAATCCTTGCACTGATTTACCAGTCTAGTGGGAAAGTGTTGTGTTGTTACAGGGGTGGTGAGATATGACCGGACGCCAAGCAGCCTGGTTTATACTTGATGCATGACTTTGTGTTTAGAGACGTACTTGCTGTGGTTGGTGCTCTGTGGTCTGTGATAGCGCTCTCTTGGTCTCGAAGGGCTCGGAGCTTTAGATTTGTGTTGCCTGTCGGGATTGTGAGGTGAACGATTCCTCTTTTCCTCTCTGGAACCCAGCGGAGAGCGACTCCGGTCCCTCCTGTGGGTCGACTCTGATGACTGAGATGACCTGCCTGCTGGTAACTACAATAAAACGGAAAACAAATTAGCTCCTGGCTAATTCCATCACCTGAAATGAGGTGTGAGTGAAAGTAGCTACACACCTGCAGTCCGTAGCCAGATTTGTGATGTGAATGAGAGTTTGTGACTCCATTTTCTTCCCTTGACCTGATGGTGCAAACAGAATATTCTCTCAATAAAATGAGATTCTCAGACTTTACGGTAATACTATGTCAAATCAAAGCATCTATTGATTATTCCAGGCTTTCCTGAGACTCTGTGCATCTACGAAGTTTACAAAGGCAGCTAGTTTGCTAACTCTAGATTGCTAGCTAAAATAAAGGGTGGGGAACCAAATACTAACACCTGGTCATTTCAAATCTGTTTTCTCTGATAGTGTTAGCGTGCTAGCTACAAACCACACTAGAGGTTAGACAGACATAGATCAGCTGAGCAGAGGGCTCATTCTCATTCTTGCCTGACATTTTTGAGTTTAAAATACAAAAATACGATCACTATAGACGATCATGAGTTCTCAAGCGCAACAACTTCGCAAATGGGTAATGATACAAATACTACAAAGATAAATCATCTGACTCTCATGTATCATTCGCTAGCTTCCCACCAAATAAATGCCTTTTCACTCTTGCAGTATAGTATCAGACACTTTCACTCGTTCACTCATGTGTGCTTTGTTTACAGTCTCTCTCTCCTGATTGGCTGCAACTCCTGACAGTCACTGTGTAGCTGAACTTCTTTTGTGCCTAAAGCAGGGCCGTGATGTTTGACGTATCTAAGATGATGTATGACAAAATTCTCCAAGAGACATGAAGCAACTTAGGAACATAAGATAAGAGTATTTATTTCTCCCATGACTCAATTAACATAATCACATTTGTTCCCCATTTTTAAGAAAAACTTCCTAGACGCTGTAGCTTTGCCTATTATATTAAAAATCTCTAAAACACTAGAACATTTTCCAGCATGTATGTTGGGCCAATAACTGTCCTTATGCATGAAATGACGTACGTTAAAGCAAACAGGAAATAAACAAACAAAATTCATCTCTACCTGTGCTTCCTGTCTTCCTCATCAGAGCTGGAACTCCTCCGTTTGTGTTTCTTATCCTTCCTCCTTTCCTTTTCATCTCGCTTTTCCTTCTTGTCCTTCTTCCTCTTCTTCTTTTTCTCCTTATCTAAATTCTCACGTAACTACAAAAGAAAAAAGATCTTTGTAATTGCTGAACACTTTGGTGTGTTGTGTTGTGTCTTTCAGACGACTCACCATTTTGCGTATCTCTTTCATTTTAACAGGATTGGTGAGAATGCTTCTCTTTTTTTCCTCCTCACGCTTACTAGAAATGGACAGAAGAGATGTTATTCCACACACGACCTTTGTTACATTAATGAAGCATTTTCACAGACTGGTAGCAGATACGTAGCTCTGGCATATAAAAAGGAAATTACAGATTAGAGGTTAAGGTTATGGAGTGCTGAGTAACGAGGACATGCGAGTTCACATCTTTACATTAAAAAAAGGTTGATCTCTTGAATAAACACGTCTACAAAATGAATAAATATAAATAATAAACAGCAAAGGACTCCTCACCGGATATCAAACAGTGGATCTTCTCTTATCTTAGAGGCCATGTCCATGCTGGACATAGAGGTGGTGGAGTTGAAGATGGAGCCGGGCAGGAGGCCGGTTTCAGCAGAAGGCCCGCTCTCGGGTTCTTCGTACTGCTGTGTGATCTGCTTATCAATGGGACGACCCAGGAGGTACTCCTCACGGGAGATCTGTCCCCCTGGGCCCTGATACATCCAGTCCAGACGCTCATCCTTCTTCCTGAAACACACAAGTACAAAGTGGCATCTCTAAACAAGACACTCAGAAGCCACAAGGTCCGATATAACATATGGTGGAAATCGCCAACTACAATCAAAGCTGCTAATATTTAGTTCCTTCATATTTAATTAGTTGGGTCATTTGTAAAATAAACTTGTCCTTTGATCATGAAGGGACTGGTATAAGGTTTTTATACAAAGAAAAGTGTTTCCACTCTATAAAATAACAACACTGGTTAATTTAATTTCAACATATTAATTTCAAGACGTGATGAGAGCACACACTTGACTGCACCGGTTTCCTGCGCATATCTCGTGATCTCCTCTCGAGCTCGCTCCTCTTTCAGCTCCTTCTGCAACTCTTCGATCTTCTTCCTTTCAGCTTCGTGTTTCTGCTCGGCTTTCCACACACGCTCGATGTTCTTCAGCGTCTGTGGATGCCAGCTTTTCTTCAAGTTCTGAGGAAACAAAAAAAAATAAATATATTTCTGAAACTAGGAACCAGGGATTATATGTTCGGGGATTACGTGCTCATTATAAACTGAACATATTTTCTGATTAACATCAAATCCACCTTGAATGACCTACATGAAAACATTAAAATCTTCATAACGACGAAGGTAATCTTCATAACGACGAAGGTAAACTTCAACGGCATCCAAGATTTATTTTGTAATGAAATTTATTACTTCATTGACATGTTATTCTATTTTCACCCGGTTTAACGGTTTCCTACATTACCCACAATGCCATTCAACTACCTGCTGATAGGTGGGCAGTGGGATTTTAAAGAGAGCGATGCAGCGGCACTTTAGTCCTTTAGTCAATTCAGAGCTCTCACCTTCGTCATCTGTACATTCTGCTCAAACTGATCTTAACCCCATCATACTCCGCATCTCATATTTAAATACAAACAAATATATAAATATAAAAAATATATACATATAAACATATTTAATGTGTTTCAGGGTAAAATTTGCCTTAAACTCTCAGATGTAGTATTAAGTTACATGGTTCAAAGCATAGCTAAAGGCTAAATATTTATCATTTATCATGTACTGCACATTTTAATGTTTTCTAGCACAAATGTTATTCCTAGGAGTTTATGTTAATAAAGAGCTGATGACGTCATTAAATCAAGAAAACACACACGCGCACACACACACTACAATATTCACTAGCTAAACCTAAATGTTTAGCTACTGTTTTTACCTAATTTCCACATATTAATCCTTAAAATCTAAACTAACTACACCTAATTTACATTATACATTACATTATACACCTCATATTACATTAGCTGCTAGCTAGCTTGAGTCGAAGGGCAGGCTAGGCTAAATAGCTTTAGCCAGAAGAAAAAAAACACAATAAAAATATTTAGTTAACTTAGCAACAAATACGTACAAGATCGCCGCCTCCCATGTTGATGAAGAGAGTTCAAGGAAATATGATTTAATATGTGGGAAATTACTCAAACGTTGATGTTTGTCTCCTTCACACGGCTGCCATGTCTGTTTTGGAAGTGAGAACGGAGCTACTTCCGGTCGTAATGCGCATGCTCTAAACAGTGAAGCTCCGAAACATGATCCAGAGTCGGCTCATTTGATTCAGCTCACCAATAAGAGTCGACTCACCGGTTCTTCGGCTGCAATTAACAATCAGCCTACTTCTGGTAGCAGTGCGCGCGCTCGATCAGTGATTCAAACGCTTCGATACATTTTCCTGACTCGCGGATTCGAAACTTCTTAGTGATGGGAATTCCGGCTCTTCTCAGTGAGTCGGTTCATTTGGATTAGTTCACCAAAGAGAGTCGATTCTTTCGGCTACCAAACGGCTCACTGCCATTTTTCTAGGACAGGGCCAAGTTTGTGATATTATGAGCGGTGATTGTTCTTCTTTGTGAAAATATAGCTGAAATTCTTTAACGATATCTTACTCTTGTTATTGTGCTGCTGTGTCTGTGCAAAGAAAGGGAAAAAGAATGAAAGAAAGAAAAGCTGCCTTTTACCAACAACCTTGATTAATTTACACAACAAGAAAAACAACATTGCTTAGCAAAAAAGAAAGAAAGAAAGAAAGAAAGACTAGACAAAAGAAAAGAACCTAAACGCCTCAATGAACCAACTAGTTTACGCGAAAGACATCACATTTGTTTCAAGTAAACGAATTTATGATGTCATTATGTCATAACATTTTGAAACTTTTTGTTATAACCTTGTGGAGTTTTGATGATCCTGAACTTCTGCTTGTTTGTAATTATTAAGCTGATAAGTTAGAATCAGTTTTGTATCACATTTTCACACGCCTCATATTTTATTTGAAACAAAGACATACAAAAATGTATTTCTTAAAAATTGATTTTTATGTAAATATATCTCTGGTATGTCAATTTAGAGAGTAGATGTAAAGAATTCAATCAAATTCGATCAGCTGTGGTAAGATCTCTAGATACTTTATTAGTTATTTTTTATTTTTAATATCTTTCTTTGTGAAAAAGTTCGTAGATGTCAAAGAATAACACATTGATAAATGTATTTGGTTTCTTTCAAAAAAGTACAAACCAACAAAATCTTGTCAAATCTTATTTTCACATGACACGCATCACTTCATGTACTGTAGCAAAGAAGCTAGTCTTGAGAATTATAACTGCATTTCTACTGAAAAGATCCACGCTTCTAAAAAAAAAAACTAATTTGCAAATTCATTACAATTCTCACGAATTCTTGCATTTATACCTTTTCTTATGACTTAATTAGAGTGAAATCCAACAATACCCACCCACACCATTTTGCTTGTTTGAACTTATTTGAGTTTTGCATGAGTCCAGGTTGCTATGTGATGAATTGGTGTCTCATCCAGGGTGTGTTCACACCTCGCCTCGGGATCCTCCGTGACCCTGACCAGGATGAAGTGTTTTATTGAAGATACATGCATTAGGTTGCTAAAGACGTCGTTGCTGTGTGGAGCTCTCCAAGGTCCTTAACACACCAGAACACTTTTTGCCGTTTGGCTCTGCATATTTTAAACCTTGATTTAATTCTTATTAAGTGCTCGTTGAACATTTTATAGAGAAATCTATGCTCTTGTAGAAACATCACTGCAGCTTATTGCTTTTAACCTCCTGTAGAGATTAGCAGTGTAGTAGCTAGTGTTTTTTTCTTGTCAGTTAGACAAGATGTGTAAATACAGTTTAGGACCTAGATGTTTTCCGTCTGCTCTTTTCTTTGGTGCCGTCTGGTTCTCTACCTAGAGCTGCATAGGTTCCAGTTAGCTTCATCCTCCACTCTGTTAAACCTGCTGTCAACTACAAGGTGCACTTTATACCAGGCTTTCAGTGTGCTGCATAATTAAACTGTAACTGTATAACTCTTCTTTCTTCACGTACTCAGCTGGAATGTAACAGTTGCCTAGAGATGGTAATTATTAACTATATATGCACTAAACTCCTCTCACTGCTTCTTCAGAAGTGTACAATATAGAGAATTTTACATATAGTGAATATGAGATAAGAGGTGAGCGATATCACTTATTTTCTTTTTGATATTGGATCCAATGTACAAAGTAATACCTAATTACAGGCTACTTTTAAAAAAGAGTACTATTTTGTGATCGGTAAATGTATATATAGTTAATTGTGGATTGTGGAAATACTGGCAGCTTAATGAGCTCTTGGTATACAGCTAAATAAATACTACAATTGAAAAATGTTATGTAATGTCATTGAATTAATGCTACACTGTTTACACTTTTTTATTGGTACCTGGTCAGAGTACACTTACAATTCCAGCCTCTAATTCGTCTTTTCTGATGAATTTGCCCTCTCAGTTTTCCCTTCAGGTTTTTTTAAAAAATGACATTCAGTGCACTTTTTTTTTTTTTTTTGAAAAATAGTTCTTTACTGCATCAAATAAATCACAAAATTCAACCAAAGATCTACTCATGCCATTTTTTTTGCATGAAAACAAATACTTCCTGTACTGGATACCCAGTGCAACACAATATTACAGTGATTTATCAGACAATCAATAGATTTTCCACTGCAAACAATCTGAAATCTGAATCTCCTAAAAGTTTAGCATTTAAACATAAACTAAACAATGTACTATTCAAGAAATAATCAGCAAAAATTTTGATTTCCTAGCGCCTTCCACTTGGTAGACGTCCAAGCCCGATGCGATCGACTGGAAGACCGAAGCCGGTCCTGGCACCCTGTTTGGAAGTTCTAGTTCTGCCAGATGGCTTTTTCTCCGTGTCAGTGATGTGAGCAGTGGCTCCGGATATCTCCACACGCTGCTGGTTGGTGTTGTTGCTCTTTTCAGTTGGATCTACAGAGCTGCTCTCCCCAGATCTGAACTCGGTGAATGAACCGTTTTGCCCAGTCGTGATCTGAAGTGAACCAGCTCCTGTTCGGCTTTTCTGAGAGCCCTTGATCCTCCTGCTGGGGAAATAATGGTTTTAGCTGTGCATTGTGGATTAGCAGAGCGATTATATATCGAGACACAGATATACTGCTAAATATCGTCATAATTAATAGTTCTATCAGAAATAGTTCAACAGTTGATGTTATGTTACCTCAGTATAGATTTGTTTTTGAACTGGCTTGGCTACACTGGCTTTAAGAATCAAAAATCATGGAAAAACTGTATTTCTACTTTGTTTGGATGTTGAAATCTAAGATCAATCCTTTGATTGCTGAAGAAGAAATCACTAGTCCATCCATTAAATTTTAATAAAGTTTAAAAAAAAAAGTCTCTTTACAGAAAACATCATCATATCAGCGATTACACACGTCCACCATACGAGTCCCTGTGAATTGGACTTAAATCCCGATACATATATATGTATATATATATAATGACGTCCAGCTGTCTAAGTGGGATTTAGGCCCTTTAGATTCGTTCTGTAAACTTGTGTGTGTGTGTGTGTGTGTGTGTGTGTGGGCCAGTGTAGATTGTTTCCACTACTAGGGTCCACAGGACCTCTGGTTTATCCGTTCAGATCTCTAATCATATTCCTTTAATCCATTGTTTAACCCACAGCCTGTAGTGTTTGCTCTCTAGAGAACCCTCGCTGTTAGATCTATTCATGGTGGATGACAAACTTCTGGGAAACATTTCCTCTCGAGCGGACTGTTCTGACGGATCAGCTGCGGCCGGCTCAGTCTGTTATCATAACACACCGTCTGGTAACATAGCACCTTAATTAGATGCTGTGTGATCTCAGCATCACTGGCTATATGACTTCAGGCTTCTCCGAAGTCTACAATGGCGTGATGGATATTTACAGAGAAATCACGTAAGCGCATGCAATGACCTTTCGCAAAAAAAAACCCAAACCAAAACAAAACAAAACAAAAAATGTTGGCAGTACCTCTGCCTCTCTTTCTGGTTTCTTTTTGGCTTCACTGGACTAATAGAGAGAGGGTCCAGAGGGCTTTTTCCTTCAGGAAAGCCCCTCGTTTTCTTTTGATCCTGCTGGACTTTGCTGTTGGTCTTGGCTTGGCCGCACGGCTGTACGGTAACATCAGCCAAACGGATCACACTAGCTGGAAGAGGTGTTTGATTCTGAGGACGGAATCAGAAAAACACATTAGGAAAGTGTTATTTTCTGGTGAAATAAAGTGCATTTTTAGCATATCAAGCTTCAGGATCGTAAATGCATTGCTTTGTACTTCTATGTTCCATGTATTGTATTGTTCCTTGTATGTTCATGTCTAAGGGGTGCCATTTTTTCAGACAAAGTACACTTAGGCACTCGTTGATACTGATACTGATAATGAAATGAGTAACCTATTTAGAGTTAATTAATAACAGGACATGTTATTTAGTTCTGTTATGTTTAAATAGTGGTCATGAAAAGCACATGTGCATGTCCATGCTAATAAGCTTGTCCTTTATAACATTAGCTAGCTCATTTTAAATGTTTTGGAAAAACACTTCTGTAAAGTTGTAACTAATGTGAGTTTTATTGTCTTCATTTTGTCAGAATGCTTCTTTATCAAAGGCCAATAGTGGCTGATCATCAGGAACAACATACAGGGTATATACATACACTAGCCAGTGTTTGCTGCTAGCAGTGAACTGCTCGTGCTGGGTTTTACATTTAAAGTGATTTATCAGGTTACTTTTATTGTAGGAAGATGCAGTAGCTTATCATGATATTTTCACAGAGCACCGTTCGCTGTTCATCGTCTGTTCATTAGCGCAATGACGTACACTAGGCTTACATCACACAATATCAGGTGATAGCAGGTTTTAGTAGCATTTTTTATCAGAATTATTTAAAAGTTTAAAACTAAATTATATATGATTGACATACTTGATAGCAATTGAGTGATGACTTATCACACTAACCACTTTTATCTGATCCATATACTTCACCCTGATCAGACCTTATCTCAGGTATTATCTGGACCAGAACTTACAGTTGGGTCACTTTCAGTCCAAATTTACATAATTCTATTGATTGCATTAGGGTCCATCAAGCCCATTTAGTTGTTGCGTATGATCCCTAAACCATTTCAGCCCAGCTTTGTTGCCTGGAGTTAACTGCTACTTGAGATGACTTGCAGCTTTTCCAGAAAACGTACTAGCCTCACGCTAACCATAAAAAACACTGAATGCTTTGGATTAATCACCAAATATGACTCACGCTCAAACATCTCATAATAATGAGCCAGTGCTAGGGTGGAAGGCTATTAAACATACAGTATAACCTCATTTTTCAATTCACTAGCAGTTGATATTTACAATCTTAAAAATAAAATTAACATAAAGCATTTCCATTGCTTCAGAAAAATGAACAGCCTGAGATCATCTACAGTCCCATCAACTTAATTTATAATATGCTTTCATGAAATACACATAACGTCATTAAATCGTTCAAGGATTTTTAAAAATTTTACAGTGACCTTGAGTTTTGGAAAAGCACTGTATAAATGTATTATTATTATTATTATTATTATTATTATTATTATTCAAATATTATTATGAATCTGTATGGCACAGCAAAGGCCTTGTATTATTACATTTTAATAGGCAGGTTTGTGGTAAATGTGGACAAATCTAGTTAATGATGTCTTTGAGGGTTTGACATCCAAGGGTATTTCTTTATATTTTCCAGAAGAATTCATCTTCTAATGGAGACATAATTCAATCCAAACACAGAGCTGAGCAGCTGTTAAGTTTCTCCTCAATGGTGAAATTAACCTTGGATCAAAGTAAAAAATGATTTTTTTTTCCTCATCTGAAAAGAAGTGATTTTATATGTTAAAATAAACAACAAATAAAAAGTTGACACTTTTTTTTAACTTTGATCCAAGGTTAATTTTTTTTTTTTCAGTGAAAAATGGATGTCTGGATTCACAGGATTTCCGAATTGGACCTCTTTCTTGTCACTAAAGCAAAACCTTAAATGCTGTCACTCCTGACCCTGTTATTCATTAGAAAGAAATATCATGATAAACTTTTGTCCTGTTACCTGCTGCTGGATGGTGGACGTGCTGCTGTGTGGTGGGCTGATCATGAAGATACAGAACAGGGTTACACACTCCCAAATCCGCATCTGAATAACACACACAGAGAGAGAGAGAGAGATCTGAGTTTGTCATGTTTTATTAAAGTTATGAGGACATTTCGTACAGAAATGCTTATACACACCAGTGAGAGCGTCACAGTGGAAATGAACACACGTCCCCACATGCTGCGTGAGGCCCTGTGAGACCTTTTTTTGATGGAATGCGAGTCTGGATTAGTCCTGCCCTTCTCAGGCAGCGACATGTGTCCAAGCCCTGGCGTCTCATCTTCATTAAAAAGGTCAAAGTGATGGAAATAATTCGGCTATTTCTGAACAGAGGGGCACCGCGTCCCCCTGGAGAAATCCCCCCCTTTCCCCACGTGAGCAGCCAGATCAACCCGAGCATCAGACTGACAACGTCGAATCTGTCAAAACGCCGACGCTGGCAGAGGATGCAGCGCTAATCGGCTCAACTCGGACTGACCCTCACCAGAAATAGTTTACGGGAAAATGCTGCTTTAAAAAAAGCCTGTGGAAATTCAATTAGGCACAGACTGAGACATGCAGCATCTCGCTTTGACATTGAACACACTGGAATGCGTACGAGTGAACACACGGAGAAAGAAGAAGAAGTTATTATGCAAGGATTGCATGATACGTCATTGGTTCTTGCATAAAATGACTGGATATTTTTATGTGTTAATCTGATACTTGATTGAGAATTGACCACAATGACATGAATAAAAATGAAATGCATAGGGTAGGCAAGCAGGTTGTCATGTCAGTCATTTTAAGTTGACATTTTTAGTAATCATCACAATCATCATGATTAATTTATGTCCGAGTTCATTATCCAATCCAAATATTTTATCAACAGGACCATAAGAATGCACTTATTATCATATAACATACATATTACCATGCATTAACATGCATATTTATTGAATATTACACTAATAATAATTGAATATTATTGAATATTACAATCATTTCCAATTAAAACTACTTTATCCTACAAAAATTGTCCATAATTTAAATTCCTTAAAAATTTCATCATTTTGTTCTCTCACCTTTTTCCAGACTCGGATATCACTAACAATATGATTCAACTGATCTTCTCTTCTTTTTCCTCTTCTCTTGATGCACACTTGTTTCTCATCTGCCCCTCACTAATAACTTGTTTATAGATTTTCTCGGGTTCCCGTCTGTCCAATCAGGGTTCTCGTTTCCAGTGACGTCATCATCGCCCTTCCCTAGAAGCCCATTGTAACCTGTAGCTTCGAGAAACCTTTGTGCCAGGACCTCTGGTCACTTTCTTCTCACCCTGCGATTTATTGGATGTATAATTAACAGTTTAATGTGATTCTCGCACCTGATTGGTGTTCGTCATGGTGTGCTTGCAGTCGAGTTTAATTTTAAGGCCATCACTGGGCCTTGGTGCTTTTATTAGCCTTGGTGATCACTGCCAGGGTCTGTCTGAATGAGGATGACCTTTTAATGCCCCCGTGCACGCACGCTAATAAAATCACACCCGGGCCAGTGACGGCTGGCCGCCCCGGCTGAATTACACTCAGCGATACCATCAGAGGCAGAGCCATGAGTATCACAGACACAGGCATTTCAAACACATGCACGGCATAATCGACATGAATTCGACATCCTGTTTTGTCTGGGTGCATGGGAACAGCAGATGGATCACTAACAGGGTCGAAGGCATTCGTTACATGATGAAGCTCAGTGGCCTGGATGTTGCACAGTGAAGAATGTCTAATGAGAGACACCGAAGTGCTGCATGAGAAACGTCTCATTCTTGCCAGCAGGAGGAGTGAATGCTTCAAAGATCCCTCTGAAAGAACTTCAGTGGAATAACTGGTGCATTCCAATACACAACCCAAAGTGTGTTAGATGATCTCTTGTGGTCTGAGGGATCTAGTCTTTGTCAGAGAAATAGAAACATTACAAGGGGAGGATATACGTAGTTCCAACTGAGATAAAAAACTAAATAAAGCAGCTGTATTACAGTATTACCCAAGACCTGTCCTTTAAAAAAAAAAGAGAGAACACTGTAAACAGGAAACAGTCTGATCTATATGATTCTTATCTTGACTCGTTCCTGACTAACGTTAAGTCATCATACCTTCAGTTTCTCTGAACATGATGAGGCTAATACAGAGGATATACAGGTTATTTTGGATTATACACAGCTTTATTTATTCATGCACTTGCTCAATATGTTATTATTTCTATAGAAAAAGCTCATTCACAGGCACTTACATGGTGAAGACTCCAAATAAACGAATAAAACACATTGATATGGTGATGTTTTCTGTAAGGAGACATTTATTTAATATTTATGGAAGGAGTCTCCAGTGTCAGCGCTCTGTAACAGTCAGAGGTAAACCTGTAACTTTTAGGACTTTACACTTTGTGGTTTCTTAATAACATGAGAATGTGTGTTTTTTTCATCTTATTAATGTCAAGACTGAGAAAAAGAGAGGCTGGTGAGGGAATTCTGTTTGCAGCTGCTATAACACAAGTGAGAAGAGGAACCTGATTTGCGGACATTCCACAACATAAAATGTAACTATAAATGGATAAAAAATATGATATGTCATTCTTTAATAAATAAAACATTGTAACCCTTTGCGAATTGCTGTGATATAAGAGAAATAAAACACTTTGTCTTGGTAACAGCTCCTCTTTGCATCAGGCCATATCACACAACCCTGTCAACGATACGAAAACATTTGTGAATACATATCCATTAACATGTCATAGAGGAGTAGTTATAAATTGTGATGTACAGTACTGTGTACTGTCTTAGGCACCCTCTTTTTTTTTTTTACTACAAACTTTGTTATAGATTTGTATTTTCTGACTTCTACATTACTGATTCAGTACAAAAACTTTTTAGATTTCCAAACATTAGTTTTCCAGCACAAAATTAAATGTTACAGAAAAATGTTTGTATGTCAGTAAAGAAAGCAGCAGATTCCATAAAAGACCAAAAAACAGAATGAAGGCTGCTGGGTTTCGCTGCAGAAATAAGAAGCGAGTCGACAGTCAAAGTCTCCAGAAGAACTGTGGCTGCTTCTGCAAGATGCTCAGTAACACTTCCAGCTCATTTCCTTATAAAACTCCACACACTGCACCTTTTTTTTTAAAGCGAAGGATTACCAAGTCACACCAGATATTGACTTTGTTTCATTTATTACTGTTTACTGCTCTTTATAGTATTCTTTTTAATGCAGAAACATTTAACTTCATTATTTTTGAAGGCATCTTTGCTCTACAGCATTCCTTTGCATGTGCCTAAGACTTTTGCACAGTGCTGTATATAAAAGCTAAAATAGCTCAATTTCAGGAGAATCTAACTACAGGCCAAGTCTCAAATGTCAAACAGTTACATAATATAGGCATTAAGTTATATATTATGTATTGCATGTACTGTATGTAAAGAGTAGGATCCCATTTTGGCTTTGGCCTACCTTAGCTAGAATGTCATTCATTTCTTGTCCGATGATAACTGCTTACATAAACATCTGTATGTTTTAGCCAGAACAACTGAAAAATATGTTTGTGTTTTTTATTTCAGCCAAAGACCACAAATTTATTTATTTATGCCATTTTGACCAATTTTATTACATTTATGAAACTTTTTGGAAAATTTTATTACATTCTCAGCTTCTAGTTTATAGTCCTCTCTCAGTTAAATTAGTTAGAAGCCTTGTCTTGCCTGGAAATAACTACCTTGAAACTTTGCCAAGATGGCGGCCATGCGGACAAATTTGCCAATAAGGACTTTGGGAGAATTGAGTAGACAGTGCGATGTCATGCAGAAAAATGGCAGCATAAGCTGTTAAGTGGTTAACAAATATAAACATGAACAATAATACAGTATAACTCAATATCATTCACAAACTTATTTTTATATCTCCAATTACTTTATCTGTTGAAACACATGGCAGCTGGTGCAACTCCTTTTTCCAACAAATAGCAAGCGCATGGCTGAGCATGTTCTTCTTCTTATCAGTTAATCTATCTACCTCTTGGCAGTACATATGAGGAAGAGGAAGAGAAATGGAAAGCAGTTTATCAAACATTCTGGAAAAGCTATTAACCCAAGTGTATGTCCTTGGTGAAAACTTAATTGGGTTTTTTTTCTTGACACTCCAGCTTGCTTGTCTCAAGTGAGTTAGCTGGATAATGGTCTAGACTTTATTATAATGAAAAAAATATTCGTACATTTACAGATCAGTGTGTTCAAGTCAGAATATGTAGATATTCAGAGAATTGAAAAAATGCATCTGTAGGTCCTAATTAGCAAAGTTTTGGGGGTTTTGCATATTGAATCGTGGCCCAGCTTAGAAAAAGAGTCAGGCGTCATTGTGGTGATTTCAGATGAGTTTTCACTACAATACTTTGACACCCTAAGTTTAAGAAATCCTAAAAATATTTAAACAAAATGTTTTTATAAAACAAAGTTCTTGTATACTATTTATTGTCACTAATGCTACTTTCCTGCAAAGATCATGTTGTGTAAGGAGCCAGTAAGAAATCTGCAGTTTGCTCTCTTTTCACTTTTGAGAGTAACCAGATTTTAAAAGTTACTTTAGTTTGAGATGCATGCAACAGCTCAGGAATAGCTATAGTTTTCAGAACTATACAGTATATAGTTTCAAAATTGCATCATGTTAAGGGTTTTTACAGGCTGCTACATGAATTTGTTTTGTAACAGTGGTCATAATGTGGATATTTTGTAGGATAGACCACTGCTTCTAATAAACCTGATATATGTATATTAGCAATTCCTCATGGTCTCATTTCTTGTTAGGGATTGGCCTATATTGTTTCTTTTAAGCATTTACCGATATATCTATTATATTTTTTTCCCATTAGGTTTAATTCAGTCTTAATTGTATAGTCCTACTAACAATGAACACCATCACAAAGCAGCTTTAAGGTGGACACAGTGGAGAGGAAAAAAACTCCCTCATGTCCCTCACGACGTGAAGAAGGAACCTAGAGACACACCAAATGGGAACGTGTCCTCTTCTGGGTTTTAGTAGAAAACTTTCCAAAAAAACTGAGGGAAAATCTTTAACGTATCCATGTCAGATCAGAAAGCACATCAAAATGAATCAGTTTATTGCAGTTCTTAAATTTTATTTCCTAATGGTGCCCATAAAACACAGTCTATAATTTTAATGCTAATGTTGGCCATCGTTTCTATTTAATAATTACCCATTATGGAAATTATCTATGTGTTTTCTTGATATCTTAGGGGAAATAATGTTTCTATTATATTTCCTAATGATAATTCTAATAGCATCTGTTTTGATATGCCAGGTTTGGACATGATATTAAAGCAAAACAAAGCACATTATCATTAAAGGTTATGAAACTTTTAAATAGATAAAAGCATTGCTTTTGGCAAAGGTGTAAAAAAAAAAAAAAAAAAGCAGAGGCCAGGGGTTCATTCAGTTGATTCAATTACAGATATAGGATATATTCAGTATGTAATGAATCGAGTTGTTGTATCTGAATGGGATATTTGGCCGTTTTATTTAGATAAGCAGTAATGCTGTATAGCTGTGTTTGTTCAGCCTCAGCATTACAGATGAATATCACAGAAGTTCATTAAATCGTTATTAAACCACGGCATGTTACCACAAGGGCACTGTGTAAGACAGACTCGTGTAGGACTCAATAAAATTCCCCATAAAATGACTTGAGGCATGATTTGATTTTGTATGTTGACGTATTTCCTTTTGAAACAGGAAGTCAGAGTGGCGGCGTGCAGTAATGTTTGATTGATTTACACACCAGCCAATAGCGTTTAAGATACACCACATCCTCACTGAATCTAAACAAACTTGACAGTCACTTATATTGAAGAGTTGTAATGAGCTTTTTTCAACTGCTGTTGCTGCTACTGAGCTCGCAAAGTGCTACTGTAGAGCAAGACCCACTCGAGGGATGGGACATGCTGTACAGCATATGCTTCTAGAGAGTATTTAACAAGACGAAAACAAAGATTAGCACAAGTATACATCATGAAAAAAAATCTCATCATTTTCCCCTAAGTGATGAACTACACAATTAAACTGAAGAACTTCCAACACCTTCTCAGTGATGAAGTAACTCTCAGGCTTCCTAAGACCCCATCAAATATATGCATACATGGATATAGTGGCAGAGAAGTTGAAATGCAGAGAAACACCAATCTAAATGGTCTCAATTGAAAAATTACAAACACAAGGAGTCGCGTGTAGACTGATGATGAGGTGGAACTACTGCTTACACTTGAATACAAAGTGTTTGGCCAGGTGTTATACAAAATCTCTGTTTGTGCAGTGGAGCAGTGGATTCAGGAGCAGTACACGAGGGTGTGATAGGAAAACCAAGCGGAAATTAAATTGCAAGCATGTTATCAAGTAAGAAATTAGACACCACAGAGTAATGACCTGGTCAACAGCCATGATAAACGGACTCCTAGCACATTCATAAGGCATACAATACACACACATGTATGTATACACAACACACACACATGTACATGTACACACACATGTACAATGTTTTTCAAAAACACACACGCTTTTCTCGTCCACACAAAAACTGTCAAAATGTAGTTTTAAAATTTCTCCATTTTTGAGGGAGTTTCAGAAAGGTTTGTTTTCCGCCCCCCGAAATGGACGCATAGAAAAAAGCTACATTTTCAAAAAATATCCATATAGGCAGCGGCTTAGTGCTGCTAAGCTAAGCTAACATGCCAGGGTTGTTCAATCAACGAAGCAGAAAAGTAAGCAAATCAATAAATAATACATTTCAAAAGAAGGAATTCTGAATTATTAAAAGCTCCATGTTTCTTTGTGGACTGGAGTGTTTTGGAAACGTGATGAATAAAAAGAAGACTCATGCTGAAAGACAGCTTGAGCACAGAAGACAATATCAGCTGGATTTCGGACAATGCTGTACAGAAATCTTAGCCACTTAACTGCAACCATCTCTTCAATAATGCATCATTTCATTAAAGCTCCTTGTAGCATTCTATTATCCGTAAAACTTTTACTGCTGAGTGAGTTACAGCAAAACTCTCTCACTCTCTTTTTTTATATATCTTGGCCAAAAAGATGCTGATTTGTCCTGAAATGGTTTGTCTCTGTTGCACTTTCAGGATCTGTCTGAGTGTTGGAGTCAAACTTGGCAGCCGTGACTGAAGTGAATTTTGCCCCAGGGAGCTGAAAATAAAAGATATTTGTTATCTTTAAGCTTAACGCTAGAATTGAGTTAACCAAAAGCAACATGTCCAACTCTATTTCCACTGATGGAGTGTGTTAGTTAAAGCACTTTTAGAGCTTTCCAGAAGATATTTAGCATTTAGCACAATTCCTTCAGTCCTGTGACTCTTATATCTTTATAACTTTAGTGTTTTATCCATATGGTGAGTGCCATGCTCCTCAACACCATGAGAAAAAGGTACTGTACAGGTACAATCTTGTTTCCCAAAGTATAAACAACGTAAATATTTAGTCAGAGGAATAACAGTGACCGTAAAGGTATAATTATCTTCCTTAAATAAGTTATAAAGGTACATTCTGGGTTGTACCATTCAGGGTCTCATGCCGCTGAGAGAAGGTACAGTTTCATCTTTTTTTTTAGAGCAGGAATGGGTTTGGACTGAATATATTTGAGCATAATGCCACATTCACATCATATGAGAGATTTCAAGAGGATCTGAAAGCATTCCTACATTTTCACTTCACTTGCTAGTAAAAAAAAAACAGGCTGACACTGGAGACTCCTTCCATAAATGTAACGTAGAAAGAAACTAAAGAAATAATAACATACTAGGACATTAATATAACATAACATATAACAATATTAGTGCATTAATATGAACCTGTGATTTGCAGCTGCTGTTATAGGAAATGATAACTTCCGACCAATCAGAATCGAGCATTCATCAGCGCTGTAGTGTAAATTAAAATGAACTAATTAAACACAACGTTGATGCTGTAGTATAATGTTCCACACACTCCTGTGGATGATTAGAAAACAAACCAACCTGAGCATGCTCACAGAGAATATTATATATTTCTAAACATATCCTCCTGCCATGACACCAACTCCGAGCAAGCTTAGTCTTATCCACAAGGGACCGCAAGTTTTCATTCCGACTAAGACCTTAAAGTTGAACTGAATCGATACAAGTCATCAGTTGTTAGAAGACTGAGACCTATTGATTAGAGTGGTGGAATTAGGTGTGCTCCTGCTTGGCTGGAATGAAAAAGCCGCAGCCTCACCATGCCGTTGTGAATAAGATTGGACACCGCTGACCTACAGCAATCTATATCAGCCCATAATTCCTTAAAACTCGGCCACTCCGTTTCTCAGTGCTGTATAAGGAAGTAGCATGCACCAACAATTGTGCATCACTGAGGGGATACCTACGCAAGAAATTACCAGACACTCCCAGTCAGAGGGAACATTTATCATAAACGCTGACAGCAGACACAGCAGCTTAACGGAGAGATGGTGTAGCGGTGTAGCAGAGTAAAACCTCACCGAAAGTGAGAGAACAATGCAGTGTGACTAATATGACCAGTGCTGAAATTCTCCAAATGAGTTTTCAGCTCTACCTGAGATCCCTGAGAGTGGGATTGCTTCTTACTGCATAGCTATCGAGCCAAAAACACAAGGATTTATAACAAACGGGAAGTGAGGACGTCCTCACGGAGACTTTATTATTGTGGTTTATCCTTGAAGAACAGTCACGAATCATAGTCGATGTCTTTTATGAACATTTTCACTTTTTACGATGGTTTTACGATACACAACGATTTTTTTTTACGATAATCATGACAGCTTGTCTAATTAAGCGTTCTTAGCTTCCGAAAAAGGTTGCGTAGTAACAGCTGATTCACTGGGACGTGCAGTTGATATGGTGAAGTTTTCTGTAAGGAGGTAAGGAGACATTTATTTAACATTTTAGGGAAGGAGTCTCCAGTGTCAGCGCTTTGTAGCAGCAAATTTTCAGGAAATTTTTCACTTTGCGGTTCCTCAGTAACATGACTTTTTATATGCTGGTATAAGAGGAATAAACACTTTGAGGTGTGTGTAACAATAACTTCACTTCATCACACCATCCTGACGTTGATTATTTTCCTATAACAGCGCGACACAAGAGTGATTTATTCCTTAGTTATCTAACATTAGCATATATCTCTATTCACATTAAACGTTACAGCTATTGTACCATATCTAACTTACTTCTTTTGAGTAAAGTATTTACTCAAAGAGTTTTCTAACAAACTTTTCTAATGTTACTTAATCCAAACTCAAATTTATTATCACTACAGCAGCAGTGTTCTTTACTGCTGGATTGCTTTAGCGTCTTCGTGCTCTCTCACTCTGTTCCACATGCAGGTTGTGCAAGAATGGATTTAGATGTTTTTTATGAAATTGAGTTTTCAGCAATCCAGCAACTGAATGTGTTTATTCTTCAAAAGATAAGAAAAAAGGCAAATCTTCTGTGTCAGCTCTGATATAAACCCTGCTGAACCTCATCCGACTGATCGTGTTAACCTTCAAATCTGCAAAACAGTAGCATGAAAAAGTTAAAAGGTGGATTTATAGTAAAAAAAAAAAAAACAACTAGGCCTTAAAATAGATGATAACATCTTATCACACTTTTAATGTTAATAACATTTAGTGCACAGGTACCCCGTGTCCTATTTCCTGTCTTTCTCTCTCCAAGGGTGGATTTATTCATTTCTTTTCTTATTTAGCTTTAAATGGACATTCAGTTCCCATGAGTGACATTCTAAATGATTCGGGATGGATTCTGCTTCACTACAGTTCCCATAAAAAGATTCATCCATCCTTTCAGAGGAAATCAAACAGAGGAAAATAGGCTTATGGTGAAAATTGTGTTATAATTTTATCATGCGGATGCAATATGCAAAGCTGCAAAGACATATTACACTTCTATATGCTCTCGGAGAAGCTTTCTTACTGTTAATATAATCATATATTCATAGGAGATTCAAATAAAATTAAGTTACAGTGAGTTCCAGAGGTTTTTTTTTTTCAGTGATGGTGGCTTTAAAACTACACTGACTCATTTCAAAAATAAATTACATTACATATTACACATTTCTGTGCATGCAGACTTTAACACTTGTTAACATATCTTATTTGGCAGATTTATTCTTGCAGTTACTGCAAAAAAAAAAAAAAAACCCTCCATCTTAGCAAGTGAAAATATTTTGAATATAATCGATTTTTTCTAGTATTTCCTATTATTATTACTACAATAAATCCTATATTTGAATGATTATTCAACCTATTTCTAGACATTTTTACTCATTTCGGATGCAGGTTATTTTTCTAACGTTAAGCATTTAGTATTTCTAGAAAGAAGCAAAGTGATTTGCTAATATAAAAAGAAAATTTAAAGCTTAAATTGTGTAAAAGCTTCAAAAAAACGGGCAATAATATTATATTTGATTTATAATACTCTCATATAATATGAAATATTAAATAAATGAATATTTAATGTATCTATTAAGCTTAGATATACAGAGACTAAGCTGTACCATAACATAATTATTATTAATGATGTTCATTTCAGACTGCAGATGATTTATGAAGCTATTTTCTTTATAAAATCAATGGATTAAAAAGTGAAACATGTAGCTTTTGTGCTCACTGAATTTTGTTTAAAAACCTCTCATGATACAAATAGCTCTCTCTGATATTAAGGACCGAGTAAATATCCCGTTCTGCCTGACTGGAGAGACAGGTCTGAGTAGAGGACACAGACATGGCGTCAAAATATTTTGTGACTTTTCCAGCATCAGAGGCCTCGAGGCGCTTACTGCTCCCCATTTTTCTCCTCCTCCTGTCAGCGAGCTGCACTTACCTGCTGGATGAAGCTGATGGATGAACTCAGTGTCCTTCATGAGAAGAACAGCGGAAAACTTTTTCACTCTGCTTTCATTTTCCTTTAACACCCCATGTTCAGGGCCGAGCTTATGTTAATAAACTCTGGACACGAACCCATATACAGTACTGTTATAGAGTATGGAGAAATATCTGGACATTAGCAGTATGTTCCTGAGGAAGAGTGTTTTCATCGTTTTCACATTATCAAAATGAAAGCTGTAACTTTAACTTTTCTGACATGGGTAAGTCTATCGGTTTTCTGGTTTCTAAATAACATGACAAGCTGCATGTTTATTTTGTCTTACTAACTTCAGGAGAGAGACAAAAGAGCAGCTGGTGAGGAAAAGACTGTTTATAGCTGATATGATGTAAGCGAGAACAGGAACTAATTCATTTCACAGATATTCCACAACAGTAAATGTAATTACAAACAGGTAAAAAGTATGACATTATTCTTTAGTAAATATAAAATTGGCAAATTGCTGCAGTATAAGAGAAGTAAAACACTTCAGGACATGCTGTTATTGGAAAACAATAAGCAGAATTTTCAGGGGCCAAGCACCCAGACTAGGTGAGCCGCACATTCAAAGACAAACTACAGCTGTTGCAATCACAGGAAAGCAGAGCCATAACTATAGGCAAAGGGATTCAAGAGTGATTTGTAGTTTCACGCATTTTCCAGTCCGTTATGGGAGAACAGTTTTGAATATCAGAGTCCCTTTGATAATTTTTGTTTAGACAGGTTTCAAGATGATGTGAGCCAAATTTGGTGAAGACTGGGCAAAATTTGGAGGAGGAGTAGCAAAAATGATACTTAGATGGAAGCATTTTTGTTGCATAGCCTCAGGGCATGGTCCTGAAGATGTCTATCAAGTTTGTGTCAGGGCACAAAGTTGTTGCTGAGATATAGCCTCACTTCCTGTTTATTAGCTTCACTGTCAGATTCATTGGACCATTATGGACAAATTGTTTGGAATATTAAAAATTCTTTTAATAACTTTTGTGAGGCTTACTCTGAAGATGGCGTTTGCCAAATTTGGTGATGATTGGACAAAATTTGGAGGAGGAGTAGCGAAAAAACTGACTTCATAGAGTGTGTTGAACTCGTCTCAACCCAGGGAATCCAGGGATGCCTTTTAAATTTTGGACACACATGACCATAAATATATTTCCAATATATTTCCAAATTAGGCCCAAATTTGACCAGATGGTGGCACTAGAGCATTGGCAGCACTTGGCCCAAATTTGGTCAGAATGTTCCGTAGACCTTCCCCAATTAGGGTGCCAAATTTCACAACTTTTTACCAGATGGTTCTATGGGGTGCCATAAACACCCTAGCCAGAAAAAGAAGAAGAAGCAGAAGAATAATAATAAGAAAAGGTAGAATAATGACAGGGTGCCTACATACCTTCAGTGCTTGGCCCCCTAAATATAATTATGGATTATTTCCTTATGACAGCAAAACAGAGAAAGTGTTATTCCTTGCTTATACAGTCAGGCTGATAAATATTTGGACATTGACAAAGTTACTGTTATTTTTAGCTCTCTACCACAGTATATTGGAGTGAAATTAAATAATGTTAAATTAAATAATACGAGCTCAAAGTGCAGACTTTCAGCTTTAGTTTGATTTTTTGTTTAGTATTCACATCCAAATTGGATTAAAGGTGTAGGAGTTACAGCACTTTTTATATGTGGTCCCCCCTTTTTAAGGGACCAAAAGCAATCAGACAAACTAACAATCATAAATTAAATCATTTTTATACTCAGTTGCAAATCCTTTGCAGTCAATGACTGCCTGAAGTCTGGAACTTATAGACATCACCAAACAGTGGGTTTCTTCTCTGGTGATGCTCTGCCAGGTCATTACTTCATCTGTCTTCACTTCCTGCTTGTTCTTGGGGCGTTTTGCCTTCAGTTTTAACTTCAGGAAGTGAAATTCATGCTCAATTTGACTGAGGTCCTGTGATTCGTCTCCAAGGACTCCACCATGACAGAATGTTCCAGCCATTCATGGATAGAGCAGAACTGGCAGCGCTGTGGCAGGAGTGGGTCCTCGCTCTTGAGGAGATACAACGCCACCTTGAAGCTGCTCACCAGCTGGATGGACATTTGGGATAAGTGGGATAGACGGGATGAGGATACCAACTCCTGGTTGTCCTAGTATTTTGGTTTTTCTTTTCCCTGTGCCTGTTTGCCTGAGTTTCTGTTCTTCCATAAAGAAGTTCTGCATTTGCATCCATCTCCATGGACTCCATCTCCCTCCATGGCCATGACAGCCACAGCTAATGTTTTTGCTCTCTCCCACTGTTGGGTTTGTTTTGATTTTTCAGCCTAATGATGGCTTGCTTCACTGGCAGTGACAGCTCTTTGGATCTCATATTGAGAGTTAAAAGTAACAGATTCTTATTATATATCTTATCTTGTTATATTATATATTATTGTCATTCACAACATTAATTTGAAAATATTCAGTATGTTTCATTTCCATATGGCCTCAGTAAAGATGTGAGAATGTCCTAACTCTGGTTCTGGTTCCTCTGGTTCTCAGGGACTTGTTTTATACACTGTTTGGTTTATGAAATCTCATTCAGCAATGTAACTGAAAAACCCTGTCAGTGTGACTCATCATAATTTTGATGAGATGTCAGCTGTGTGGGAATAGGCTGGAGATGAGATGAGGACGGACTGTGAGGTGCGTGTGTGTGCGTGTGTGTGTGTGTCAGACTGCTGTGAAATCATATAACAGAAGCAGACAGGCCTCCCTGGCTCCTGTCACTCCGTTAAGGAAAAATCTGTCCAGAGCATAAAACTTCAGCAATGAGGAACTTTTGACATTCTGGTTCTCTATGTGTTTATTTTAAAAATATATTATTTTGCAGTAATTTTTTGTAACATGTTCTTTACCCACAGCTACTGCAAGTCCCAACAGTCCTGGGATTTGAATTTACAACCTGCTGGTCACAGAACTGGCTCTACTTAAAAAGCTTTTCCACTGGACAGTGCGGTATGACAAGGTACATTAACAAACCCACAATCCCACATTTTGTATTTCTTTCTATTAGTCTAGTGTATGTTCTTAGAAAACCAAGAACTCTTAATAGTTCCTTGTAGAACCCAACAATGGAGTGTTTCCCTGTTCTTTAAGGGTTCATAAATAAGAGTCCTTACTCTTTTAGGAAGGTAAGAACCCTTACAAACCTCTCAAGACCCCAATTTTAAATGTCTGACAAGAAGAAAATAATCAACAATAATTTTTGTATCACATATTTGGGAAAAAAAAGGGTCATTTCAGGATTCATTAGATAATTAAGTGTTCTTAGCTTTTAAAAAAAAGGCTTCTACGTGGAATCATTTCTCCTTGGGAAGGTACGTTGTTGTAGGATTCTACATTACCTTTTAAGGTTCATTAAATAATTAAAGGTTCTTAGCTATGCAAGAAAGGTTCTACCTGGAATACTTCATGGTAGGGATCTACATCCCCCAGTGGGACTACCAAAGAATATTCAAGGATCATTAAGGGTAACTACGGTGCTGAATTTGGTTCTTCAAGGGTTCTTTAAGGGGTTCTTTTAGGAGGCTAAGAACCATTAATTATCCAACAACAAACCCTTAAAGAACCTCTGAAGAACCCTTTTAAGAGTGCACCAAATATCAATAGAGCTTAGAAAAAATAATCACAGATAATTTGGAGTTTGTACCACACATTTAGAAAAAAGGGTCTTTCAAGGGTTCTTTAAGGATTCATTAGATGTTTAAGGGTTCCTAGCTTCTTCTACTTGGCATCATTTCTGAGAGAAAAAGCTTCACTGAAGGGTTCACCATGACCTTTTAGGGTTCATATAAAATTTAAGGGTTTTCACATCAGTAAGGGTTTTTTATGGGTTAATTAAACAATTAAAGGTTGTTAGCAACTCAAAAAAAAAGTTCTACATGGAAAACTTCATTCTACCTAGAATCTTTAAGTGTTAATCTTTAAGTGTATAATTAATGGTTCTAATCTTCCAAATAGGCTTCTACTTGGAACCCTTTCTTTGTAGGCTTCTATATATAACCTTAAGGATTCCCCTGAATTCAGCACAGTAAATATTCTTAATTACTCTTAAGAATTCTTTCAGGGAACCCCTCAAAAAGATGGATTCCTGTCAGAGAGGATTCTTCTAGGGTTCTTTAAGGGTTAATTGGATAATAAAGGGTTCTTAGCTTCCAAAAAAGGCTTCTACTTGGAAACCTTTCATAGGAAAACACTCTGTTGTAATTAAGTGTTCCCTCAGGGAGACAAACGAAGAATCCTTAAGGGTAATTAAGGGTAACTACTGTTTTGAATTTGGTTCTTCTTCTTACCACGATAACAAGAGAATCAAACAGGGACATATTGTATGGGTGAAGCTAGAAATAGTGCAGAACACTGATTAGTCAAATGGAATCGTCATGTGTCTCCATTCTGAATAAAAAAACACTAGCTAGCTCAGATGTGTACCAGACATTCATATGAGAACTATGAAAAACCCTTAAAAAGTTCCTTTTAGAACCAAATGGCAAGTAAGTCATAAATCAGACTGTGAAGCTTCTTTACTGATGCTACGGTTGTGCATGTTTACTGTTAACTCTAGTGTCTCACGGGAAATTATGTCACTACCCCACATCCTCCAGGGAACCCAGGCCTTCTTTTATAGGTTTTCTTATGGAAAACAGATGCAGGTACTCAACCAGGGTATGGGTAGTTCTGAACTGGATTTCGTACCCTTGCCTGGTGAAAATCTGCTGTTATTATTACAGCTTTTGCATAAAGTACCAACAACACACTGTTTGAATTTCAAGTTTCACTACTGAATGAACATTATCCCTCAAAACCAGATCTTTCAGCTTAAGCAGGTTTGTTTTTTTATACAGATCAGAAGCTAGGATGTCTTAATAATTGGGGGACCAATTATTTTTTAATGAGGCTCTCTCCATTCCAGCTGGGAAGCACTACAGGCATCCCATCAGAGACTGAGAATGAGGATAAACAAAATGGGAGAATCCCCGTGGAACAGCCTCTAACCAAACAAGAGTATTAGTAAAGAGATGAAAAGAAGAGAATGTGTGATGGAAGAAAGCAGACGCTATGGTTCTTTGTAAAGAACAACAGTAATTGGGATCCCGTTGCATTGCATGTGGCTGTTATACATCTCCTTCCTGTGATGCTGTAACACACCCTCTGGTCCTGAATTCCAAACGTCTGTTAAGCGAGATGGAATAAAGTACTAGAGCAACCCTTTGTTTCAAAGTTAAGAACTCTTCATTATCCAAAGTATTTTCCTCAGCATGTCTTCCAGGTAGAGCACTTTTTTGGAAGTTAAAAACCCTTCATTAGCCAATGAACTCTTAAAGAACCCTTGAGGAACCCCTGAGGAGTGTATGTATGTAACTAGCTAGGTATGTGTGTGGTACAAATTTTAGTTCGTTATTTTCTTCGTAATACCTAGAACCTGTCAGGCATTTAACATTTAACTATCTTGGTACTTGGGAGACTGTTCGAGAAAAGACACTCTTTAAGGGTTCTTTAGAGGTTCCTTGGATAATTAAGGATTCTTAAGGATATTAATTTCCTCCTTACAGGGTTCTACCTGCAAACCTTTCAGAAAGGAAACACTTAGTGGTTCTAAAATCTTTAACGGTTGCCTCCGAGGGACTAAAGAACCCTTAAGGCTTCTAAATTTCCAAGTTGTGTAGTTTTCTAGGTTTTCAAGTACTGATCTTGGCAGCTTTCTTTTTTTATGTAGTGTACAGATATCAGTCGATGGCTTTGATCTCGTTCTTCCTGTTCATCCGTTTTTTCAGGACCAGTCTTACTCGTGCAGGTACTTTGATGTTGCTGTCCTAGTTTCTACCTTTAGGTTCCCATGTGATTGAAAGAATCCCCAGGTATTTGTAACTGTATGTCTGTTATAGAACCTTGCGATGGTTCAACACCATTTATCCTGATCATTTTCCAATTTATTACTACCACCACTCTGTTCTCAGGTCTCTTAACCACTGAACACATTTGTTATGTGATTTCTTTCTCTCATATGCTTTTGTAATAGTGTTCTGTTTCAGGTCTTTTTGGATCTACGGCTGCAGTTGTATCACAGGGAAAACTCAAGATGGTTTATTGCTGCTTTTGAGTATCTCCGCTTTTTTACCAGCCAGTGCTGTTAGCCTTTTGTTTAGCAGACTCCAGGGCCTCACTTATCAGCTCTGTCCAAAGCCTTACAGCTATACCACCACTGATATCAATACCACCAAGGTAGTAAAAGTTGGATGCTTTGTACAAAAGTACAAAAGTCCTTCATCAGCTCAAAAAAGCAATCAGCTAATCTGTTCTCGGTTTCCCCAGTGACTCGATGAAGAACGCCTGCAGTCATGCATGAGGAGCCACAAAAACTATCTAGGAACACTTTCCAGGAAGGTAAATAAGGCATTCTGTGAGGAACAAATCATCAGAAAGTAATAATAAGCGTTAATAATCAGGGAACATGTATATGTTATGTATTAACAACTAGAAGGTTAATCACTCATCATTAGCTTATCCATGTACATAATCTGAAATGAAAGTAATAAAGGCATTTTCTAATATTTGAGCTATCAGGAAATAATGTCTTAATAAGCACAAAGACCATTTTTCTTCATCCTTCATGTGTTATAAATACTATCAGGCCGATACCAGCAAAAAATGGTGCATCTGATATCGGAGAAAACATATCAGATATTGACTCCTATAACAAATGGCAAAGACTGGAACTGAATTTGGAAATGTTATTTATTTTTGGAACTGGTAATGTTTACATATTAAAGATACTTGACTGTTTTTTCTTTTATTAGGATTGATTATTATATTTATACTTTATGCTGTATTAATTAGATTTACAATATAAGTGATTTTATGTGAAAAAGTTTTACCTTTGAAGTGCTTCAGTTAAATAAAATTTTAGAGCTTAGTAGTTTAAAATGAAAGATGGGTTTCAGGTATTTGTTTCAAGGTTTCAGTATTGATATCGGAAAAGAAAAAGTGGCATCATGCCATCTCTAGTTATAACGCATCATATAGCATATTCATAGAAAATAGTTACAATTTAGTGATTTGCTCTAAGATGTTTATTCATTGTTTGCTGTAAAGCAAAGATGCCTTCAAAAAATAATGAAATGAAACTTTTCTCCATGTAAAATATTGATTATAAAAGGTAATAAACTTACTAACTAATAAAAGAACTTCATACAGTGTTATAAGAAAATAAGAAAATCAGCAGGTGGCTTGTTTTTCCAGCCACCTCGGACAACCTGCCACTGTTATTTAATAACATACAAATATTTAACATTAAATGTTCTCTTTTTGAGTCACACAGTAATGCAGAAATTTTAGCATCTATGGAAGGATGTAGCTGCTATAATGTAAGTGAGAACAGGAACTTCTTTTGTGGGTGTTCCACAACATTAAATGTAACTATAAATGGATAGAAAGTATGCTATATCATTCTTTTAATGAATAAAAAATGCAATACTTGGCAGACTGCTGTGGTATAAGAGGAATAAATCAGTAACTCCACTCCAATGCTGATTATTTTTCTATAACAACATGACACGAAGTGGTTTACTGCTTACATACAGTATATTGTATGTAAATTGACACTGCAAATCAGATTCATCTTAGAGAACCTGCCACAAATCTGTTTGTACTGGGATATATATATTCTATCTACAAAGAAATTTAGTGTATGATGATATTTTAATTTCTCATTTAACTGAAAATAAAACTTTTCTAAACTCTAGCTGCATTTCTGTTCACTAATTTTCTCATTGCAGTTGTTCTTGACCTTCATTACATCCCTTAGCTCCAACTGTACCAGAGGGGGTTAATGAGGGAACTGAGCTGTGTGATAGCATCTCAGAGAAGAAAATACACTCCCACCTTACCACACTGTATATTTGCTTTGCAAACACACACACACACACACACACACACAGAGTGTCATTAGGAGAACACCTGACATAACATTTGGTGCTTGGCATTGAGGTGAGCAGCCCATTTGTAACACGCACATACACAAAAAGTCTTACCCCCCCCAACACACACACACACACACATTTAGAGCTACACATACTGTCGGTACAACTCAGACACACAATCTTTCTCGTCCTCGGGAGAAAAAGTCTGTTTCCATGACAACGGGAGGATGAAGGGCACAGGAGCACCATCCCAAAAATCGCACACTGGATTGGCACTTTAATTTACAGCATTACACATGGGATGGCAACACTGCAACACTGTCTGAATCACAATGTTTTGAATGACATTTAATTTAATTTGACTGTAAATACTCTCGTTCTTTGCATAAAGCATTAAAAAAAAAATCCTGAGACCACCGTGAAAGCTTAGTATCATACCTTTATTCTTAAACAATCTCTAACATCATTCTTCTTAATATCAATGCATATTTTTTGTACATCTCATAATAATTCATAATGCATATTAATATTTATATGATAGTGTTTCGGTAAGGTGAAAACATCTGCAAACGTGAAAAATAAAGTTCTGTTTTTACACAGCAAAAAATAAAGAAAGAAAATGAAAAAAAAAAAAACAAACAAAAAAAAAACACAAAACCCCACAGTTTTGTTAAAGCCTCTTCCTCACCTTTCAGGAACTGTCTAGAGAGAGTTACTTGCTCATATTTCATGTTCTCCAAATCCCACCCCCCAAAACACACACACACACACACACACACACACACATAATCCCCCATGTCTACTCTAGGTTAAGAAGAAACACAGCATTCCTGATTCATGCGTTTTGAGTCCTTTGCAAAAAATGTTTTCGTCACCTCTTTGCGGCAGACTCTCGGGTTCAGCTCTCACTGCTGCCCCTAGTGGAAGACTGGTGAATAGCGCACGGAGCTTTCTCAAACTGAGAAACTTTTTTCGCTGGAACTGAGCTTGTTTGTGACACCCAAACAACCCCTTCCACCCCACCCCCATCCACACCTACAGCCTACAGGCCAGTCTTTGTGCTTTGGCCCAGACAGGGCGAGTGGGGTGGCAAAAAATTGCTAGACCTTTTTAGACTAGGGCTTCCTGAGTTGGAGAATGCTTGGGAGAAGAGGTATTTCGCCGTCGGTTGAGGCATATGCTGGCTCAGCGAAGTTTTATTATTTTTTTCTCCAGCTCAGAAGTACTCATCTGGGATTAGGAGAATTCTAGGAAGAATTGGGAATGAAATCCAAATTGTGGCTATTTACAGACAGGTGTCCTTGCATTAAAACGTTGTTGAGTTTGTTCCAGGTTGAAGCAGGCAGAGAGCAGCATCTCACGCAAATCTGCACTCAAATCAAAATGATTTTGCGAAGAAAATATGGACAGTAGCTCTTCGTGGAATGAATAAACAAACAAACAAACGTGATGCCTGCAGCTGAAGCCGTCTCACAAGCTAGCTGCGACCCTGCTTTTGCGTCCAGGAAGACCAAAAAAACACCCCAAAGTCCTCCTCATAACCTGCAGACCAATTTTTAAGTACAATTATAATACAGTCATAAACTGACACCACTGTAGATTCATATAGGTTCACTTCAGTAAAAGTGCATTCAATGATAAGCAAGTTAAATAATAATCATAATAATAATAATAATAATAATAATAATAATAATAATGAGATTTGTTTAAACATGTGCAGTCTGGATAAAAACCAGGAGAATAAATGGAGAAAGAGAAGATATTATTGTCTTCAATACCAATAATACACGAGGAGGTGGAAAAGCATTCAGCGATTATCCTAACACACGAGAGAGCTTTAAAGCTCGCTTTTCTTTACACAGTATTAATTCAAAACAATTCTTGACTCATGACTCGATCGACTTACTGCCCTGTCATCATTGCATAAAATGTGAGTTTGAGTCCTGATTTGTGGCTTTACGTTTGTAGCTTCGAGCCCCTCCACCTCCTCCGATGTCGTCTAACAATTTTCACAGGCAAGACTTCGTCGTATCGGTTGAGCGTGAGTTCTGTGGTGTTTTTCCGAAGGCTTGTTCTTTTCAGCGGGCGATGCGTGTGTGTTTCTGTGTGTGTGTGATTATTTTTTGCATGTCCAGGTCCTGCTATGTAGAGTTCTGGTTCACCGCTTTGCCTCCGTTCATGGCCGGAGTTCCTGAGCTTTTCCTGGAGCGATGCTTCTCTTCGATCTCGTGCAGCGAAGGCTCCCGGTACATGCAGACTGCGGATCAAACAAGACAGAACTATCAGGGAATAGTTTGTTTTTTCAGTTCTTTGTTAAAGCACAAAAAATAGAATGGGATATTTAAGTAATATCTGTAAAGGGTCCACTATGGATCCTTGATTCTGATTGGTCAGAAAGTGTTGATTAATTTTCTATAACAGCAGCTCTGACGGTAGTGCAGCTGCAAATCACAGGTTTATATTAAGGTGCTTGTTGTAATACATTATCATTTCTATAGTAACAGCTCATCCACAGGGACTTATACAGTGGATACTCCACATAACCGGATTTAAAAATGTATATAATCCTCGATATGGTGAATTTTTCTATAAGGAAATTTATGGAAGGAGTCTCCAGTGTCAGCGCTTTGTAACAGTCAGACACCTTCAGGACAGAGGAGTTTCCACTTTGTGGTTTCTCAGTAACATGACATGTTTTATTGTCTGATTAACCTAAGAGAGGCTGACGAGGGAACGACTGTTTATAGCTGCTATAACGTAAATGAGAAGAGGAACTTCTTTGTTTCAGATCACAACATCCACAACATCAAATGTAACTATAAACCATTAAAAAGCATTAAGTGTAGTTCAATAACAAATTAAAAATTAAAATAAGGAGATGCAATGGTCGCAAGCTAGACTATGATTTTTTTTTCTATAAAACTGGAGAAAGCGACACAAAAAGAGTTAATGTTTTGCAACTTTTTCTTTCTCTCTTTGAGCCTAAGTTGGTGCAATAGAACTGTTTCTTCTAGACACACCTCCATATTGATGAACTTTGGGACAACTGGACAAATTTTTTGATAATCGATAATAAGAACCAAATTTAAAAAGCTTCTTTGTGATCAGCACCAGAGGTGACATCATTCATGGGTGTGGCTTTACTATAGCTTTCAGTGCAGCAGCTGAAGAAGAGCATAAATGTAGCTGAGCTTTTATTTAGTATGCTTGACAGCTAGGAGTGTGAGTACCTTCAATAGGCCTGGGGAGGAAGTGTGAGGAGGGCTTGGTTTTCTTCACACGATTGCCCTTCATGACTTGGCCGTCTTTCGTAAGGCCCAAAAACCAGGCCCGGCCCGACTCCTGCTGCCGGTACATGGTGGATGAGTAGATGACATAGTAGTTCTCAAACACAGACTCCTTGAATTTACACTCCGGAGTGAACATTTCCTGCAGAGCATAAAAAAATGAGTTAGTTTTCTGGCTGTGGGTGGAGGTGATGGAGGGGGAAAGAGAAAGAGCGAGAGAGAGGAAGAAAGGGCAAAGATCCCAGAGGGAACTCCAAGCTGGACGATGGCCTGGCATGTGTGATCAGTAGGGGTTAGACAGGACCTGTGTGTGTGTGTGTGTGTGTGTGTGTGTGTGTGTGTGGCTGTCAGGCAGCAGATGTCGTAGGTCTCGAATGTGTCTTGTTCTGCAATGTTGGTTTAGAGGACATGAGGTAAGGATGATAAACCCAAAGCCTTCCATCTGACCACACACACACACACACACACACACACACATACACACACACACAGACTAAAAGAAAATAAGCACAATCAGCTTTTTGAGGCAGTTTTGCATCAGCATTTCCATGGACGTGATATTTCTACATCCATCATTACTTGACCATAATGAAATTATTATTAGGCAAGTTTAGCTAGGTAGCTGGTTTTGTTAGCCAGAACACACACATGCTGAGGTGAAACTCATTCTGCATGGGCAACATGCTAGCTTGAGAGTATCCAGAACCGCTAGTTTTTCTATCAAGTCACTGGGAAAGAGAACATCCTTACTCTTACGGCTTATTCAGTAGCTAGCCTGCTTACTAATCGACCAGTTAGCAGCTTGAAAGCATCTGACAGAACATTAAACAAATTTGACCTTTTGTTATAAAACAGTAGCTACGTTTACATGGACACTTTTTGTTTCAATCGGAATGAAATCAATCAGATTGATTAATCCGATCGCAGTGTTTACAAGAACGCTGAATAAAGTAATCGGGTTGATATGCGCGTTTATATGACAGAATCGGGTTTGATCTTCTGACATGCGCACAGTGCACGATTACACGTTTCCCGCCGTTCCAACATGCAGATACTAGCAGCCATTCTCTTGCCATTGCTTCTTTTTTTCTTTTTAAAAAAACGGACTTAACATTTGCCTATTTCAGCTGCTAATTAGAAGACGACGAGCGCGTGATGTTTTGTGCGGTACTGCGTGTATTTATCAAGCAATTAAAATGCCCCTTCCCGAGCCCAGAACAAGGCGTCTGTGGCTGAGGGTCCGAAGCAAGGACCGGTGGGACAACGTCGTCTTGCACCACTTCACAGACGAGGAGAGGAAGGAGAATTGTAGGATGACACGACAGTCATTTATGATACTATGCTCCATGGTGGAGGGGAACATGGCACCTGGTGAGGCTACGGTCAGAGCCCCAATACCGCTGACAGCCGTGCGTCATACGTCATTACGTGATTTGTACGTCATTGCACATGCGCAGAACTATCTGGTTTCATTTTCAACCCGATGAAGTGTTTATATGTCCTCTCCATCGGATTAGAAAAGGTTTAAACCACCCCTTAAGATCCGAATGAAATTTTAATCGGTTTTGGCCAATTCATTCCGATTGACGTGTTTACATGTGACTTTTTAGATCTGATTGTGCTTCTAGTCCAATTACGATCGGATTATTAGTGTCCATGTAAACGTAGCTAGTGACTATTATGTCTTTATAAAAGGGTTCAGTATTTTTTTTTAATGACCTGTAGTGTCTAAAATTAAACTAGTGAATAATGCTGATAAGATGGCTTGCATGAAGGGTGTGTAGGAAACCAAACTTAGTTGGACAATAGGTTAAAATCTATTCTTGTACCAGTTGTTTAATTCCGCCTTTATAAAGATTAAATATAAATGACAAAAACTGCAGAAAAGCCATGTGTTCTGGAGATTTGGATGAACAAAAAGCAAAAATAAGCTCTGGATGCGATACACAAATATTTTAAACTAGTTATTTACATAATTATCTAATCATTTAGATAAGCACCAGCTCTGTTTTCATCATGCTTGGGTAATATTTCTGATTTCTGAAGACATGTTGGCCTTTTTCTTTCACTGTATTTCTGACCAAAGAAGGAAAGAGTTGCAAAGCAAACCAAACAGCAAAAGAAACAAAAGTAGGAATTTTGCTCTGGTTCTGACTTGACAACCAGACTGGAGGGTGTGTAGGTTTATTTATGACACCTTTGGGGCTGATCTTCTCTTTGGTCTCTGCTTTCATTGTTCATTGTGCTTTCATTTTTTGTGTTTACACTCCTGGGTAAATGATGCAAATCCAAATCACTATTCACTAATGGTACTCATGCACTTTAATAAGACAGGAAGGTCCGTGGAAGCCGGCTTTAATATTTTAGATTAAAAGGCTGTCTTGGTAGAAAGTCAACTTTCTTTGTTTAGTGCACAGGTTCCCAACCTGGGTCCTGGAAAACCTCCTGCCCTGCAGATTCAACTAATCAGCTAATAACAGCTCATCCTGATTTGATGGGGATGTGATAGAGCAGGGAAATCACTAAAATGCACAGGACAGGAGCTTCTCCAGGACCCGGGATGGGAACCTGTGGTGTAGAGGTGGATTTCAATTACTGTCAGGAATTCCTCCTCTGAAGCGTACGGTGTGGTTCTACTTTTGTTTTTGCTTCGTTTTGAGTTCATGTCATGTGCTTTTGTTTTAGCCGTGTGCCTCTGTTCTGGTTTCAGTCTTGTCTCCACCCTGTGTTATCATTGGTTTATTTCCCAAATGTGTGCACCTGTTCTGTGTTGGACCCTTAATGAGTTTGTCCATTTATACCCTGCTATTTCTATCTCTCATTTAACCATGCTATTCATCCCGTTAAGTTCTGAGCCTTCTTTCTTGTTTCCGTGTTCCCTGGTTTTGATCCTCAACTGTTCTCGTGTTCTGAATATGAATTATACCTGTTTAATGGTGCTTGCCCTATGCTACGGATAATGATACTGATATGTGGATTGCCCCTAATAAATATCACGCAGATTTTACGCACGTTACCACTAATTCCTTTAACAGGTCCAGTACATTAGATTCAATGTGTACTTAATGAAATGATTAAGTCTCATATCCCAGTAGTAACATTTACATAATCAGTATGATGTTGATTAAATTCCTGACCATTCTTTTTCAAGCTAATGTGTTAGAACAATGGAATTTCAGTGAAGAACAGAAGGGAAGAAAAAAACAATCTGCAGTGTTTGCTCAGTAATGGAAGTGTGATGAATTACATTTTTCATCTAGCGCAGCCTCTCAGGCGCAGTCTGGGAGGTACAGAGCCGAGGACAACCGAAAATTGCTTTAATTCAAATTCCTCTCGGAGCTGAATGAAGGACAAAGAGCCTGTTTGTGAAACAAGGCTTTTCCCTTACACACTTTAAGATGTTTATGTTAGGATACATGGGTTAAAGAGAACAAAAAGCAATTCTGAAATCATAAGCAAGGACAAAAAATGCAATTTTGGACTGTAACTGATTCTCTGTGACATTTCATTTCATATTTTATTTGTCCTGAGGTTCGTACTGTTGACATATTTCCATTAACAGGTTGTCATGGTGGAACGTGCTGGGTTACTTTACTTATTTTTCAGCAAATCATCTTCAATATACATCACACTTTAACAAGAACATTTATTTGGATTCAAATTTAGTACACAACTCAGAGTGCAGGATGACTCATCAATATTTTTTCCATTTTTGTGGAAATAGGTGTAATCTATGGATGAAATGTTTGTATTGTTTTGTTATAATCAAATATATGAGCGTCCATAACAGCATAAGTCACGTATGAACAGCTCATTGGCACTTAAGTAATAAAATACAACAAGGAGGATGGCCTGACGATTACAATCTTTTTTTTAAACTAATGTATGTAATTCTTTGTTAAATTAAAAAAGGTTTATTTTAATCCATTTATTATTAGCCTTAGATTATGTGGAGTGTCCACCATATAAGTGTGTTACTATAGAAACGATAACGGATTAGAACGAGTGCATTAATATAAACCTATAATTTCAATTCTAGTCAAATACTGTCAGAGTTATAGAAAATTAATCCATGATCTGAGATTCGAGACTTCATCAGCGCTGTGGTATAAGCAGTGAGAAAGTAGCACAATGGAAGAATTGGGCAGAAAAGATAGGAACTGAAACCAGCAATTTCACGAGAATGGCTTGAGGAATTCATAATCCTGACAAATGAGAGGGAGGGAGAATGCACGGTGACAGTAGGGTCGACTATGGCATAGAGATGAGACGGGTACAAAACCCTGAAGTGTTTGGCTTTGAGAGACTCAGAACAAAGATAAATGGATGTGAATTTAACGGGACAGCTCTGCTTAAGCTAGACGAATCGTTTATTGCCGAAATCTGTCTGACAGGACGTTATTATTCCAAAGGCAGGGCCAGGGCAGACTGCAAACACACCAATGCTGTCTAGACAGTCATTTCAATTACACTGAAAGTCTCCGAAGGACACGGTTCTGCCTCTGTGACCGAATGTGGACTAGAAGACTAGAACATTCCCTCATGCAAGCTTCAATAACTGCAGGTAAATCAGGAGGACTTATTTAATCTTCCACTGTGCACTAAAGGACAAAATAATAAATGAGACAGTTTTAATCAAAGAGCTGGTGTCTGATATTAAGTGGATGTTGTTTACTAATGGGGTTGTGGATGCAAAAATCAATGACCTGGCCCCGGCAAAAGGCTTTCTATCTCACAGGTATTGATCCGTCAAGATTATTGGGAAAGCATGGAATTAAAAGAAGAGTTCAGCATTTTACTTAGCTTAATTGCTACCAACCATGTCGGTAATGCATGTGATGTATGTGATTAGCACTAAGAAAAGAACAGAAATTCACTAATAATGGAAGTTTTTATTATGGAAGGACAATGCTTTCATGATGAAAGATTTCAGCCAAATTTATTTGTAAAGATCTAAATCATTTCATTCAGCCTTTCAGAAATGGGACTACTTTATCACAGGGAAGAATCTGTGGTCATGTAGCTGTGATGGTGGATGGATACCACAAAACCTTTCAGAAAGCGGAAGTACCTGGTACTACTTTTTACTTTTGACCTAGTGACCTGGAACTACCTCTTCCTTTTTATCTGGGACTATTTTTTAATTTTTTACTCAGAACTACTTTTTACATTTTACCCAAGTTACTTTTTTACTTTTTCCGTGGAACTACTTTTAACTCTTTAACCAGGAGTACTTTTTAGTTTTTGCCTGCAACTGCTTTTTTACTCTTTACCCAGAACTATTTTTTTTTAATTTTTATCTGAAACAAATGTGCTGGTGTCGTTCGAAAGCTACTGAAGAGCTCTTTTTAACGACTATAATGTGGTTGTGTAACCATATAACCTGTAATGCGTGTCTGTTGTTGTGATCCGGAGTCATCGGTCACTTCACAAGTGCAGATGATTCCAAATAATGGCGCAGGCTCCCCGCAAAAGAATGCGATCATGTGACCAGCGTGCTCTCTCTATGTTTTTACTCTGTGGGTTGCACATATTGGGACCTCTGGTGGTCAAACAGTGCAATTGCATTAGACACATAATTAACAGAATGACGATTTCCACAAAGTGAATCACACATTTCCACGATGCACATCGTTACATTTTTGCACGGCGACACATCATGTCCTTACATTTTACCCAGAACTACTTTTAACTTTTTACCCAGAACTACTTCTTCCTTTTACCTGGAACTACGTATTACTTTTTATTTAGAACTACTTTTAGTTTTTGGCAGGGATTTTTTTTTTATTCTTTACCTAGAATTAATTTTTACTTTTTACCTGGAACTACGTTTATACTTTTTACTGAACTACTGCTTATGTTTTATCTGAAACTATTTTTTACTTTTTACCTGGAACTACTTTTAACTTTTTTCCCTTCGTATTTAACATTTGGATAAAACTCCATAAGAAAACCATCGCTAAGCCTTTCACTCATGTCTGTCTCATAATAAATCCATTATCTTAGAGTAACAGTTTTGAATTTTTGTTAGACACATAGTTAAAACACAGACAGAATTCAGTATCTGCCCTCAGACTTCCATTAGCTAGAACAGGATTTCTGTTCTTTTCACACATACACTAGAGACATCGTAGACAAAGAGTAGGTTAAAAATGTTGGACTGTTCCTTTAAACACAGGCTGAAAAAAAAAATCAGCCAGTCATTTCCTACTTGAGGCACTTTTATAGCGCTTTTAGTTCTTGATGGTGAGTGCGGCTGTGTGTCAGTCTTGCTGCAATTGGATTTCATTAGCTTTAAGATAATTAACCCTAAGAGCAGAGTTGCTGAGATGTAGATCTGGCATTCAGAATGAGTTGTGTTTGTGTGTGTGTGTGTGTGTGTGTGTGTGTGTGAGAGAGAGAGAGAGAGAAAGAGAGTAGAAGCTCTGGCCAACAGGAATCCCCGTCTATCTCGTATCGACGTTTCTTTCTGCAACACGGCAATGCAGAACAACAGCGTTAACCATCAATGACTACTGAAGGAAAGAGGAAGTGCTTTCGTCCATACATAAATGTGTTTTGTGCTAGCCTCAGAGAGGCATGTAATTAGCACACTAGCTGTAAGTTCACCATCTACCGAAAGGAAAAATGGAGAGGGAGGTGTGTGTGTGTGTGTGTGTGTGTGTGCGAGCGGGTGCGTGTGCTGGAATGCATTTTAATCAGTTATGAGCACGCATATGAGATGAAGCTGTGTAAATGAGAGCGTATAGAGGCTTGTTCTTCATGTTTCTGAGTGGCTTTGATGTATGGCAGAAGGTGCACTTGTGCTTAGTCAAAGATAGAGGAATTTAAAGTGGAGAGAGAGTGTGTGAGAGAGGGAGAGAGAGAAAGAGGGAGGGAGAGAGAGAGAGAGAGAGAGAGAGAGGGAGTTGGGATTACCGCTGTGCAACAAAGTAGGACACATCAAGTCTGTTATAAATAATGGAGGAGAACTCCGTAGCCGAGTACGGAAACCCCACACATTCCTGCTCTTAGTGCTGCAAAACGACATCACGCAAACACCTCTAATGGTCACGCCGAACACCGCAGTGATGAACAACAAATTCTACCTCTAGCGCTTTAATAAAATCAAATCTAATATCGATTAGATCACATTAGAGGTGTGTGTCAGGACAACAAAAGTCACATTTTTACTCACGTGGACACAGGGTGTCAGATACGAAGCTCGCAGGACAAAGAAAGGCCACGTTCATTCCCTTACAGAAAATTCACGTGAACGCTTCACGTGTTGTGTAGCGCATGAGTTTATAGTCTCACACATGATGTTTACACAATTCATTTATTGTTATGCTACATTTTCAAATGTAGGGCATGTGGTTTCATTTATCACATGATTTTTGGTTTAAATTTAGTTTTAAATTACACTAAAAATAGAGAACTGTGCATGAAAAGACACTATGCAGAAAAATTAAACTGATCATTAGGAAGTCGAAACCGTTGTTGCACTGCAAAAAAATGACATCTTAGCATGAAAATATCTTGAATACAATCAAATTGATCTAGTATTTCCTAGATTATAATTTAAAAAATTTATGATTATTAGACCTATTTTCTAGTTTCTCATTTTTTACTTATTTCAAGTTTTATATTTTCTTATTCTATTGGCAGATCATTTTGCTTCTAGAACTAAATGCTTTAAATGAGCAAATTTATCTGCCAGTAGAACAAGCTTGAAATTAGTAAAAATGTCTAGAAGTAGGTTTAATATCTTATATTTGCTTTACTGTTATATACATAATAGGAAATTCTAAATGAATGTACTATATTCAAGATATTTTCATTTGCAAAGATGTCATTTTTTTTTTAGCAGTGTGATTGTCATTGTATATTGAAATTGCAGTGAAGTGAAGCATTTCTCATCCAGGCTCTCGTTTATTTTTCTATAAGGACCAGCAAAAAATTGTGCGCAGATAATTCTCTGCATGAATTTATTGTACTACGAGAGATATATATTCGCCAGATTAAAAAATACATTACTTATATTGCAATATAGATTAATTCATTTGTAAGTGCTGTAGCCTGGTCAGGGTCACGGTGGATCCGGAGTCTATCCCGGGAATACTGGGAGCGAGGAGGAAATACACTCAGGATAGGATGCCAGTCTGTCACAAGGCACCACACACACCATTATTCACACACTTAGGGGCAATTTACTGTCAGTAATCCATCTCCCAGCATGTTTTTGGGATGTGGGAGAAAACCGGAGAACACAGAGGAAAACCAGGACATGGAGAGAACTTACGAAATTCCACACAGACAGTAACCTGAGCTCAGGATTAAACCGGGGACATTGGAGCTGAGAAGCGTCGACGTTACCGACTGCACTATTTGCATATATACTAAAAAAATAATTTGAAACATGTTGCTTTTCCATATGGGAATGTAAGGAAGTGCTGGTTTGTTTCCGCTCTGGAAAACTGAATCCACAGCTGTAACAAAATAAAGATCACCTAAATAAGTGATATGTGTCTAAAAGTTTAGTCCTGCTTTTAGAGGACACTCTGTAGAAGTTTGTCATTTAGTATGAAGAAAGCACACACTGCTCATTGGCAGTAAGATTTATGGCTATCTGAGCCTTGCATCTGTTGCAGGCTGCATGGGCCAAGCACCTGGTGTGTAACCTATTTACAGGCTTAAAGCAATTATTAGCAGAAGATTGTGGTTATTCCGGAGAGTCACAACACAACCTCCGAGGCTTTGCCTCTAACTAATCATGTTCCTTAAATGGCTAATTGCTGAATTAGAATGAATAAAGGGCATTATTAAAACATTTTGCTGGATGCAGGAAATGTTTTTATTGATTGGGAATCTAAGCTTCTAGCATTTTTATCTGTACTGTGTACATTTATTTGTAGTGTTGATTAGGACCATGCCTTCAACTAGAGGTAGGTGATATGATAAAACAATATCATATTCACAATACATCAAGACATTTTCGCAATACACAATGTCACCACAAAGTCAGCAAAAATATTAGAAAGTCAGAAAAAATATTAAACATTTTAATGATATTTTATTATACACAAATAGACTTTAAGGAATAAAAGAAAATAGTTGGTTTGAAAATAAATAGTGGAGACGTTCAGGTTTATAACAGTCATTGTGTCACAGCACTGTAAAATTCTCCATTCTGATTGGTCAGAAGGTGAATAATTTTCTATAACAGCAGCTCTGAACAGTAGTGCAGCTGCAAATCACAGTTATATTAATGCGCTCGTTCCAACACTTATTGTTTCTATAGTAACAGCTTGCCCAGGGACTGTACAGCAGACGCTGCACATAAACGGGTTAAACAAATGTGTGTAATGGTTAATATGGTGAAGTTTTCTGTAAAGAGTCTCCAGTGTCAGTGCTTTGTAACAGTCAGAGAAAAAACTTTAACATCAAGTTTTGTGACATCTTTAGGACAGAGGAGTTTACGCTTTACGGTTTCTCAGAAACATGCAGTTGCAAAGCTGCGTTTTTGACTTATTAACTTCAATAGAGAGAAAAAAGAGAGACTGATGAGGGAAAGACGTAATGTAAGTGATAACATGAACTTGTTTTGCAGATGATCCACAACATTAAATGTAACTCTAAGTGGATAAAAAGAATGAGTTGTTTTTTAATAAATAAAATTGTATGTTGGCAAGTTGCTGTGGTATAAGAGGAATAAAAAGCTCAAATAATCAACACTGGGGTAGTAAGTCTGACTCTGTTTCATCACACGACCCAGTTGTTGATTATTTTCCTATAAAAGCACGTCTTGTTTTGTTGCTTAGTTCTCTCACAGCTATGAAAATTAATCCAGACGTGGTGGGATCAAAGTTCTCGAAGACGAGAGACGAGTTTCATCATTAGCGCAGGGAGAAGACCAGCCAATCCTCGTCCGTGCTCTCGGAGTGAGGAGCTCCCAGGACGTCTCCAGAGGAGCAAACATAATAAGCGAGATCAGAGCAGAAAAACTTTCCCGAGTAATTACACTCTGAAGGACGAAAACCAACATCTCCACACAGCAAAGTTGGAAACCCTGTCCTGACAGATAGCTGTGAAAGAGTAGCACCACGGTACATCAGGGTGCCGAGGAATCCACACGGCTCAGCACTGATGTCTCCTAACATTGCCGAGAACTTCTCTGACCACGTTTTAATTAAACACTTCATCTTCAAATAGAGATCAGACGCTTAATGGGGGTTATTACCATTTGTCAGCAGAATTTTTATGCATCACGGGTCACCACATCAACACGGCACTAATCAGATCCCTTCCTTAGGATGTTAAATGAATTTGAATTATCCAAAGTACGGAGGAGGAGATGATGAAAACTACCCGTGTGGAAAGAACGTGGGCCGCTGAAGTAACCTCTAAAGAGGAGCCACACAAAAATTGATGTCCTGTTGGTGTGAAGCATAAAATCACAACAGTGCTCTACAAGCCCCAGAGGAGCAGCACTAATGGAAATATGGAGATGGACTAACCAAGCGGAAATGCAACTTTATAATCCAACTTTAAGCCTCCTCCTGAGCCATTCTTAATTTCAGCAATCCTTTTTTTTCTCCTGTGGGGTCAGTTAGTCTCTCTCTCTCTCTCTCTCTCTCTCTCTCATATCATGATTCCCTCATCAAAGCAGCTAAAACTTTGAAACTCACACTTCCTCTGAGACTCTGAGACACCATGTTCTTCTGAACTTTCTTGACACGCCAAGCGTTCGAGTCTGCTGCATAGGCATTCACACTCCCTATTGGCTGGTTTGTTACTTAGCAACGGGGAAGAAAGATACCTGACCTGCCACCCAGCAAGAACAGAACGAGTTTCGGTCTCAAGGAGACAAGGTCACAGATGGGCACGGGCGCAGCGGTGGGTCTCACCTCCACAGTGCCTTAGGGGGTCTCTGGGAGCTAAATAAAGCTGTTTCTTAGATGACCTGAAAATGTTATTCATGACTGAAATTTAAACTCAGATAATTATAACCTTAAAATACAAATCACGATCAATGAATACATGATGTTCTTATATATATTCATCATGAATTAAGACTTAATAATAGTGAAGGAAGATGAATCAATAAATCAAGTGGTTCAAATTATCCAATGATTCAGCTGATTTATTAGAAAATGACTGAGCCAGTTGCCGATACTGAGACACCTCGCTTAGTCACGATGACTAACACTGTGAAACTTTTTCCAAAGGTCTACATGTCATTAATACATTTACATGTAGATTATTCCGGCAAAATTAATATTGTTTTAAAATTAAATTTTGTGTTAAATTTTTTTAATTAGATTTTGGGTTTATTTTTTTAATTCTTAGTAATTTTCTGTTATATTAAATAAAGTTGAGGAAAATTGATGCCAAATCCAAATCAAATCATTCAACTGTTATTTGAGTGGGAAAAATTGTTTAAATTATACAAAATTAAAATGAAGTGATCTTTTTCTTTCTATATTTCACGGAAGCAACTGATTGCTCGACTTCATTTGCAGTAACTGAACAATTGTGTAAATTCTTTTAACTGTTGAGATGGTTACTCCTGTTCATGAAGGCTGATGTTCTCGCAAGGTTTTGGGTAAAAAGCAATAAAACCAGCAGGTCAAGAGCACATCTTACATCCATAAACATACAGAATGCACTCAAACATCTCCCAAAATAAATATTGCTGCACAGGCAATACTGAGAGTGAAGCATGTTCCAGCCTTCGAGTGCACAATAAGAGAAGAGGCTGTATTTCTGAGCACTTGCTATTTCAGAAAGAAACGAGCTAAGTGGCTTCTCATTAGCGTGAAGTGCTCCAGTCTCCTGCAACTCTGCCAAAAAACCCGAACAAGCAGAACATACACTCAATACTGCAAAGGCCAAACTGGAGCACCTTTATTAAAACATGTTGGAATATCTCGCCTGAGTCTGGTAATCAAACGCCCACCATTTTACGCAGGCTGCTATGAGAGAGGCTCAGTATTCAGAACGCTTCACTCTTTAGGGTCGATGTGTAAATACTGAAATGCCACTTCGATGTATGATGGTCCTGACACGGTTTATTGATTAATTTCCCATGGCACAAGGTCTATATGTGTTTTTAAGTGTTATTCAATGCTTATTAGTCATTTCTGAAGCGTCACCTTTCTCTTAGATCATTATTTTTTTTGTAAATCCTTAGTTATCATGCGAATACTGAAAAAAGGTGTTCATATATTCTCATGCTTTATATCATAAATTAATTCCCCTTATATTTTTCTGGCAAATTCCCTAAAAGGTGCAAGAAATACTACCTATAAAGAACTTAGTTCTTCCGGATGTTCCACAATGTTAAATGAAGCTATAAATGGATACCATAAAGTATAATGTGTCGTTCTTAGTTAATAAAAAAAGTGCAATCATTAGCAAACTGCTGTGGTATAAGAGGTATAAAACACCTTGGGATGTGCTGCTCTTGGAAAATATTCAACTTCAGAGTGGTAGCAGTAACTCAGCTTAATCACACCACACTTCATGAATTATTTTCCTATAAGAGTACAATACTGAATGCTGTATTCCTTACATACTGCCATATTCACTTCTCTCGGTCAGTTTTGTTGCTTTTTTCAGTTGAATCCTTATAATTTCTTCTAAACTGTTGTGTGCCATCTCTTCTGTTTGTAGCAAAATGTACATAAATTTACCACATTCAAAAGTTTTACGTGGTTTTCTTTTGTTTGCACGCCATAATTTGTTTCTTGTCTTCACAATATCGATCATTACAAAACCACATCCGATTGCGACTTCATTAGGTAACTGTGATGGATTGGCGTTTCTGGGACGTTTTAGACACGGTTTACTCCCCATATTGATCAAAGCATTCAACCCATAGCAACCCGTTAGCTATGTGAAATGAAATTACTCTGCTTCTCTCAGATAGTCCTTAACAGGATTAAGAATTTTGTGACTGACCATTATATAAGTCGTCGAGAGCTGTAGCTCACTGCGACACACTCACGAGTTTCAACCAGCGAGCGGCATGCGGAAGAGAGTGCATATGCCTGTCATCCACCATAACTCAGCAAGAGTCCACAGGGAGAAAGCTGGCTGGAGGAACGTTAACCCGTGATTTACCCAGACTGCACTGTTTGGTGCAGCAGAAACCTATGATATTGAATTAACCATAATGCACGTCTGTGAGTATGCAACACGGATTTATACATAAACTTCTCTAATGCTAATCAGATTCGGGACATGCTAATAGCAAAGGCATGAATGCACGGAGAGGTTAGTGAGGATGTGCACTCATCTGATGAATAATCAGGTGCTGTAGATTTGCAAGCTAATAAATAATTCACATGCAGGTGGATGAAGGAGAACAAGCAACACTCACCGAGCTGTAGAGAAAGCCTTCTCCATTCATGCCAATATAAAAGCCAGCCTTCACGCCCTGGATGGCCACCACCCTTAGTCCGACCGGGATGAGGTTAAAAAGGGCTAGAAACACAAACAGCAGGTGGAACGTTAGATAATTAGATGCTAGGAATAGTCCCCGCAAATAAGATGACACGGCTGACTCAGCAAATTCTAATACACTGATACAAGAGTATATATATATATATATATATATATAGGGAAGTTGGAAAGCTGTGATAAGTTATTGCTGGATCAGATAAGTCACCCTGAGTGAGGGCCAACGTGCACTTGTCCCCCGAGGTGATTCAATCTCATCTGATAGCAATCCATTTCTGTTGGACCAGGGCATAAATTCGCCTTAACAGGATATTATATCCTCAAAACACATCAATAAGTCCCAGCAAGAATGATTTTATTAAAATAGAGCAAGCCCATTCAAGGAAATCATCACCATCATCTAGATTTTTGACTGGGGTTTTAGTTAGAGGCTCTGATTTTAATTTTTTTTCTCTCTGACTTTAAGCTAATCTCATGAGAATTTTATATGACAAGTAAAAAAGATTAGGTTTAGGGACATGGCTAGAGTTTATACCTTTTCTCTTGTGTGATGCAGTTGGATTTATTATATTTTGTATGAATGAAGTCATAAGAAAAGGTACGAGTGCTCACCGTCTCAAGCCCTAACCTGAACCTTCATAATTTTTATATGAAATGACTAATGAAGAATTTTTTTTTAGACAAAATTTTGGAACAAAATGTACTCTTTCATTCATTCATTCATTCATTCATTCATCTTCATGATCTAGAGTCTATCCCAGGAATATTGGGCGCAAAGCAGGAATACACCCTGGATGGGACACCAGTCCATCGTAGGGCATCATGCACACGCTCATTCACACCTACGGGAAATTTAGAGTAGCCAATCCACCAGCATGTTTTTGGGAGGTAGAGGAAACTGAAGAACCCAGAGGAAACCCAAATGGATATGAAAAGAGCCAGCATAACACAGACAATAACCTGAGCTCAGGATCAATTCTTAAATACAAGTTCTTTCACCTTTAATCCAAAGGCATTGTTTACTCCAAAGGGATTTAAAAGTAAGGCATAATCAAGTGTAAATCTTAGCAGGTCGGGTAAAGAATTATTCTCTTTGGAATGTAAACTCACAACTTCTGATCACTAGTACACAAACGTATACACCAGGACCTATTTAGTGATCTGGACTCTGATAAGCCTTTTTATATCCTTTGAAAGCTCCCTTCTTATTCAATCCAAGGTGATTTTCTAAAGGAGAGGATGCACTTGATGGAAATACACTCGGTGCAGCTTGACTGCTCTGCAGCGACAAGGGCATCAGCAGGTAAATCCATGCAGGAGGGCTTCTGGAAAGTTCTGCAAGCACTGTGTATGCCTTGTTAAAAAGCTATTATGGTGGAAAGCATTACCTCTAAATTGAAGATTGATAACTTCTCAGGTTTTTGTAATTCGTGCTGAGAAACACAATCTACAGCTGTCCATTTTGGTTAGGACACCTTCCAATACAAGTTTTATTTCACTACATTGATGATGTTTTACTATAGAAAAACACTCCTCTATATAGATGGCTTAACTAAGCTCAGCTTAGACAAGAATATTTAGTCAATCCAATCCCAGTCATATACCCTACACAAAGCCCAGGATCTGTCGCACCTAGTGCTGGCAAAACCGTCTCAATTCAGGAAGGGATAACCATAATCTATTCTGACAAATCTGTTAGTAAGACAGCTCTGAAGTAAAAAAAAAAAAAGAGCTAGTGGCAGCTGCCGAGCCTCTTCAAAGAGACAGTCCGTCCTCAAACCCTGCCTCCCAGCTGGATCTTATCCATGCTGTCCAGACTCACAATCAGCAAAGCAGACTTGGCTGGGGACCATGAGAAACTTATATTAGTCGTGATTAATGACCGCAAACCTCTACAGTTCCATTAGCAGAGCAGTCAAGGTCACTGAATTGCTGGCATCTAAGGCAGATTGTGGAGCATTTAGTAACAGCCACAGTTCATTTTTTATTACATTTTCTGCCTGGGCTGAATTCTAAAATCAGACACAAACAGTGGTAAGTACACTGTTAATTAAATATCTGCTGGGTCTATATGGTGGTATCGCCGGGATCTATGAGGAAATTGATTGATGTGGACCACCAACATCCAAACAATCTGCACAAGAAGGCGTCTCTACTTGTCTGTCAATCATGTTGCCTGTCAATTCAAAAAGCCTCTGCAGTGTATTTTATTTTTGTATGTTTAATCTTTATTGCTGACCTCCCTGAGTTGTCCTTGCATTGTGACGTAACATGCACTCTCTCTTCAAAAGTAAAATACTGCTTGTCACAAATAGTATATCTGTGATGAAAGAAAGTTGATAGCATACTCCTGGGCAAAAAAAATGGGCCAAGCCCAAAATGGCAAAATAGTAAGCTTTTAATGGTCTTAACAACAAAGGTCAGGAAATTAGCAAGAATTAAACAAATAGATAAAGGAACTTAGTATGGGATAGCTTTTCCCTTTGATTTCCTTAAATGTTTAAGCCTTGTGGCCCTCGGTGAGCTGCATCACGTGTGGCAGATAATCAAATAATGACTAATCTTTTAAGAAAAAAAAAACATCCCATAAGATATTTTTGGAAAATTTTGAACACCCAGACATATGTTAGTTTGAATTTTAATCATTATCATGATTTTACCTTTGCGTACAAAAAGACTATATAAATGAATTTCCCTGTTTCTAGCTTTTCCACAAACAGTTCACTGCAGCGAAAGTAAACCAGCAAATGGTGGCACAGGAGCTCTCTGGAGTGCATTTGTTTAATACTTGCTAATTTTCTGACCAATTATTTGTTGTTAAGACCATTAAAAGCTTAATATTTGCCATTTTGGGCTTGGTCCATTTTTTTGTCCAGGAGTGTACACAATAGCTTGTCTAGGCAGTGCTTATGCATTTGTTTCAGAGGAGTGACCCACCTATTAGCTAGCATTCCCCAATCTCACCACAGCAATCAGGAAGGGTGAAGGCTAGCATGTGCTTCCTCTGAGATGCAATTAGCTAGCCAATGCCTCTTTTCAACCTGTTGCTCATGCTGCATCACAGGGCAGCAGAACACTCAGAGGAAAGCACCAACTTAAACATACATGACACACACAGACATCCACGATTGGCTAATGTTGCTCTGATTGACAGAAGAGAGAGTACGCCATCCCTCCCACTCAGACAGCACAGGCCATTTTGCTATCTTGGACTCCTGGTCAGGGATGGCTGTGATCTCTTCGGGATTCAACCTCTCCAACTCCCAGTGACAAGGTGACTGCTTTTCTATTGCGCAACTTGGGAGCCCTAAAACTGTTTTTTTTTTTTTTTTTTTGTCAAAAGAGAATTAGAATGGAGCAACTCTGTACACTAACTGAGGTCACCGCCTCCTGTGTACTAATTTAGTTACCTCACCCACTCATGGTTTTATTTCCTAATTCATGTGTATATAAACTCATGCATTCTACTCAGTAGTTGTGAAGTCTTGCCATTCCTCCATCGGAAGTATTCTTCACTGACATGTTTATTCTACAACCCTTGCTTTGTTTCTCGATATCACCTTTGGATTGAGCATCTCTGCAATTACTTGATTACAATGAGTTGTTGGGTTATCCTTTCAATAAAGTTCACATATATGAATACTCTCTCTCTTTCTCTCTGATTTTCAAAAGAGCCATAGTTGCTATTGTAGGTGTCATCATATACCTATTTATATAATAAAACTCAATTTGTGGTGGTTGTTGACGCTATCTCTTAACCAGAGTTATTATGTATCTTTTCTCTGCATCACACTAATTGGCTAAATCTCTCTGCTTTGCTCGAATCTGTATTTGTTTTCAGGAACGTACTAGCCAAGGTCTCATTTCATGCTAACAGGCAATGCAAATAACCCAATCAGTGTACCCACTCAGATCCTGAATTTCAGTTTGTAATAGACAAAAGGTAAAGCCCAAGTCCCCAGATGGTCTGATCTTGCATTAAACAGTTTGGTTTTCCAGTGTCATTTGAGACAATGATTTGCTTTCAAGATCTGATTTTCATTTAGAGTGCCAGCAATGCCAAGAAGGGCACATATAGTATGCAGAATGCATTGCTGCCCCTGAACTGCTGTCTGCTCTGACAGAAAGGCCATTTGAAAATTCATTACTTTTCTCATCATAACAATCAAGGGTTTAAGAGGTCAATTATTTCAAGGTGGAAGTAATCTATAATTCAGCTTATCCATTTCAATGATCAACATTGTTGCTTGGTCATGAATGCCAAAGTTCATCTACATTTGATTCTCGCTGCCTCATTCTCTTGCATTCTACAGCAAAGCTCTTCATATTGAGAATTATTCATAGTACAAATGGGTTGGGATATTTTTGGTTTTTGCTGGATGAATTATTTACTTTTTTCTCCGTGCTATGCAACTGTCTGAGAGGTGAATGTTTACAGTTCAGGAGATCTAAAGAATAGTTTGAGGATTTTCCACCATCTCCCTGCAGAACAAGCTTCATAGATCTTCACTTGACAGTTCAAGTTCTCAATCCTTGGTCTTTGTTTGATCAAACTAGTGATCCAATGTTTAAAAAAAACAAATTTACTCAATAAATAATTAAAAAGATATAACCTGCACAACACCACACCACTGTTTCGACACAATTTTTCCCCATCGTTTTAACCTAATTTGCGGAGTAGGGTTTTTTTTCTCACTTTTTCAAGTTACTGCTTAGATGCTACACATATCAGGTATCCTATCTGAAGGGAACTGGTCATATTCTGAAAATTCGATGAAGTGTCTCCACTTTACACCAAAGTCAGTTAGAGCAGCAGAGATTGCTTTGGTGACTCTGTAAAAGTATTTGTTGTCGACCTGGTCCCAAGGAGGAAATGCAGCTTTGAAATAGCAACAGAGACGGAGATGAATCCTCAACAGTACAAATGTTCTTGGTGTGAAGGTTGTGCCTTCGCTACGTTCCTGAGGGAATCCACATTCTCTTACTGTTGTAACTATGATGAATAGGCTCTTCATTATTAGAAGAACCATGTCTAATATATAGGTAGGCTTTTCTCTTCGAAATGACATCCCAAAAGACCCTTTTTTACTTTCCATCTATTTCTGCCGTATGGTATTTCCCAAGGGAATGCTTCCATGAGGAAATGGCCATTTTGTGCATGTCTGTATTGCCCTCCTTGAGGTTAGCACTTGGGTTAGAGGTGAGAGTCCTCAGAGGAAGGATGACTCATCTTTCAGAATGAAGGTCCCAGGCAGCAAAGGATTGAATTGAGTGAATCTTGTTTTTTTTTTCACTGAGTCATTTATTAGGATTTATGTTCAAGCATGTTATCTGCTTTCAATTTTGCTAACTCTCCAATCAAAAACAAGCACTCAACAACCCCCCGTGCAGTGTTTCCTCCAAACACCAAACATGCTGGACAGAAAATCTGTAACGTTCATTCAAAGCAAAAAAAAAAAAAAAGTAAACATACAGTTCTGTCCTCTGTCCATTTGTGTAATTTGTACTTTGATTGGACAATGTGTGGTTACTCTATCTACTATTAGTTTCTACACCAAAGGCATTTATGGGCCATTCTGTGTGTTTTTCTAATGACCATTTGGAGTGTTGTCGATTCCAAAAGTCCAAAATAATCCTCCTTAAGATATTTGTTAACAGCAAATAATCTGATGCTAAAAATAAAACCTTATATTGATGTTTATACATCAGGGTATTAGCAAATGACAACCGACAAACTCTACATTTGATCAACCACTTGGTGTGATCATGGGAAACTGAAAGTGATTCCTAGAGCCCTGAGTAGAAATGGGGATGAAAGAAAATTATCCAGGATCATTTTTAAATTCTTATTGGTGCACCCAGGTGTGATAGATACCCGAGAAAGGTTGTACTCACTGTAGTCGCTGTTCTCGTCCTTGCTGCCATCAATGGTTCCATCCGGCTGCATCTGCAGGTAGAAGCCCTGCTGGCTGAATAGCCGGGTCACAATCCCTTTCAGCTGCGGCTCTGAAGAGAAAATAATAAAAGAGAAGCACCCCAGCACAAACCCACATTTAACGTCAGACTCCACTCCTAAATGCATTACATCACGTTTTAGGTTTATGTGAAAGGGAGAGTTTGAAGTGTGGGGGCTTACTTTCTATGACTATACAGGATATCATTGAATTTCGCTGGGTATTCCCATATCAGGGCCTTGTTTGTCATTCATTCAGGATACTAGGAGAACACCTGCTGCAATGACTGGTGTTTCCTGATGGAGATGACTGGGAGGTGTGATTAAAATGGTTGAGCTGGGAGATGGGGTTGTGGGGAGTGAAAGGTACCATGGGAGTGACTTAGCAGGCATGCGAAGAAGTCCCATAGCCTTAGAGGATGGCCAAGATCAGAGAAATTTGAGGAGGAAAAAAAAAAAAAGCTCAGCCATTCATCACTGACTCCATCTATCCGGTGGAGATGGAGACGTGTCGGACAGGTGGAAAGGGCTATCAATCATTTCAATGAGCCCATCAGGAGTGGCAATGAAACTACAATTCCATAAATAAAAGGCACCTCAGAGGAAATGACCCTAACCTGAGGACAAAGTGACAGTCTTTATGGTGTTTGTGTGAGATTTGGGTGTGTTTGTGTGTGGGAATGATTTGTCCTCATCCCTAATCCGTGATTTCCATGTTTTGTCGGATGTTTCAGTATGTGTGTACTGTGCATCATGTCTAATGTTTAATGTAGCCCCAATGCATAAACAGACACTTATATTTGGGTACGACATGGTGGCAGATGGTGTTATGGTTATGAAATGGTGAATGATCACCTCCACTACTGAAGTCACCAGAAAACATGACAACATCAGCACACGGCACATTCCCCACTGGGAAGCCCTCACGGCGAAACTCTTTACAAAACGACGTTACAGAAATGCAGGATAGAACATACGAGAACCAGGGGCAAAAGAAATAAAAAAATGAAGGAGAAGTTGCACACAGAAAAGATGGAGGAAACAGTGGAACAGTCGACTTCCTAAAAAAAAGTGGAGGGAGGGACGAGGGGAAGGTTCTGAAAAGCGGGAGAAGTAGACGTGGACGAGGTGACCAGACAACCAAGGAGCAAGAGACTGAGAGACAGACAAGGACAGTGAGGAGAGCAAAAAACACTCGACCAGACAAGAGACGGCTGCCGTTATAATACAAGCGCTAGCCCCCTCCCTCCCCAGCGCAAAAAAGGATCGACATCGACATGAGCTCAAAATGGAGTGGTGACTAGAAAGACAAAGCACACTGATGGAGGCTGAGGTACTGACCTAGCCTGATGCCCTTACGGGACACCTGTGGAGGTTTCGAGGGTGCATCTTACAGGGAGAAGGAAAAACAACATTGCATTTTTTTACACACAGATTCTCCAGCAACAGCTGTTTTTTTTTTTAATGCAACCTGTAATGTGTTGAGTTTTTGGGTAGGTGGAGGTAGTTATGCCCCCTCTCTCTCTCTCTCTCTCTCTCTCTCTCTCTGCACAGCTTGTAGTACATAATAAGATAGATATAATTGATATTTGAGGGAGGCGAAGAAAAGCTGTACATTTCTTCCCCCCTTTTCCTCGCCCCACCTTTACACGCATCGCGCCGTTTTTTTTTTTCTGTGCAAAGAAAAAAAAGGACGATGGCGTGGCTCGGTGGGCAGCAAGACCATGCTCATCGATGCAACTGATCACAAAATCCCTCCCCACACTGCAGTAAGGCGCTCTCTCTCTCTTTCTCTCTCTCTCTCTCTCTCTCTCTTTCTCTGTCTGTGATAAACATTTACCATTAAAACGTTTCATCTAAGGGAGCCTTGGTGCACTGCGGTGCCACTCTGCCTGGCTGTTTTTGAAATAGCACTGTTGCACTATTTAAAACAGCATCTGTGCAAACTTTATGTGGTGGCTTTGCATGGGAATTACAAAGAGCACAAAGAGGGCAGGCAATGCATGCACAGCTGCCTCAGTGATCCAGCACTAAGGATCTATTGCATCAAGACATAACATACAGTGCATTATTGCATTTAAAAAATAATATTGCATCCATACAGAAATCTAAATATTTTTTAAATTATCAGCAATAATGATTCAATAACAATATTGCAAAGATTTGCTATGCATTATTAGAACAAGTGACCAGTTAATATTACAGCATCAATAAGACAGAAAGCTATGTATTATTGCATCAAATACATATAAACCTATCATATGCATTTGATCAGTTTTGCATCAGTAAAGTATACAATATAGGTTTCAATTTTCTTTTTTACCAGCACGTGCATTTGTGGATATCGTGATGGAAATACGCAACACGTGAGTTCTAAACAGGTGGATGATTTTTTTTCTTCTTCTTCTTTTTTTCTTTCGCATCACAGATAAATCAGAGAAATAACACCGAAGACCGACCTGGTCGCCGGCGCACGGGTCTTTTCTTGCCGCTGCAGCAGCGCACTTTACCGAAGACGCCGAGGAAATGGCGCTCGCACAGGGAGCGCGGGTCTTTGCTGGGGCTCGCGCGCCGCTTGGACGCCGAAACCCGGTCGCTGTTTGACTCGCGCGCCTGGCGCTTCTGGCGGATCAAGGAGCTCGCGATCGCGGCCATTGTCTCTCTCTCTTTCTCTCTCTCCCCTCTCTCTTTCTTTCTCTGTCACCCACCTTTTCTCGCTCCTCTACCCTTCCTCCGAGTCGGTACGGGATGCAGCTGTTAACGCGATACCGGTGCAAAAGAAAAAATCGCTGCTGCCGTCGGTGTTAACCAGATGTCATTTTTGTTTGTTTGTTTGTTTGTTTGTTTGTTTTTTAGAGAGAGAGGATAAAAAATTTAAACAGCTACACTTCCATGCTCCAGTCTCATGCAATGTGCATGTGCAATGTTCCAGTTAAACATTTGCAAATGTTTTTCTGGATGTGAAGAACAGGGAAAAAAGCAAAGCTGTAAAGATTTTAAAGAGAGAAAGAGAGAAGGCACGCGCCAGGTGCAGGTGATCCAGGTGGATACAGAAGCTCAAAAATCCCCCCCAAAAACGTGTTTCTACATCCTCCAAAAGCTCAGGATCAAATGAAGAAAGCTTCACCAGGTTTAGCTAGTGGTCCCACTTCACAAATGATGGATATGAAACATCACCTGTCCTCAGGAGAAAATATTTCTGAAGATAGGCAAGGTGCAAGCGCAGATAGAGCTGGTTTAAGTGTGTTCTCCTGCACAGTAACAGTGGAGATGTAAGGGCTTTCACTGAGTCTGCGCTCTCCCTCTCTCTCTCTCTCTCTCTCTCTCTCTCTCTCTCTCTCTCTCTCTGTCTGTCTGTCTCTATATTTCTCTCTCTCTCTCTTTTCTTCCCAGACAGACAAGCGGTTGTGCGACGCTCCTCACTCTCCCTTACGCAACCATACGTGATCGAGATTTGGATGAGGGGGCAGACAGAGAAAGAGGGAGGATGGAGAGAAAGAGAGAAACATAAATAGAGGTAGACAGGCATAAAGAGAGAGAGAGAGAGAGAGAGAGAGAGAGAGAGGCTAGTGGGGATGTATAATGTCTCAGGAATTACCCTCAAGTCTAATCCATGATTGACATAAGAGACACTATAACAAAAGAAATCCATTATGCAACAACGAAAATGCATACATTCTTCAAACAGACATGGTCTTTTAAAAAAAAAAAGAGAGAGAGCGAGAAAACATTAAAGCTATAGTGGTGGCCAGCACAGCAAGGATAGAGCTCACAATCCTGTCATTCCTGCATCCATCTAACCATCCATCAATCTACCTGCATCCGGTAGGGAAGTAATTTAATCTCTGAGCTGATTAGCTGATTCAGCAAGATTGCTTTTTCATTCCTCCATCAACACTGAATACATTTACTCTGCTTACCTAAAAAAATGTTAGTCATCCCTTTCTTTTAGTCATTCTTTTAACTTTCTTCTGTCCATCCATCTATCCATCCATCTAGCCTTCTTTTACATGCATCTGACGGCAGTGATTAATTCTCGGAGCTGATTAGTAGATTCCGCATCATTGCATCAATTTATTCTTAAAGCACCTTAAATCACTCTAGCAAATCCACTTTGGTAATATTAAAATATTTCATCCATCCATCCATCCACCCACCCATCCACCACTCACCCATCCATCTATCCATCCATCAGACCATACTTCAGCACCCCAATCCATCCGTCCATTTACCCACCAATCGATCTATACATCCATCCATCTAACCATACTTCAACACCCCTATCCATCCATCCACTCACCCATCCATCTGTACATCCATCAGACCATACTTCAACACTCCATCCATCCATCCATTCATTCATCTACTATCTACTCACCCACTAATCCATCTGTCTAATCATCCTTCCACTCATCTATCCATGTACAAATCAATGCATCCATCAATCCATCCAATCACCCATCCATCCACTCACCCATCTGTCCTCTCACCCATCCATCCATCCATCCATCCATTGGAACATACTTCAACACCCCTATAGATCCATCTATTCATCTACAAATTCATCCATACATCAATTTACAGTACTATTCACTCAACCATCAATCCATCTAATACATCCATTCATCCATCCACTTACCATCAGTCCACTCAACCTACCCACCCACCCATCCATCCATCTATCCACAATCCTATACATGCATCCATCCAACCATACGTCAACACACCTATCCATCTATGCCTCCAACCATAGCACCTTTTGTGAGTCCAAAATCCCAAAGTGTTTTATGCATAGAAGGTTAAAAGAACAATTTGCAATATATTTGAAATACAGTTAATGATGAAGCACATGAAATAAATAATCTATAATAATTAATGAGAATATTAATAAATATTTAAAATAGTATTACAACAGTAATGTTAATAAATAATAAATATTACAATAGACCAGGATAAACAAGTGTTTAATTTGGCCATAAAGTGCCTATAGTGCTTGGTTATATATCCATCCATTTATTCATTCATCCATCCTGCCTCCTAATGCACACATCCAGCAGGGCAGTGAGTCATTCTATAAACTGATCAGTCGAATCAGCAACATTGCATCGACCCTGAATCGATTTAGCAGATTCACTGGTTACTATGAAAACTATCAGATGTAAGTGTATAAGTGTTTGGTAACATATGGAGGTTTTCTCTCATGAATGACCTTTTATCTGCCGTGTGATTCCTCAAAGCTGCTCACAATTTGCTGAATCATGTAATTACACAGTGTAGAATAAAATCTTTATTGGTCATTGTAGGACAGTGGCAATATCCCATCAACTCCCTCCAGTGTTGGGAACTGAACTTACACCCTTTTGGCCACAGGTGCAGAGCCTTAACTTGGCCAAAAAAATTATTAGTCTAAGATCAGTAGTAACTGCAAGGTAACTGCATGTCTTTGATTCTTTTCAAAGACATCATGAAATAAATTTTTTTTTCTGCTACATGATGTATTTTCAAGTGAAACAGCATATTTCGGCAGGCTTTAACCATGGGCATTCCAAAACAAACATGGACATGCAAGCCTGCAGTCAACTGTGGAAGACTATTCAAACTCACTGGGACTTAAGGAGGCAGAGACTGACAAAATCCCATATTAGGAAATAGATGATGGATGAAAAAGGCAAAAGTGTTCATCCCAGGCATGGGGCCATATTAATATGAGCCTGTACGTCCTGACGATAACAGAGGTGATGAGGCCAGCGTTTGTGCTCACCCTTACTTGAGCAATTGATGTGGGAGGAGAAGGTGAAACAGGACATAAAATAATTGGTTATTATCATTTTATCCCATAATTCTTCCACGATGTCAAAAATCAGGCATGGGAAAAAGTGGAAAATTATGGACAAAGGACCTGAGCTAGCAAGAAAAAAAAGTTTTTAAGACCTTTAAGTAGATACGTGTGCAGATTCTGCTATCCACTCTGAATAAAGAGTAATCCCAGGGTTCTAAAAGACTTCAAGTTAGCCTTATTACTGAAGATCAGTCCCTGTAGAAGGTCAGGAAAGAAAGCACCCGAGAGAGGGGTGAGGCATTTTGAGGCAGTTTGAAAGACTTTAAAACGGAAAAGAGCTGCTCACCCCTGGGACATATGAAAGCACTGAGAATTGATGGGACTACATGATCATCATGACTAAAAACATCCTGGTCTAAATCGAAGTGTGCAGCCAGTTTGTTTGATATACAAAAAAGCCCACTTTAACCTATCACTGACTCTTTGCTATACTTCTATCTTGTTTAACAGCCCACAAATGAGTAGACCCTCATACTGTTCTAAAAAAGAAAAACCCTGATTATTCCAGACTTTCACAATTCATGAGAGATTCCCTGAGAACTTTCTGACTAAACATGAACCAGCCTCAACTTCCCCAAGGTACAAATGATGTAAATGTACTCACAAAGGTACACCACTGATCCAGTCCCTAAGGTCCAATTATGCACCTTTAATGAGTTACGTGCTACATTCAGTTTCCCCGGGTAAAGTAGGGTACACTTAAGAACACCATCTGAGAGACAAGTGTTTGTACCCTGTAATGTACATATTTTTGAAATGTGATATTTGATTTCAACTGCATGTGGTGTCTGAAATTGATAAAATTGGACAGAAGTACATGCCAAACTGTACTTACAGCCATTTTAACCCATTCTAATTTACATATTTAATTTTTAAAGAATAACATACCAGTGATGAAGTCATGTTTAACATGCCTGTAATCAATTATACAATATACCGAGATGGTCAACACACAGTATTGTTAATGTAAAAGCTTTAGAAGTGTTTATTCATGAGGCTGCCTAGGCAGGGTTTTTTTTTGTTTGTTTTTTTTTTTTTTATTTTGAGATACACACTAATATTCCACAGAGAACAAAAGCAGCATAATGAGAACCTCATAAAATTCCATATTGATAAAAAAACAATGAAGGCATTAAATTTAAAGCTCTAACTGTTAAACGGTGTCCTGGTTCTTGTTTGGTAGAAATGTAAAGCTAATAAAGATGGGCAAGTCATAAAAAACACAAATATTATGATAATGCTGTAATGATAAAAATGTAACATATTTTTTGTGATATAAAAAATTCATTGGTATCCTATACCACAACGCTGTTGAATTCTGGATTCTGATTGGTCAGAAGGTGTTGATTCATTCGTTTATTAATTTAAAATGTAATCCTTGTTTTTTGTGGTATAAAAGGAATAAAACATTTTGGTACTTTCTGGAACAGGGTGAGGTAACTCTGCTTGATCACACTATATCGTTGTTGATTATTTTCCTATAACAGCATAAGATGAAGTGTTTTATTCTTTATCTATAGCTATAGTCATGGAGCGACATTAGTAAAACACCATCAGAATAACACTCCTGAATATAGGGACTCTGTAATTGCATAAAACTATGCAACTATCCATACTATAAAACCGTAACACTCAGTTGATCAAAGCGCACTGCATCGTGGGACTTCTGAAAAAGAGGGGAGTCGTTTAAAGAGGGTTTTGTGTCTTCATACAGAGAATCACAAAGCTTTAGTGAGATTGCTGACACAGCGTGGGTGGATCACGTGGCCTGCACATGAAGAGCGGCTCAGCTCCACGTGATGGAGCCGCATTAAACATTCACATGGTTTTGGCAGTAAGCGCCCATCACAGTTAATGTGGGAATCTATGTCTTGTCTCTGCTTTTACAGATGCTTTTCACATCTCTTTCACTTTATAACAGCATGGCCTTTGTGTGGTCTAATTGAAACCCAGGCTGACAACAGACACAGTGCTGTACCCTGAAGTGAGATCTGTCTTAATTTCCTCCGCTGCTGCAGGCAGAAAGTTTAGTTTATTATGGAGAAAGCCTGCAAGATGAAATTTTCTTCATCAAAGGCAGAGGAGTTGCTCATTCCACATTAATAAATCATTGTTTGTGGATTAAATTATAAGAAATGCTTATGCATGAGACAGAATGAAGGTGGTGGAGTTTATTTTCTGCTAAGAATAAGCAGTGGGATTCAGTGCACTGTAAAAAAACACAATGGATATTTCAACTGAACATTTCAACCTAATATTTTTAGAATAGTTCTATGATAAATAGGCTTTTTATGACATACTTGAAAGGTATCAGACAAAACATATTTGGTCTCTGACATTAGCTTTTTTTGTTTGTTTTTAGTTTGTCAAGGGGTGGGATATATTAAGCAGCAAATGAACATTCAGTTCTCAAAGTTGATGTGTTGGAAGCAGGAAAAATGGGCAAGCGTAAGAATCTGAGCGACTTTGACAACAGCCAAACTGTGATGGCTAGACGACTGGATCAGAGCAGCTCCAAAATGGCAGGTCTTGTGGGGTGTTCCCGGTATGCAGTAGTTAGTACCTAACAAAAGTGGTCCAAGGAAGGACAACCGGTGAACCAGCGACAGGGTCATTGATGCATGTGGGGAGCGAAGGCTAGTCCATCTGGTCCGATTCCACAGAAGAGCTTCTGTAGGACAAATTGCTGAAAAAGTTAATGCTGGATATGATAGAAAGGTGTCAGAACACACAGTGCATTGCAGCTTGCTGTGTATAGGGCTGCATAGCTACAGACCGGTCAGAGTGACCATGCTGACCCCTGTCCACTGCCGCAAATACAATGGGGACGTGAGCATCAGAACTGAACCATGGAGCAATGGAAGAAGGTGGCCTGGACTGATGAATCACGTTTTCTTTTACATCATGTGAACGTCTGGGTGAGCGTGTGTCACTTACCTGGGGAAAACATGGCACCAGGATGCACCAGGATGGAAGAAAGCAAGCTGGCGGAGGCAGTGTGATGCTCTGGGCAATGTTCTGGTGGGAAACCTTGGGTCCTTGCATTCATGTGGATGGTACTTTGACACGTACCACCTACCTAAACATTGTTGCAGACCAAGTACACCCTTTCATGGCAACAGTATTCCCTAATGGCAGTGGCCTCTTTCAGCAGGATAAGGTGCCCTGCCACACTGCAAAAATTGTTCAGGAATGGTTTGAGGAGCATGACAAAGAGTTCAAGGTGTTGACTTGGCCTCCAAATTCTCCAAAATCTCAATCCAATCGAGCATCTGTGGGATGTGCTGGACAAACAATTCTGATCCATGGAGGCCCCATCTTGCAACTTACAGGACCTAAAGGATCTGCTCTCTGGTCTTGGTGCCATGTACTACAGCACACCTCCAGAGGTCTTGTGGAGTTCATGCCTGGACGAGTTAGAGCTGATTGGCTGGCACAAGGGGGACTTACACAATATTAGGCAGTTGATTTTAATGTTATAGCCTGTCATGTTCAACACTAACTTAGATTTTTTTTTTTAAATTATATTTTCAGTTCTTCCTCTTGTTGTTGTTTTAAACAATGCATTAAAACCTCTTTCAGATGGAGGGCAGCATAAAGACCATTTTTAAAATTCTGCTCAGTCCGCGCACTGGAATTAATTCTCTTGAAAAGTTTAAATAACAATAACAAATTATAAATTTAAAGTGACTGAAATGGACTATAATAAGAGACAGAAGTGATATGCCATATGGCACACTGCACATTTACATAATATTCCCATCTGAATTAAAGTTGACTGATTTTTATTTAAATTGCTTAGTGACATATTTTAAGATTTAAGCAGCGGCAATAGAGGCACGAAAATGACAAAATGGCAGTCCGAACCAGTAATGCACAAATATTAAATTAGCAAATCATAATATTTGCCTCATATTTTATGGTTGCAGGTTATACAGTTTAAAAATGATTAGTTAGTTGGTGAACTGCTTCATGTCTTCATGAAATAAGAAGGTCATATCCAATAATAGGTTTTCGTGTGTAGGCAAATTGGCTACTCTAAATTGCCTCTAGTTGTGAATGAAAGTGTGAATATGTGTGTGGTGTCCTATGATGTTTTGGCATCTTGCCCAGGGTGTATTCCCCTCTCACACCCAGCGTTCTTGGGATAGACTCCAGTTCCGCCACCACCACCCTGGCCAGGATAAGATGAATGAATGCTAATCGTCACCATAAATGCATCAACTGAATAGTCTGCAATCATTAATAAATTAGCTAGCCTACAAATAATGAAAAAAATCTAATTACTAGAAACAGATGACCAGACTAAACATCTTCCAATATTTTGGCAACTACTTACGTATGTTCATTTGGCTGATGATTTTATCCAAAGTGACTTAAAATGGAGACTGAGTAGCTGAGGTAGTTGCTTGGCAGGGTAAGGATTTGAACTCACAACCTTCTGAGCAGTAGCCCAAAGGCTTACCCAAAGGGCTCCTCGACTTCATGCTGCCATCAAGTAAGGAGCACAAATGCGGCACAAAAATGCTGACTACCTTGGCACCTTATCCCTAACGGAATGCAAGGGATAGTATTTTTTTAAATATATAGTGTGTTTATTACTACAGGATATTGTACAGCTGAATACTGGCACTGCTTCTCAAACTGAGGTCCTCAGGACACCAGCATGCTCCATTATTTAGGATCTAATGCCACCTTGTGTTCATATCACAATACAGCACTGTAGACCTTCTCTCTCCAGTTTATTTATCATTGCACAGTATATAATAATAATAATAATAATAATAATCCATATCTTTATTTCTTTCTTTCTTTCCATACTTACATTTAATATAAAATATAACTTGACTCAAGTCTAACCATAATGGAGAGCTTATTGGACATTAAAATATCATTTTGTTCTGTTTAATTTTCCCTTTTTAATTGTATTAAATATTTAGTTTTGGTGGACGTTAAATACAAGTTATCACCAGACTACTACCTTAAATACTGTTTTATTTATACATATATATATATATATACACACACTATATTACCAAAAGTATTCGGTCACCCATCCAAATGATCAGAATCAGGTGTCCTAATCACTTGGCCTGGCCACAGGTGTATAAAATCAAGCACTTAGGCATGCAGACTGTTTTTACAAACATTTGTGAAAGAATGGGCCGCTCTCAGGAGCTCAGTGAATTCCAGCGTGGAACTGTCATAGGATAACACCTGTGCAACAAATCCAGTCGTGAAATTTCCTCGCTCCTAAATATTCCACAGTCAACTGTCAGCTTTATCATAACAAAATGGAAGAGTTTGGGAACAACAGCAACTCAGCCACGAAGTGGTAGGCCACGTAAACTGACGGAGAGGGGTCAGCGGATGCTGAAGCGCATAGTGCAAAGAGGTCGTCGACTTTCTTCACAGTCAGTTGCTACAGAGCTCCAAACTTCATGTGACCTTCAGATTAGCCCAAGTACAGTACGCAGAGAGCTTCAGGGAATGGGTTTCCATGGCCGAGCAGCTGCATCCAAGCCACACATCACCAAGTGCAATGCAAAGCGTCGGATGCAGTGGTGTAAAGCACGCCGCCACTGGACTCTAGAGCAGTGGAGACGCGTTCTCTGGAGTGATGAATCACGCTTTTCCATCTGGCAATCTGATGGACGAGTCTGGGTTTGGAGGTTGCCAGGAGAACGGTACATTTCGGACTGCATTGTGCCGAGTGTGAAATTTGGTGGAGGAGGAATTATGGTGTGGGGTTGTTTTTCAGGAGTTGGGCTTGGCCCCTTAGTTCCAGTGAAAGGAACTTTGAATGCTTCAGGATACCAAAACATTTTGGACAATTCCATGCTCCCAACCTTGTGGGAACAGTTTGGAGCGGGCCCCTTCCTCTTCCAACATGACTGCGCACCAGTGCACAAAGCAAGGTCCATAAAGACATGGATGACAGAGTCTGGTGTGGATGAACTTGACTGGCCTGCACAGAGTCCTGACCTGAACCCGATAGAACACCTTTGGGATGAATTAGAGCGGAGACTGAGAGCCAGGCCTTCTCGACCAACATCAGTGTGTGACTCACCAATGCGCTTTTGGAAGAATGGTCAAAAATTCCTATAAACACACTCCTCAACCTTGTGGACAGCCTTCCCAGAAGAGTTGAAGCTGTAATAGCTGCAAAAGGTTGACCGACATTATATTGAACCCTATGGGTTAGGAATGGGATGGCACTTAAGTTCATATGTGAGTCAAGGCAGGTGGCCGAATACTTTTGGTAATATAGTGTATATATTGTGTATCATAGAACATTTGAGTATTTTAGTGCTGTAATGTGATGATGACATTTCTCTCACGCCTGCCAAGCCCTGATTTAAATTAGCTTTATGCTAAAATACTGAAGGTGTTTGTAGTACTAGTAGGCATGTCTTTGAGCCTGTATATAAGACAAATCACTGAAGACAAACCAAACAAATATATTTTTTTGGTGCTCAGAAGTAGTTTTATGACTACAAAGAGAGGTAAGGTTTACTCAGGTATTCTCTCAGGTTAGCTAATGTTAGCAAGCTGCTAGAGTTTGCAGTGAAGATTATGGATACTTATGGAAATTAGTTAAAAATCCTCTCAGAAATTCTGTCAAAGTAGCTCAGGTTTCATAGTATAAAGAGTAAGAATTGATGGAAATTACTTAAAATTCTGTCAAATTAGCTATTTTAATAGCATTAGCAGTGACAATTTTTACTATTTATGGAAATAGCTTAAAAATCAGCTCAAATCCTGTCAGATGTTAGCTAGTTTCATAGCATGTGAGTGAAAATCATTACATCATGTGAGTGAAAATCATTAAAAAAAAAAAAACAGAAATCCTGTAATGAAAATTGTTATTATTATTATCAATCCCCTGAGAAATCCTGTCAAATTAGCTTATGTTAGCTAGTTTCATAGCATATGAGTAAAAGTTATCCTGTTTGTTAGCAGATAGCTGTCTAGCATTAGCAATGAAAAACATTTTTGGCTATGACCTAAACATCCTCTCAGAAATCTTGATGAATTAGGAATTTTAGTGAGCTGGCTAGCAAAATGACTGAAGGTTATGAACATTTAGGAGGATGGCTTTTAAATTTCTCTCAGCAATAATGAAGTTTGCTTATGTTAGCTAGATTGCTAGTGGTAGCAGTGATCATGGATGTGAATTTAAAAAAAAAATGCTGCCAAATTAGCATGTTAGCTAGTTGGCACTATGAGAATTATTAACATTTGAACATGGTTTTAAAATCCTGTCAGTACTCCTGGTTAGCTCAAGTTAGCTGACTAACTTCATTCATCTTGATGAATTAGCTGATTTTAAAATGATAGATTGCATTATCATTGACAATTCTGAATGTTTATGAAAATGACTTCAAAGTCCTCTCAGAAATCAGTCATTGTTAGCTCATGTTAGCAGGCTCAATATTAGCTAGCTGGCTAGTGGTATATTATGGAATATTATAAGCACTTACGGTATGATTTAAAACCCTTTAAAAATCCTGTCACTATCAATGTCAAAGGTTAGTTATGGGAATATATAAATATATATATAGCTAGTCTTAGCAATGATTAGAATGTATATAACTATGTATATAATTATTTAATTACATATATGTATGTAAATATATATAGAATTATTATTAATTAATTAACTTGTCTCAGAAATCCTAGTGTTAGCTCATGTTGCTAGATTAGTTCAAGCAGTAAAATTATAATATAATTTTAAAATCCTCTCCAAAATCATGTCGTGTTAGTTTATGCCAGCTAGCAGGCTAGTCTTAGTCATAAGGATTATAAATATTTATGCATGTGAGAGTGTTAAAACATTCTCTCAGAAATCCTGTGACGTTAGCTTATTTTAGCTAGCTAGCTTGTCTTAGTGATGAAATTTAGAAATATGGAAGAACATGTCTTAACAAGTCCTCTCAGAAATCCTGTCAAGTTAGCTCATGTCAGCTAGCTATCATTAGCAGACAAGGTCATGAATGTTTATGAATATGACCTAAAATTAGTCTAAAAAAAAACTCAAGTTAGCTTATGGTAAGCCAGCTTGTCTTAGTGAAGAAATATTTATGTATATGTATACCTCTTCTTGTTAGCTCATGTTGCTAGACTAGTACTAGCAGCAAAATTATGAATATAATTTAAACACTCCTCTCAGAAATCCTGTTAAAGTTAGCAAGGCAGCTAGTCTTAGTGATGAATGTCAAGATATTTTTTGTATATGACTTAAAAATCCTCAGACATCTTGTTGTTTGCTCATATTGCTAGACTAGTACTAACAGTAAAATTATGAATATAACTTAAAAATCATTTTATAAATCCTCTCATGTTAGCTCATGTCAGCCTTAGTTAGCTAGTCAGCTTTAGCATGAACATTTACAAAGAACCTAAAATTACTATCAGAAATATAGAAATACTTAGAAATACTCTCAGAAATCCTGTTACTACTTACTGCTAGACTAATACTAGCAGCAAAATTATGAATCCTCTCCGAAATCCTGTCAGGTTAGCTCATGTTTGCTAGCTGGCTAAGGAAAAGTGGAAAATACCTATCTTTCTCCTTCCTATTTATATAGTTCCACACATCACTTATGAACTCAAGGACACTCTTTATGTGCAATCTGCAGACAGACTCAGAAAAATTTCAAACAACTTATATATAGCATGATTATTCTGAAAAGTCCCAAGGCACAGATTCAAATGAGAAGCAATATCTCATTATATGAGCGAGATCCACGCGTCGCGCCTCCTGAAAACTCTCGTCTCTCTTGTCCTGGTTTAAAAACCCAAATTAGTCTTGGGGACTCGTTCAATCAAACCGCCGCGTCTATTACTGAAGGGTGAGGTGAGGTGTAAAATGTTTCATCAGCACTTCTTCAGGTCAGGGCTAAAAAAATAAACAGTATGAATGCAGACTGTATGTTGTGTAGGTGTAGTGAATAATAGCTGCTATGTAAATAGTATACTATACTGCATCCTGGAGTTTTGGATCTGGCTTTTGTAGTGCCCTCTAATATGGTTCTGTTATTGGAACACTGCACGGATTGTCCTGGATAATGTTTGTTCCTTTTTATAGTCACACTGCTCTTTTTTCTTTGTCAGTGTAGCGTAGTGTAGTGTGCACTGCAGTGCAAACACACAACATGAGCAACGGCAGCATCTGCTGTCCACACACTACCTGAACGAAGGCACACTGAGCTACGCAATGATGTGGCAAAGCAAACTCATTATGCCACATGACCCGTGAGTGTCTGACTTCACAGCACAATAACTGCCTATTATTACACGTTACAATGTCACATATTAGCGCAAAATTAAATTTAAAAATTACTATAATTATTACTATGTAGTGTTATTATAATAATGAACACTACAAATGCTCAATATGCAAGTGAGCACTCTAATTACATACACTCTCAAGAGAAAAAAAATGGTACCTTTCATTGTTGCTCAGGTGGTACCCTGAACTTTTGTACCTTTTTGTATCTTTCACCTGAATATGTGAATATTGTGTATCTTTAAAAACACATGGGTCATAATTTCCTTGTAGAGTAAAGGTTTAAAGGTACAATATATACAGCTACGTAAAAACATACACATTAAAGGTATGATATGTGTACACTCAAGGGTCAACAACAAATGGTACAGTAGGTACAGTGTTTTTTTTTTTTCTGAGAGTGTACTCTATAGCCATGAACGTTACCATATTTTGTTGTGCTACAATGTGGAAGTGGACTTAACTGCGATTATATGTCATGAATCTACACAAAATGACCCATGATATTGAATTTGGGGGAAGAAACAATTTAGAAAAAAACAATATATCTTATATAAATATATTGTACAGTAGTTACCTACATTATATATATATATATATATATATATATATATATATAGCCTTTATAGAAAAGTGTTACCAACATGACTGTGATAAAACATCTGTCCATTGAGAACATTCATCAGTGGACACTTGGCTAATAATAGGGCCACACTACACTACAAACACCAACTCTCAAACGCAGGTGTCTGACTAAACTACGCTAAATCTCGTCTTGTGCGGAGCTGCAGTGAAGCGTGCAGGTCCCCCCCGAAGTACATGTACAATTAAGTTGCCTGCTTAAAAAAAACAATGGATAAACAAAAAAGATGTGAAGCTCAGCAGGAGCACAGCAAACTTAATGAACTCAAGGAGTAAACAGAAACAGTGCAAGGCTAGCTTGAACAGGAGCGTAGGACAAATAAGCGCAGAAATTTCTGGTGGAAAATGATCATGTGTGACCTTTACATGTCCTGTCATTTGTCTTCACGGCACACATATGGCATGTGGTTTTTAACCCCTTATGCTCCAGTATATATTTTTTTCCACCTGAAATTACGTGCTGTGTGATTTTAAGGCGTATTATACAACAACCGCTACAACTAGGACTGGAATCAAATTGTTGGCATGTTTTTGTAATCGCAGACACTGACATGATATGCATAATAAATATTTACTTTAGAAATGCAAAATCATCAGTTTAGAATAAAAAATTTCCTACATTTTTTTAAAAAAGGGGTACTACACTGTACCTTTCCTTGTTGTTGGGGTGGCATCCTTAATTTTTGCACCTTTAACATGTATCTCTCACCTAGCATGGGTATAGTTTACCTTTAAAAGTTTAAAAGTTTAAAAGATTTAAGGTACATAAATGGACCATAATTAGTTTTAAGAGTAAAGCTTTACACTACATGCACGTTTCTACGTAAAAGATATGTACTAAAGGTACAAAATGTGTATGCTTGGTGGTACCACCACAGTGACAAGAAAAGACGCAGATTAGTACCATTTTTAATGAGAGTGTCTGTTAACTGGCCATGTAAGCACACATCAACCAACTTGAATGAAAATACACAAAAATACACAAAGAGCACAGATAAGGTGATTTTAAAAAATACACACATCAAAAGAGACCCACGGTGACAGTTTTGTTTACTACAATGTATTTTATATGTGGTTTTTCCTCAAACTGTTGCCACAAAGTTTGAAGCACACAATTATATAGAATGTCTCTGTATGCTGTAGAATTACAATTTCCCTTCACTGGAACTAAGCGGGCCAAACCTGTTCCAGCATGACAATGCCCCTGTGCACAAAGCGAGCTCCATGAAGACATGGTGTGTGAATGTTGGAGTGGAAGAACTCGAGTGTCCTGCACAGAGCCCTGACCTCAACCCCACTGAACACCTTTGGGATGAACTGGAACACTGACTGCACCCCAGACCTCCTCACCAACATCAGTGCCTGATCTCACTAATGTTCTTGTAGCTGAATGAACACAAATCCCCACAGCCACGCTCCAACATCTAGTGGAAAGCTTCCCAGAAGAATGGAGCTTATTATAACAGCAAAGGGGAATAAATCTGGGATGCTCAACAAGCACATGGGTGTGATGGTGAAGGGTTCACATACTTTTGATCATATAGTGTATGTTACCTAGTGGGCTAGTTTCCATCTATCAGCATAGACAACACCATGTCAGCGGCGATTTCCACCTCCCATCTGTATGTATTGCATGAAATATGAATGTTATGAGAGTGAGGAATGTGAGTGGAAAGCCACACAGACATGAGAGGAACATGTGACACTCTACTCAGAGAGCTCAGGATCGAACCCAGGGTATCAGAGCTGTGATGCGGCAACACTACTCGGTGTAGCGCCGTGCCATCCATGGCTTATAACAAACAATTCTGGGCACAAAAAGTGTGGAAAGACCCCCGTGTCTGAAAAGGTGCCCTAATCCAAACATGAAAGTGTGTAATTGGTGTTATGTTCCTGCAGGGTACATCATTTATACACTTAGTGCATTGTAGGATGTTAGATGCAGGATGCAGGATGACCGCACTGGCTTTCAGACACAGCTACAAAATGTCAAAACTCAGTGCATTACATAGACAAGGTGCAGTTTCGGACATAGTCTGAGGGACAGGATGCGGCGCGCTGGAGGAAGTGCATGTTGGGTAATGAAAGTTGCTGTTCGAGGTGCTGAATCACGTGAAGAAGTTGCCCGTCCTGCAGGGACACCAGAGCCCGTTTTAGAAAGCTCATCTCACCTTAAAATAATCTTCGGGACGCAGTCTGGCTGCTGTGGCCCTGCGGGCTGCATGTGCCGCGCGTAACCGACAGTTTTTTTATTACACTCTGCCCTGCATGCTTTGTTCCTGGCAATAATAAGGAAACGTCCTTGACATGGAGACAGAGCAGGGGGGAAATGGAAAAGCACAGAACTGTAGTAGTGGGTTTGTTTTTGTTTTTTTTTTCGCTAAAACTGCGACTTTGGAGATGTGCACCAAAGGAGAATGGTGATGAAAGGATGGCATGAGCGGAAGTCGCGTTAAAAACCCGTAAAAACTTGCGCTCCGAGAACAACACCGTGTAATACCGCAGCACTCGGCGAGCTGTGCGCGCGCCGTGCATGAACAAAAAGGAGCGCGTCCACGGGGCGCATACTATATAACATAGAGCCTAGATCTAATAAACAGGGTGTGTGTGTGTGAGAGAGAGTGAGAGTGAGAGAGAGAGTGAGAGAGAGAGAGTGTGTGTGTGTTGTGTGTCTCACCGCTGCTGGTGGTCGTGGTCGCCTCCGATCGCTCTCCGCAGAGACACTGCAGCATATGCGCTCCTTTCTTCAGGAATCGCCCCAGAATCCTCATTTGACTCGAGCTTGTGCGGTTTTGCTTCTTATGTTAGCTACGCAAAAACAAAGCCAATTCAAAGCAAAAATAAAAAAAAAATAAAAAAATAAATAATAAATAAATAAACCCGCACACGCCGAGACGCGTTCTGGCTTCAGCGCGTAAACGAAAGGGCGAAAAGGAGCAGCAGGAGAAACGTCCCCGACCGAGACATCCTGACTGAGTGCATCCGGTTTTCCCCCCTCTTTCTTTCCTGCCCCCAGTGCGGGTCACTTGCCCTTAGCTCAGCGGGAGTCAGCTCCAGCCCCCAGGGCTAACGTGCACATGCCGGTGCCCAAAACCATCATAACCCCGTCCCGTCTTTCACCATCACCGAGCAGCAGACAAGCAAATCAGGAGCTCCGGTGCGTTAAGCCGCAGGGCCGAGAGCCAAATGCACACCGGTGCATGTGGGAGATACGAGAGGTTTTGGATTTGGAAAAAAAAAAAAAAAAAAAAAAAAAAAAACATAAAGCCCGTTATTTCGTGTCCGTATGAAAGCGGAAAGAGAGAGAGAATGTGTAAGACGTGTAGCGTTACGTCAGATGCAGCCTGCATTTAAAGACAAAGCACAAAACTCATCCTGGCTTCATACTGTATCTATAGCATGATGCGCGAAACTAGCCTTCCACATTCTCCCTGGTGCTTTCAAGGATTTTAATCACAGTGTGCTCTGTTCGGGTCAAAATGAACTGTTATTATTATTATTATTAATGATAATAATAAATCACCATGAAACTTTATGCGCTTGAACATGAAAAAGTTTACTTTTGGTGCATCTGCTATAAAGCCAACCTTCATATTTACAGTGAGGTCCAGAACTCTGAGACCACATTCAAAATCTTTCGAACTGGAAATAAACAGAAAGTTTGAAGTTTTTTGAAAAACATATTGACACAACATGTTAACTTTTGGACAAAAGATCAGATTTTCCTCAAGTCTTATCCCATCCCTGAAGCAAGTGTTCAGACGACATTTAGACGGATTTGATCTAACTTGGATCATCAGATTTTACACAAACTTGTAAAGTCCATGCCAGCTCATCATACCAAATAATGCAAAATTTATGTAAATATTTCAAAAAGTCTACTTTTCTCTCACTGATGATAGAATTTGTAATGAAAAAAATGATTTACATTCAAAAATAATGCAAATTAGAAGCATTTTTAATAGTGGACATCAGTGTATTACAGTTACACAGGTTAAAGACTTGAGAACAGATTACAAAATGGTGGTGAAACATCGATTGACACGGAATACTTTATACAAAACCAAGCAGAGGAATTCACTCTAAGTTCCTTTACTGCCATGACTTAGGTGCACTTCATTACACACACCTGCTCATTGTGGTTTTATGTACCTGTACTGTTCTCCAAAAAATAGATGTATTCAACGATGGTCATTTCAAAAACTATTTTATGTCTCAGCTGCCCAAAATCAGTATCACCCGAGAACAGGACATCCATCGCCAAGCAGTGAAAGACAAGAGTTAAGCAACATTGCACACCAAAGTGTTGAGTTTTATTCGCTCAGTGATTACCATTTTGATATTTAGCAATAAAAAAAAAACAAACACAACTAACTATCTAACAACATCAGTTTAGCTAAATTGACAAATTTATCTCAGATCACATGATCTGATTTATAGGACAAGGTTAAAGTTAGGTGTATCACTTGTATCTTTACTTACAAATTCAATCATATGAAATCTACCAACCAAATTATGCTTGATTGGTTGAATTCGTACAAATTTCTCATACAATCATGTTCGCGAAACTGAAGTTTCTCTCAATGTGACGATATTTTTGCAGACCCCAAGCAAAAACCACTTGGCACCTTTGAACAAACATCATCTAATGACCCATTTCACCATTCAAACAACACAAACAGGCCTCATCTACTGTTAAATCCTACACCGGATATGCTTCATTTGCTGACAACTTTTAAGCCTTAAACAATCATTGGGATTACGTTAATGGCGATCCAGTCAAAGTAAACCAAGCAGCTGTTTTTGATAGAGCCATGGCCAAGAGGAAAACATCTTTATGAAATGCCACAGTTTGCTAAATGAAATTTATTCAATGAAACATTTCGCAGTAGTATTTAAACATACATGGCATTCAGGTTGAAAGGTGTAAAATTTCTTGCATCTAATCTAAACTGATTTTCTAAAAAAAAAAATAGCAGTGCTAATATCATTAAATAAGTGCTAATCAGGGAGTTTACTAGGTAGCAAAGCTATGTGCACAATCTTTTGAGAAGATACACTGTAAAAAATGTATATTTATATGCATTGTCCTGTAAATGTTACCATCAATTACGATAAAGTAACAGCTAGTTGATGTAAATTTAAAGTGACTGATGGTTATTGAAAGTTTTTATCCATCATACTTTGGTAAAATCTTTTCACCTTTTTAAGTGATGGTAATTTGACAGCATCATAGTATTTGTACAAAAATTTGTAATTTGTATTTTATGGTTAATGTCAGTTATTTAAATTTCTTCCATTGTTTTACAGTCAAATCTCTTATGGTCATTTAACAGTTTATTTTAATTAGCTTATGTACTTACATACTGTGTTGCACAAAACATATTTTAAAATGATCCAATGCAATTGAACAGAAATAACTTCTAAAATATAAAGACAAGCCACTTTTATTATATCAGTTAACTCTACTGTCTGAGGGGTCTGTGTGGAAGACTAACTTACACTTTACATATATATGATGTGGTTGGGATTTTCATTAATGATGGTGTAATAAAATTAAATGATATCCATATACTGTTTATAAGAAGAATATTCAGTCCTATTAGACCAATTTGGGTGAAATGATTCATATTAACACTGAGCTAGCTTACAATAGGAGACACAAACATTTCTTTTTCAGTCTGATGTTGTCTAAATTATAGTAATCCCACACCATTATTATATAAAAAAAAGAAGAACAACAACAAGAATAAGAACAACACTGCATTGCTGTAAAATGTAACGGCCATTTTGAACCTGAAATGATGAGATTGGATTTATATGCATTTAAAAAGCATTTGGAAACCTCTGTTGGCATTTAACTAAAAGTACTTCCCATGTTTTGGATTTTTTTTTTTTTTTAGAATTTGGAGTTTCATTTTATTTTTATTTTAATTTTCTAACATTCTAAAATATTGATTTATTTTATTCCATTTTGTATTATTATTTTTTAGCTATGTTATTATTTATTTATTTTAATATTTAAATAATATATACATTTTACATTTTTTAAATTTGGTTATTTAGAATAAATATTGTATGTAGTATTTTACCCTTTAATTACAATTATTTTTGTAATTTTCTTTAACATGAGCTACCATGTATATCACAAATGCTCACAAATATTATTATTATTATTATTATTATTATTATATAAACTTAAAACATAACATATTTTCTTTATTGAAATATTTATTTCAGTCCCCCTAATTGCCTTTGTTATTCTTTACCCTTGTAGATTCAGTTTGAAAGATTTGGACAGGGAATATATCTCGGCTAATGTACCTACCACTACATTTGAGATGAGTGAAAAATGTGTGTAAATTATTTTTTAACTAAATAATCCTTTTTTAAAAAAAATTCATGCCACTGATTTTAAAACTAAATTCTAGAAAATAGGACTTATATACCAGTAACAGTCACTAATTCCTGCTGAAAACGTTTTTCTCTTTGTCTCGTTTTCATTTCAGACTCGGATGATGTAAACCAAACATTTGTTCACGTCATACACTGGAGTGACGTCACCACTGGCGACTGTGCAGTACTGTAAAGGAGAAGCTGTGATACATGGGCGAGACACGAGAGGGTGCTGTAAGCCAACTGTACAACATCAAAACAGCAAGAAAAGGAAAAGGGAGGGAAAGTGAGAGAGGTACCAGGTTCATTCACTTCCTTTCAGATATTTGCCATGCTCCTTTCTATCAATGGGTTACAAAAAAGCAACACAATAGCACACTGCATGCACTATAATTCACAGTACTGGGCCATAATGAATGCACATAGGAAGCTTGACACCATTCAGAGACATAAAATTCATTTCACTTTTTAAACCCAGAGATTTTTTTTTCATATTAACAAGTTTTCACATTAACAACTGCATGGAGCAGACCCTTTCGAATCAAAAACATGAGCTATCATTAGGACAGACATAGTGGCTCAGAGAAGCCATGCAAATTCTGCTTAGCTGGCAGACAAATAAATGCTGGATCAGCACTGTCTTGCACCTCTAAAACTGTCAACCAGACACTGGTTTATCTTTTCATGATATTTAGCATCTCAGATGTCTGCAGAGAGAATGAATCAAGCGAAACCTGTGACAGATCTAAAGAGAGTCAATAACGGCAGATAGAGAGCTCCTGGGTTATGAAATTACTGTAGTCTAATACACTGGTTCTGTCTTTCCTTAGAAATGATAAGCCAAAAGCATTTGTACATTTTACACATCTTAATTTAGTTTACAACATGAGTAGTGCAGAAAGAGGCTGTGCCTTCATGCAGTAAAACAAATGAAACAAATGAAGGTGTACAGTGCCTTGAAGACCATCTCCAGAACACCATTTCCTGATTTATATTCATATTCATATATACATATACATAATATATTCATATTATGTAACTGAATATGAATTATTCTGACTTAACAGATAATTTGTTCTAAACTGATGGCACACTATTAGACATAAACAGAACTATAAACTATAGTTACTAACTATAAACAGAGGCAGACTATTTGTTTTGATTTTTTAAGAAAGATTTCTGTTCATATTTCAGTTCAGTGAAGTCAATATATAGTAGAACATGAAAAAAAAACTTGTAAAAGCTTACAAATTCACACAAGTAAAGGCAACATGGTTTGATTTTGTTCAATTTCACATTAATAAACTTGTAAGAAATGATACAACCATTAACTAAAACTTTGCAACTCTCATTATAGACTATAAATTGAGTTGTGTGAGTTGTGTTGCTGTTGAGAGGATAGGTTTGTATTCCTGTTTCTTCTCATTGTAATGCAAAAGCTAATCATCGTACTGCAAAAATCTAAAATTGAATTGCAAAGAAAAGGATACGTGAAGGATATGGAGGAAAGATGGAAAACGACAACAGAGGAAGTGGTTTTAGAGCAGGACTGATCGAAGCAGGATGCCAGCTCAGATTTTGAAATAAACCAGGGCTTGTTTTTTTTTTAGTAGTTTGGAAATGCGCCAAACCTTTGCTGTCTCTCATATATTACATTTTTGGATTTGTTTTCCTTAAAGAGCTATAGTGCTATAAATCTGGAGACCAGAACATTTTGGTGAACTTCCTGGTCAGAAAACACCTGATTCAACTCATCAGTTAACACTCAGCTGGATAATAGGTGTGTTAGTTCACCAAACTGGACTAAGTGTTGCCTAGAGATGGACTTACTTTTAGGGAAAGCAATTCTAGAGCTGTTATAAATAAAAGACATACACGTGTGTAGAAAATCTGGATGATGAACACCAAAGTCAACACCAAAGTGAAAAAAAGGTAAAAGGAAGAATTGATTCTGCTAAGGATTAATATTCTACTCAGTAATCTATTTTTGTGCCAATATGGCCTCTTTTTGGCAGAAATGAGAAAAACAAGATCCAACAGTGGCTTTCTAGCAATTCCAGGATTTTAATTCAGAAACCTTTGTTCGTTTCTGCAAAGTAATGATTAGACAAATAAATAAATAAATAAATAAATAATTTTCTGCAATTTTCCACTTATCATTCCAGACATACAGTATTTGTTGTCTGTGGTTTGGTGCCACTGAATCTACAATGCAGATGGAAATTTTTACCCCAAATCCTTTTCGTAAAATACACACCCTCATGGCCAAAATATCTACAAATATGTAATATCACAGTAACTGTAGTTACACAATAGACTGTATTTACACATTTAAGTTCAATAATCTAATCTATTGTTCAATAATCTCCCATTCGAAGGCAGAAAGTTAACTGATAATGAATACTCAACTAAAGGGAAAACTGGATAATGTAACTGAAATGATTTCCATTCCTTTCTAGTAACGCTAGCCTCAGAGCTCAAATGCAGAACTAAAAAACACAATTAATAGACACTAAAATGGTGTCTTCTCTGATTTATACTCGCTAGCAAAACAGATCGCAGTTCTGCAGAAGTTATTCTGTATAAGCTATAAAGCATACATAATTAATGTTACAGCTCATCAGAGAGGCCTTTTCAGTTAAGTAACATATTAAGTAACCTTCTCACTCCTATTACCAAATCTTAGCTTATTTACATTGCACTGTTTCTGTGTAGTTACTGGATAATAATAATAATAATAATAATAATAATAAACCTGAGGGTTTGGGATCATAGGATCATAATGTTTTAATAACATTTAGTTGCTTGGAAAGGATGCTGCATTTATACTTTTTTTATATTAAGTATTGCTACATCAGGACAGCTTCTTCTGCTGAAACTGACAGCTGCTAACTTCCAAAGCTTTGCGAGGTGGGTACCAAGCATCACCTTACATATTTGGTGGAATAGATTTTCAAATTATCATTGGTTTTGTAGGGCAGTTTGTATTACCAAGAACATGTAGGAATGGTGAAAGTATTAAATGTTGGCTCATCAGTAATCAGCTAACATTATCCAGAAGACCTTGTACTCCTTGTGGGTAAGAACTGACTGAGGAATAATTGCTGGGGTGACAAAGCAAAATGACAAACAGCTGGGATACAGAACAGGAAGAGGAGAGGAGAGGAGATCTAAATACCAGAATACTAAATGTAAGGGTGCCAGTAATTGTGATTTTTTTTTATAGATAGGGGTTTTATTATTTTTATTTTCTCAGAATACATTTATTGAAATTAAAATTTAGATTTCTCTCATAATTTCAGTGTCAGTTTAAGCTGATTAAGTGCAAATTTATATACATATAAAATTGGATTAAAGGTGTACAGGTATACAATACGTAAGATTATATATAGATTTTATTACAGCAATTTTAAGCATTAGAAAATTACCACTCAATAATTTTGAAGCAATTAGAGAGGACAGTGTTTCTTTTTATAATAAGTCATCAGAATTTATTCGGCTTACTCTCATGGCTTACTCTCTCTGCTCAGTCTCACAGGCACAGAAGTGTCGAGTGAAGTGTAAAAGTGAGCCGAGGACAGGTACAGGTACAGGTAGAGGACAGGTAGGGCGGGATCGTGTGAACGCAGAACACTACACTGTGCTGCACAGAGGATCATTTCTTGCTAACGAGGCAAACTTTCCTCCATCTCTCATAACACGCTGAGCATCCTGAGTGTATTTATAGGACACGAGGTCATTCTCTTTCAAATGAGGAAACAAATGTGCTACAGTGGCTGGTGTTTGTTGCACAGAACAATAACTGCATCCTACAAAGCAGCGTTTCTCAGAGTGGGGTTCATGATGCAAAGCCAGTGGGTCTGTGATTTTTTAAGATTTTTTAAAAACACAATCCACTATTGCCTTATAGTTTTTATAGTTAGCCTACTGGACTTTTATTTACTCTCCCTACCTTTTCATTAACTGTACCTACAAAGCGAAGCGAGTTGGCCGGTTCTGTTCTGTTAGTGGAAAGTTCAGGAATAAAAATCTCTCTAGTTCTAATTAACAGCTGGAATATTTACCAACACATTGAAAACAATTCAATATTTGATAATACTACTGAATCTGATATGATACTATTACGATTCTTAAGGCAAAAATTGAATAATTGATATCACTGAATTTGCTATATGAGGCGATTTTTGATTTATAAAGTAATGAGTTGATATTTGATGACACCACTGAACCTGCTACAATACGATTTTGATAAGGCATTGATTCAGTATTTGAGAATACCACTGAATCTGCTAAGACAAGCAATACGATTAGATTTAGTAGCCTCCAATCGATGTGACTGTTCAGAATCTGGGGTAGGCCTACCGTTAATTCGCAGGTGATCATGAAGTAGAGAAGGGCTATTTTAAAAGGACCAGCGTTCCAGACAGATGACCTTACTAGACTATTTTATTGTTTACACATCAGTTTGAAAAAAAAGATTAATTTTTTATAGCAGCAGTTTGTTCCTTTTTCGATATTAATCAATTTCTAATCAATTATAATAGTCAAAAATCGATTTATGATTCTTGTCTCGATTAATTTCAGTCATTTCCTTTTTAAATCAGTGCATCAGTTCAAATCGTCTGATCATTACACACCCATTGGTTCTATTTCCAAAAATATAATCTTATTCACACCTGTATTTGTATCTGTTTATAACACATTATCTGCTCTTTCTGAATAATGTATTCATATTCAGTTATTGCCCATAATAATAATCACTATGAACCCCACAGTTCTTGATTTTTCATCTATTAAATTTTCTGTCCACACACTGAAGAGAGCTATATATAAATCTATAGAAACCTATAAACCTATCACTGAGCTCCTGTACAGCAATAAAGCTGAGGTGATGTTACAGTGGAGTGTGTAAGTACATGTGTTATACTATACATAATCCATGCAGGGATGAGCACAATCAGAAAAATGAAGTGTAACTAGTGAGAAGGAACTGGAAACCTGAGGAGAGATAGCACGTGAGACTTAAGAGATGATGAGAAAGGAACATGACTTACAATGGCTGGAAAGGGCGCGTACAGGGAATACTGCTTTATGAGAAACCCAATGGATAAACGCTAAAAATGTGCTGGTCAGCAGAAAGACCACAGCAGAAAGCCTAATGATGCTGAGAAAAAAACGAATGAAAAGCAGTGTGACTCCACACAATAAATCTCTCCGTCTCACTCAATTCTGCTGACAAATAGACGTTTTGTTGTGTACATTAATCTAGCATTTAAAGTGATAAGTTCTCACTACAGTAGTGTATATGTAAGGAATAAAACATGACAGGACATTCTGTTATAGGGAAATAATTAATGATGTAGTGGTGTGATGCAGCCAGACGTGACGCGGAGTTACTGTTACCACCCCGAAGTTGATTATGTTCCTCTAACAGCACAATCTTAAGTGTGTTATAAAGACTTATTTTTTTGTATTTATTAAAGAACAATACACACCATATTTATTATCCATTTCTAGTTACATTTTATGTTGTGGAACGTCCACAAAACAAGTTCGTTTATCAGGTAATCTGTCAATGAGAAACCACAAAATGCAATGTCCTCTGTCTTGAAGACCTTTCTATGGTGGAAAACTTTAAAGCAACAGCTTTACCTCTGACTGTTGCAAAGCGCTGCCACTGGAGACTCCTTCCCTATACTTTAAATACAGAACACTCCTTATAACACAAGAATTCAGCAGTGCTATGGTAAAAGCTGAAAAGGACCAGTTGAAAATGAACCCTGAGTTTTTTGTAATAAAGATTAGGGTGTGTATATTAACACTGTAGGGGCTAACACAACACTGAATGTTGAATTAACTCCTGTACATTAGTTCTACACTGTTAAAGTTCATTCAACATTGGGAGCAAGTTCCTCCTATGCACTTTAACTAGCCACGACTTCTCTGCTTCAAACGTAACTCAAAGTACTGTATCTTAAATGTAAAAATTACATCTAAATCTGCTGATTTATTAATTATTTTATTGCATGCCGCTACAACAAACATACAGGTCTTTACTGTGTGTATGACTGCGTGCAGTTTTAAATAATGCTACATTGATTCAGTTGAGCCAAATACAAACCACATGTTTGTTTTTTTTTTACTTTTTGCTTTTCTAGTTTACCTAACTGACAGTTTTTTGTTTTGTTTAGTAAATTAGTGATGAACCACCCTCACCTGCATCTGACACACACACACCATTGTGGGATGACGGTAATGAACTCTGGCCACCAGAACTCAGAAGTGCTCGTATTGCAGGGATGATATGGACCAAAACTTCTAGCTAGACCACTTCAGGTGAAAACTGAAATGAGGTTGGTTTCAGTTTGGCCAGTTTTGGCTCAGATCAATGCGAAAGCCGTGAATATGGCTACCTACAATGAGATACACCTGTTATTAACTGACTCTTATATTCTTACTCAACTATATGTATATGGCTCAGAATTGTTTGCATCTGTACCACCATTTTTTCTTAAAGCATCTTTTCTGGCTTTTTTCTTATTATTTTGCTTTTCATATCCCTTTCGATTCTTGCATGTTGCATGTCTCCTTCGTCAGCTGCACACAGGCTGTACAGCGGTCTCATTAAGCACCTCCTAGTTGCATATTGAACTTTTCCTAAATACTGTATCTAAAATAAACTGGAGTGAAAACTTCAGGAAAGAAAATGCACATTTCCAAGCTGATGTAATACAAACAATAAGCCTAGCTTATTAAGCTGGATATAAACTAATTTATTCACAGGACACCCAACTTTCATATACTACATTTCGCTCCAGAGTTTTTGTAAATTTACACCTACGGATTCTCAATAATTTGAACCTGAAAGAAAATAATTTAATTAAAACAAAAAAAAAAAAATTAAGACAAATAAGAATAGCTACTGGAAGATTTAGGATCCTCTTTCTCTCATTGTGAGCTTTGCCTTTTATGGAGTTTTGTGGGCAGGGCTAAATGTAAATCAGCTTTGCCATGAACATGCTTGGCAATTTAGTAGTGATTCGCATTTCTTTATACACATGCGCATGAGTTTGATGAAAATCGGCAAAATGGTGGCAAATCTGTTGGAAGTTTACTAGTTCGGTTTGACCCTACGAAAACATTTACACAGTTTTATTAAATGACTGATAAATGAGTCGCATTGACTGTGTAATACACAGATTTGTTTATTTGATGAGCAGCATGAGGTTACCAGCCAAAGTGGCTAACAAATTAACAATTACCTTCCAGTGCCAAATTTTTTCCCACATTTGGTGTGTGAGTGTGTGTTGATTTCAAACCCTGACTGTACCAGTTAATTCAACACTGTGGGGGGTTCAGTGCTGTAGGAGATAATTTCATTCAGCACTGTAACAGCACAGTTTCAATACTCAGGCATGTGTTGTGTGCTTTTCCTTACATTTCCTTACAAAAAAACATCCTTACATGTTCAACTGTTTTGCTGAATTGACTGTTTTTGGATTCAAAATAATGAAACAACAAAAGCCTGTCTAATTTCTGGGCATGTCAGTAAGGGAAAGGCTGCTTGTGTTTGCAGGCCATGCTGATGCATAGCGCTTTATTAGTCTCACCCTAAAAAGTGGACAGCCAGCACTTTCCCACTAAAGCACCTACCCAAAGCTTGGAAGAACAATTCTCCCTGGAAATAAACACTCCATGCTGAGATTTCCAATTCCTTCTAAATCTGAAACAAATTAAAGTTTATCATAAGCAAGTAGCTCTATAGATGATGTCAGCAAGAAGCCAATTACTTGGCACTCGTTATTCATCAATATCCTCATTTACACAACTTAAATCGTTCTCTGACAGCTCAGTGAAGCACGAGAGGCGTTTCCATTCCCCTGCTGCAATGAACCTCGAAGCCTGCAGTCCAGAGCCACTCACTCCCACAGTCCAAACTCTCCCAACACAGATAAAACAAATGCTAATAACTCAGTATGAAGTGCCTTACCTGCTCCTTTCTCCATGTGGCGCCGTGTTTTTGGAGATCACAGAAGGAAAACGTGGCGTGTCCGAGCAGCTGGAGGCAGCAGAAGCGCTATTGATGCATAAACGAGAGAGGCAGAGTTTTTTATTCCACACTACATGGGCGGGGGAGAAGAGGAAGAGAGAAAGGGAGGGAGGGAGAGGGAAACAGAAGGGAGAAAGGGGGGGAGAGAGAGAGAGAGAGAGAGAGAGAGAGATTTATCTGGTGCAGTTGAGGATGAAGTTTCCTCCGGTTTCTGAAAGCTGCTGCTGTGATGCCGCAGCTTTGCTGTTTGTGTGCTAGTGACGTCTGCAAGGTGGAGTTGGAGACTGAACCTTACACCCTAGGGAGTTACACACAGCCTGTGTAAGCAACCTGAACACACTCGCACAGATAGACAGATTAACCCAATCCATGATTGGGTTAAGAGTTAGTTATTGTTTTAAAGGAAAACTCCACCCTGAATGACTCACATATTCACCTTTATGATTAACATATGATCTTCAACAGCATGCAGCATTGAAATTCTGGCTTTAAATATCTTTCATGGACATTGTCAATTTTCAGGTCCTACATTACTCCCAATGCTATTCAACTACCTGCTGATAGGGTGCAGTGGGATTTAGCCGTCGCTTCATCTCTACCTAAAGAGAGCGATGCAGTGGCGCTTTAATGCTTTAATCTGTCCGGCTTTCTCACCTCCTTATCTGTACACTCTGCTCAAACAGATCAGCTTACAAAGCTTCAACTCTCATGCTAATACTGGCATCAACGCCATCATGTTCTTCATCTCGTAAATCGCTAACTAGCCGAGCCGAGGTTCAACTTCGTTTTATAGCTGCATTGCATTCTGAGACTGAGTCCAACGTTTGCACCAACATCTCCACTATTTCTATGCTGGATTTCTAATATGATGTTGAACATCACTGGAAAATGGTGAATGAGAAAAGAAGCGGTTGCTCTTTTTTCATTTCTTTAGGAGGTAACAGTGAAACCCTATTACACAGCTGTAACCGCGCTAGCAATCAAAATATCCGCCTGCGATGTCAGTGTGGCACACAATTGCTCACTTCTCACAGGAATAACAAATACAGCACCAACCAACAAATTATCACCACCACCTCTAAACACATCACAAATATTGCAATCTAAACATATTTAATGTCTTTCAGGGTAAAATATGGTTTCTTGGCTTGGAGGCTCTCGTTTCTCTTCCGATCATGACCTAACTGGTCATACATTCCCTACAGAGATATCATTTCCTGCAACATGCTCATCATGCTGATAATCTCCAAGTCTGTTTGAAGAAGAAACACAATAAAAGGTGTTATCTAGCAGCCTCATCGATCAACGTCAGAAATAGCAAAGGCAGCAGTATGCAGGGACGCTGGAATAACGGCTTGCATTACACCGGCAGTTTAAAAAAAGAACCAAATACCGCTATAAGATGAGCTTTGTGCTGAAATTAAATGTCCAAGGCCATTCTGAATGTAAAGAGACACCGGAGATGATTTTGAAACAACCTTAGTGACTTGTTAAAGTAACAAAACAACAATCATGTTTACAAGGTCTTGACCAATGCTTGTGGTTCTGTGCAGCAAAAAAAAACAAAACATGAACACCACTGAATTCATATCACTGAAATATAATACTTTGTAAATCACACATCTGTATTCATCTGTATTTTGTTTATTATTTATTTTATTATTTAGTCAGTGTTCAGAGATTCACATTTTAAAAGCATCTATATTCAAATACAGGTTTTTCTGCCAAAGATGCTTAACGGTTTTTTTAACATTACCCAGGTACAGGCAAAGATAAATTGAGCCTCAGATTACTGAATTATTGAACCCTAAAAAAAGTATTTGAATATAGATGCATAATTTTTTCTGAAAATTTTTAAATATCTGAATCTCTGAACACTGAAATGAAACTACTTTGATGTCAAGGAGGTTAATTTAGACAAATAACTACAGGTGAGCTTAAGAGCTAATGAGTTTCCTTTTGGTTACTGAGGTTCGGGTTAGGTATAGCAAAAAAAAAAAATAGCTCAATTAATAATTATGTCAATGGGAGGTCCTCACAAGGATAGCAAGACAAATTTGTGTGTGCGTGAGTACATCACTATTATAAACCAAAGGTCAGCAATAATTACATCACAAAAGATGCAGATTCAGCAAATGTAAGGAACACACTGATTGTGTGGTTTAAACAACGCTTTAGTGTCATGAAATCTCTTGAGCATATAAGTGTGTGTGAGAGAGCAAGAGAGAATACAAAGCACTTGCATTATATGCCCCGATAAGCAAGTTTATTACCTTTCCATATTTGCACACCAATGCACACTGAAACCTACGCAAAATCCATGACTCCTCCAAACCAGCACGTTCTAATATTTTGTTCGACAGCAAGCACATGAGTGATGTCAGTAAAACGAGACTATTAATAAATAATAAATTAGGAAGTGAAGTGTTCATCAGAGAATGAAGAATGAGAATTCCAAATGAAGAGGAATCAAAATCAAGGTAACAATAAAGGTATTAAGATGCTTGGTCCCATAATATTATGTCAATGAATTCTAGCTCTAATGTTATTCTTTTTACAGATAAATATTAACAGAAAATATTAAAAGGCAGTGAAAATGCTACATGGCAAATCCTATTGTTGTTATTGTCATTACAATATTATAAGGGCTGCTTGAAATAGGGTTTGAAAAGATTCCTTCATTAGCTATAATTTAAATGTTGCAAGCAGTAGCAGCACATCCATCGGGGCACAAATATGAATCTTCATAAAGTCTTCATTCACTACTCCATACATTTTAGAATTCACTCAAATTCTAATCAGATCTTTTGAGTGACAAACGATTTTAAAAGAATGTCACTATTTGAAGTCGATGTGCCATTAATTAGGTGCGCAATTGTGGTATAGCGTGCTCACTGCTCTATTTGGCTCCAGAGAGTTATTATTGCACCTAGTGCTCAAAAATGCAACAAGCACTAATACTGAGGAAAGAATCATGCTGCAGACAGGACAGTTAATGATAGGCTTGCCAGGGTTGTGCAGAAATACTCTACCTACTGCCAAGATCGTCTTTATTTCCAAAAAGAAAGGAAAAATGTAAGTGCAGACAGTGTATCTATGATGTACAGAACCATTTCTATGGTTATATTGCAAAGATTGGGAGAGTGAAAGAGGGATTTTGGTGAGAATAATGTATTTACATCAGAAATGTGTGTGTAATCATGGTGACATTGTTTCCCATGCAAAGGCTGAAAATAAGAAAAAAAAAACCTGTCACTCTTTTCCAGTGCCTGAATTTTTCAGGCTAGCTTCAGGTCTTTTCTGCATTTTCGAAATGTAGTTGGGAGAGAAAGTTTGCTCTTCCATCGGCAATTCACACACTGTTGACTGGAAATACACATGCTGTATCAAACAAACGTGTAAAACCACTAAAAACAAGCTGCTAGACAGCATGCTGGATGACTTTGTTGTCAACTCTCAACTGCCTATTATGGAGTTACTCTTAAAATTCACTAGATAGTAGCCTATAGAAAATCAGATGTGATAACCTCTTGACTTCAATTTGTTTAAGGCTATATTGTTATTAATGTTGCTCTACCCCTCCAACATTTATGGTCTTGAGCCGCTGCTGGTTGAAAGACAGTGCAGGTTCCAGTCAATTTTGTGCAAAATTAAAAGACATATTTTGTTCACAACATCAAAAACATTCATATACAATCCTTTTTTTCCCGTTCTTACAAGTGATACAATACTGGCGAACTAGAATTTCTCTTGGAGATCTGTCATAGTTCAAATGTCCGCTTCAAGTTGCTTGCTTTTGGATGAATGATAAATTTCTTTATGATATGCATGTTTTGATTGATTACAATGGTTAGTCATAATTGTTGGCAGCAATTTTAAAAAGTGAAATGATTTTTTAAAAAAATGAAATTTCTTACATTTTTGATAGCAGCAATGCTTTGGGATCTTACACAGCAGACAAATATTAAAGTTGTATTCTTTTGACTGGAAAATTAAAAAAAAACATACAGCTTATATAAAAGCCTCTTGCTGTAATTGTACTTTTCATTAATTGCACTTAAAGTTGTATTTTGAGTGTTCTCCATTAGCCAGATATAAAAAAAAAAAAAAAAATTGGCCTTTTTTGACATACTATCATTTCAAAACAAGATTGTTCCTCCATAAAAGAAACACAAAGATTGATCATGATAGAAAGCAAATGAAGGACTAGCTAGGAAACAAAGGAAACTGATTCATTATTCATTAGTCTCTAGACTTCTTCAGTATTCACTATCATAGTTGACGTTTACAGTATTTCCAGATGCTGCAGCAACTGCTTGCCTGAACATGGCAAAAAGAAGTAATTCTCATATACAATGCATTAGGCTGTGCACAGCACTTTTGCATGTCCAAGTACACCTCAGAAAAAAAATAGTAAGAGTTCTCTACTCCCAGAAGGCTTTAAGATGTTGCTTTGACCTCACTTCAGTTTCTCCTAGAGAACATTCTCCACCACCACACCACACCGGACAGAGCATCTCTGTGTAATGGACAGGTTTACTTCAATACCGTGCAACACGCTTCCATTGACTGCATCGAAGAGTTCCCTGGTTCTTAGAAGAACTTATCATCGATGCGGAAGTGTGGTCGTGAGACATCATCCGGGTTGATAAACACTGAGATGGACTTGCCTGGGTTCTCTGTGACCAGCTGCTGGAGTTTTTTGGCTAGCCGGTCATCAGGCTGTTGATGATCAGTAGAGGAAGCATCATTTTGCGGTGAAGGCAGGCCAGAAGAACTTCCACGCCTCTGCATTTCTTGTGTCAAGCGGTTGGCACTCTTAGCTTGCTCGATGGTAGCACGAAGGTGTTCAGCCGGGTCAGAGCGCACGAGTGCAAGCTTGCGGGCGTGAAACATTGCTGTCTCGTCGCACAGGTGCTCCAACATGTTGCACTGTGGGATGAAATAATTGGGGCAGCTCTTGTTGACAAGGCAGTGCTGAAGGTCATCGATGAGACCCAGCAAAAAGTGGGCAGCAAAGTCTTCTTGTGACAAGTAATTTGCTGGCAGGCGGTCACAGGCCCATAGCATTATGCTGCGCAAGTGGTAGGGGCCAACAACCATAGGTTGGGAAAGCATCTTGACAATAATGGCCTTACAGGCTTGGTATGCTTGCATGAGGCCAGGTGAGATACACTTCTTTAGCTGAACCTCACTGCGGGCGAAGGATAGCCGCCATTCGTTTTCCCTTCGACCAGAAACCGAGCAAGCAGGAAGCAGGTAGAAACCACTTATGACCTCCTCCTCTGTGATCTTCCCATCCCAGAAGTGGTTCTCCATCAGCCAGCTTTGAGCAACCGCCGGCCAACCTTTGAATGACACCACTGGTACAATGTCATAGAGCATACGGCTGCTGCCCACGCCAAGGATCATTGAGAGAAGCGTGCTGTGGCGCTCCACCCGTTCCACCCTCGGCATTCCCCGCTGCGGCTTGCGCTGCACCTCGGCCAGCACTAGCGCCACTGCTTCCTGGAACCAGTCAGCCACCAGGGTGGGCGAGAAGAAGTAGTTAGTGGTGCCGTTTATGTGGTCCGCCATCATGCAGCAGTCCCTCCAGCGTGTAATGGTGCCTTCATCAAATAACCGCAGGCTGAGCCAGGAGTGACCCAGTGCTGAGTGGCGCATGTCCAATGTGACGGGCTGGTTGCGGTCATGCAGCTTCAGTGCAGGGACCAGCAACGTGAAGGCCATGTCATAGTCTGAGCCACGGTTATACACTCCCAGTTCATCCAGATCCATGTCCACAACGCCATCACGAACTCCACCTGACAAAAGCAGGTACTCATTAGCAACCGGCAACTTCTGGTCGAGCTTCTGCACCATGCCTGAGAGTGGTTTGTTGGAGAATGGAGAAAGGGAAAAAGAAAGAGAAAGGAAAAGACAGGAATTAATATGTTAACAAGGTTGTAATGAACATGAAAGCCTGCATACTTTTCTATACATCAACCCACCCACGTAGTGGCAAGTCCTACCACCACGCTGCAAAAAGTAAAGCACTCGCTGTCTCTAGCATCTGTTTCCAGAGAATCAATACAAGGACCTGAAAGAGAACACTAGTGCTGGGAAAAGGCAGCCAATCAATATGGAAGGAACCTAGAGGCCATCTACTGTTGTCTGCAGAGAAAAGGGCGTGGATTCTAGCATCCACGGCACAAGTATACAGTAGATTCTTATAAATGAATACACAACTCTAGTGCTATTTGTATGCGAAAATATACTGCAGAGTTTAATTACACATGCCTAAGGGTTTTTGAGCTTGTTCACCCCAAATGGCTTTCAAACTGCCACTCAAGAGGACATAGGGATGGATTCAAATATCAGATGAGACTGTTTGGGACAAAGACCTTGGAGTTCACTAACAGTGATATAGTCTATTAATAGACTTTGTATTCTATTACTTGAGTCCTTTTCCATTTCTGATCTCTGTCCTCCAACTTTATCACCCTACTGCTAGGGAGATAAACAGTGTATTTCAAGTCATCAGTTAACACCGTTCTACCATCAGTGTGCATTCTGCACAATAAGAAAACTAAGTGGGAGGCAATATAATGTTGCATTAATGCCTAGTGGACAATACATGACTTAAAATACACACTACACCATCTTTCACCTGGAGAGATCACCGATGAAGTGCACCTAATCCCAAAATCCCACTAACACAAGAGCTGTCTATCATGTGACTTTTTCAAGATGGAGCCTGAGCAATTGGTGGTTATTTCTGCACTATTTTGTATGGAAACAACAAAAGATTGATTGATCAGCAAAGAGAACTGACGGTATAGCGATTTTTATACTGTGCGTCACCAGGAATCATGTTACTGTTCATAACAACCAATTGGGTATGGCAAATAAGTTCTTATAGAAGCATTATTATGGTACTCACAATAGTTTCCTCTCAGATTCTCATTGGCTGTTGCTAATTGCTGTCCATCCTATTTCTTGCAGAAGTGCTCAGACTACAAGATTGATCTCTGAGAGTTTCAAACATACTTCAAACAGACATTTCTGAGACTGAGAAAATCATGTCGCTGAACCACTCACACTACACAAGCAGTCACCACAGAGGGGGCGCACAGTAATTTGTCATCAAGCTGAGGAGGGTTGACTCAGATCCTGAAAAAAAAAATGTCTGCGACAGGGAAATTGTGTTGTCTGTATTCAGCATAAGAGCTAATCATGGCTCTGACCTAAGAATGGCATTAATGATTGAGCAGATCTGCAAGTGGCTGGAGTAAAACTAGTGAAAGCAGTTATGACTCCCTCTCTGGGACAAAGGTAGCACTGCATTTTCAAGTATCCACAACAGTACAGTACCTTGCCAAGTGCTCTATAATCTTATTGATCCTTACTGCATTTCCATGTGGTGGGTTAGAAGGTTTACTGAGATAATGTCTGGAACATACAGGAAGGAATAAAGCAAAGCATTTCCACTGGGTGTTACAGTGAGACCTTCACACTCTGAAGCTGAGATTTTATAAGATAATAAGCTACTACTGTACAACGTCCTAAAGGGACAGTCTGGCCTTTAGCAGAGCTGTCAGCTATCAAAGAATGTTAAGGTTTACAAAAAAAAAATGCCTTTCAGTCAAAACAGAATTCTTTATCTGTGCCTTTCCACAGGGAAAAATCCCTTGATCATTCACACAACATTCCTCCCCCCGCTGATCCTCTTTCAAAGTCTATCTCGCCAAAGTGTTTTAAAACACCCAGTGTCACTTTTGTTCTTCGTGTCTTTGATTTAAATGCTCCGCCAGCCAATCAGAGCGCCAGCTGTCTGAATTGAGCCGTGGTGAATGGTTGAGATTGAGAGTGTGGGAACAGTGTCCATCTGTGTGTGTGTGTGTGTGTGTGTGTGTGTGTGTATGAGAGAATGGGAAAGAGGGAGCTGTAGATCACTCGCGCATCAGAGGACATGAGGTTCCCACAGATGGCTCCATGCTGTCACATTCCCTCCTGCCTGGGCTGGAGACCAAAAAACACAGTAACATAGGCCTATTGAGTTGCCACTGAAATAGCCACAGAGCAGTGAAGGTGTCAGTAGTCAATCATACGTGTCTGGAATGTCTAGAATCACCGCTCATGCTGGAATACAGCTTTACGGAAATGATACGCTCCATGAGACTTGAAGATATTTTCTTGATAAACGATATGTAGCAGGTTATTTATTTTTGCTGAGGTAATATTATAGAAGAAGATCTATGAGCTCAGTGATTCTTTTATTTATAAAAACTGGCAATGCACAAATCCAAACATATCACAGAAGTTACTGGCCTGACACGGTGGACTGGTAGATTTTTCAATGCGCTCCACCGACACATTTTGTGCAGTGAATGTGTAAGATTAATAGGACTAATATGACACAGTTATGCACATGAACATAAAATGCAAATTATCTCATAGTACAGTACGGTGAAATTCTCGATTCAGAAGGTGCACATTAATTTTCAGTAGTTTTTGGCTGTAACACAAATGATAGGTTTATGTTATTGCACTTGTTCTAATATGTTATAATTACTATAGTAACAGCTTAATCACAGGGGCTTGCATGGTGGACACTCCATAAACTCTAAGGCTAATAACAAACAGATTTTTTTTATGTTGCTATTTAACAAAGAAAAACATATAAGCATTGATATGGTGAAGTTTTCTTTTAGGAGATGTTTATGTAACATGTACGGAAGGAGTCTCCAGTGTCAGCGCTTTGTAACAGTCAGTAAGTTTTCAGGACAGAGGAGTTTACACTTTGCGGTTTCACAGTAACATGACAAGTTGTGGGGGGTTTTTTGTACTCATTAACTTCAAGAGAGAAAAAAGGAGAGGCTGGTGAGTTAGCGACTTTTCAGGAACCAGCTTGTCTCACAGAAGTTCTGTAACACTACACGTAACTATAAACAGTTAAAAAGCACAATGTGTCGATTATTTTCATACAACAGCACACTCCTTACATAAAGCATATTCATGCATGTGATACAGAAGCTTGCTTGGATTGCTTTGTCTCTTTATTTTTTTGGATTATTCATATTTTACTTGAGTTTTATTTAAAATGAAGACTTGTACTCTTAATTGAATTTAGTTAGAAATCTTTTTCTTTTTCTCTCTCATCCACTCAAAAAAGGCATGCTATACATCAACAGAATGAGCTCCTGTGCATTTTATTTGCATTTTATTTTCATCATACTTTCAAATCAAAGTCAGGAATTCGTCATCTGTTGTGACCTCCTTAATTTCATTTCGAACAGTATCGTTTAACTTTTTAAGGCTCAAGTACATTTAAAAGTAGCACCTTTTTGACTTGACGTTTAACTGAGTAAGATTTCGATATATTTTCTATATTCTCACTTAAGTATAATTTATCACTCAGTAAATGTACGGACATCAGTATCGAATCAGTATCAGGATGATACTCAGAACCTTAATACTGGTGAAGTAATCTATTGAGATATTGTTAACAAATTGTACGTGGTCAGATCTCCCACACCATGTCTATTGAGAGTCCTAAAACAGTCCTCAAATGATACTTTCTGCAACAGGTAGGCTGTGAACAAAATCACTGATTCCACCTACAACGTATATATGTTCCTCTACTACATATTTCTGCATTTCTTTTATGGCTAAACACCATTTCTGTTGGTAACCAACCCCGTAACACTGCATTAAAATTCACCTTCGTCCCTTTCAAGAGTAATAAACCATCCTGTCCAATCAATCTTCAACAGCTGTCAAGGGTCATGTGCCAAACCACATGCTATTCTATGAAATATTATGTGCTATAGATGCAATACTATTTTGACATACTATTTAGCGTTGCAGTATGTGATCTGAGGCACAGCCTTAGTCATGCTGCTCTTGGAGAGACAGTAAATCACAGCCGCACGTCTCACACCAACCCAGAGGTCCTGCTGTCACTGGGTTTTAACCAATAACCAAATAAATAGGTTTTTACTAAGAAATCTGTTTTCATAATCTCTTCACATTCTTATAGGTGAAAGAACGTTGCCTGAATGTTCCAAGAATATCAATAATACACTGTCAAAGCTTTTGACTTTTTCGACAGAAGGTAAGGGAGAGGATTCATCATGTGGAAATAATCATTTTAATCCCCTGCAACATCAGATTATGAGAAAGTCTAATGATAGATTTGGCATCCGGGAAAGGGGTCAGATTCACTCAAAAATGCTCAAGAAAATAGATTCAAGAGCACAAATGAGACTATAGACAGAAGAGCAGAATGATATTGCATACAGTGATGCAACACTCTGGGGTGTATGCAAATATGCGAATTGAAATATTAATAAAATATTCAAATTTGAACGCGCGTATGCAAATGATGTTGATTCACACACCAGAAAGTCTCGCCTGCTAAGGAGCATCAGATAGTGATCTGTGCAAATATATATATATGTATGTGTGTGTGTATGTGTGTATGTATGTATGTGTGTGTGTGTGTATGTGTGTATGTATGTATGTATGTATAAACGCTAAATCCTTCCTCACCGAGCATGGAGAAGATGAAGTCCTTGGCCGTGTGGATCTCCAGCGCGCGCTGGTCGTCGTACTCGCGCTGATCGTGTTTGCTGAATTCCTGAATGAGTCGGTTCAGTTCGTCCATCCTGCTTCCGGACCTGAAATCGAGCTCCGGTGCGCACGCGAGGCGGTTGTTGATGGTGTTGTTGGCCGCAGCGGTCGGGCTGCTGCTGCTGCTCGCTGATCCGCTCCGGCTGCTCAGCACAGGCGCCGCCATCTTCACCATAGAAACAGCAGGCCGCCGCTCCGGTGCCTCCTCTTCATTCACCGCGCGCGATCCGCGCCCTGCCCGAGCCGGAGCACACTGCGCATGCGCAACAGCCAGCCCGCTGACATCACAGGAATAGCATTTGATTACAGCAACAGTAGCAGTAATTTTTACATAACCTGTGTTAACATTTAACATTTTTTTAACACTGATAAACAAAATTAGAAAAACTCATCCCCAAATCCTCAAACTTTTCTTTTGGAAGTTGATTTTCTCATTTCCTCATGGTGTGTAATAACAATCATCTTAGCCCTTGTTTACGCTGTTACTATAGAAACTATAATGCATTAGTACAAGCATATTAATCTAAAATTGTGATCTGAAGCTGCACTATTGTCAGAGGTGCTGTTATAGGAAATGAATCAACACCTTCTGACCAATCAGAATCGAGAATTCAACAGCACTGGGGTGAATGAATGAATATAAACAATTAAACTCCTGGAAATTTGATTAGATTTGTTTTGTTATAAGCTCATGTTATATATATTTAAATAAATTTTGAATATTTTAGTTGTTATAAGATCATGACTCATTCTGTAGATAGTTGCACTGGCTTGTCGCTTTAAACCTCTTGTTTAATAATTTACTGAAAGATGTGTGAATGGGAGAGAAACTTTCAGAATCAAGGTTGTGGTAAGAAATTGCCAGTGGTAGGAGTGAGAAACACATTAATAAAACTGTGTTTGCTGTTCTCGAGCCTCTGAAAGCACTCGTTGCCTTGGATACAGCAGGTCATCTTTTAGGATGGAGGGTATTTGACCATGCAGCTCGTCTTGGAGGAGTCGCATTCAGAATGTGAGCATCTCATTACTCCTCATACTGCACATATTGCATTACCTGACTCTAAGCCCAGCCTCCACCCCCGAGAGGAAACACATTGATTTTTCCACTCTGTAGTTACCTCATAATGTCAGCCAGTTCCTTACTCAATTAGATTATCATTGCTCTGTCTCGTCTAATGGCTTAATACATACCTTTTTTTCTTCTCTCTGTCTCTCTCTCCTTCTTCTTCCGGATTTGTCCCTCTCAGGTGGTATATTGCTTACAGACTTGACCTGATCTGGAGGGTGTTGGTGAAGACATCACTGACGTTTTGGCATGAGTTGAGCAAGGGTACATCATGTAGAGCGCCCCCCTGGTGGAGGTGCGAGTGTGTAACTTCTTCTACACTGTCTCAGATTCAGCACGTTTCTATTTTCCGAGACTGGTGCCTCTTCTAAGTGGACGATACTTTTATTAGTGAAAATAACCATAAATGTTGGCCACACATTTATGGTTAGCCATTTCACATTTATGATTTTTGACCCCTTGCTACAGCAATATAGGAGACACTTGAAAACTACACTGCTTTTTCAAATAAAACAACAATCGGTACAAATGACAATAAAATTCACCTTTGTGAAATGCCAAGTCACTTAAGGGGAAAGGACACAAGATGTGTATTTGCTTCTTTACTCCCCATCCAAATTTATCTAGGCAAATTTTGACCTGTGAATTTATGAGCTATGGTTGTGTGTCAGTCAGACACAAGAAGGCAAGACTGTTGTCTCTTTGAACAACAAATTAGCTAGCTAGTTTGTTGTGGTGGGGAAAATGCCATGTTTGTGTTAAATCATTGGCTTGTAGTGGGTTGTTGATTCATTCCTGAGACACATTGTTATTGTTAGTATTAGTATGATACGTTAAAGCTCAGCTAGCCAGTTTTCCCAGATGTCCACTGCATAACTGATATCTCATGGCTTTTCACTCATATTTTTAGTTTCAATTTTGTGTTGACGCCTGTTGTCTTTGGTTGTAGTGCTGTATGTGGATGTGTTTCTCAGTGTGACATGATTAAACTTGCTAAAAAAAACAAAAATCTTAGGGTTTTTGTATATTTTATATATAAAGCACATAAACACTTCATAAAAAGCAATCTAAGAAATTCAGTACCAGTACAAAACACAAACACACCCCCAGAAAAATGATAAGTTGGTCAGAAGACTTGGTGTTTCAGTAATGAAATGTAGCTTCAGTTTATACAACAGTTTATACAACAGAAATAAGACATATATATAAAATTTTATTTGGTCCAGAAAATCAAGTTAAGCAAGTTAAATTGTCTATGAATTTTCCCCTCATAAATATTAACATAACTTTTGAACTGATGCCAAATGTCCCTAAATCCCAAATGTGGTCAATCAGTCAAGATGTGATTGGTGTCTTTAGTTTGCTTCTTTAGTTTTGCACTGGAGGTACTGTATAATGTAATCTCTCCGTCTCATCCAAAATCTTTTTCTCCCAATTCCTTCCCACCAGTCAGCTCCCCCCATCGCAAGGCAGCTACCAACTAGGGAGGGTGTGGGTTAGCACATGGTTCTTCCAAGCTGTGAAGCCAGCCACCTGCATCTTTTTGCTACATCACAGAGCAGCATAACACAAGGAAAGCGCTATCAACCCTCTTCTGCATACAAGAGCTCACAGACAGCCACGACTGGCTAGTGTTGCTGTGATTGACAGTGGAGAGAGAATATGTTCCTCCCACTCAGAGAGCACAGGCAATTTTTGCTTCCTTGGCTCCAGGCCATGATTGGCTGTGGCATCGTCAGGATTCAAACTCACGATCTTTGAGGACTCACGGGAGCCTTCAAAATCTTTTCTGTAAATCTCTGCCTCAAACCACGTTCAGTTCCTCAGTGATGTCACCAGATGATGCATAGCAATAAATACAAATTATATCACAGAATGTTGTTTTTGTGAATCAGTTAAATGAAATGAATCAGTAAACAGATCCTTCATGCTATTTAAATCATGGCTTATTACTTCATAAATGTTTAACCATCGACTCCTTCGTTGTTTTCACATTGAACAGGTTCATGGTGTCACTCATCTCATGGACTCATCTCATCTCTTCATCACACGTTGCCTTCGTCTCCGACTTTCTGTCCTGTTCTTCTGATGGGTCTAGCAGTAACACGGAGTGTGTTGGCTCCAGCAGGACCTTGGAGGAAAATATCGGGGTGCTTTTTGGCCAGCCAAGCTAAGGAGAGCAAGAACAACATATAATTGTTCAGATATGAAAAATGTCCTTGAAGAATCTAACCCATCATAACAAGACTGCACAGAGGTTCAACATAATTTCTTTCAGGTCTTCCAGAAAAACTAGGTGCTTTTCTTTATTTCCTCTGAAAATGGCAGGGAGGAAGGGAGCAAGATTGTTAGCACAGGGTGAAATTTTTGATCACAATATAGGCAAGAAGTTTAGCATCCCCCCTAAAATTTTCTCCATCACATTCTGAATGAACTCAAGACATAGATATTGGCGTCTGATTTTAAAAATATTAGTAGAAAAAAATCTACTGTATGTACAGATAAATCACAGTAGGCATACACACCTGTGGCAGAAAAGGAATTTATAATGGAAACAGTGGCCTAAAAAACAAAAACGGATATACTCACCAGCGCCTTAGGCAGTGGCTCATTATTACGCATGGACCTCCGGAGCCAGAGGCTACAGCGCGGGGTTGTCAACCCCAGAATCAAAGCCACGACGAGGGTTAATGCCACAGCGACGCCCACAGTGAGCGGTATGACCAGCGAGGGCTCTAGGGGAAAAAAAGCAAAGTGTTCAGTTCAATCACACCAGGACAGGATCATATTCGTGATAATCACAATACATCCCAAGTCTTTCTTGTTTCTTTAGTCTTTCACAGTTTGACAAAATGCATTCCTCAAACACAATTTTCTATAACAGCACAGTCCTGTAACATAAATATAGGTTGATATTAATGTGTTTGTTCCTCTTACTTTATTAACTATCATACCACATTGCTGTTGAATTCTTGATTTTGACTGGTCAGAAGGTGTTGAAGCATGAACAGCAGCTCTGACAACTGTAATTTATTAATGAAGAATAAAATCAAACTCACCCATGACAGGGACGCAGTGTGTGTCTGTGCTGCTGGTCTTTTTGGTGATGTCCAGGATAGCCTCTGCTTTCAGACAGTATGTTCCTCCACCCAGCCAGGCATCATAATAAAATGTTTGACCATTGTGACCAATTTTTGTTATCTCCTTACTAACAGGCTGAAAATAAATGGATGAGCAGCAGTATGTTAATATAACCAAAATCTGTAAAAGGAAGTTAGTTTTTATTTGTATTATTCAGACAGTAAGATGTAGGTGAAGTGAAGAAGTTTGCTTCTTACATTCTGCTCATTCCCTTTCTTCCAAATTTTAAGGTTTATGTTGATATGGTTTTGGATCTCGCCGAAGTAAACTTCAATTTGGCCTACCCTTGGATTCACGCTCATGTTCGGAGCAAGCAGCACAGCTGAGCAACGGGAGAAACAGGAGGTCAAAAGGTCAAACAGAGCACTCTTCTTTTTCAGAAAACTAATAATAGAGTGGCACTGATGAGTGGGAAAACATCTTGCAGCTTTGATTATGACTGTTTGATTAAGGAATAATAAAATGACAGGCAAGCTGTTATAGGGATGGTGGGATGAAGCGGAGTCACTCTTACCACCCTGAAGTTGATCATTTTTCTATAATGGCACTTCCTGAAGTGTCGATTTAACAATATGCCATACTTTTTATCCACTTACAGTTACATTTAATGTTGTGGAATGTCCACAAAACAAGTTTTCACTAACATTAGCAGCTATAAACAGGCATTCCCTCACCAGCCTTGTTGCTGATAAACTGTGTGGTGTAAATTCCTCCCATGGTGGAAAACTTACTGCCTGTTACAAAGCACTGACACTGGAGCCTCCTTTCAAAAATGTTAAATAAATTTCTCCTTACAGGAAACTTCTTAACATGTTCTTTTAATATCTTCACGTGGAGCATCTGCTGTACGAGTCCCTGTGAATGTGTTGTTACTATAGCAACAATAACGTATTAGAATGAAAGCATTAATATAAGCCTGGGATTTGCCTACTGTCAGAGCTGCTGTTATTGAAACTTAATCCACACCTTCTGACCATCACTTTGCGTTTTATCTAAGGTAGCATAATGTCTCACTGTCTCTGCGATTGAAGGTCTTCGGGAGCTGAGCCCACAGTGTTGATTTGTCACACCGCGCTAGCACACTGATGTTGTAATCAGAGTCCGAGCTCAGGGCGAGGGTCATGTCACACTCGGTATGGACGATCTTGTCGCAGGAGTATTCGTCCAGCCAGCTGTCATTCTTCATGTATTCAAACTCACTGCACAAGAAAACAATCGTGAAGTCACGCGTATGAGGAACAGCTCATGTCTTCAGTGGTAATAAGGCGTGTTTAATTACACCCATGCAGCAAGCAAAATATGTCAACTTTCTAGAAATACAATGGAATTAATTAAGAAGTGCAACTGATGAGTGACACTCATGCATCACACTTGTCACTCAATGGTATTTCAATCATTTATAATAAGATAAGAGATGAAGCATTGCTTCTGAACAATTTTTTACACTCTGCTGCAGAACGTAAAAATGTATGCGTTGTAAATACATATATTATATACATTCTTGTTATATATTCTTGTAAATAAATGCTTTCGATGCTTTTTGATCTTGTATTCAGGTTGTGAGTGAAGTCTCTCTTTAAATAAAGTTGACGTTAATGATGTGCTATGTGACTGCAAGCATTTGTCGGATAAGAACTGAGCATGTATAATGTGCCCTGTGTGTTTTGCCCCCCAGCCAAATTCCTCACAAATTGCTCAATTGGGTTTAGCAACAGTGGCATAAGAATTCGTAAAAACAAAACGGAAAATAACACAAACTAATCGATTGAAGACTTTCTTATATTGCTGCTAAACCCTGTTAAAGAGAATATTTAAAGAGAATATTAATTATGCAAGTGATTGAAAAATCACATTGCTTTTGTGATTTGTATAGCTTGGCCTATTCATAATTATGTTTCATATTTTTTAAATTAATCAATTCATTTTATTTCTTATTATTTGTAGTACTTTCCAAAGGTAGTGGTTTTATTAATGAGCCTGTGAGACTGTGACATTTTTATCAAATATTGTCCTGGAGCTATGATTTAAATTTCATTAATAATAATTTCATTAATATGCTTTACCATGATTTTTTTCTTGTTTAATTTATTGATCTTTTCTATGTAAAGCACTCTGGGATTTTAGACTCCAATTGAAAAAATGCTAAATAAATAAAGATTAAAAAGAAGTTAAAGTAGCATTTACTTAAAAAAAAAAAAAAAATTAAGTTTATTTCCAAATATAAACAGCGAAGGGTTTTCCAAGGCCACCACGGGGGTACACTGATTTTCCAAACTTTGGAAATATGTAGACAATTAACACAAGTTGATTTTGGATGCTCTCTAAATCTCTGAAGTAGGACAAGCTTTCTCTTCCTTGATCCACATGAAGAATACTTCCATACTGGGACATTTAAGAATGGAAAAAACAGAGAAACTAGTAATTTTGTACCCACTGTAGTAGTTATGTCAAAGGGAATGTACTAGAATTGACGAACCTTTGCAGTACATACCTCAAAGAACAAAATGTACCTCTATAGTCATTTTCTGTTCATTTGTTCCTCTTAGAAAGTCTGCTTACATTACATTTTAACATGTAATACTCTAATGTGGGACTTAATGATGTTTTCACTGAAACTGGTGTCTCAAATTGCTCCTGATTATCATGTCCTAATTTATTTTCATGTCGTTTTACCCTAGATCTGATAAGCGCACTTCTGCTCTACAGGGTGGAGAGATCTGGTAAGTTAAGCTTTAAAGTTAATATCATTAGTGTCATTAAACTCCACCCTTGGACAGCAGCACTACCAGTTTCTGTTTGATATAATTGACATGTTTTTCATGCTAATGGAGAGATGTTTTGTGCATTTATGACTGCAAACTTGGTTTAAACAGCCAAGTGTATTAGTGTGTACAATTCCCTTGAAATTTCCTCAGGTTATCTGAAAATAACTGCAATAATATTGCACAATTTTAAGAAGTAATGCATTATATATGGTTTAATTGCTGTTAGCACTCTGCAGCCAGTTAGCCAGTGTACACAAATACTTTGTTGCTTTACTTAAGAATGTTTTAATAATATTTTACAAAATATATTTTAATTTATAAGTATTTATAATACTACTGTATTTGAGTATTCATGCCTCTGTCAACTTTCATTTTTTACTTTACAGCATTTTACTACATTTACCAAACCAGATTGGCTCCAATACATTTAATACTTAATTTATTGATTAATTGTTATTAGATTAATAAATAACTTCATTATTAAATAATAATAATAATAATAATAATAATGTATAAAGCTAAAAATACATTTTTAAATGAATAATAAAATGAGGAATAAAACACTTTGTGTCGTGCTGCTACAAGAATATAATCAACAACAGTGTGGTGTGATGAAGCAGAGTTACTGTTACCACATCGAAGTTCATTATTATCCTATAACAGCACATTCCATAGTGTTTTATTCCTCCTATACCACAGCAATATGCTACGAATTATACTTTTTTATGTATTAAGTAAAGACTTTCTAAAGTATGATGTAATGACATCATACTTTCTATCCATTTTTGGTTAAATTTATAATGCTGTGGAACAAATTAGTTCCTGTTGTCACTTATGTTACAGCAGCTATAAATTATAAACAGCTTTACTTCTGACTATTACAAAGCACTGACACTGACACTGGAGACTCCTTCCATAAATGTTAAATAAACATCTCCTTACAGAAAACTTCACCATATCAGTGGTTACTATAGAAACGATGATGTATTAGAACAGACGCATTAATATAAACCTGTAATGTGCAGCTGCACTACTGTCAGAGCTGCTGTTATAGAAAATTAATCAACGCCTTCTCTTCTGACCAATCAGAATCTAGAATTCAACATTGCTCTGGTATAAAATGTGATAATAAATTAAATAAATAATAAATAATAATAATAATAAATAATAAGAAGTACATAACAATAAACATTTACAGTAAAACCTTTTGTACTTTTTCGTACTGGATCAGATCAGGTGTGCTGGAAAACCTGAAACTTTTGCAAGACAGGACTGAAAATCCTTGCTGGCCTTCTTAATATTTGTTTTGCTTAATTAATGAATTTACTAATGTTTACTAATGTATTGGAAAGATTTAGAAGCAATCTATAATTAATAAACTACAAATTATTATTGAAAATAGTTTATTTCTGAACCTTAAAGTGTCAAATATAAACATTTTGTCCATGTAAAGTATTTACTTTGGTAAGTTAAGTAACTACCTTTCCTTTTACTCGAGTATGACATTTGCTTTGTTTGTACAAAACTGTTGAAGGTGTAATATAACATACTATAAATCCTTAATGTTATTTGCCTATAGCCTAATTGACATCTTTTTAACCTAAGCTAGCATAGCAAATGTTATCTATCTGTAAGTACCATGAGCTGATCCCCTGATTCAGAATGCTCCTACAGAGTCTGGTGTGAACTCTGCCAACCAGGAAGTAAATAATAGCTGTGTGTTTTCTCACCCCTGATACTTTACAGTGTAGTTAACGGAGCAGCAGACTTCCCGCAGAGAGCTCCACTTCAGGATGTGCCTCATGTTCTCCGACTGTATCGAGATGTTCAGTGATGTGGGCAGCAGAGCAGCATCTGAAGACGGCAGGTTTTGAGATCGTTAGCTTCTTAACTTAATATATATTTTCCATATACGTACCACTTTCTCAATTTTTGTGTTACCATTGTGTAATACAACAGCTAGTACAGCAGGACAAACACACACATAAAATACTTTCCCATGACATTCGGGCATCACAATGTTGTGTTGATGTTATGTGTTCTGGCATTTAATGTCTCTGACCTCTTCCTGATGTATAACTGACACTTCCCTTAATTCCCTTAAATCTGAGTTTTTTTTGTTTTGGTTTTTTTTTTTGGAGCAAGTAGATGAACGAATAATGTTCAATACTGTGTTTTGATAATGTATTTTATGTGTATTTAATTTAAAAAATATGCATTGATAAAATAGTCCAATAATGACAATTTCTTTATACTCAATACTGGAATCACTTTATTTATTACAATTATTTTATAAATGTTAAGAACAATAGTTTTGATGAATATTGTTTTTTTTTTTTCCCCCAATCTGGTCGTTTGCTGATTTATATGCATCTCTTGGACTCTTGGCCATCAATGGTTGTAGCATCACTGGGATTCAAACTTATGGACCTCCATTTTTTTATTTTTTAATCAACAGAATACGAGGTTTTCTTTCACACTGTACATTACAGAACAGTATTATATCTCAGGATCAAAATAAGATCACTTCCTCCTCACATTAATCAAATGTTAATCTTCTAAATGCTAAATAAGAATTAACATCATGTCTACATCGACACCTGCCTTCATTTAGACTACAAATTGCAAAAAATATCATATAAAATATCATCAAAATATCCCATAATTCTGGGACTCCAGTGGCTCCATTTTCACAATCCTGAGTGTTCCTCATAAGTGAGAGAAATTCTAGCATGTTCTAGCATATCGACACTCATGTGTCATTCACACAGTTACCATCACTCCCACTTTCATCGAAAGTCATGAAATTGAGCAAAATGAAGGCGTGACATGAGTGAGGCAGCAACTGTAATGGTAAATTTGCCTGTATCGCAAAACAAGACAACCATCCTTGTAACCGTAGACCGGTTCTCCAAGTCCTTACACCTAATTACCCTTCCTGCCTTGCTTACAGCTTTTGAAACTGATGAACTCCTATTCCAGCAGATTTTCATATAATTTGCCATTTCTAAAGACAGAGGGCCCTGGTTCCTGTCACAGTTTAGTAAGTCTTACCCCAGGTTATTACCCACATGACAATGGCCAAGTAGAATGTGCCAAACAAGATGTTGGTTGATTCCTGAGAACTTTCTGTGACTGCTTGTAGGACTGCTGTTGTTTTCTGCCTCAAGCTAAGTTTGCACAAAACTTTCTCCATGACCTGGCACCCAACTCACTCCCTTTCAGTGTGTGGCACCAATCCCCCTGGAATGCTACCCCTAGGGTCAGTGTTAGGGTTTAAGGTTAGAGTTAACCTTATGGCAGATGAGATCAATGAGGTGACATGTAGACTTCAGCCAGCTTTGTTTGGCACCTACTTTCCTTTTATCACTTCTGAAACCTCTAGTGCCTCTGGATGGGAGATGCCCAGCCAATGCTTCAACACCACTGGACCTTCAAGTACAACTCACTTACACAGTCAGAGCCAAACTCGATTCCAGATGTTGTAGAAGCAGGGACAAGTACCTTCTGAAACCTCTAATCCTCTGGATGAGGGATCACCAGCCAATTCTTTACCACCAACTCTCATTCTTCAAGGACAGCCAGCTTAGACATACTCTGATTCCAAACAATGTGGATGCAGGGTCAAGTACTTAATCGATAGGGAAGGGTATGACCCTGAAGATTGCTGCTAGGTTCCAGCACAAAATGTCCTAAACCACATTCTGATAAGGAAATTCCATACCCGTCGCCCTGAAGGTCCAGTATCTTACCCCAGTGGGAGACTTCAGCAATCATCTCAGGATCTAGATCCGCTTCCAAAGTGACCTCTTTTGATTATCACCCAGTCCGTTTGGTTTTGCTGAATTATCTAAACCCTGCATTTGCATCCAAGCCTGAGCATTTCTGACAATAAAATTAGACAATCATTCGATATATTTCCCCATGCACTTAAACAAACTCTTAAACCATATGAATGATGCAGAGTTTGGATTCATGTGCTTCAGAGGAAGCATGTGTTTTCCCCACCCTCCCCGAATAATAGCCGTTAACTTGTGTGACGGGGGGCAAGTTAGCTAGTGGGTGGGAATCGGTAAGGCCACCAAAGTCTATAAAAAAAACAATATCTAATCTTCTCCAGATTGCTGATTTTAGCTCAGTCAGCTAAGTCATCTGTCATGGCCGAACATAGTAATTGCAATTAAAATATGACTAATTATGAAGCCCTACATGGGACACCACACACTACAAGTTTGTTTATAGTTTCTGTATGAATCACTGGTATAATCACATGTGACAGTGTAGGTAGATATGAATCAGTTAATTAGGTTATTATCTATTCAGATTGCCTGTGACAAAGAAGTGGTTTCAATCTGAGTCACTTCAGTAAAGTGAAAATTGTTAAGGATGTAAAAGGAGATCTTTTTAACAGCCTCTTTTGTCTTTTTATTGATTTCTTTATATCTGGTGTAATTTATTTATTTGGCAGATGGTTTGACTGTAGGATAGTTGAAGTTAAGCATCTTGCTCAGACAAGCAGTGCTGAGATTTATACTTATTGTATGCAGTTTAGTGAAAAAGAGGTTTGCAAACCCATAGGACAAAATTTATTATTTTACAATTAACAATTTACCTCATGGGATTAATAAGGTATATCTATCTATCTATCTATCTATCTATTATACCCACAGAACATTCAGCATATTACATTTCATAGAAGTTTCTTCATTTACAGAAGCAATGTGATGGTAAGATAATTTCTGAATGTGATATATGTGATGTAATAGCTTGAATGGTTGACTTTATGACCGCTTCCAACCTCTTTTTTATATTCTCTAAGCAGCTGTGGATTCATCTTGGCTGTAATATCGAGTCCCTGATTCTTCCTAATATTTCTGTTTTAACTCTTTCAGTCAGTTCTGGAGAGCAAGAGGATCACAGAGAACCATGAAGTCTTTGTTAAGGGTAGGATTTGCATGTACAATATCCAATTATCCAAGATTTATTATTCAGTGGAATTCAATGGAAAGGTGATCCGCTGTTGCGAACCCTAATGCAAGCAGCCAAAACAACAACAACATATCTTAGATAAATTATGAAATAGAGATATCATTTTCACCCAGAAAACATGGGGGTTGTAAACATTTGCCCTTAATTATATGTCTTTTTTTCTATCAACTCAGTTCATTCTTTTTTACTTTACATAGGTCTTTTTCACTGCAATTAGTAGTTTAGCGAAAAATTTTCCCCTAGCTGATCAGCCGAGACGTTTGGTGTCTGAATTGTTCTTTGCTAAGTGCTAAGTCCCAAGGCTCCTTAGTTTACCTACAGCATTTGGACTTTTAATTATTTCTGAACTTACGGCTGAGAGTGGCAATGATGAATGCAGAGGTCACAGTCTTGAGCAAACTCCTCGTCTGGAACATAACCTCCAAACCCTCTCAGTGGCCCCAGAGACCTCCCGCTAAGTTCACCCTTAGACCACTAAAAGTTCCACCATAAATCCAGAACATCCAGCAGAATGTGTGTGTTGTCTCTCTAAAGGAGATTTGTGACAGAAGCACTTTGTGTCTCTGTGTGTGTGAGGTGAAGAAAAAGCTTGAGGTGTGTGTTGGTGGAATTTAAAGGTGAAGTCATTAGGCTGTTGACCTGCAAGACCTGTTTATAAGCCCCGCCCACTGTTTAATAATGAGATTTTTGCCTGAAGCAGTCTGAGTGGCACTGAGTAAAAACATGAACCTGTCAGTGCTGGAGGTTGTGAATTACTCAGTCTCAGTAAAGGAGATGAGGCCTCTGTGCCATCAGTGCTAGTGAACGAGGCGTGGCACGCAGCCTGTCAGCCCTACTAAAGGAGGCATTGCCTCTGTGACCTCTGTGACAGTGGGTATTGAAATACAAGGTGCAGAGATAGACGTTTTAAAAATTCAAATCCAACATTAAAAAAAAAATCTGAAATTCTTTTATTTTAACCCATATAACTAAGTTAAAGTAACATGCCAAATAATGAGATTTTGGCACATTGTTGGTGTCTGTGCATCTATATTCATTCGATAATAGCTGTTATGTCAACTCTCATCCAGCAGATGGCAAGAAAGAGAGAGAGAGAGAGAGAGAGAAAGAGAGAGAGAGAGAGAGAGAGAGAGAGAGGATAACACAAGCCTTTAGCTCAGAGTTTGGACTTTGAGTTTTGATGATCAACCATTAACCAGGCCATAAAACCATAAAGCTATAACGTTAGGAAAGCTCATTATGGTGTCTAACGTTCATATGATACAGTTTCAATATGAAACCAAAACACTGAGCTCATTTTAATTTCCCACATTGAAACTGTACAGTCAACAGCACATTACTCACTGTGATGAACCAATGATTTCGACTGCCAGTTTGAAGATGTATACCGATACACGGATGTATATTGGAGCCTATGTTGACAAAATCGCACCTAATTTAAGGGATGGTTGAACTCTGAAAGACCCAAAGGCAGGTTTAAGTCTGATAAATGAATGACATTTTGGTTCATTTGGAACACTGAGTCTGGTATCATTCCGCACAGCCATAATATCTTATCACAGTTAAGTGACATGTATGTTGTACACTATTAGCTCAGTGGAGTCTCTTAACAACACATTGTTGTTACAGCATGGTATTCAGTGACACAGGACTACTGCACTGGTATGTTTTTAATTTTTCCCCAGTTTTCCCCCAAATGTTTTCTCAAAGGTGCATCAGTGGTCCTTCAGATCCAATCATGTACCCTAAATGAGGTACACAACATCCTCTAGGTCTGCAAAATAAAGGTATAACAAATGTAACTTTTGAAGATACCATCAAATTAACAAGCAAAAGTGCAGTTTATCTTTTTTTTCTGAAACTGTACGAGAAGTAAGGAAATTGAGGTCTGTTTTTGTTGCCATCTTCAACATTCATTGTTCACTGAGAAGTCATTTTTTCTTGACTCACAAGTACACAAACCCTCCTGTCATCAATCATCCCTGCTAAAGCCAAACATGGTTATCTGTGTGATTATAAGATGGGGAAGTGTCCGTCCACGAATCCACACCCGTATCATCGTCATCGAGAGCAGAGTGGGCGCTCAGGGTGTGGTGCTCGGCTTTATGACCCTCTGTAAAGGCTAAAGTCCGGCTGTTTACTTGAAATAATTGCACTCTCAGTGATCAGCAGCACAGGAAGGAGACGGAGAAGACAGTGTTTAAGCTTCATAAGGCTGCTCTGTGATTTGATTTGGTGCTTGTGAGAAAATTTAGGGTGAAAATGTCAACAGCGTTGGAAGTGACTGGGTTCTTGCTAGGTGTTGCATCTTGGTTGGTAACGGGTGCCTCTCTGGCCAACGACTACTGGAAAGTCTCATCTTTCTCCGGTAGTGTCATCATTTCAAGCCGTCAGTACGAGAACCTGTGGCACGCATGTGCTGAATCCAGCTCCGGGATCGCCGAGTGCAGAGATTTCGAGTCCTTGCTGGACTTGCCAGGTGAGCAAATTGTTCACTTTCCATGAAAACCGGGTCAACATGTCCTTCAGTAGAATTTAACATTCGGTATATTTAGATGAGAGGATTTTGGAAAACATTATGGATGACAATTTGGCCATTCAGTGGGACTGAAACTAGTGGTAGTCTTTCTTTACTGAAACGTGAGACGTTCAAGGTTCACTCTTCAAGATCCACTTGGTTTTGGGCCGCCATTTTGGTGTCAAAGTCACATGATAAGGATCTGGCGAGAAGGACAAAGCCCGCCTTTTTTATTTTTTAATTGTAATTTTAAAAAAATAAATAGTCATTCCCATGCTTTTAGAGAAGTCATATTTTTGCTTAAGAAAATTTGAAATAAACAACATTATAGAAAAATTATATATATTATAATATAAATTATATTCCAATATATCTTGGAAAAAAGTCAAAATTTTTTAAAATGTATGTCTATTTATTCAGCGAAGCAAGCCGTTTAAAAAAAAAAGATAACAGTGCACTACTGGAAATTTTCAAGTGTCCACTGAATCATGCATCTATTATGTATTCCTGTATCCATCATGTATTCCTGGTAGTTAGGAGTAAGGAATAAAACACTCTGTGTTGTGCTGTTATAGGAAAATAATCAACGAAGCGGTGTGATATAGCGTGATAAGGTACTGTTACAAACCTAAAGTTGATTATTTTCTTATAACAGCGTATCCCAAAGTGGTGTATTCCTCTTATACTACAGCAAGTTGTCAGTTTTTTTATTTATTAAAGAATGACACGTCATCCTTCTTATCAATTTATTGTTACGGTTAATGTTGTGGAATGTCACCAAAACAAGTTAGTTCCTGTTCCTACTTATGCTATAGCAGCGATAAAGTTGTTCCCTCACTAGCTTCTCTTCTTCTCTTTAAAAAAGAAAAAAAAATGCAGTTTGTCATATTATTAATATAAACGTGAGATTTACACCTTCTGACCAATCAGATTTGAGAATTCCACAGTGGTGGAACAGTTTATAATGGTTATTGAAGGTTTCTAATGGTTAGGATGTGACCACTGAGCCACTTGATGCTTTTCTGCTGAAATTCAAACATTCTGCAAGCGTCTGGGGGTCTTTGTGGTGATCTGATGGTGATCTTATGCTAGCAGGCAGTGGTTTAATGATTTTTTTTAATATTTAGTGTACACCATTAGGCCAACTTCTATTTGAAACTATTATTAATGTTTTTTTCCAGCAGGGAAATACCAGTAATGAGAACCAAAGACTTGTTTTATTGTCTCCTTGTTCACACTTTTGGTTTTTGGTGTATTAAAATTCACCTTCATGTCGGTTCTCCTCTTCTGTCCAGGCTACCTCCAAGCATGTCGGGCTCTGATGATCATCGCCCTCCTCTTAGGCCTCTTCTCTATGATCTTGTCCATCCTGGGCCTAAAGTGCATTACAATCGGGAGCGCAGGCGATCAGGCAAAGGCTAAGATGGCCACCACTGGTGGCATCATCTTTATCCTGGCAGGTGAGTTCATCCTAGTGTGAGTTTTTATTATTCACACTACAGGAAGTATGAATTATTTGACATGTATAACGTTGTGTTATGTCTGTAAGATGCTTATCAAAAATCTTATTTTAAAAACATTTTTTTCTTACTTCAAGAATGGACATATTTGGTGTCCAATGTGTACTTGTAGCTAGGATTGAATAATATACAAATAAGTAAATTTGTTATTATTTGTATATTATATATATATATATATATATATATATATATATATAATAATATACAAATTTTAACTATGCTATCATCCAAATCACTTTTAACATACAATTTTGTTTTTAAAACTTTGGACACACAGTGATAAACTGGATCCCAATCATCCATTATGTGTTAGCTACATTAGCCTTCTCTATTTATGTGCTACATTAGCCTCGTAGCTCCAGTACAAAAAGAAAGAAGCAACGTTCAGACACCAAACATGTCATGACTGATCAACTACATTTGTGATTAGGAAAATCATTTTATTTTTATGTTAAATATTGTCAACATTTATCTACCAAACAGGTCTCTGTGGTATAATAATGAATACAATTATATTTTCACCTCATAACTTTCCATCACTGCTGTTATTTATCGTCAGGTCTTTGTACGATAACGGCCATCTCATGGTACGCTGCACGCATTGTTCAAGACTTTAAAGACCCTTTCAGTGGAGGCATTAAGTAAGGACTTACACTCATCTTCTCCCTGTCTCTCTCTTTTATTTTCCCTCTTTCCATCTCTCACTTCCACACTATAATTCTTCTTTTCCCTTTTTTGATGTTCTTTCTTTCTCTTGTTATCTGTATTTCTTTTCTTTATTTCCACGAGTGTTTCTCACTCTTTCATTTTCTCTTTTTCCTCACCTCTTTCTTTCATTTGTACTTTCACACTTTCTTTCTCTTTCTATCTGTTCACTGTTTACTTCTGTTTTTCATTTTTTCCTCACATTTCCTCTTTTCTTTGATCAATCTCTCTCTTTCTCTCTCTCTCTCTCTTTCTCTCTCTCTTGCTCTTTGTCACTCTGTCCCCCTACATGCTGATTCACTTTGGGGTGTGTGTGTGTTTGTACAGATTTGAGCTGGGGGCGGGACTGTACATGGGATGGGGCGGAGCGTGTCTCTCCATTCTGGGTGGAGCTCTTCTCTGCTGCGCCTGCAAAAGAGCATCTTCAGGAAAATCCAAGGGGTGAGATGCTGTCTCTCTCTCTCTCACACACACACACACACACACACAAACACACACACACACACACACTGCTTACATCACACATACATCAAGGATTCCTAGTGAATGTATAGTGAAGTTCTTACATCACACATACAGGATTCCTAATCAATGAAATTTATTAATGAATAGTGTTAAAATAATAAAGACTTATTAATAATGATTTATACTTCTGGCTTTGAGAAATCCTTCAGGATTACTTACAAGATGGCAGAAACAAGTTTCACTTATCGTTTTTAAGCTATTTTCTGCTGCTTTTGTTAGTTTTCACATTACCAGTGTAGCTTCTATTCAGTTTGTTAAAACAGTCAGTGAACTTTACTTGATGAAGAAGCTAATGACACTAATAAACTTTCAGTGGCCCTCCATGACTTGTGATATTGCCATACAACAGATCTCATTCGTCTCTCTATTTTGGCTTCTGATTACATTTTTGCAGGCAGCAGAAATGGGTTTTCAAAATAGTAATCAAAATAATAATCTCCTTTAATATTGCTATTTTTTAAAACATTTATCTCTAAACTCGCCACACTGTTCCTATTTTTTGTAAACAATGGTCCTGAAAAATAACTTAATGTAGCATAACGTAACCTAATTGAGAAACATCATTCTGCTTTTTTTTTTTTCTTGTTTTTGTTCCACTGACTTTCCTGTGTTCTTCTTAGCCAGTCCTCATTTTTCTTACATTTTTATCATTCTATTTCTTAATTCCTCTTTGGATTCCTCTAACTGTGTGTTGTTGTTGATGTCTTTTTTTTTTTTTTACAGTGGATACTACTCCAGCAGTCATGCAGCGAAGATCCACAAACCCGTGTCCGATTCAGAGACGGCGAGGGCTTACGTTTAAACTTCAGATTTTCTCTGCATGTAGTGTTGTTACTTGGTTGTTCGTTTTAACTGACCCATTTTTTCTACTTTTTTTTTAAATATTTGGCTAATGATTAATGTGGAATTTGATTCATTAATGACAAAAGAATGTTTTACGGATGTTGGATGTTATGTAATTTGATTACTATGATTGATCTGTATTGTGTTCTGTGTTTTAAAAGGCTAAGGCTAGTTGTGTGGTAAGCAGAGTTTATCTTGGGTTCAATAAAGCTGAATTGAATGGACCAGATCACTGAGTAACATAAAGTTATGTCCAGGGTTTTGCACAAATCCCATGAAAAATTCATTACAAATGTAACAAGTAAGAGTGAACATGGTACAGGGGAACAAAAACATGGAAATCCCTGAGGAACGTTTTGGAAAAAATGCCCAAATTACTTACTATTACTGCTCATCTCTACGCCTGGATTTGGATCCTGCCTCACGTCTAAGCAAAATAAATAAATGTCGACAAAAGGGTTAGGGTTAGCACAAAAAAAAGGGGACTACTGGAACCCTTCACAACAATGTCTTATTACACACTGCACATCCAGGCAATATCTAAGACAATATCGTTTGACCCAAATTAAAAATCCCACATATACGGACTCACGTAACTTCACGTAATCGTAAATGACACGTTTTAAAGTTGTTAGTGTTCCTGGCTGGGTGTAATCTAATCCTCACTGAGATAATGATTACACTGTGTGTGTGTGTGTTGTGAAGGCAATCTGTCTCTCCTCACAGGGTTACTGTGCTGACACGGCCAGTGCAGGATTACGCACAGGATTACAGGATTACAGGTGAAGGTGGGAGGAGAGCGCTGCACTGTCCCGCTGTTACACTGCCTCAGTAATACACCTGAGAAAGTGAACGCAGGAGGAGGGCTCAATTTAATCACTGTCCCTGGTGTTACTACTAATAACTCATGACTAACCCACCTGTCTGCCTGTCTGTCTGCCTGTCTGTCTGCCTGTCTGTCTGTCTGCCTGTCTGTCTGTGTAGCTACATATATACATATTTATCTGTCTGTGTGTCTGTCTGTCTATCTAGCTACATCTATCTACATATATAGTTATTTATTTATCTGTCTGTATATTTATCTATCTGTTGGTCTGTATGTCTTCCTGTCCATCTGTATATTAATATCTATGTATCTATTTATCTACTATTTGTCTATCTGTCAGTCTATCTGGCCATCCAACTGTCCATCCATCCATCTGTCTACCTGTCTATCTGTCTTTCCATCCATCTCTCTATCTACGTATATAGTTATTTATTTATCTGTCTGTCTGTCTATCTGTCTGTGTATTTATCTGTCTGTTGGTTTGTATGTCTGCCTGTCAATCTGTATATTAATCCATCTGTTTATCTATTTATCTACTATATGTCTCTCTGTCAGTCTGTCTGGCTATCCATCCATCCATCCATCCATCTGCCTGTCTGTCTATCTAGCTATTTATGTATCTGTCTGTCTATCTGCCACTCAGTCTGTCTGTCTGTCTATCCATCCATTTATCTCTCGATCTATATAGTTATTTATTTATCTGTCTGGGGAGTGTCCTCTCTCCCGCAGTCCAGCTGTTATTTTATTGTTAGGCTCATTAAAAATTTACAGCAAAATGAATCTTTAGTGCAGCATTCAATAACAGGATATTTACTGCACATTTGCTGGATATGTCTTTTAATTACTGATCACATAAAGCTCATTGCAGGGAAAGCGTATCAGAGTTCAAATTCAACTGAAAATAAAATTTGGGGAAAGAAACATTTATGCATTCCTATTAATGAAACTTCAAAAAAGAAAATTCAGTGAGGACACCTGCATCTGCCATTTAGTATACTAATAAAGTAAATGACTGTAAATTCTGATTCTGGTCAGAAGGTGTTGATTAATTTTCTATAACAGCAGCTCTGACAGTAGTGCAGCTGCAAATCCCAGGTTTAGGATTCTAATACGTTATCGTTTCTATAATAAGAACTCATGAAGCTTTCTGCAAATAGACATTTATTTCACAATCAGCACTCTGAGCTGAAGCTGTAATTTTATGTTATCTTAAGCTGCAAGAAGTGAGAAAGACTGTTTATAGCTGCTTTAATATAAGGGAGAACAGGAACGAACTTGTTTCTCAGACATTAAATGTAACTATGAACACACAAAAAGTATGAAGCATTGCTCTTTAATAGATAAAAAAACAATAATTGGCTGTGGTATAAGAGGAATAAAGCACTTCGGGACACTGTTATGTGTCAGCATGACACGGAGAGTTTTATTCTGTTTTAAGCTCAAACCATCCAAATTTAAGTTGTAATTAAATGTGAGTTACAGGTTGCTAGGATACCAAATATCATTATTGAATTTGCATACGTTACAGAAAATTGCACATTTTTGTTTGACTTTTGGGTCAGGGCAGGTGTGGAGGTGTGTGGTGTGATCAACATGTGCCTCGTGAGCTCAGTCTCACCACGGGCCTCGAGGCGTGACTCTGTCCTGCTCATCACACCACGGCGAGCGGTCAGTAATCTCGCCCAGTGCTGACCAAGGGGAACCGACCCAATCCGCTCAGCCCAGGTGCAGCAACAACAGGAAGTGCAGCACTGGGTGTGTGTGTGTGTGTGTGTGTGTGTGTGTGAGATGGTGGTTAACCTGATTAGCTGAGCAATAACTCAGGATACAAATAGCAGCCTTTTACTGCGTGTCAACACTCCGTGTCTCTTTCTCTGTCTCACACCTCAGCGTGATCAGCTGGACCAGGTACGAACATCACGACACACTGAACTGTAACGGAATATTGTAATATGCATACAGAAGTGGAACTATTGGATTATGGGGTATCATCATTTTGTCATGATTTTCATGTTTGTTTTTTGCAAATTCTAGTAAAAAGTTACTACATATTTGAAGATAAGAAACCTTTTCTTCTGAATAATAGTATTGTGTAAAAAGGACGTCCATTAAACATAAAATTGATTATTACATGAAAGTTACATTAAATCTGTTTTATGCTTGAGTTCACAAACTCTGAGGTAGTAATGATATTTGATGTTTTTGAAGCTTTCACAATATAATCCGTCACCATGGACCCTTGATGTATGGCTCTGGGGTCAGCAGATTTACCTAGATATTGTAACTAGGGTCATTTTATATACATTATATATTATTATAAGTAATAATATCTCTTACTTAGTTATAGATATTATTTAGATATTATTGATCTTGCTGAATTATAATTGAACATTTAATTTTAAATTATCTCACTCACACAAATGTTCTTAGAAGTTTATTTCCAAATCTACCACTCAGTAATGTAAGAAAAGTATAAATAATGTCCACAATGTGACTTTTAAATCTACATTTTTATAGTGTAATTGTTTTTGTTTTAATTGTTTCTATGGGTGTAAAGTTCAGGAATCAATAGTTCTAATGACTTCATTAAGTAAATATGACACATGTTTGCATAATGTACCTTAGATTTGAATAATTATGTTTATTTATTTTTTTTTTAGCTCATTTTTATTTTTTTCTTTTATTTAAATTTCATGGTTATTTTTTTAGATTGAAAAGGGTATCTTGTAAAAAATCTAGAAAAAAATTGGAGAAGAAAATTGGAATAGAGAATCTGTTGGTTATAGTGCGTGACACTAACACAATTACACAATTTATATGAACACTGATGTTATTAACTCCTTTAATTCCTTGTCAGACTTCACTGATTGGCCACAATGAGTCCGAAGAATGTCATCTTTAAGAAAGCGTGCAAAGATAAGTCGGTGAGTGAGGCACCTGCAGAGCCTGCTAGTGAACAGTACTGTAAAATGAAATTTTAGGTGTAGGTTGCGAAAGACAGTAATACTACAGTAACACTGTGTGTGTGTGTGTGTGTGTGTGTGTGTCACTCAGGTGGCTGTGTATATGGGGAGACGAGATTTTGTTGATCATGTTGATTCAGTGGATCCAGTGGGTGAGAAGTCACTCTTTCTTTCTTTTACTGATTGATTGATTCTTTCACTGTGAAATGTAACCCATCTCTCTTTATAACAGATGGTGTTGTTCTAATAGACCCTGAGCTTCTGAAAGGCAAAAAAGGTCAATCTCACCTCATTACATTTAAATATCAGCCATATGAAACATATTTATTGCATCTGTAATTTTGAATAACCAAATTAGCAAGATAGGGTCATATGGTGTGCATCTTAATACATGATCTGATGTATAAAAGATACATTTAAAGCAAATGCTGATAAAATATTCAATTAAGAAATGCTTTGATGGGATGAAATACAATCAGATTCATTATTTTGCTAACAATTTGACTTTAATCAAAAAGGTGTTAGCCTCAAAGAGAATAAGCAGAAGAGAAATGCAGAGTGCCAAAAGGATCTCACTGCTAATCACTGTGAGTGTTCGTAACTATGACTCTCTCTGTAGCATACGTCACCCTGTCCTGTACGTTCCGCTACGGGCGAGACGACATGGATGTGATGGGCATAGCTTTCCGGAGAGACATTTACCTCTCCACCCGGCAGATCTACCCCCCTCTGCAGGACAGGGAGCAGTGCACTCTCACCAAGGGGCAGGAGAAACTGCTACGCAAACTGGGCTACAATGCATACCCCTTTTTCTTTGAAGTGAGTACAGGCCTGAAAGCACCATCTTTTTTTGATTAAGTTTGTATCTATACACTATAGTAATACATTAATATAGTAATAAGTGACACTATAATGTACTGTCCTACTGTACATTATACTATAGTAATACTATGTGGTACCACTATAGCATTCTGTAGTACGGTACACTATAGTAACACTATATTACACACTATACTACAGTGTACTGCAGCATGTAAGGAAGGAGTATACGGCAGTATAGTACACTTTTAAACCAATTGTGCAAATTTTATTTTTTTGTAGCTTTAAGTGAATGTACACAAGCGAAGAAATGTGGTATTTTTTCTTCCCTAATGAACAGTTTATGTCTAAACAATAACCATGCCCCTATTCTGTCATACGTATCTTCACTCCAGGGCTCTAACGATGTGCTTTGTTGGCTCTGTTTCAGTTCCCTGATAATCTGCCCTGCTCCGTGGGACTGCAGCCGGCTCCTACCGATGTGGGCAAGGTGAAGCCATCTTACTGTCAGCTTCTTATAACTTAGAAGGAAGTACATTTTTGGATGCAGAAATCTCAAGTGCTGTGTATATACTGCTGTAACTCACCTTGACCTCAGCTTTATAATTTTCCACAGCACTGTGCTGTAGAGTTCGAGGTGAAGGTCTTCAGCGCTGAGAACCTGGACGCCAAAGTCCGCAAGAGGTCAGCCTGTAATATATCAGCTGTGATGGTTCCTTTTTAACTGAATTTTTATCCACTTTTTAAAAACACTGCATGTGCATGCTACAGAATCTTTATCTTGTTAAACATGAGTTTGTGAGCTTAAATGGGGTGAAGAAGATTTCTTATGAAATTCTTATGAAATCACTTGTTCATGAGTTTTTATGTAATGTTGATTTTCTTAATCTAGCTGAACCAATGGTAGTTTCTTTATCAGTCAGTGGTATGTGTACTTACAGATTAATTGTATAGTCTTTTCTTAGCAGTTTCACTGCACCTTTACACTGTACATGTAAAAGACCTAACTGCTGAATGTTTCCTAGCTAAATTATAAGCTAGCTCTGCCATTAGCTAGCATGAACTTTGTGTCCATATTTCTCAGTTGCCTAGTAACAATATTCTCCTTGTTTAAGACTTTATCTACTTGAACTGTGATACTGACTTACACTGTTGTTATCAGACAATGGATGTTCAAGCTCTTAGATGGAGGCCAGTTTTGTTTTTATCTGCAGGAGTACAGTACGTCTGATGATCCGTAAGGTCCAATACGCTCCGGAGAAATCCGGTCCCGCGCCTTCAGTCTCTGTCACCCGTGACTTCCTCATGTCCGACAAACCTCTGCACGTGGAAGCGAGCCTGCAGAAGCAGGTGGGTTACCTAAAACATGTATTTAACATTTATGGAAGGAGTCTCCAGTGTAACAGTCAGAGGTAAAGCTCTCATTTTAAGTTTTTCACCATAGAGGAGTCTTCAGGACAGAGGAGTTTATGCTTTGCAGTTTCTCTGTAACATGAAGAAATACATTTCTTTTTGGTCTGATTAACTTCAAAAGAGAGAAAAAAGAGAGGCGACTATTTACTGCTAACTTGTTTCGTTGACAAATTTTAATTGTTGCCAAATTGCTGTAACTATAAATGAATAAAATGTATGACTCTTTGTATTTATTAAACAACAACACATCATACATTTTATCCATTTATAGTTACATTTAATGTTGAGGAACATCCACTACTGTCGATGCATAGGAAGTAAAAACAGCATAGGGTTTGGTAGAGGTATTGCTCAGACTGGTTTTTGGACTGGTCTTATTAGTCATTGGACTAGTTATTGGGTTCCAGACTAGTTATGGGGTAATTGGGTTCCATTATGGTACAGCAGTACATTGCATTGCGTAGTGGGTGGTTGAATGATTCCAATGTTAAATGAACAGACCACTTTTGACCACTTTTCTTGCAGACATATTATCATGGTGAGCCGATCAAGGTACAGGTCAACATCAACAATGAGTCCAACAAGAATGTGAAGAACATTATTATTTCTGGTGAGGAGAGCTGAACACAACTATTTAATACTTTTTTTTTTTTTTTTTACACATTATTATAATGAAAGGCAAGCAAAGTAGTGGATCATAAAATAAATTGGTCCTGCCTCTGGTTGTGTGATTTGCAGTGGATCAAACTGCCAACGTTGTTCTTTACTCCAACGACAGCTACATGAAGTCAGTGGCCATAGAGGATTCTGGGTATGTGTCTGAACCAATCACAGATAGACTGAAGGTGTATGATACGATAAAAATGGTAAAGATTCTTATATAACATGTCTTGGTCCAGAGACACCTTGGGTCCAGGTGGCAAAATGGAGAAAGTGTATACACTCTGCCCCCTTCTGGCCAACAACAAGGAAAGGCGGGGAATTGCGCTGGATGGAAAACTGAAGCATGAAGACACCAATCTGGCCTCGACTAGCATGTGAGCTTTGTAGTTGTGCTTACAAGCTAAAGATCCCATGCATAAAGCATTTCTGTCCTTACGGCCCGTCTGCTTTATGGCACAGAATTAAAGAGGGAGTCCTGAAGGAGGTCTTGGGGATTCTGGTGTCCTACAGAATCATGGTAAAGCTCATCATGGGAGGGTCAGTATGCTTCTATACTATAATCTCATACATGACATACATATAGTGAGTTGCATAAGTATTCACCCCCTTGAACTATTCTACATTTTGTAATGCTGCAACGGAAATGGGCTTGCCTGGGATTTCATGTCATTAATCTACAGCAACAACACTGAAGTGGGAAGGAAAAACTAACATAGTTTGCAACATTATTTGCAAATAAAGAATGTAAAATTTGTGGTTGCATACGTATTCACCCTCCTTTGCTGTGAAACACTAGTTCCAGCACAAGAAGGTTGCCGGTAGAAGCCTCATAATTAGTTAAGTAAAGCATTTTGGTGGTAGCATGATATTAAGAGTTACTCTTTGATCTTCATGATGCTGTATGTTTAAGTGCGTTCTCTAATAAACTCTGGGTTCTTACAGAAACATGTATTTTTATTGAGTCTATAAATCCATTCAAATAATTATGTGACTTTTGATAGTAACTGGTTGTCCCAGAACTAATTTATGGGTTTCCCAGTAACAGAGTTGAATAGTTATGCAATCACAACTTTTGGATGGTTTTCCTTCCATTTCAATTTTATAGGCTATTTTGTGAAGATTCATGACAAATAATCCCAAATAATTCCATGGGGGTTGAAAACATATGCAAAACACAGTATGTACTAATTACATAATACTGCATGCTTGACCTAATGTTATTTCTTTATTTACCTTATTTATATCTTTATTTTTCATAGGCTGATGGGACCCGGGTGAGTATTGAAACTGTAGTTTTTGAGCTTCCTTCAGGAATCAGCTACTTTTGTGCATATGCTTTATATAAGAAAGTGAACTTGCTCTGTTTAATTTTTCATCTCCAGTGAGATTGGGCTGGAGTTGCCGTTCCAACTGATGCACCCGAAGCCTGAAGCAGGTATCCTGTATCCATATGATGAACATGATTTCTTTAATAGGACATGTGTCTGTTACTCTTCACACTCCTGAGCTGTGTGAAAATTCCATCTAAATACTCTAGTTGGTTCCCGGAAAGCCGTGCATTTTCATTCAAAGTAACAAATAGTTTTTTTGTTGAATATAGTGAAACACTGACAATATTTAGCTGAAATTGACCAGTTAAGTGATGAGCATTGATATGGTGAAGTTTTCTGTAAGGTCTGTAAGGAGACTTTATCTAACATTTATGGAAGGAATGCTGCGATTTTTCTCTTATTAATGATGCTGGTAACTGAACAACTATTTATAGCTGCTCTAATGTAAGTGATAACAGGAACTAACTTGTTTCATGGACATAACAAAATTAAATGTAACCTTAAACAGAGAAACAGTGCGATACATTGTTATTTAAATTATAAAAATTGTAATAATGGGTAAATTGCTGTGGTATAAAAGAGCTAAAACACTAGACCACTTTGAGGTGGTAACAGTGACTCCACTGTAGATTTTTTTCCTATAACACCACATCCCTAAGTATTTTACTCCTTACATACTGTATGTGTGTGTGAGTGTCAGTATAACACTGTGTATTCAATCGACTGAACTACTTTGTTTTTCACCGTTGCTTTCTGAAGTGAGAGAAAGGTCAGTGTTTATCCTTTTCATAACAGCTTGTTGTGTTGCAAGAATATATACTCTGTCTGAAAAGATTAACTCATTTCCGTTTGTTTGTACAAGTGATTTGCTCCTCTATTATTCTATATCTCCATCACATTGTTCATCCTTCTGCATCATGTACAGTGAGCTGGACGACGATATGGTGTTTGAAGATTTCAAGCGCTCTTTTATGAAGGGCATGACGGAGGATGAAGAAGAAGGGAATATTTCTGCTGGGGAGCCTTAAGAAATCTTTGAGGAACCAGCCACTATCTGGACATTATGGCCAGCCTTCTGGAGATGATAGAGAGAGGAGCGAGATCAAGAGTGATCCACAATGAAGATCAGAAATACACTGAGATGAGTTGTGTTCTTCCTGTAGCGCACTAGAACAAACACTGGCTCTTGGTCTTTGATCTTTTGTGAGTTGTTTTATGTTGAATCATAGTTTTGGAAAAGTCATCACTTCTTTCCAAATTGAAGTAGGTGAACGGTGTTTGGAGAGTGATTTTAGACCTTTTAGTTAACACTTTCAGTATCTGCAAGATAGCAGATATAATAGATGCCATAATTTAGGATTTATGTCATTATATCAGAAAGAAAAGTCCATTGTATCTATTTTGTCATTTTAAAACAGTTCTTTATTACATTATCATATAATAATAAAGACAAAAGATCTCAGGATTTTGTTTTGTTTGTAATTATAATTTTTATTATTTTTATATGATCTGGTTTTACCAAATTCAGCCTTGATCACATCCTTGTGCATTTTAACATATTTCAGGTTTGACCATTACCATTTTTAGATGCTATACATCTAGAATTTACATAATATAAATCAACAGAACAGTAACATAACTATGATTATTCTTCATAACCTGAATGGTGCCTTAACATCTGTTTTCTTATAGTTTACTGTCTACCTGTTTTTTGTAGAAGAAGTATGACTATTTACAGAATTACATTTAAATGTTTTAAGTAATAGATAAGGACAGAACACTTCCCCAAAATATAAGTGAATTGAAAACAAAAGAAAGATCTGTAACTGAAGAGACATATATTTTGTAAGGAACCTACTTTGCCTTCCAGAAAGTTTTTGTCCAGGTCCTTGGCACAACCATGCAGATCACTTAACTTACGAAAGTCTTTAAGAAGGAGAATGTACCAGAGTCAAAGTCATCCCTGCTGAAACATCCATCTACCAGCTGGCAAAACACAAGCTGAGCTGGTCAAACTGATAGACCATCTTTGCTAGTCGGTAGCCATTTCTGAATTATTGCTACAAATGCTAATAATTATTATTAAGAAAATATCACAATAGTGAGGCAATTAGAAAATCTCACACATTTATTGATTGATTTATTCAAGTAATAACAAAGCTGGAAAATAACCTCAGTTTAACCAGTTTGACCAGCTCAGACTGTGATTTGGCAGCTAGTAACATGTCAGACCACACTTTTTCAGCATGAATGGAAGATCACCAAGAAATACACTTTGATAAGCTTAAGATAAAGTTTTGTAAAGTCAGACAACATAACAGGGTCACATACACATACAAAACCAAATTAGCTTTTCAATTTCCAATACATACAATCTCTGGTCCATTGTGTAATTGTTCATGCTTATGATGTAGAATCAATTTCCATGAAATAGAAATGAAATCAGATCCACTGAACAAGTATCTGAGCCTTATTATTTTTCGAATACAAAGAAGAACACCTCAATCCTGAAACTGAGTCACAATATTTAATCTTAAATCCCTTAAATTCAGTCAGTTAGAGGCCTAAGAAATATCTTAGAAGTGGGGCTAATTACAGAGCATTATTTTATCTATATCAGTCAAGTTTTATTTTCATGTTTCATATTTCATTCAGTTACCATTCTTTCAGAAGTGGATCAGACCCTGATGTCTCTGGCTATATAGGTGACTATAGTGTCAAAACCCAAAACCCATATAGGTGACAAAGTGTCAAAACCTCTCATAAATGATCGTTCAAAATCAACTACTATACCTGAAGTTTTGACGTTATGTAGGAAAAGTAGTCAAAGCAGAGAAGAGAAGTATCAATATAGATACTACAGAGCTTTGTTGTCATGTGTGAAATTTTGCATTTGAACAACAATTATGTTTATGGGTTTTCTGGTGCTTCCAGTGTACCCCAGCTGTATGTGCCAATGATAGGGTCAGGTATGTCTCGGGAAAGGGGTATGTCACAGCTGTCTGGGTAAAGCAGGAAGCCAGAGAAGGTGCTACTGCTCTCACTGTTGACACACATACCATTACTGTTTATGTCCTTTACCTGGATCCACACTTCGTCACCCATGTTCAGGTGCAGAACCACCTCCTGAGAGACCATACCGAAGTTTACTGGCCCGGTGCTTTTCACGATCGGGGCAAAATTGTGGAACAGCCCCACTTTGAGCACTTTGTTGAAGACACACAAATTGTAGCTGAAGCTATATGTGCCATTGACAGGAGCCCTGTAGACACCGCTAATGGAGTTGTAGTGAAACTGTATGTTGTAAATGATTATGCTGAAGGGCACAGGTCTGTCTGGACTTGGGGTACTGATAGCCAGTCTTGCTGAAAACCCTGATTGGATGGCAGGAGAGCAGGGGCCAGGAAGACCTGTCACTCCTAGTTCTCCTTTTTCACCTTTAGGACCACTTACCCCTTCAAGCCCATGAGAACCATCATTCCCTTTTTCACCCTTTGCACCAGGAGGCCCAGTAATTCCATCTGCACCTTTGGCCCCGTCCTTGCAATTGCACACACCTTGCTCACCTTGATCTCCTTTCAGCCCATTAAGGCCTGGAACTCCAGGCTTACCCATTTCACCCTGATCTCCCTTCTCGCCTTTCACCCCAGGTTCTCCTGAGCCTCCTGGCAGGCCTCTAGGCCCAACTGCTCCTGGTAATCCAACTTCTCCTGGAGGTCCATTTACAGAAGCGCACATTGGAGGGCAATCCCCGGGTGGTCCAGGAGGTCCTTGGTCCCCTGGCGTCCCTCCCATACCCATGTCTCCTTTATCGCCTAAAGAACAAGAAACCGTGAAAATGTCTGCAGGTGTTAATATAGTAGTAAATGTGTCTGCTGATGGAGGCATACTAACCCTTGAATCCACGCTCTCCTATTATTCCCATTGGGCCCAATGGACCCTCATTCCCTTTCATACCTTCATCACCTTTCTGACCTTTAAACATTGAAAGTAGAGAAGTGATTCAAAGTCAGAACCTTGACAATTATTGATTTTGTAACAGATTTCTCAGATTGTCAAATCAACCCATGACAAGCATAGTATGAGAAAGCAGACCTATGATCTTCCAAAAGAGCTGTAGGATGTCTGTATTTACCCTTAAGTCCTTGTTGACCTGTAAAACCTGGCTGACCTCGGGGACCACTTATACCTCTACTTCCTGGACTTCCAGGTGCACCTGGTGAAAGATATTAAAAGCATGGTGCACCAGACAATCAGAGCTATAAATAGTACAAGAGGACATACAAACCTGTGGATCTATGGAGAATCATAGCAAAGAGCTTCTCAATTTCAGTCCCCATAACCCATCATTCTGAGAATCCTTTAATACCAACACACCTGATCCAACTTAATGTCTTGTTTTGGGAGCAAGGGAACCTCAAAACTGTTTTGAGCAGTTGATTCCGAGGACTGATATTGAGAAACCCTGCCACAAGAATATGTAAACTGGATAATTACCTGGTAAGCCTCTGTCTCCTCTTTCACCCTTTGGGGCACTGCTAGCGCCTTTGCACAAAGAGCAGGTGCAGAACCAAGGTACTTGATCTGCAGTTGGGGGCACCGGTGCTTCCAGGATCATATTGCAATATGTCAAGTCTGGCATTTCGAACATGCGGGACCCTTGGGAATTATCTCCACTATTTGGTGGCAAGAGATAACCCTTTGGTAGCATAGGGTAGTTCTTTGTTGGAACAGGTATCCCATTGGGTGTCTCATATGGTATATGCGTGCGTGTTTGTGGAGGGCCACCATCCGTCATGTTGTAGTCATGTTGTGGCAAGTGGTTGTCAGGCAGTGGAGGATAACCGCTAGCATCCCAGTATTCAGGGGGAATGGGTCTGTCATGTGAGCCAGGTGGAGGAGGTGTAAAATTCCAATTATCTGTTTTGTTATTTATGAACATTCCTTTTGACAGGGCTGAGGATGCCAGCAAGCCTAAAAATACCTTTATCATCTGGAAGAAAAGAGAGATGAGCAAATGTTTAGAAATGTATAAAGGTAACTGACTTAAACCACTTCATAAGTGGAGCAAGTATTTTAACGACAACTTTACATTTCCAAACTATCAAGCAGCGGGCACCTCAGATTTCCACCTTGTTATTTCATTTCTCATGGTTTATTCTCAAATATACTACAGCACTTTTGAATTCTTGATTCTGATTGGTCAGAAGGTGTTGATTAATTTTCGATAACAGCAGCTTTGACAGTAGTGCCAGCTGTAAGCTTGCACAGTGGATGCCCCACATAATCTAAGGCTAATAATAAATAGAATTTAAAAAATGTAAATTCTATAATCATTGATATCGTGATGTTTTCTGTAAGGAGACATTTGTTTAACGTTTACAGAAGGAGTCCATTGACTGAGCTTTGTAAAACTCAGTCCTTAAGCTGTAACTTTAAGTTTTAGACTTAACAGGAAAGTCTAAGGACAGATCTGTTGTGTTTTACGGTAACAAGCTGAATTTTTTTTTTGTCTTCAAGAGAATTGTCACTGAACAATTATCACTTTTAAAAAAAACTGTTGTCAATGGACGACATCAATGGATAAAAAGTACGACATGTCGGTCTTTAATCAACAAACACTGGAATCATTGCCAAATTGCTTTGGTATAAAAGGAATAAATCAATTCAGACTTCGTGTCGGACCGAATCTCACCTCGTCGTTTGTTATTTTCCCGTAACAGCATTCCCGTTGTGTTTTATTCTTTGGAGATTTTGGACAGAACATAGTGATAACATTAGATAGCTAGCTTTTTTGTTTTGTTTTGGTTTGTTTTTTTTGCAACAGTGTGTGATAAGCTACATTATTACAGTGAATACGCAAATTCTTCTTGGGTGTGCTATGAATTTATATGCAAATCTGCAATAATTTTATGTTTTTAATAAAAAAAAAAATCCTGTCAGTGTCAATGATGTATAGTGAGAAGTTAACAGATATACTTACGATTTCTGAGAAGTCTAGAGCCGTCATCTGGATGAATTGTTCACAAAGTAAACCATATATCCAGCACTCTGATCAATTTATAAGCCTTGCCTAAAAATACTTTTTCGCAATATGACTTTTCCCCTGCGGGCCTGTAAACAGAGTAGGCGCGGGCCTAGATGCGATACGCTGATGTGCCAGACACGGAATAAATAGGGCTTTTTTCTCTTAAAACCTTGCTGGCACTCAACAACATGTTCTGCACAATGATAAGGAAGATAAGGATTGGTTGTTCTCAGCCCTTCCCTTCTCCATCCTCAGGTTTCAGAGACTGGGCTGATGTAAGGATAAGGCACCATAAACCATAAAGTGATCCATTTGGGACAACTGCTGATGTGGACTCAATTGATGACCCAATTCATTTTCACAGCCGGTTATTCATGACAAATTGTATGACAAAGTGTCTTCATTTCAATCATTTACATTTATGAGTCGTGTGCTATTGCAACCATCATGGACAAATCTCAAGTGTCCTAGAAACACAAATGCAGAGGAATCTTTTGGGAAGCACTTTAGCCTCTGGGCGAGGCCTTGAGAAGTCGCTCTCAGGGCCAGCAGAGACTCCAGGGGCTGACCACACCTCACTCTCCCTCCGCTCGGCCATGGAACCCGAGATCTCTCTATTCTTGCTCAGTCATAATGAATGAAATATATGGGACACGCTAATCTGTGAAATAAAGCTTGGTGACAAAGAGTATAATAAAAGGTTAATGTCTAGCGCTGATATTTGTCCCCATTTCCACACCTCTAGGCCTAAACATGTCCTTGGACGATATTTTTCTGCACACGACTATGAAAAGCTTTTGTTTGGGTACCTAATGTAAAGGAAACCACTACGTGTGCACACGTTCTATACAAATTGTGACCTTAGGCAAGCTTCTGTCTGGGTGAAGAACTGGTTATAGATCAAAATTTTGACATTCCAGCTAGCAAAACTCTAATTACATCTAATTAAAAGTAATGACATTTTCCTTTTGAACAAAAACAAAAATAAGTGAGGAATAAAATACAATGGGGTGTGCTGTTATTGGAAAATAATCAACGTGCTGGTGTGATGCGGCCTGACGCAATCATACCGCCCTGAAATTGATTTTTTTTCATCTTATACCAGAGCAATTTGCCGATTACATTTATTTATTAAATGATGACACGTCATGCTTTATCCATTTATTTTTATCCACAGATGTTCCCTGACCAGGCTCTCTTTTTATTCTCTCTCTCTTGAAGTTTATAAAGCTCAGCTTACCAACAACTGCCAATTCTTTCAGCTCCCAAACGGCTCATTGCCAGTTTTTTGGTCTTTGCTAATCAATCATAAATCTACGTGTGATTATCAAAATAACATTACATATTGCGATGTTTGTTATAAACTCTATTTAATTAAATGTAAAAATAGCTACATATTTGCATGGACAAATCTAATAGGCCAATCATTCCAACCTTAAAATGTAATTTTATCTTCCAAACTCTCATGAAGTCTGCTAACTTTCCTAGTTACATGGAAAGGTTCATTATACTAAGCATACTGCATGTAGATAGCTACCTTCGGTGATATTTAATGCTAACGATATTTGATTGACATTTACACAAGACCAATCATGTTTTGTACACATACTTCTATTATTCTAATCGAGTTAACGTAGAAACTCCTCTTTCCTGAAGGTTTTCCTGTGCAGACACTGGAAACTCCTTCTATAAATGTTAAATCAACATTTTCTTACAGAAAACTTGACCATGTCAATGATCATATGTTAAGAACAACACATTTTAAAAATCTGTTTTTATTAGTGTTATATTACATGGAGTGTCCACCGCTCATGTCTTTTGGCTGTTACTCTAGAAACAGTAATTTACATTTACAGCATTTGGCAGACACCAGCCTTCTCCAGAGCAACTTACATTTATCTGATTTTTACACAACTGAGTATTTGAGGGTTAAGGGCCTTGCTCAAGGGCCCAGCAGTGGCAGCTTGGTGGTGCTGGGGATTGAACATATGACCTTCTGATCAGTAGGCCAACATCGTAACCACTGAGCTACCACTGCCAGAATGAGTGGATTAATATAAAGCCTGCACTATCGCTGTAATTAAAACAGCGAAAATCCAAGAGCACTGTGCTAATAATTGCGATATTCAATACTGTTAGTATTTAATACTGTTTAATTCTGGTGGATGCTGCATCTAGGTAGCATTTTAAGGGCTTTTAAGGTCTCTCCCCTTTAGCCATTTACTAGGCTTTGAAAAATCTAAAGGTGCCCTATGCATGTTCATCCAAAAAGATTTTTAAAAAAAATCTTAGCACAAATTTAGCTTGAGTAGATCACACATAGTCATTATCAGTCAAAGAGATTAAACTAGGAACCAGAAGTTACTTTCACATAGAAAATAAACTCAAACGTACAGTTTTTAAACACAATATTAATAGTGATTTGATCGTTTAGTATGTTGTAAGCTCCAGTGGTTTAGATTTCTGAATTCAAGCTGTCCAGAGGTTAGAGGGCAGAAACAGACTCTCGGTAAGCACATTAGTCAGTCATTAACACAATTTAAACAGAACATCCACCATCTCTGCTCTTTATTATTCAACATGTAAGTAAAATGGCTGTTTGTTTATTTGGATCTACATTTCCTAATAGATTGTGTGTCTAGCTGCTATGTGCTTATTGTGTATATTTCTCCACATAGATCTTCTTTGAGGAAACAAACTGTCTGTTGGTCAGATCTGCAATTTGGTAATACATATTTACTTTAAAGGTAAAGTCTATGTTCTATGTTTTTCACTGGTGCTATAAGAATATTATTAATATAATAAATAATAATGAGGATTTGGGTGTTGTTATGTCCACAGTGACCATGGCGACGACACTTTTCCGCTGTCTTGTATTGATTTTTCTCTGGGCTGCTTCTGCTGTCTGTATGTCAGGTACGATTCAAAAATCTTTTTTTTTTTTTACACCAGGAATTTTACATTGAAAAATTGGAGCGACTAAATGCTTTGAGTAGTGAGAAGCTTAGGAATTGATAAGTAGCTCCATATTTGGCCCTCTACATGCATGTACAAAATTATTGACAACACAATATAAGCAATACAAAGCATTTTTTGTCACTGAGCTTTCAAAGTTGAAAAAAGCTTTTTTACAAAGCACAGCGTTTAAAAAAAAATCAAGCATTTTTTAAACTTTCCAACCAGTTGGGTCACATGTTGTGGAAAAGCAAACATGGATGACAAAAAATTTTGTTAGTGAGTGAATATAAGGAGATTTACGACATGGCTAGTTATTTAGCCAATAATAGCGACGACTGGTAAGAGGTGCTTTTTCTGCCAAGTGTGGAAAATATTCCACATCATGGATTTCTACTGTCAATAAACTTATTAAAAATCTCCTGATTTTAAGAATATGAATTAGTTTTTTACAGCAGTCCAAAAGCACACATGCTCCTGCGCTCCAGAAGGGCTAACAGCTTTCTGGAGGAAATTAAGCCTGCATCTTTGGAGCGAGAGTGTATAGAGGAGCAGTGTGACTTTGAGGAAGCTAGAGAGATCCACCAGACCAGAGAGGCCACGGTAAGTCATTTCTTCATCTTACAGTTCTTACATCTGTGTTTCTTCACAATGTCTGCAATGATAATATGTGTTCTCCTCCTCTTACAGCTACAGTTCTGGATGGTGTATACAGGTAGGTGTCGGTTTTATTTAAGGTCAATTGCAGCGCTACCGTCAAAACCACATACTATGTTTGTGTATTATTGTTTATTACGTGTCAGATGGGAACCAATGCATCCCAAATGCCTGCGAGAATGGAGTTTGTGTGGATCAATACCAAAACTACATTTGCTCCTGCAACCCTGGTTTTGAAGGAAAAAACTGTCACCTAGGTGAGTTTGAATTACAGAAAGATTTTAAATCAGTAGAATTTTATAAATATTTTTAATATGTGCTGTGGGATGATGTGTTGTAGCAATGTTAAAGGAATGCTCCACCCTGTTCGTATTGAAATATTTGTGATGTGTTTAGCCATTCTGGTTCTAATTTGTTTATTGGTTCTGTGGTTTCATTATTTCCATAAGACGTTAGTGATTGTGTGTTGCTCTGATGTCACAGGGGGAATATTATTATTATTATTATTATTATTATTATTATTATTACTGCTAGTGCAGTGACAATGGAAAATTTCAACAATCTCAAGCATAAGAGATTGAAAACAAAAGAGCAAGTGCTTCTTTTCTTACTCAACATTTTCCAGCCTAGTTTTATTGTCATGTTAATGAGATATTCAGCATAGTGGCTAGTTAGCAATCTATGGTGGTATTAGCATGAAAGCTGAAGCTTTCTGTTTGAGCAGAGTGTACATATGAGGAGGTGAGAGAGATGGACAGTCTAAAGGACAAAAGCACTGCTGCATCACTGTCCTTAGGTAGAGAAGAAGCGAGGGCTTTCATTATTAAGAAGTGGAATGGCATTCATTATAGTAAACCTCAAGTAAACCTTCAACACCATTGAAGATCACATATTAATTATAAAGATTAATCAAGTCATTCAGGGTGGATTTTTCCTGTATTCTGAGACTGTATTCTGAGGCTGATTTGACCTTCAGTCAGCACACACACCAACTGCTCAGTGGACAACGGAGGCTGTGATCACAACTGCCATGAGATGAAAGACAAGACAGGACGTTACTGCAGCTGTATTAATGGATACAAACTCCATGAAGACTCCAAACAGTGTGTTCCAAAAAGTGAGGACACAGTGATTTTCTTGCTGTAGATGAATTTAAGTGCATTCCAGTGTAATAAGTGTAAATCGTGGCGCATTTGTCTCGTATTTCCAGATCAGCAGTCTTGCGGACAGATTTTGATCACTAAGTCATTCTACGGAACAAAGCCCATTGAAGGTCTACGACCTTGGCTCATGGGTGGTGAAGTTGGCAAAAGGGGAGAGAGTCCTTGGCAGGTATAAGAATAAGCAAGGATCTTGGAGGGAAATGTTGGTGGTTTTTTTGGTTTACTGATGCTTCATAATGACCATTTGGTTATAACAAAAAGTGTTGTTTCTATACACACAATTTAAATGATCATAACTTGTTACAAAGTTTGCCTAGATAGTTAATTAGCTCACTGATTCTAGCCTAGTATTGTCAGCATTGTAAATTCACACTTGGCCCAAATAATTGAGTCCGTACCCATGACTGATTTGGGGCTCGTTTGGAAGTTAGGCTCATGAACGCAGGTTTGCTTTCACATCGAAGAATTCTTTCCAAACACTGGACTGATTGCGCAGTTTCATTTTTCATTTTTACACACACAGGTTGTTATGGCTCTGTTCAACAGTTTATGTTGAACAGTAATTGTAGTTTGCACTAGGAAACTGCTTCATGCACATTTATATTCACTACTGAGGACATTTCTGGAGTTGGCAGAGGCATGTTTAAAAGAATATTGAAATGGAGACTCTGATTCAGATAAATTGTATTGGAGTTTTTCAACATGGTACTATTTATATTTGTGTTTCCTTCTCAGGCTCTTATCTTTAATCCCAATGGAGAATTCCACTGTGGCGGTGTTTTGCTTGATGAAGTCTGGGTTCTCACTGCTGCTCACTGTCTTGAGAAATACAGCCGCTTCAGTGTCAGACTGGGTTTGTTTTTGGGTTTTTTATGGTTGCTTTGCATTTGGCCACTTTTTAATAGTGAAATTTGAAGATTGATGACAGACAAATACAGCACTGACTGTTGAAAAAAAAAGGCTCCATCCAGCAACCTGAATGGTTTTTCATCTTCCTATTGGAGAACCTGTAAGCTTTCTATGTAGAATTCTACAACAGAGGGTTTCCATTTATGAAAATGTTATGAACAGGTAGAGCCTATTTAGAATTCTAAGACCCTTGAGGAACCCTTTTTTCCAGTCGTCCAGAATGAGCAAGTAAAGAGTGATTATCTACACCTGTGGCTGGTTTACAGCATTCCATTTGCGTGCTTCTTTACTCATTCAGCAGTGGGCTGCAAACCTCACACAGGTGTAGCCTATCATCCATTACTCACTAATTCTCTTCCTGACTGCTTCTCCATGCCCCCTGCTGCCAAACAGTGATCTGTGTTGCAATCACTGACATTCCTTGTCAGCATACATTGTCACATTTAATGAACTTAATGAGTTTTTAGGCCACTGTTCATTGTAAAACATTGCTCCCTGGCTAGTACATGTGATGCTGCCCGTAAATTTGGTCAAAATATGGTGGGCACCTGCTTTTGAATGTGAAGGCTTTTATCTCTGAAGTGTGTAAATGCTGCATAAAATTACATCTTGGCAGCTGCCTTCTAACTGATACATGTGTTTATTTTCTATTGAACTCACCTTTAGGTGAATACAAACGTTTGAAGTTCGAAGGATCCGAGGTCACCCTTCCTGTGGTGAAAATTGTCCCCCACCCAAAATACAATAGCCTAACAGTGGACAACGACATAGCTCTGCTGCGTTTGGAGTCACCAGTAACATTCAGCACGTACATCGTCCCTGCCTGTCTGCCGAGTCAAGACCTGGCCGAGCGTGTGCTCCACCTCAACGGCACCACGATGGTGGTGACAGGCTGGGGCATGGATAAAGAAGGGACAGCGTCATACAGCTCAGATCTCAAACACATCAGCGTGCCACTGGTGGAGCGATCCGAGTGTGCACGCCACATGGTCACCAACCTGACGGAGAACATGCTGTGTGCCGGCATCATCGGGAGCATCAAGGACGCGTGCCATGGTGACAGCGGCGGCCCCATGATGACACTATATCGCAACACGTGGTTCCTCATCGGCCTCGTATCCGCGGGCGAGGGCTGTGGCCGCACGGACAAACTGGGGATCTACACTAAAGTCTCCAATTACCTGGAGTGGATTGATAGCGTGAAAAAGCAGCTGTGACCTAATCTTGTCGTTTCAGATCTGTTCTGCCTATCATTCCGGATGTAGTTAGTCTTTTATTTTAGTAGAGGCTCTTCTTTTTACTAAAAACAAGTCTCCACTCCCCAAACTCTAAAATCAAATCAATATCATCCCTACTGTGCGCAAAGTTAATTATGACAATGCACTATTAAGTCCATATAAGTCCAAAGTTGGGTAGATAGGAGAACTTGTTAAGTGGCTGCTCAGAGACACTATTTAGACTTGTAGACAGTGCTACTATGAATTGTAAAGCCCTGTTCAGAGGGGGTTCAATTTACATTCAGACATGGAATAATTCCATGATTTTATTTCTATCCGGATTGGCCATGTCAGTGCTTTTCTCCCTCCTCTTCTCAGCAAATTACACACCAAATGACCTACTGGGGTTTTTTTTCATAATCTCTGGAGTTTTTTTTTTAACCAAATCAACAAATGTTCTCCATTAAAATACTTTCAATTTTTTGTTAATAAATTTCTTTTAAATAATAAAATATTAGTAATGACTCACCATGTGTACTGTTCCACATCATTGACTACTGAAGAGCAGCACAGTGACACTTCAGTCATTAGTAATGAGTTTCACTTTATTGTTTAAACAAATATTCATATAGTTAAAATACATGCAAACAACATTCTTAAATGATTCACAGAACTTGGAGCTGTTATTGTACAATTAATTTAATTAATTATTTTAATTAATTTAAAAGTTACTTTATAATTACTTAAAACAAGAAAATAAAAATAATAATAATAATAAACTGAACAAACATTAACATCGGCATGCTATTTGTCCCTATTGCATAAAACACTGAAGGTTAAATAAAAGTGTCACTGTTTTTAAATAAAGGAAATCATGAAAAGTCAATGTCATAACTTTATTATTTACTGTAGTGTTTCAAATTCATTTCTCTTTATGATACTTTACGCTTTACAGTAATGTCTTAGCCCGGTTATTATTTCATAGCCTACTCGAATTTGGGTAATGCCCTGAATTTCTGGATTCAAGCTGTCCAGAGGTTAGAGGGCAGGAACAGACTCCCAGTAAACACATTAGTCAGTCATTAACACAATTTAAACAGAACATCCACCATCCCTGCTCTTTATTTTTCAACATGTAAGTATAATATGATTATTTGATTATTTATTTGGATCTACTTTCAGACATTTCTTGATAATTTGTCTCTCATAATGGAGTCTGAGGAACAGGGACATGACTAAAAGAGTTACAGCTCTAACCTACAATTTCATGTATTTCTCTGACACATGTAGATATTCTTTAATAAAGAAACAGACAGTGTGTTGGTCAGATCTGTTATCTAGTAAGACATCTTCCCTTTGCGTTTGAACCAGTATTATCAAACACATAAACTGAGATCTATGTTCTATGTATTTTTGCATTGTTTCTATATTAATATTATTTATATAACAAATAATAATGAGGATTTGACTGTTGTTATGTCTGCAGTGACCATGGCGAGGACGCCTTTCCTCTGCTTTGCGTTGATTTTCCTCTGGGCTGCTTCTGCTGTCTGTATGTCAGGTGTGACCTGAAAATGAAAACTGCTACATGCATATCCAGAATTATTGCCACCTATGGGCAATATAAGCAAAAAATAAATAAATAAATAAACATAAATAACATATTAAAATATGATCAAATATTAGCTGATCCAAATATTCTGTATTTGTATTTAAACTGGAAATAAGCATAGTCTTTTTTGTTTATTTTTTTTTTTTTGGGGGGGGGGGGGGGGGAGACCTGAGCAGAACTATTCTGCCCTGTGTACAATGTGTAGACTGTGTGAGCAGTAGAGCAGTGGATCTTTACATAAATCATAAATGCGTGCACACCACTGTTAACATGTTTACCACACAAAGACTGAAAATGAAGAAAATCCATCTCCCCCATTTTGGAGTAGTTTCAAGTCATTTTTTGTGTTTTTTTTTAGTTGAGTAGTAGTTGGGATGGGAATTTTGCTGAAATCTGGCAACCCTGTCTGTGAGCTATGTACCTGGTGCCTTTAAAGCTCCACCTGAAAGTAAAAACCTTGTTCTTATGCAACTCAGTCTAATGCACACACCTAGTCTGAACGTGAAGATTTCTGGCAAGCTTCTAAAAAGCTTTCTAAAAAAATAAATGAATAGTGGTCTTCCTATTCGTATCTCTATTCATAATTGTTTAGAGCATCTTATTGGTTCACTTCGAATAATATATTCGTATTCAGTTATGTCCTTATACAGCATATTTAACTTTATGGAATAAAGCCCTAATAAAAAAAAAAAGCTCCTGATTTTAAATTAGTTTTTTACAGCAGCCCAAAGGCACACATGCTCCTGCGCTCCAGAAGGGCCAATTCCATTCTGGAGGAACTGAGGTCTCCATCTTTGGAGCGAGAGTGTATTGAAGAGCGGTGTGACTTTCAGGAAGCTAAGGAAATCATCAAGAGCAAAGAGGCCACGGTTAGTCATTTCTTCTGCATCTGTGCTTCTTCAAAACGCAATATCTGCCAATGTCTGCTCTTCTTCTCTTACAGTTAGAGTTCTGGACGGTGTATGCAGGTGAGTGTTGGACTTATTTACAATAAATTGTGGAGTATTCATCTAAACCACATAGTATGTTTGTGTATTATTGTTTATTACGTGTCAGATGGGAACCAGTGTGTCCCGAATGCCTGCAAGAACGGATTTTGTGTGGATCAGTTCCGGTCCTACATTTGCTCCTGCAACCCTGGTTTTGAAGGAAAATACTGTCATCTATGTGAGTTTGAATTACAGAAGGCTAAATTGTTGGTTGGTTTTATCAGGTCATGTTTCACCAAGAGCTTCTTTTCTCACTCCAGAAAGTTCAGTATCGTATTAATGTGAAATCCAGCTTAGAAGTAGCAAAGACATTGGTGCAAGAGTTGGAGTCCCAGAATACAATGCACCTATATAATGTAGGAAACAATTAAAGAAAATTTTTAAAAAAATAGACCAACACTTCGATGAATAATGGTTTAAATAAAAAAGTCAGTTCAGAATTGTATTACAAGATAGTAATTATAAAGATTAATATGCAAGTCGTTCAGGGTGGATTTTTCCTTTAAAACTGTATTCTGAGGCTGATTTGACCTTCAGTCAGCACACACACCAACTGCTCAGTGGACAACGGAGGCTGTGATCACAACTGCCACGAGACGAAAGACAAGACAGGACGTTACTGCAGGTGTATTAAGGGATACAAACTCCATGAAGACTCCAAACAGTGTGTTCCAAAAAGTGAGGACACAGTGATTTTCTTGCTATAGATGAATTTAAGTGCATTCCAGGTCTCCATATTGTTTATATTTGACCTTTTTAGTACAGAGATGGAGAGATGCACAGTGCTGCCTTCAGTTAGCACTGAACAACATGGTATCCATGTCTCTGATTTCCAGATCAGCGGTCTTGCGGACAGATTTTGATCGCTAGGTCATTCTACTCAACAAAGCACTTTGAAGGTCTACAACCTTGGCTCTTTGGTGGTGAAGTTGGCAAAAGGGGAGAGAGTCCTTGGCAGGTATAAACAAGGATTTTGGAGGAAAATGTTTTTGTTTTTTTTATGTTTATCCATTCTTCATAATGATGACTTGATTAGATGCTAGCCTAGTATTGGCAGTGTTGTAAATTAGAGTGTTTCACACTTGTCTCAGATACTTTGGACCAATTCTGTGTTCATTTGGGGGCAGGGATTACAATAGTGGGTTCATTTTCACATAGAAGAGTTCCCTCTAAAATTTGGATTGATTGACCTATAGGATTGACAATTCTATAGGTCACTTTTGTCAAAGTCAATGTCACAGAATTAAATGCAGCTATACATGCAGCATTGTTTTCAAAAGAACCAGGGATCGATTCTATGGACATCTGCTGGGCTTGAAAACAGCTTTCATACTTCATCAAATGTACTGAACTCTCAGGGTAAATGGCCCCAAATCCATACAAGTTTTAAAAACATCATTAAACATACAGTCATGGGGGAAAAAAGTACAAAAAAGTATGTTTTTATTTAACAGTGTGTAAATAACGTATTGGGTGGTCCTCACCAACTTCTATAAACAAACAAATAACCTCAAGTGACAACAAAATAACACAACAGAATACAATATGTAGTCATTTTTTACCAAAAAGTAAATCAACATTCAGAAACCAGGTGGGAAAAAAATAAGTACACTCTTCCTACTTCCACAATTATTAAGAAAGTAATTAGCAGCCAGATGTTACTAAAGAAATGCACAAGAATAGTTCATCATCAAGAAGTGTGACTACCTCTATAAAAGCAGAACTTTTTGCAGACTGGTTTTCTGGAGCACTCAGGTGTGTGTCTACATCATGCCAAGAATAAAGCCATGACGCCAGAGAAGCAATTGTTGCTGCTTATCTATCTGAGAAGGGTTATAAGGCCATCTCCAAACAATTTGAAATTCACTACTCTACAGTGAGAAGGAATGTTTACAAATGGAGATCCTTCAAGACAGTTGCCAATCTTAACCGGAGTGCGCATCCCAGCAAATTCAGTCCAGCGAAAGACTGTTTAATGCTCAAAGATATAAAAAACCCAAGAGCTACATCATGTGACCTACTGGCCTCTATAAGCACATTAAATGTTTATGTTGTTGATGAACAAACCACAAATGTTCTGGAACAATATCCTCTGGACTGATGAGATCAAGGTGGAGATGTTTGGTCATCATGCAGGGGTGATGATTTGGGCTTGTTTTGCAGCCACAGGACCTGGGAAACTTGCGGTCATTGAGACAACAAAGAACTCCACTTCATATCTGAATATTCTTGAAACAAATGTGAGGTCATCTGTCCAGCAGCTTAATCTGGGCTGAAATTGGGTCATGCAACAGGACAATGATCCCAAGCACACCAGCAAATCAACATCTGAATGGCTTAAGAAGGTAAAAATAAAGGTGTTGGAATGGCAAAGTCAAAGTCCAGACCTCAAAGTCATTGAGATGCTGTGGCGGGATCTTAAGGGAGATGTACATAAATGAATGCCCGCATGCGTCAATGAACTGAAGCAATGTTGTAAAGAAGAGCAGGCCAAAATTTCTCCAAATTAATGTGAGAGACTAAAAAAACTCCTACAGAAAATGTTTACTTCAAGTTAGTGTTGGTTATAGTGGTTCTACATGTTACTGACTTATAGGGTGTACTTATTTTTCCTATCTGGTTTCTGAATGTTGGTTTAGTTTTGGGGGGAAAATGACTACATATTGAAATCCATTGTGTTTTTTTGTTGTCACCTGAGGTTACTTGTTTGTTTATAGAAGTTGGTGAGGACCATACAGTTGTTATTTAGGTCTTGATAACAAAAAACATACAGTAGAATTGAAGGAGGGTGGACTTTATTTTTCTCGTGACTATACTTGATGTTGAAGTCTTGCAATCATCCATTGAAATGGTTGTCTCCTAAGCATTTCAAAGTAAATACAGTGTGCAAAGAGTCAAGGAAATGGTCAACATGGAAGTCGACAAGCGCTTGTTTAAAAGAGTACTGAAATGTAGGTACTGATTCACAAAGACCATGATGAACATAGTACCATTTATATTTGTGTTTCTTTCCTAGGCTCTTATCTTGAATTCCAACGGAAAATTTCAGTGTAGCGGTGTCTTGATTGATGAAGTCTGGGTTCTTACTGCTGCTCACTGTCTTGAGAAATTCAGCCGCTTCAGTGTCAGACTAGGTTTGTTTTTTGTTATGGTACATTTGCTTTTGGTCGATTTTTATTAATGACGTGTTAATCTTCAGAATCTTCCATCCAGCAACCTATTTGTTCCTCTTGGAGAACCCCTAAAGGTTCTATGTGGAATCCTACAACTAGGGGTGGGCAATCTGGCAAGAATATTTTTCAATTGATTGTCCACATGTGTATGAAAAAGAAAGGAATATAAATAGGGTGCTATAAACCACGCACAGATGTAGACAATCACTTGTTACCTGCTCATTCTCTATGACTTGCCCACGCCCCCTGCTGCCGCACAGATAATGTAAATAACTGTCATCTGCATTTGTGATGCCCTTTATTGTCAGCATGTCATCACACATGATGAAATGTGCACATCACATTTGCTTATTCACAATTGCTTTCTAGTTTATCGGGTTACCTGAGAATAGATCTCAATCTAGCTGCAGCTATTTTTTTAGTCTACTGTTCACAGAAAAATGTGTTCACAAGCAGCTAAGTTGCTGGCTTGCAAATTAGTGGATGGGAGGTTAGCAAAGATGCTGTATTTTTCATTTTTTTGTGTTTTGGTGTGATGTGCAACTGATACTGTTAATTTGAGAGTGAGCTGGTGAAACCTTTTTGAAGTTTTGCTTCTATTGGTAAAACACAAGATTCTTCAAGTACACAATAAACATCAGAGTCTGAAGATCAACACCAGTCTCCTGGATCCTGACTCACTCTTGCCAAATTTTTAACAAAGCTACCTAAACTGTGTGTGTTATGCTAGCTGATTCACGTTAAACATGGAATGAATTTGGTAATCAATAAAACACTAACATGAAGCAAAATAAGATTGGTAGCTAGCACAGAAATGAACAAATCATGTATACTTGTAAGCATATTCCTTGGACAGAGCCATAGTTTGGTCTACATTTTATGGCACACAGATCCTGTGAATTACTGGATTGCCAACATGATCAAGGACACCTATGATGCTGCCCTTAAATTTGGTCAAATTATGGTGGGCAGCTATGCAAATGCTGTATAAAAATGCATAAAAATGTGTTTATTTTTCTAGGCAAATGACCATTCCCTCCCTTTAGGTGACTACAAACGTTTCAAGTTCGAAGAATCCGAGGTCACCCTTCCTGTGGTGAAAATTGTCCCCCACCCAAAATACAATAGCCTAACGGTGGACAACGACATAGCTCTGCTGCGTTTGTCATCGCCCGTAACATTCAGCAGGTACATCGTCCCTGCCTGTCTGCCGAGTCAAGACCTGGCCGAGCGTGTGCTCCACCTCAACGGCACCACGATGGTGGTGACAGGCTGGGGCATGGATAAAGAAGGGACAGCGCCATACAGCTCGGATCTCAAACACATCAGCGTGCCACTGGTGGAGCAATCCGAGTGTGCACGCCACATGGTCACCAACCTGACGGAGAACATGCTGTGTGCCGGCAGCATTGGGAGCATCAAGGACGCATGCGACGGTGACAGTGGCGGCCCCATGATGACGCTATATCGCAACACGTGGTTCCTCATCGGCCTCGTATCCGCGGGCGAGGGCTGTGGCCACACGGACAAACTGGGCATCTACACCAAAGTCTCCAATTACCTGGAGTGGATTAATAGTGTGAAAAAGCAGCTGTGATCGATTCTTGTTGCTTCAGATCTGTTCTGCCTATCATTCCAGATTCAGTTAGGTCTTTTATTTTAGTAGAGGCTCTTCTTTTTACTAAAAACAAGTCCCCAAACTTTAAAATCAAATCAATATCATCTTTACTGTGCACAAAGTTAATTAAAGTTAAATTTTACCAATCCACTATTATCATAAAGTCCAGTTGGATAGATAGGAAAACTTGTTAAGTGGCTGCTAAAAAGCCCTAATTAGACTTGTAGACAGTGCTAGCTCAGTTAGGGCAGTGCTAGCTCAGTGGTTAAGCTCTTGGACTGCTGATTGGAAGGTTGTGATTTCAAAATCCAGCACTGCCACTGTTAGGCCCTTGAGCAAGGCCCTTAACCCTCAACTGCTCAGTTGTGTAAATGAGATAAATGTAAGTTACCCTGGATAAGGGTTTCTGCCAAATGCTGTAAATGTTGTAAAGCCTTCTCACCTTACTTAGTCAACTCATGCACGAATATCCACTTCCAGATTCATGAAAATGATCTAAACTTTTTATGGGCCTTATTCAAATTTCTGCATATTAGCAGGAAAAAGGAAATAAGGCCACTTCTTATTCACATATGCCACAATATAATTTTAGTTTACTATTAAAGAAATAAATGAATTAACAGTTGTATTATTATATAAGTTCTTTAATATTTTAACAATAGATGCTACCAAATAAATAAAAATGATCACACGACTGTGTGATTCAATCATCCAGATTCGTAGGCAAAACAAATGAGAGAAACTCGTCCCTACTGTGTTAATTTAATCGCTGTCTGTAAGCGGGAAGTTTATCACAGAGGAGATGGGCAAAAATGTTATTACCGACGTCACCCCATGAAACTAATCGCATCCAAATAGGGCATAAGACAAATAAATATCATATGCTACAAGTGCGTAATTCAAGAGATGAAGATTTCACCCTTTGCCAATTAGCGCTACATTCTTTAAAATTCATAGACATGTCTCATTTCTACTTATTACTTAATTTGTTTTGCTTTAGAGATTTTAAAATGAACTCATTGCTTGACATTGAACCAGAGATGTTAATAGGATGTTTATAAAGCTTCTGTGTAGAATGATCTTGTACTGTGACTTTCACAAATCACTAACACTGGCGACTCCTTCCAAAATTGTTCAATAAACATCTCCTTAGAGAAAATTCCAAAGTATCAATGACTATATGTTTTTTGTTTTTTTTTGTTAATTAAAAACACATTTTATAATCAGGTTATTCTTAGCCATAGATTATTTTGTCTGGAAACATTAGCAGTGATCTGATTTAGTACATTGTAAGCTCCAGTGGTTTAGATTTCTGAATTCAAGCTGTCCAGAGGTTAGAGGGCAGGAACAGACTCTCAGAAAGCACATTAGTTAGTCATTAACACAATTTAAACAGAACATCCACCATCTCTGCTCTTTATTTTTCAGCATGTAAGTATGATGGTTACTTGATTGTTTATTTGGATCTACATTTAGAAGCTTATTGATATTTCATCTCTGTGTGTCTAGCCGCTCTATGCTTATATACAGATTATTGGAAACTGATAATGGAGTTTGAGGAATAGGGACACGACTAAAAGAGTTACAGCTCTAACCTACAATTTCTGACATATGTATTTCTCCGTCTAGATCTTCTGTGAGAAAGAAACACACAGTGTGTTTGTCAGATCTGCTATCTAGTAAGACATCTTTTCTTTGCTTTTTAACCAGTATTATCAAACAAATAAACTCAAATGTAGAGGTAAATCCAGAATAATTTATGCTCCAGTCCCACCCTCTTTCTGTTTCGTTTAATATGTTCCCTGTATTTTTGCATTGTTGCTATATGAATATTATTTATATAATAAATAATAATGAAGATTTGACTGTTGTTATGTCTGCAGTGACCATGGCAAGAACTTTCCTCTGCTTTGCGTTGATTTTCCTCTGGGCTGCTTCTGCTGTCTGTATGTCAGGTACGACCTGAAAATGAAAATTGCTACATGCATATCCAGAATTACTGGCACCTTTGGGCAATATAAGCAAAAAACATAAATAACATATTAAAATGTGTATTTTTTCTTTATTTAATTTTTAATTATTTTTTTTTTGGCGATCTGAGTGGAGATGTTCTGCCCTGTGCACAGCATGTAGACTATGTGAGCTACGTGTCAGATCTATGAATAAATCAGAAATGTGTGCACACCATTGTTAACTTGTTCTCCACACGAAGACTGAGAAAAACAAGAAAAACACATCTTCCTCCTGTCCAATGCCTGCTTTGTTTTGGCTAATTTGAAGTCTTTTTGTGAATTTTTTGAGTTGTAGTTGGGATGGGAATTTTGTTGAAATCTGGCAACCCTGCCTGAGAGCTTCATTCTTGGTGCATTTGAAGCTCTGCGTGAAAGTAAAAACATCGTGCTTGTGCAACTCAGTCCAATGCACACAACATAAAGCTATCTGACAAGCTTTTTTAAAAATAATAATAATAATAATAAATGAATAATGCACTTCCTATTCATATCTCTATTCGTATTTGTTTAGAACACATTAACTGTTCAATCCGAATAATATATTCATATTCTGTTCCATATATTCCACTTTATGGTATCAGGCCCTAAGAATGAAAAGCTCTTGATTTTTTAGTGTATGGATCAGTTTTTTACAGCAGTCCAAAGGCGCACATGCTCCTGCGCTCCAGAAGGGCCAATTCCATTCTGGAGGAGCTGAAGTCTCCATCTTTGGAGCGAGAGTGTATAGAAGAGCGGTGTAACTTTGAAGAGGCTAAAGAGATCTACCGGACCAAAGAGGCCACAGTTAGTCATTTCTTCATCTTATGATTCTTACATCTGTGCTCTTTCACAATGCGATATCTGACAATGTCTGCTCTTCTTCTTTAACAGTTAAGGTTCTGGACCATTTATGAAGGTGAGTGTTGGGTTTATTTAAGGTAAATTTTGGTGTCATTATTTAAACCACATGCTTTTTTGTGTATTATTGTTTATTACATGTCATATGGGAACGAGGGTGTCCCAAATGCCTGCAAGAAAGGAGTTTGTGTGGATCAGTACAGGTCTTTATATTTGCATCCTGGCTTTGAAGGAAAATACTGTCATCTACAAGAGTCTGAATTCCAGAAGGATTTTAAATAAATATTTCAACATTGTTTTGAGAGTAGCACTTCATAAATATTTTTAGTATGTGCTGTGGAATAATGTATTGTAGGAAAACTCCACTCTGAAACATATGAATTATTTTTATTTTTAAAATATTTTAATATATAATTAGCACCAGAATCACTAAACACATCACAACACATATTGTGAATCTGGTGCTACTTTGTTGGTAGGTACTGTCAGGTCAGGTTTCGCTGTTAGCTTCATTTTCAAACCATGTTTAACATCATATTAATGAGAAATTCAGCGTAGAAGTAGTGGAGATGTTGGTGCAAACGTCGGGGTCAAAGTCCCACAATGCGACGTAGCTACACAATGCAGTAACACTGAGTTACAGCAGATACTCGGCCTGGCTAATTAGTAATCAACAAGATGATGAGCATAATGGCAGTGGATTAGCATGAAAGTTTAAGCTTTGTAACCTGGTCTGATTGAGTAGAGTGTACAGATGCAGAGGTTAGAGAGCTGAACAAACTAAAGGATTAAAGCGTCGCTGCATCGCTCTCTTTAGATAGAGATGAAGCAAGGGCTAAATCCCACTGCACCCCTATCAGCAGGTAGTCGAATGCATTAACCAAAATGAAAATAGAGCAACATCAATGAAAGAAGTTAATAATTAATAAGTTAATAAAACTTGGATGCCATTGAAGATCACATATTAATTATAAAGATTAATATGCAAGTCGTTCAGGGTGGCCTTTTCCTTTACAACTGTATTCTGAGGCTGATTTGACCTTCAGATAGCATACAGAGGAACTGCTCGGTGGACAACGGAGGCTGTGATCACAACTGCCATGAGAGGAAAGACAAGATAGGACGCTACTGCAGCTGTATTAATGGATACACACTCAATGAAGACTTCAAACAGTGTGCTCCAAAAAGTGAGGACACAGTGATTTTCTTACTGTAGATGAATTTAAGTGCATTCCAGGTCTCCATATTGTTAATATTTGACCTTATGAGTGTACATCATGGTGCGTTTGTCCCTGATTTTCAGATCAGCAGTCTTGTGGACAGATTTTGATCCCTAAGTCGTCCTACAGAACAAAGCCCATTGAAGGTCTACAACCTTGGCTCATTGGTGGTGAAGTTGGCAAAAGGGGAGAGAGTCCTTGGCAGGTATAAGAATAAGCAAGGATCGCAGGTTTGCTTTCATATAGATTAATTTCTTCCAAACAGTGGCTCGATTGCACAATTTTATATGCCACTTTTGTGGTTGTTATGGTTCTAGGTTATAATTTTCCTTTGGTACCAACACTCAAGCAGTGAAGAACAGTGTTTTTAGATGCACACTATGTCATCATACAAAAAGATTTTTAGCAATGCAGGCTATCTGTTCTCTGGACAACTCCCGGACTTTTCAGAAAAAGAATTTTCTCACTACACCAAGTGTACTGAGCTCTCAGGGCAAACGGCCCCCAAGTCCAAAAAACATCACAAGTGTGAAAACAACATTTAACATACTCTGTGTTAAAGTTTTGCAATAATCTGATGTCTCCTTGGCCATACTACTTAAAGTAAATGTAGTGTGCACCTCAGCAAGGAAATCGGTTCATGCATGTTTATGCTCACTACTGAGGACGAGTACAAGATGACAAGATGACAGGGAGGTCAACAAGGGCATGTTTACAGTATTGATTAGGTTCTGATTCAGATAAATTGTATTGGAGCTTTTCAACATGGTACCATTTATATTTGTGTTTCCTTCTCAGGCTCTTATCTTAAATTCCAAAGGACAATTTCACTGCGGAGGTGTCTTGATTGATGAAGTGTGGGTTCTCACTGCTGCTCACTGTCTTGAGGGATTCATCCGCTTCGGTGTCAGACTGGGTTTGTTTCAGGATTTTTTATATGGATGATTTGCTTTTGGTCATTTCTTGACAATTTGCTAAATGATAACAGCAATGGCCATTTAGGGGAAAAAGGTTTCTAGTAACCTGAAACATTCTAGGTTCTACCATCTATGTAGATTCCTACAACAGAGAGTTTCCATTTATGAAACGGTTCTAACTAGATTTAGAACCTATTTAGAATGCTTGGGCACATGAGAAGCCCTTTTTTAAGGAGCATTGCTGTTGTCCCTTCTGGATCAGGTAGTCATTTCATTGTCTGACAGATTTAACAGATTGTGGCAGCAGGGACATTGTCAAGTGCCGACTGTGAAGTGGAGAGGGAGTCATAGAGAATGAGCGGATAACGAGTGATTGTCTACACCTGCGACTAGTTTACAGCAGCCTATTTACATACTTCTTTTCCTCTTCAGTAGGCAGCTGCAAACCATACATGGGAGTAGCTAGTCTCTCGTCCGCTTGCTCTCCATGACTGCCTCTACACTTGACCATGCCCTCAGCAGCCACACAGATAAAGAACCATGATCTGCATTCATGACATAGCTGTAGCTCATTTCTTAGACCACTCCACTGAAAAACAGTGCTTGCTAGCTAGTAATCTAGCTAGTTAGCTTTAGTGGCGTGCAAGTTAGCGGCTCGCTAACAGTACAGTAAGTGTATTCTTTGGTCAGAGCTACAGTTTGGTCTACCATGTTTGTGAAAATTTTATGGCACACTGGTCCTGTAAACATGGGAGTTCCAAGGAAACATATAATGCTGCCATTATATTTGGTCAAAATATGGAGTGTGCAAATGCTGCATAAAAATGCTGTCAAGGTAGCTGCATTCTAACTGGAACATAATGACCTTTAGGTGACTACAAACGTTTCGAGTTCGAAGGATCCGAGGTCACCCGTTCTGTGGTGAAAATTGTCCTCCACCCAAAATACAATAGCCTGAAGGCAGACAATGACATAGCTCTGCTGCGTTTGTCATCGCCCGTAACATTCAGCACGTACATCGTCCCTGCCTGTCTGCCGAGTCAAGACCTGGCCGAGCGTGTGCTCCACCTCAACGGCACCACGATGGTGGTGACAGGCTGGGGCATGGATAAAGAAGGGACAGCGTCATACAGCTCAGATCTCAAACACATCAGTGTGCCACTGTTGGAGCGATCCGAGTGTGCACGCCACATGGTCACCAACCTGACGGAGAACATGCTGTGTGCCGGCAGCATTGGGAGCATCAAGGACGCGTGCCGTGGTGACAGCGGCGGCCCCATGATGACGCTATATCGCAACACGTGGTTCCTCATCGGCCTCGTATCCTGGGGCGAGGGCTGTGGCCGCACGGACAAACTGGGGATCTACACCAAAGTCTCCAATTACCTGGAGTGGATTGATACTGTGAAAAAGCAGCTGTAGTCAAATCCCATTGTTCCAACTCTGTTCTGCCTATCGTTCAAAATTTAGTTTGCTCAATTATTTCTGAACAAACCCTCAAACTATAAAATCAAATCAAATCATCATCATTACTGTGCACAAAGTTAATTATGCAGTGCACTATTAAGTATGAAAGCCCTTTGAAAGTACGATGACCAGAGTTGCATAGCTTACTGAGGAAATATAATCTGGTATTGATTACAGATAAATTGGATAAACATATTAAACAAGGCTGTGGTTCATTCTGAAGTAACCATGACTACGCCCTAGTCCCTTTGAAGGCTCCATTCTTCACAGTGAGAACTCTGAGTGAGACTGAAGTGTCCCCTCTTTAAGGGTCCAAATTGCCCTGTGGAATACACCTGTATGTTGTTTTATAAAACTGTATCGCAGGTTAGTAAGTAATGAGTAAAATGCTTGGTTATGTGCTGTTATAATAAATAAAATAATAAAAGATGGGGTGGTGTGATACAGTGGATGCTGTTACCATCCAGAAGTTGATTATTTTCCAATAACAGCATATTTTATTTTTTATTCCTCTTACACCACAGCAAGTTCCCAATGCAATCATTTTTTATATATATATAATAAAGAATGACACATCATACATTTGATCCTTTTATAGATACATTTATTGTTTGGAACCCTATATATCGCTGCTCTGGGCGATCGTCCCTCTTCAAAGCACTGGGTTCTGTGTAGGGTCCATCGCTTCAGAAGGGACCACAGCGCAAGTTTGCCTCTAAAGACTGAAATCTTTGTATATAAGAATTTATTGAATCAAACATAGTGCCTGGTGCAAACCAATGAAGCCTGTAGATAAGAGACTCATACACAATGATGCACAAATATATCAACAATGCTAGTATCAACTGTAAGACAAATGAATTTGTAAATTGAAGAGATGTAGATTTTAGGCTTTTCCAATTCGATCTAGATTTTTCCTTTAAATTTCTCATTTCTACCCATTTCTTAATCTAATTGAGGTGATATTTGATGTTTAAAAAGCTTTTCACTGGCACAGTACTGCTTCTGATTTGACTTTCATGTAGCTGCAGAATAATCTTGTTCTGTTTAAATAAAAGTACAAAGATTATGATATATATATATACATACACACATCACTGACTACTCACTGACTACACACATTTTCCAGTCATACAGTGCCTTATTGCATGCATTAATAAAAATTTAATTATTAATCCACACAGTTCCCAGCTCAGTGTTGTTTGCTTAGCAGTTATGAGCTCCCCCATCTGTATATTTCACTACCAATCTCATCATCATCATCATCATCATCATCATACTAATTTTAAGCATTGCGGCAAGAAAATCTTGAGGAGGTGCAATCTCTCATTTCTTTAAAAACGAAATTACAGAGATTACCAATGTATTTTGAAACAATTCATGAAGATGTACTCATGATGTATTTATGGAAGATGAGAAAGACATGTGTTAATTGTTAGGTACATTAGCTTCGAAACTCCGGCGCAAAATTAAGATGCAAACTTCAGACACCAAACGTGGTCTGATCAACAACATTTGGGCTAAAGGTGAAAACTGTGTGCACTAGCTTTTTTTTATCAAATTTATAGTATATGATTAATAATGTATGTGTGAAGACATAATTAACTACACACCATTTAAGAGATATTAGATTTCTTTTGTGATGTATGTCTTCGGTGAAATAGTTGCTGCAGAGAAAGCTGGCTGAACCGCAGGCCTTTGTGTTCTGGTTGTGCTCTGGAAAGCAGACAAAGCTCAAATGAATCTACTCAAATTTAAAAGGAAAATAAAGGCCATGCCATTTATGGGTCTGTTTTCAATAGGACACACATTCAGTAGTCTTTATTGATTTGCATAGCAGCTAACTTTCATAAAAAATTTGAAAACCTTTGAAAACCTGAGAATAAAAGTCATGCATAATGTTACAGTTAGGAGTGCAATCTACAAAAAAATCATTGCTCGGGCACTTATACATGGTTTTAGGAAGGCATTCAGCACACTTAATCTCTACGCTATGCATCAATTTAAATAAAATAAGATTAAAAGGAGCCTCAACATGGAGCTTTTGTTGTTTTAAGATGGAGAGATGTTCAAACTGCTGCTTCCTGACCTCCTGCTCTTCAGCTCCTGCTCATATCGCTCCAGCTGAGCCCAAAAGCCCGGGTTTGGCTCCACCACCGATCGGGCACTTTTCACCACCTGATGAAACAAATGATATCACGATTTTTATGTTTTGAAAAAAACAGAACAAGTAACAAGTCTTTGGCAAACAATAATTGTTTGTAATTCCATTTATCCTGACAAATGATCACCTCCGATAATAAACTTGCCTTATACACACAGCTGAGTTTCAAACACACATCTCATCGTTCACACAGCTCTGATTTTGAAAAAATTGTTTCCATGTAAGCATTTAAGGGGTAATTAAAAATAAATGAATGAGTCGGCTCTAATGATTCATCTAAATGAGACGACTCAAAGAGTCGACACATCACCGTTACTAAAGGAGATGCAGTCAAGACACTTGATAAGTCTGAATAAGGTCGAAATGATAAAGAAGAAGATAATATGCACTGCCTACAGCTACAAAAACAAGAATTAAAGAAAGAAATAGCGGCTCACATATGCGAGTCGTCTTACTAGCTTAAAGAGCCGACTCGTTCCCGAGCGACACATCACTAGTGAAAACGCATTCGTGACACTTTAATAGTCTGAACATAGCCCAAATAATACAGACGATAATAGAAGAAGAAGATAATAAGCTTTGCCTACTGCTACAAAGAAAGAACTGCAGAAAAAAACGGCTCACATATGCGAGTCGGTTCTCAAGGTTCATCAAAGAGCCGATTCAAAGAGTCGAAACATCACCGTTACTACTGAACATGCATGTGTGCGATACTTAAAAAGTCTGAATATGGCTGAAATTATGTAAAAGAAGATAACAGAAGACAGTAAGCTAAAAGAGCTAAAAAAAAAAAAAAAGAAGAAGAAGAAGAAGAATTAAAGAAATCTACTCACATATGAGAGTCGGTTCTCAATGTTGAACTAAAAGAGTCGGTTCAGATAGTCGACTCGTTCGTGAACGACACATCACTAGTAGAGACGCAGTCGAGACACATGTAAACACTAATTATGACCGATATAATACAGAAGATAAATGTACCTCATAATCATTAATAAAAAAAAATGAATTGGAGAAAGAAAACGACTCGGCTCTCAACGTTCAGCTAAAAGAGCCGATTCGCACATGTGAGTCGTTTTATCGTCTAAAAGAGCCGACTCGTTCGCGAATGACTCGTCACTAGTGGAGATGTTTTGGAGACACTTGGAGGGAAAACAGTGTGAAAATGAAAAGTCCGAAAGGATGCAGAAGATCCAGCACGTGTACCTCATACGCCTCGGGTAAGGACAAGCTGTGGTGCTTCATGAGGTAGGCGATGCATATTGTAGCCGAGCGACTGCGGCCATTTTTGCAGTAGACGACGGTGCGGCCGCCGCGCGCCGCTTCACCGAGTATGACATCAGCACAGCGGTCGAAGTGCGCGTGCAGGTCCTCGTTGGGATCGTCGTAGACGGGCACGCGCAGAGTGCTGACCCGGGCTGAGGGACAGGGCTGCTGCTTGGACACGTTGATGCAGAGGGTCACTGCCTCCTTCTGGATGAGCTCATCACTGCAGGCTGAGCGAGCATTGCTGATGAACAGCGAGTCTGTAACCTTCCACAGCTGCAGCATTCAGTGTGTGTGCGCGCGTGCGTGTGTGTGTGTGTTAGAAATATCAAAACTACTGCCTGTCTAAACAGACAAAACTCGCATGCATGCTCACTTATCCAGTGTTACTCCCGTGCATGTGGACTTTCACTGCTGCAGAGTCTCTCTCTCTCTCTCTCTCTCTCTCTCTCTCACACACACACACACACACACACAGAGACGCATGCACTAAAATTACACACTGCACTGCTAAATTTATTACATGATGAGAGAGGCACAGCAGAGCAGCCACGAGGTGTCTTCATGGTCCTAATGCCGATTCTTTACTCTTCATGAAAGCATGTTGTACTCAGGTGAGTGCATGTTAAATAAGGAATAAATCACTCCTCGTCGCGCTGTTATAGGAAATTAATCAACGACAGGGTGGTGTGGTGATGCAGAGTTACTGTTACCACGCTGAAGTTTAGATTATTTTCTGATAGCAGCACATCCCCAAAGTGTTTTATTCCTCTTATACCGCAGAGGTTTGCCAACGATTACAATTTTTAATTTACTAATGAACAACACACCATACTTTTTATCCATTTATAGTTACATTTAATGTTTTGGAAAGTCCACACACAAGCTAATTCCTGTTATCACTTATGTCCATTAGAAACAGTCGTTCCTTCAGCAGCCTCCCTTTTTTCTCCCGCTTAAAGATAATAAGACAAAAAAAAAAAAAAAAAACACACAGCAACCAGAAAGCGCAAACTTCTCTGTCCTGAACATTATAAAGCGCTGACACTGGAGACTCCTCAAATGTAAAATAACAACATTAAATAAAATGTTTAATAAATGTTCAATAAAAATGTAATATATCAATGATTATTTATTATACGTTACATTATATCATTTATTTGTTAATTTAGAGTTAACTTTAGATTTGTCAAAGGTATCCTCTAGTTGTTTAATGTATAAGTTGCATCTTTGTTTTCATGTTGTTGTTTGTTTGTTTTTTTTATTTAAGAGCAATATATCAACTTACAAAAAGATGACGAATTACCTATAGCAGAAAGAAAGGAACAAGGTTGACAAAATACAATCCATAAGCAAATAAAACATGAATAAATATATAAAAATTTAGAAAAGAAAGAAAAACAATTATGTGACATTTACAATAACATCATATATTTTAAATGGTTTTTAGGCTTTTATTTTTATTTTGTTGGTATTAGTGAGACAAAAACTATTAGGAAAAGAAATTTAGGTATCATTGTGAAAAACTGGAACTTATGTATATAATATTTATCCCTTAAAATCATAATGCCTTTATCATTTCCAATACGTTCAGTATCCAACTCTTTATTTGTTCAACATAAATCAGTTTACAAACAAATTCCATGTAGAAAAAGTAAATAATAATAATAATATGTATTTTTTTTTAATGTAATTAAAAAAGTTTAAATTTGAGGATTATTGTGAAAATTATACACTTACATATATAATATTTACTGCAGATGGCACTGATCTGATACCCAGGAAAAATGGTTGATCAGATAGTGGTGACAAATATAATTAATTTGATCCAATCCTGTAAGAAAAATGAAACGAATTTTTTTTTTTTTTTTTTTTTTTTTTGGAGCTTGATATAGTTTTTTTAAATTGTTTTTTTAATTAATTAATTTCATTTTGTTACAATTAATTGTTATTATATTTACATTTATACTTTATGATTATATTTATTATATTTGCAGTGTAAGTGATATGTCTATGAAAGCTTCAGTTTTGTGTGTAAGACACGTTTTTAGTTTTAAAGTAGTTTTTAAAGAAAAAAAAATGAATGAAACGTGACTGCGTAATGACGTCATCGCGTCAACTCAAACCGCCCTGACGCTCCTGGCACGCTGTTTGCGTAATGACGCCATCACGTAAACCCCGAGCAACAAGACGAAGACTGAGGTGGGGGGAGGAAAGGGGGAAAAAAAAGGCCTCGAAGATGGCGGCCGCGAGTGATTTGCGGTGCATGTTGACAATCTGATTGCACGCTGGGGACGTTTTTGGTATTGTATTTTCGTTAAGAGAATACAGAAGAGTCGTGAATAAAAATAGCTTTATAGACTCAGTCAGCACTGGATATTTTTGCGGTGAGTTCTCAAGAATATGACGGAAAAAACAAAGAGCAAACATGTCTGTGACCGGGGCGCCATTTAAACATTTACACACGCTGTGTGAGAGGAAAGCGGGACCAGCGTTTAAGGAATAAACAGTGTCTGTTTTTAACGCATTTTATTTGACAACAAATAAAGCAGTACTTGTGCTAAATTTCACTGTAGAAATGTAGGAATAAGGGTTTGTTCTTAGGGTTTGTTGAGAGTTGGGAGATTTAGCGAGCTAAGTTAGCGACCATTAGCTAGCTACCATTGTGTGTGTGTGTGTGTTGCTAGAGTTTCTCCAACAAAACCCAGTTTTTAGATATTTTATAGTTATATACATTATATACTTAAATGTTTAGCACAAACGCTAAGTAATGCAAACCTACTTATGCAAAAATACTAATAACTGAGTATTAAAACATTTCAAATATTACATGCTAATCTCTGGCAAATCCGCCGCGGATTTGAAAAATTCCACCGAGAGACGTGTTTATAAAACTCCATAATTAATTATTATAAATATCTCGGAATATATAACTCCTTATAACATCGCGTTAAGTTGCTCTACAACAAAAATACAGTCTAATTTTGTGAGTAAAGTGACTTAATCCTGTCAAAAACGTCGTTACTTTGCCCGTGATGCTAGCTAGCATGCACCTTTTATTAGCAAGTAACTACATTTAGGTATAATTCGGTTATTTATAACGCCAATTAATAAAAGAAAAAACTTCAGAAACCTTTATATAGTTAGCTAACATGAATTAGATAGCAGTGTGTGTGTTGTGTAAGTAATCTAGCTGGAAGATTTTTTTTTTGCTAACTCTTAACCGTTAAAGTTATGCTAACTATCCATTTTAGCTAGCAAGGAGTTGTTTTTTAAAAAGAATGAAAGAAAATAGAAATGTACATCCAGAGAGGTCTAACTTTATGGTCAAATTATTAACATTGTGGTGTTGTATTCAAGTTACCAGGCTAGTTTGCTGTCTTGCTAATGATCTGATTCAGACTTGAAGTAAATGGGAGGCTAGTCAGAGAGAGATTTTTAATCTCACCTCTAGTATAAGACTGAATCTGAAATGTCGTGTGTAATAATGTGTAAATGTCTTTGTTTGCTTCATATAGTGTATTTTTTTAAAATAGGGACTCATTTATGTTTTAGCTTAAACTAACCAAGCAAATAAATATCTACAGAAGCATACACACACCTGATTTATCCCTGATAAATCTCCCAATTATTCAGATGATCCACTTTTTTTTTTTTTTTAAAGTCTTTTTAGTGATACACACCTGGAACTGTACCAATAATACAGATATTTTTTAGCACATTTTTGCACCTTTAGTTAGATACAAGCACAGGCTTGAAGGAAAACTCCACTCAAACACATGAAATGTGTTTAAACTGAAATATTTGCGATGTGTTTAGTGATTCCTGGTGTTAATTTGTTAGTTGATGCTGTAGTTTGTTATTCCAGTGATAAGTTATCGGACATTATTATTGTTTACACAGTTACACTCGTGTTTATTAGGAGAGAAAAACCGAGATCTCGAACACAAGGGAAGACTGTCAGGTTTCACTGTTCACTCCTACAGAGCTTCTTTTCTTTACTCGCCATTTTGATTGACGCTTTTTTATCAGTGTCTCGTTAATGAGAAATTCACCGTAGATGAAGTGGAGACGTTGATGCAAATGCTGGAGTCAAAATCCCAGAATGCAATGCAGCTATAATTTGAAGGTTTAGAAGTTGATCTGTGTACAAATGAGGAGGTGAGAGAGCTGGACTGAGTGAAGGACTAAAGCACCGCTGCATCACGCTCTTTAGGTAGATATAAAGCCAGGAATAATGCTGTGTTCATGACAACTGGGAACTCGGAATTTTTCAGTTCGGAATTTCAGACTTCTCGCGTTAGACAGTTCACATGAACTCAGACATCTAAAGTCTGAAATAGTAAGAATACAAGCTATAATCTGTCTACAAAAACTGGAATTAAAGTGTCATTTGGTTAGGGCGTAATTTATTTTTAACGTAGATGTGATAATTCCCTGTTAATAGCACGGAAAATTACATGAAAGAGCAGCTTGATTAAAAAAAAAAAGCTAGCAGAAAGCGAATTAAAAGGCCACTTAAAATCCTTAAATCATCCTGTTATTTCCTGTTTGCACTTTTCACTGTTATGAGCACGCCGCCATTTTGAAGTGGCGTCACGGAATTGCGGCTCGGAGAAGTCTGAGCTGTCGAAAAACTCCCAAGTAGGAATTACAAATTAGAGAGCCGTTCAAACGAATCTATCGTACTGGGAAATCAGAAACTTCACAATTCCCACTTGATCGTGAGCGCAGCATAAATCCCACGGCACCGCTATCAGCAGGCAGTCAGTCGGCATTGTGGGTAATGTAGAAAACTGTTAACCAGCGTGAAAAGTAAATCTTGTTCGCAGTTAAAGATCACGTTTTAAATATAATGATGAATATGCACATTTTCCAGAGTGGATTTTTCCTTTAATAGCTCAGAGGCTAGCACTGTCTGCAATCCAACCATTTAAAACAAATATAATTAACAGTGAAGGAATCTGACATTTAACTAAAAATTTCAGTGTGAAAAAAATCTTTTTCAAATTATTCCTCAGCGATGAGTGTATTAGTGCTACATGCATGTCCTGTTTAGAAAGAATTGAAATTATTCACTGACTCATGAAGACCTGTGGAGTTTCCCATGTGGTTAGAAGTTTCTTTTGTTTTAAAAAAAAAAAAAAAATAGGCCTAGCTTTTCATTCAATGCACCAAAGAAGTCAGAATGTACCATTAACCCTGGACACGAGGGGAGCTGTTAGTTTCTGATTAACGCTGGACCTCAAACCAGCATCAGTGTTTGTTTATATTTCTCTTTCCAGTGTGTTCAAATGTTTGCCACTTGCATGCAGAAAGAAATGAGTTGAAATGTTTTTATAATGCAGTGTGAATTTAATCAGGTTTGTCTTGATGTGCTGTATATATTCACATGATGATGATGATGATGATCGTTTTCTTTCCCTGAAAGTTTTATGGCTTGTGGGATCAGATTAATTTCTCAGGTTTATATGAAATGTTCATTAGAAAGGCTAATTCACTCAGTTTTGATTATATTGAATAAAGGATTTTTTTTTCATATATTAGTTAAAATAAATGACGGGTGTTGGGTTCTGCACTCTGTTACAGCCATGATTTAAAAAAAAAAAAAAAAAAGGATATTAAAAAAATTTTTTTTTTTTTTGGAGTTGCAGTCCTAAACTGTGAACTTTATAAGGTATAACTGTAATCTTTTAAGCATATTCAGTGTAATTTTTAAAAATATATTTGTTTTATTTAAACCCATGGTATGCAAAAAAAAAAAAAAAAAAAAAAAACTGTTGACATTGAAAGAATGCTCACTTGGCTGGATTATTTCCTGGTGTGTGGATGATTATATTACACTGTGCCTCTATGACTTTCCCCAAAGTTTCTGGCCAAATTAAAACATTAATATTAACATTAAAACTTCCTGCGACCTTGACACCCCCCCTCCATTTCATATTTATAATATAGGCCTACTGTAACATACGTGTGTGAAACATAAGTGACTAAAAACCAAAGGAATATTCCTTGCACAGATTTACCAGTCTAGCAGGAAGTGTTGTGGTGTAATAGGAAAATAATCCATGTCAGGGTGGTAATATGGCCTGAGGTAAAGTGAGCAGATTTTAAAGCGACATTCTCTAGACGGCACAGCGGGGCCAAAACATTGCCGTTCATCAGGTTTACAAGTCGAACTAGAAAATGTTTGGTGATTGTACGCACAGTAATGTTAATGTTAAGCTCGGTGTGTCTTTAAAAGTTTCCGCTGTCGTCCTGATTGTTGTCATGATCTGCGACTCAAATCTAAAACAACTTCTGATTTTACATTCAAAAATATTTACTAATCTACAAAATCCAGAAGAACTTCTGTAGGTTTGAAGGCGAGGAGTGTTTTTTAAATTAATACACTACATATAGAAAACTTGTAGTGTTTGTGCTCATTAACTTTCTAGAATGGTACAGAAGTACGCAATTTGAGACACAGAGCTAGTTAGTTTAAGGTACGTAGATGGATGGGGAAATTTGTCCAGTTTTATTGCTGAACTATGCTAGTGCAGAGTGTCAGAATGAAAAGGGCTAAAATAACGCGTACACTGTTCATTTAAACACGGCTTGTCTGAATGTGACTCCCAGTAACATTTCAAAATATTAGCCCACAAAATCTGATATTTCTAATATTCGTTTGCAAAATGAATGAATGACGCTAAAGGAGATTGTGACTTTCTCTCTCGACCCCATTTGTAAATCAAGCGATCCCTACTTTGGGAATCCCTGTACTGTGTTATTTACCACAGAGGTTTGCTCCAGGATAACAATGGAAAAGTGGAAGTTTCATATAAATTCAGGAAATTTTAAAGCTACGATTTGTGTACTGAAGTAGTCAATATGCACAGTTACTTTCAAAAGGGAAACATTTTTACTGCGTCCTTCAGATTAGGCATAAAGATTTTCACTGCATCAAACAGCTGTATTACATTGTGAGCTTCTCTGTACACGGATATTTACCTTAACTAACATCAGATAATGTTCAATTTAAAACCAGCAACACAATGATCTTCATCTCTAGAATTGGTAGGCTCTAGTAACAATGTTTTTCTTTGCTTTTGTGTAAATTTGTCAGCATGATCCAAAAAGTAGCATTTACCCTTCGTATTTTTCCCCAAATAAAACTAATTGTGTATTTTCTGCTATCTACACTCAGAATGTGAGCTTTTAAGAAGCATATCTCTGAGATTCTCAGTGATCTGTCACTGCTAGCCTTTTTATTTATTTATTTATTTTTAAATTGCTTATCCAAGTTTGCATATCTGCTATTAATGTTTTCCATTCTGTATTGAAATTTCCTATTTTGCCATGTGAGAGTAATCATTTGTTCTGCACAGTTGTAATTGCAGGGACACCTAATTAAGCCCAAACCAGCCGATTCAGATCTCTGAGCTCACTGAAATGTGCATAAAGCAGAAAAACAGCAGTTTACAGGGACCCTCTGAACTGACGGAGAGCATGTAACATGCCCTATTTAAGGAATAAGTCACTTCAGAATGTGCTGTTCTAGGAAAATAATCAATGATGGGGCGGTGCAATGACTTACTGTTGCCACCCTGAAGATTATTTTCTAATAACAGCATATCCTGAAGTGTTTCATTCCTCTTTTACCACAGCAGCAGGTCAACAGCTACAGTTATTATTTTTAACTTTATAGTTACATGTAATGTTCATGTAATGTTAGTTCCTGTTATCACTTACATTACAGCAGCTGCAAACAGTTGTTCTCTCATCAGCCTCTCTTTTCTTTATCAATCTGTTTATGTGGCGTGTCCCCCACACGTCCCCGTGAATGATCCGCTACTGTAGAAATGATGAGGTATTAGAACGAGCGCGTTAGCGTAAACCTGATTTGCAGCTGCACTGCTGTCAGAAGAGTTGAAACGGTGTAGTGTGATGAGGAAGTAACCTTTATTGCCTGGTGTCATAATGATCTCACTTACATAACGCTACAGGATTTTGAAACCGCAGTAGCTTTACCAGGTTCCTTAACTGAATAATTGAATCCTTCAGCCGTCGCGCATTATTCTGTAGTGTTGAATGCAATGTTTTCTGAAAATGCGTGATTGTAGCAGGGGTGAAAAGCATAAATTCACCTCAACCCACCTGTCCATCTGAATGCTCCAGTGTTTCTCTCCAATACAGAGCGTTTTGGTTGCTCAGGAACACATTCACATTTAGAAAATACAACTTTTAGTCTAGCCTGCACTAACAAAAACAAAAAGTCGTATATCAAGTATAAGAGTTTCTAGGAAAATGCATTAATGTTATGTGAGCTAGCTGTCAGCATCAACTAAGCCAAAATGTATACATGTTAATTAACTAGCTCTATTAATATAGACTGATATAAGTGTAATTTATTAAGCTAGTAAATGTAGTTGTTATCCATGGCTCTAAAGAGTCATCGGTTGATGGTTAGGGGGTTTGGGAACATGTAAGAAGGTACACTTGTGTTCAGAAATGCTTACTGGATGGAAACATTTGTTAATCCAATAGAGAGCTTGTTCTTGTTTGACAGGAAACCTGCTGGTGGTCTTTACATTGTTCAAAAAATGACAATCCCAGACACAAAATATACTTATTCTGGGAGTTCTGCCTAATAATCTGTCTACACGTTGTTTTAAAATTTGCTCTTTGATATCTTGCTGTTAATTTGCATGAATTTTGCTCTTGTCAGTTTTGTACACAGTTCTGTTCATCACTCATAGCCTGTGTTTGCATGTGTAAATTGTGAGGAATGAAAATGGAAATCAGTAGCGGCTCTCAGACGTTTCACACTGAAGCTTAGATTAAATATGAAACAAAGGTTATAGTCACATTGATGGATAATTATCATACCTATAGATGTTAGAAATGATATAAAAGTTTATCCCTAAATTGAACTGGATAGTAAACAGCAAGAGAAAATTCCCAGAACGTTACATGTAAATCACTTTGCTAACATTATAGAAGATCTACACATAAGCCTGGAATTGTAGATATCTTTGGGGGGAAACTCTATTCTCTATTCTTTTGTTATACCATATTTCACATTTAGCGTATTTAAGAGTAATATTTAGTTGTACATTTCATATATAATGCATTTTTATATAATATTACATAAATAGAGCTCTTATGGACGATAATAAGGGTCTATTGTATTACTAGTGTTGCTGGTGGACTGTATTAGAATAATCATAAATATTGAATATCACATTTCACAGGGAGTGAGAGGGGGAGGAAAAAAAAGCATTTTGCCTTTGTGTGATGATGATGAATCGAATGTCAGATGCAGTGTTTTCCCTTTTTGTCATGGTCCTAACTTAATGCATCCTAGATTAAATGATGTGTGTTGCTACCTAAACGTAGGTTTTTGTGCTCTGATAATGTAATGTGCAGAGGTGTATGCAACTGTGTAGTGATTTTCAACTTTAATCTTATTACTGGACCAGCACCAGGACATATTATTTAATTTTTTATTACAGTGTTAACGTTTCATGAGTGTTTGAACAAACTACAATTTTTAGTATTATTCCTTTAGCACTCAGATTAATCTAAAAAGTTCCATGTAATTTTTTTTTAGGTCACAGCATTGAGATGTCAAGTTCATTTTGTTTTTCTTTTTCATAACATATTTCTATAAAATGTGTAGCAGATGTGCAGTGGATGCTATTTTTTTTCCATTTCATGCAATCCTAATTGTTTCAAAACTCATACTCAAGCACCACCTCATATTTTAAAGCACAGTGTATGAAGTTGACCAAATGATTGTGTTGTTTTATTGTGCAGAAGCTTCATCATTTGTGTTATAAAAGCACAAATTCACATTGATATTGATATCTGAGAGACTCTGCGTGTTGATTTCCTGCTTTACGATCATAAACTGTGTGGTACATTTATGTTTGTAGCAGATTTGTCATTTTCTGTTGATTTCTTTAAGATCATGTATGATGCTGAGGTCTAACACTGGTCTTGTACAGCAGTAAGTTGTAAAGAGAGGAGTAATTTATTGTGAGGATGTCAGTGTTGTGTACTTGCGCTGCATTCAGCGTAACTCTGAAGTGGAAGTCGAAACTCACAATCATTGTCTTTTGTTAGCAAAAATCTAGCAAGCTAACTGATGAGGGATTTTCCTTCTCCAAACAGCAAACTGTATTGTCAGTGTTACAGATTTAGTAAGCGATTTAATGTCTGTTTAATATGTTTTATTGATCTAACGCAAACTCATTTAAAACTGTTTATTCTGTGAGTAGATTTATGATTTGACATCTCTTGCTGACTTTCAGGGTAGGAATTCCAAATTTGAGGTGCTGTTTTCTTTAGTTTTTTTTTTTTTTTTCTCCTCTCTCTCCTAGTTGGAAGATGACAATTCTGAGTTACAAGATTTAGTCGAACACAGCATTAGATCTCCGAGATCTAATGCTGTCTTCAAAATGGGCTAAAAAAAAATATTCTTCATGTCTTCAACCCTAACTGCAAATTTTACAAAACTCAAGTTTTTCATAACAATAAACCTTGAATATAAATTTTAATCCTTATTGCTGTTATCATTTTTGTTATTGATATAAGCATGTGATAGATTAATTGTATCTGACGTGTTGGAGAGAAAAGATGAAATTCTGCATCCCCAATAGTGTGACTTTGCAATTTCAGATGTTAGATTTAAAGAGAAAATATCTGTCAATTATTAAAACAAGTTAATGAATAAAATACATGATCCTGTCACCCATGACATGTTTTGTAAACACAAAAACTGGATTGGTTGGAAAGTATTGATTGTTATATAAAGACAGAATATTGATTACGGCCAAGCAGCTGATCATTCTCACTCGTCCACAGGTGTAGCTGAAGGTGCACCATCATGGCGACTGACATCGGCTCCCCGCCGCGGTTTTTCCACATGCCTCGGTTCCAGCACCAGGCGCCTCGGCAGCTCTTCTACAAGAGGCCGGACTTTGCGCAGCAGCAGGCCATGCAGCAGCTCACCTTCGACGGCAAGCGCATGAGGAAAGCAGTAAACCGCAAAACAATCGACTACAACCCGTCCGTCATCAGATACCTCGAGGTAACATCAAAACTCCAACGGTTACTCTTTTAAAGGTGCAATGGTCAGTTTTCTTTATTTCTTACTTGTACAGATAACCTGGAACATATTTAGAACTTGAGATGAGATGCAATCTTGATTTGAAAAAATTGACAAATCTTACAGAATGCACATTTAATTCAAATTACGTTTACTTTTTCCCCGACAGAATCGTTTGTGGCAGCGGGATCATCGAGATTTGCGTGCTATCCAACCGGATGCAGGTTGCTTTAATGATGTGAGTGGTTTGATATGGCTTGTTTTCAGGCTTTTGGAATATCAGGCTGTTTTTCTTACCATCTCTGTTTGTGTGTCTACAGCTTGTCCCTCCCGTCGGTATGCTTAATAACCCCATGAACGCCGTCACCACAAAGTTCGTCAGAACATCCACCAATAAAGTGAAATGCCCAGTGTTTGTAGTACGGGTAAGTTTGTTTCAGTGCCTGCGTTTAAAAACTAACTCTCCTGTAGCTTCTTCTGATTTGAGATAAAGTGGAGGTTCGATTTTCAGTGGATGGAGTGTGGGCTTGATTAGGTTTGAATGTTTATTATGCGTTACGTAATATGAGCGGTATTTTATGGTGAAGAACTGACTTTATTATGCAGAGTGTTGAATGTGTCAATCGAGAACCTCGTATCAAACGAAATGAAGTGATACGTCGCATCATTGCAGCCCTAATTCTAAGTGCAGTAAATGGCATGATAATGTAGGATATGACTTTCGGTTATTTTCATGTGTTGGAATATTAGTGCTTTGTAAATGAATTTTTATATATATATAAGTTGCCGCTCTCATCGCTGTGCCTTTCTGTTCCTTCTTTCCTTCTTATCTTGTTTATAAATACATAGTGGACCCCTGAAGGCAGGCGACTCGTAACCGGGGCCTCGAGTGGGGAGTTCACGTTGTGGAACGGCCTTACATTTAACTTTGAGACTATTTTACAGGTGAGTCATCCTATAAGTAGTGCAAATCACTCTTAATAATCTGACACAAGATTGAGTAATGTGTAGCAGTTACTGACGCTGACGTTACCTTCTTACAGGCTCACGACAGCCCGGTGCGAGCAATGACGTGGTCTCACAACGACATGTGGATGCTGACCGCCGACCACGGCGGCTACGTGAAGTACTGGCAGTCCAACATGAACAACGTCAAGATGTTCCAGGCGCACAAGGAGGCGATTAGAGAGGCCAGGTCTATACCCAATCTACCCTTTTCTGTAGTTAACCCAAGAAGCGTGTGTAGGAGGCGCCCCTCGGCGTCCTCCGTCCTTATATACTTCTCCCTGTGCTGCTCGATGTTGATGTCCTTGATTACTGACACGTGTATGTGTGTGCTGTTGCAACACTGCATTGATTTGTCACCTGTGGCTCATAAGTTATGTATCCTGGATTTTTCTATACATAATCACAATGTACAGAAAAGGTTTTTCCTATTTTTCCACATTTTAAATAAAGAATTCACATTTATCTATATGCTAAGGTTATTCCAACCACAGACTAGACACGGTGAGACACACAGGGACAAAGTGGTTATTGTGGAGGGTTTATGGTACTGACGTGCACTCACAGTACACGGTCCATTTCACACCGCAGCATTAACCGGGAATGTCGGCCATCGCCATGTGCCATGCTCACCATGACCTTTATTTAGTTTTGAATAAAGATTTAATTCTGGATTTTTAAATAAAGATTAAAATAATAAAGATTATTAGAATAAAGATGACAAATTTCCATGCCGATGAAGATGATCCCACTCTCATCAGGGAACTATTATCATTTGTAAAGCTTGCAACACGGCGTGACCTCTCACTGCTCCTACTCCATTTTCACTCTCAGGTCACATCCAAAGAAAAAGATCAAATAAAGCTGGTTATTATGGGTTTTCCCCCCTTACGTTCTCACTCTTGGGTTTCAAGAGTAATAAGCCACATGTTTAAAAATGTCCAATGTCCCTTGTTGGTGTCATTCCACACACATGAAGTTAAACAAGGACGGGAAAGTAAAAGGCCATTGTGTCATTTTTGCTTTGTGCATTTTCAGCCTTTAATGGATGAGCAGTGGGAAAACTTTGCTTGCTTTCTGATCTTTATCTGGTGGACAGAAGTTCCCGTGCAAGTCACACAGTTTGTTAAATATTAAGTTTGAACACTGTTGTGAACCACAACCAGGTTTTTTGTTTTGTTTTGTTTTGTTTTTTGGAGGAACTAATGTTTACTTTTGCTCAGGACTAGTGTTTGTCTGGAGTGTGATTATAGAATAGATTCACGATTATGGATTTATTTTTAATATCAGAACAGCAGCCTACTAAAGTGGACTGAGTGTAAAGCAAAAGGATGCAGAGCAACCAGACATTTACATTTAAACCATACTAAAATAGGAAATCCTCTCACTAGTGAGGAGTACCGTCGTCTAATCCATTCTCTTTTGGCATTTACGCTATCTGATGATGTGTTTCCTGCATACATTAATTGCTATTTATAACAATCCCAGAGGGCTCGACGTCTACGGTATAGCCGTTGCATTCGTGATTTTTGGCCCTTGCTACACTGACGACGCCTGAAAACTGCACTTTCATGTGTTTTTTCCAGATAAAGCAATGTTCAGGCCAAATTTGAAAAAGCAGTTGAAATTTACTTGAGTGTAAAAGCAGATTCACTGAAGGGGAAAGGGCGTGTTGCGTGAAATACGCACATTTGCATCTGGTAGTGCTTACATTCACTTCACGCCAACTTTATCGGGGTTAAGTTTGATGTGCGAATTCATCAGCCTCGGTTTGCGAGCCAACAGAAAGCATGAAGGCGGGATTGTGGTCTTTTGGTCAATATTATTAAGTAGTGATCACACCAGACAGTTGCCTCGCTGTTTTCTGTTGTATTACTGTTGCCTGGCGCGTATCTAGGGGAAAAAACTAGCCGTCCCATCCACTGACGTTCGCACTTCGGCAGTCCCTGTATTACCTATTGCTTGGTTGCGTGTTCTCTGTTGGAAGTTTGCCCTTGGGCATATGGTGGTGCGCTAGCAAGAAAAATCCTCTAGTATCTAGAATTAGCTCATGCTTCAGCAGTGCTGCTAAGGACGAGAGCGACAGGCTTTTGGTTTTGCCTTGATCAAACAAAAATTTTGGTAACGACAGAAGAAGAGTCGTAAGGGTGTCTGTTGAGCTCCTTCGCATCGTCACCGGGTAACCAAAAACTAATCCCTACATGCTGCAGCACATAAAGAGAACACAACCAAGCAGTGGCATACTAAAGAGCTTTCAGTGGGGTGTTTTTGGTTCCTCTGCTTCCTTAATGCTGTAGTTGTTGTGGATTTGGAACAGGGCCTCAGTTTCCATTGCAGATGGATGTGTTGTTGAGGATGTAGTGTTGTAGCGTCTTGCTGTTCTAGTATGCTGCTTGAACGAGAATCAGATCTAAAGTCTAATTCACAGACGGTGTAATTGGGACACACTTACTATAGAAACCCCTCGTCCAGAAACCAGGGAGTGTCTCTCTCCCACAAAGAGCTGCTTTGTTATCCTTCATTATTGATTCTTTTCCTGCTATGTCTTCAGTTTCTCTCCTACGGATAATAAATTTGCCACTTGCTCTGATGATGGAACTGTGCGCATCTGGGACTTTCTGCGCTGCCACGAAGAAAGAATTCTAAGAGGTACGTTTATGACCGACCTGAAGACACAAACACTTTGTCAGGAGATTAAAAAAATAATAAAAAAAAAAAAAAAAAGGGAAAGGGCAACACACTCAAATGGGGACTATATATATCTGTGTTTACAAAATCAAATCTGCACTCCATTCACACATTTCTGCACCTCATCATCTCTCAGTATGCTTAATGGTGGCTTCATAAAGTGATGCTTCTGTAAATGTGCTAAAGATTTTTTTATTCCACAGTATTATAAGTGAAATCAGTGACCTTCCTGAACATCTTTTCTGCTTTCAATGTGTCTCAGATGTGGGGGAAAAGTTGCAGATATACCACTACCTGCTTTTTTTTTTTTTTTTTTTTTTTGGTATATTTTTTATTTATTTATTTTATTTATTCTTTTAGACAAACATAAGCCCTAAAAAGATACATTTAAGAGGAATGGTGATCAAAGAGGAATGAATAATATATATATATATATATATATATATATATATATATATATATATATATATATATATATATATATATATATATATGCAACAATATATATATATATATTTTTTTTTTTTTTTGTATGCAATGAAAAGAGGCAGAAAAGAGCAGAGTGAGAACTGGGCAGGAAGAGTGGAGAGGAAGGGAGATGTATATAATAAATTTTATATTTATACATCTTTTACCATTTTCTTTCAAATAAAAACTGTGGTTTCCTTGTCCACTGAAAGCTAACACAAAAAGCAGACTCGTTCATCTTTGATTTTAAAAATGACGCGACTCTCTTACATCAGTATTGGTCTTACTTTTTTTGGTGAAAATTTTCATTTCAAGTTAGCCATCTGTAGGCCTGTCATATCGTAAATAAAACTCCTGGGAGCGTGCTGTTATAGGAAAATAATCAACAACGGGGTGGTGTGATTATTTTCCAGTAACAGCATGTCTGAACGTGTTTTATTCTTCTACCGCAACAATTTGCCAACAGTGTTATTTTTCTTATTTATTAATGACTGACAACTTTTTATCCATTTATAGTTATATTTAATGTTGTGGAACGTCCAGGAGACTTTATAGCAGCTATTGACGTTTGTGGAAAGCCACAATTTAATTGAATCAGACAGCAAATAAATACGACTCAAATGGTGTATTTATGGTACAAACAGCACTAAATCACACAGAAATCCTCGGATGTTTATCATATTGGATGCCCGCTACATTCAGTGTGTCATTTTTTTTTTGTTTTGTTTTGCATAGGTAACATTATTCTTTTATTTAACATTATTCATATTTTTATGAATGATTAAAATCATTTTGATTTCTTTCACAGAGCAGATTGTCTTGAAGTTCTCGTTGGTGGTTTTAAATCCTCTTTGTATTTTGACAGTTTTTCTTGTTAAATGGATTTGCCAGTCTGAGGCACGCAGGAATTGCATGGGGGGGAAGTGGAAAATACCAAAAATAAACATTTAAAAGGCTATCAGACATTCCAATCTTAACGCATTAAGCGTATTGCATTTTAATGGTGGAAGATGCTGGAAAATGATTCAAAATACATCAAAAGAGCTGTTTTTTTAAATTGTTTTCTGTCCATTTGTCCGTACGTCTGCCAGTATCTCAAGAAAGAGTGGTTGAAGATTTGTAGGCGTTATATGGAATTATCATTATAACCAGCTGAATAAATATTGGAATTGATCCAAACATGGTCAAGGTCACAGCAAGGTCAATTGTCTGAAATAGTTTTTTCAATAGTGTCCTTGCTGTTTGAAGTATATTTTAAGGGTATATGAAGCAACAAATTAGTAACAAGAAGGACTAGACATAGGCATCCCTGTTGTCACCACTGCCATCAAGTTTTTTATTATTCATAACAATAATAATAATAAAAAAAAAAAGGCAGATAGGCCAGTCAACATTTGCATAGGTGTTTTGAACGCTACGATATTAATAGACACTGTGGAACCCCAGCCCTTTCCTCTCTTCCATGCTAGTAATGTTTTTGCCTGTGCTTGCGGTGCTCAAAAGATCCCCTGATGTGGCACACTTGCTTTCTGTCAAGCTAAATGAATGTTTTGAATTCACCAAAAATGGTCAAAAACAGCATGTTTTGACCAAGAATGAAAATTTTGATCAAAATAGATTAAACACTTTACCACATTAAAGTGTTAAAGCTTTATAAATAATATATATTGTATTGATAATTTTTCATGCAGTTTTATTTTATTCATCAGTCAATAGCCAGTAAAAGCCCTGGCAAATGGGATGACTTGGTCTCAGAAAAACTGAACTAGACCTCATGGGGAAAAGTTTGGATATGTCTGATCTAAGCGATATAACATACCATAACTGCACCATGTCCCGCAAATCACCCACTTACCTACACATCATTCCAGCTGCCCAACTTCTTATTACGGGTCATTGTAATATGGTTCTTAAAGATAATCTACAGTTTCCTTAATAGCAACTTGCTCTTATGTAACTTCCATTTGTAAACGCATTACTGAGTCGGAGTGACAGTTCTGTCTTGTATTTTTTACGCTGTCATTAAACTATAAAACGCACTAAAAATAAAATAAATGCGGTTCCCTGAAGCTGAATTTTGCCAACTCACGCAATTTCCTCTGAAATAAACCATCATTTTGAATTGTCCACAATAATAACACTGGACCTGTTGGTTATAGCAGTGTTTTGTAGACGTAATGATAGGCATGTGTTATGTTCAGGCGTATATGAAACTGAAATAGAGTTAAAATATGAGCTGGGTGAAGGTTTGGGCTCAAAATTTGGTACAACAGTAAGGAAGTGAACAATAATAAAGCTGTGGATTCTGTTTATTCAGTTAATTCAATAAACATTTCTAATTGTTTTTTTTTTTTTCTGTAGTGGAAAGAAATCATCAGAATCAAATTAAAGACCTCAAAGTCATTGAAAGTGCTTGTGCACATTTGACTTGTCTTAAAAAAAAAAAAAAAAAAAAAAAGCATTGTTTCAGTAAATTTTATTTGTTTGTTTATTTATATTTAATTATAATTTTAATATTCCTGTGTTTTAGTGTAGTCTGCAGTTTGACACCGATGTTGTTCCCACTTATTAATTAAATAAAGCTGTCATTGCTGGGGATTTGATGGTATGTTAGTGTGCTTACAGCTCTTAACATATTATTTATTGCGTATTTAAAATTATTTAAATGATTGTAGCCATGTTACTGATGAGACTTTGGGTTAAAATCTGAGCTTTGTGCTGAGTATTGTCCACTGTATATAAACTGTGTTCCCTAAATCTGCTTAAAGGACAAGAGGAGCAAAAAAGAGACAAAAATTTGGACACGTGTCATTTTAACACACAGCGGTCATTGATGACGCCACCTGATGATCATATCATATATATTATTTTTGTGACATTGTCATCTAAGCAATACTGATAGATAGGCCGCATAGAAACGGAGCTTTTGTTAAAGTTGATATAAAAATGATCTCGTTTATTTTGACTGTCAAACTGCAATTCATTGGAATATCATGAATATCAGTTTCTTGGGCTTGATGCGTCTCATTGGACTTGACATTTTGTGTAAAACACAATCTCTTTTGTAAGAGAGCTGGGATTTCACTCCTGACATCACTGACTGATTTACAGTGTTTTGCTAACTTGCAAATGCATTACAACATCATAAACAAATTCTAAGGGAGCATATGTTCTCTTTCACCACACCAGAGTAGTAGTTTAATGCAACAGGGGAGACTAGGCTACAATTAAATTTAAAGAAAATTGAGTTAAATGAATCTAGAATAATCCATCATCACCAATTTTATGTCTGTTAGTACGCTTAGCGCGCCAGCTGCTCTTTTCTAATACGCTTACTAAGTAACATGGCTCCTGTATTGAACTTTCCCTTAAACCCCAATGCTGGAACAGCTTTAATGCACCTTGGTGGAGATTGTCTGGAACCACACTAGACAGATAAACACTTTTTCTTCCGTAAGATATTCCCTTAGTTGGTGTCTTCATGTCTAACCTTTAACTGATGTCCAACATGAGGAAGCAAGCCAATGGTACAGGCTTTGTGCTCTTTTACCGTTTTGGTACACATCATTACCATCTCATCATCCATACACACAAACACACACAGTCCTTCTCAGTCAGAAGGAGTGATTTACAGATATTACTACTCAGTAATTACAAACTTTTAAACAAGTTTAAATATTACTGACATTCAAACAAATGCATGACATGAATGTGTTCTTGTTTTAGATTTTAAAACATTCTGCTGATTTACAGTTTTGCTTCTTTTTTTTTTTTTTTTTATTTACAGAAGTCTAGGGATTTCTAATGGTTTACTGACTTGTTTTGGTTTACACAATTCTGCTGGTGCACAGAATTGTATTCATTCACAATTCTGTTGATTCACATAATCTGACAGAAGTCTATTGGTCTACATAATTCCACAAAATTGTATTGCTCTACAGAATTCTGTAGGTGTATATTATTCCCCAGAATGCTGTTGGTTTACTGAAGTTGTTACCTAGTTTTTTAATAAAAGCAAACTGGCTGTATGTTTTTATTTTAGTATTTGTTGCTTCGTGGAATCAGTTTAACCAGTTCCGTGTAAGGGTTTAAATAATGGAACATTGTGTGTTTATTAATATGATGAGGTTACTGGGTTACTAATGCTCGATTCCTTTAGCTAATAGTCACTAACTTTTACTAATAGTAAAATTTGGCCTTCAGGAAAGTGGGTTGGTTTCAGATTAAGGTATAATTGACTCTTGGCCCTTTGTAATTTTATGATTTAGCTTATTTGGCTTCCCCTGCCCTGGTGAAATACTTCCGCAGCGTGCTGGCACACTGGAAGGCACACTCATGTGAAATATCACACTATGCTGGAAACTCCAAGTATGAGATGACACAATACTACTCTTTCCTTCCTGATATCAATACTGAAACTTGGAGGATCCGATTTTTTTTTTTTTTTTTTAAGCATTTCACTTAAGATAGCCTTTTAAAATGACCCTAAATATCCAAACACTTTACTACCGTACAGGATCCATAACCTTGCCTTACCACAAACCACAGCTATATTTTAAACCAAAACTGTTACTAGCTGTTATGGAATCTTTGGTGGATATTATTATGCGGTAGAAGTAGTTCATAATATTTGAGGCTAGATTTTGCACAGAATCAGGTTGTATTTTTCCCCCCCACACGGTGCTGATGCTGGATATCGCATTGGTGCCATTTCTACTTATGAGCATATTTCAATATATATATATATATTACAATAATGGATGAAGCAACAGCAAGGTTTTTGAAGGTGTCATTATTTAAATTTTTGAACATTATTCTGCAGTAAGAGTTTTGAGGACAGCTGCAGCCTTAATATAAAGGTTATCAAAATATAGGTGTGCGATGTATTTTATTTCACAGCTTGTACTCAGAGTTGGTCTTACTCAGATTTCGAAGCTAATTTTAATTTTCATGGTGTTCTATTTGTCATTGTAGCCCATAGCATTAGACATTAGTGTTTGCTCATTATCTACATTCTCTGTCAATCACAATCACACTCACACACACCTAACCAGCCACTTCCACTAATGCCACTATACTGTAGAATCGATACCCTGAACATGCATGTAGGATGTGCTGTTTAATGGAGTAATATTCATGTGTCTAACTCGTTTGTATTCCTTGCTTTCCAGGTCACGGCGCAGACGTTAAGTGTGTCGACTGGCATCCCACCAAAGGCCTGGTGGTCTCAGGCAGCAAAGACAGCCAGCAGCCTATCAAGTTCTGGGATCCAAAAACTGGCCAGAGTCTGGCAACATTGTGAGTTTGTTACTGGGAGCCGTTTTAGCCAGAAACATTAATCTGTTACACAGCACCGGACCTGAAACTTATTTGACTCTATAATACTAAGGGTTAATCAAATTGCAGGACTGGGTGCAAATTCAAAGTGTTTTAATGTTGAGGAAGTGGAACGGATTTATAGAAGTGATTTGATGTAAATACCTCTATGAAGTTGTCCACTATCATAACTTTTATCAAAACTGCGTGAGAGATTGAGTAAACTAGTAAGCGAAACCTAACCTAGTAAATATGGCCTACTGTATAATTGGGTAAGTTAATAAATTAGTTCAGTCCAGCTTTACATCATTGGGTTTAGTTCTGCTTGAGAGAGAGCAATCCTGAGTCTTCGATAGTGGGTTGTCAATCAAGCACACCATTTAGAATATTAGAATATCTCCTAATATAACAAAATAGCATCTCACTAATTTTTTGTAATATTTTATGCCATATTCTCTGGTGCCTATATCCTTTGTCACTTTTTTAATCCAGGTATAACACCCCCCCCCTTTTTTTTTAAACAATAAATTCCTGTGAGTTTCATAGGTAAAAATTAAGGTTCTGCTTAGAACAGATGGATGGGGGAAGTAGTGATTTAGTATTTTGGGTACTAATCAGAAGGTTGTGAGTTCAAATCCCAGCATGTCCAAGCTGCCACAGGTTGGGTCTTTGAGCAAGCCTCAACTTTTGATAAAACCTGAGATGATGATCTTGTGTCTCAGACATGCCCATAAAAACACGGTGATGGAAGTGAAGTGGAACCTGAACGGTAACTGGCTGCTGACGGCATCGCGTGACCATTTATGCAAACTGTTCGACATTCGCAACCTGAAAGAAGAGCTGCAGGTGTTCAGGGGACACAAAAAGGAAGCTACAGGTAGAAACTGAGAAACGCTGGGTTTATGCTTATGTACACTGTGTTGTGTTTGTGTGTTATCTGACGCTGTTCATGGTGTTTGGTTGTAGCTGTTGCCTGGCACCCAATCCATGAGGGTCTTTTTGCGAGTGGAGGCTCTGATGGATCTCTGCTCTTCTGGAATGCAGGGTATGAGCTGCTTGCTTACACACACATTTCATTCACAGCAATTAATTACACAGCTTGTTACAGAACCTAACATGCTGTGAATAACAGTAATCTTTAAAATGTGTCGTTGACAGGGTGGAGAAGGAGGTGGGTGGTATGGAGATGGCCCATGAGGGTATGATCTGGAGCTTAGCCTGGCATCCTCTTGGCCACATTTTGTGCTCGGGGTCTAATGACCACACCAGGTATGTATTTTAAACTATATATGTAGTATAAACATGCTCATAACACAGAACAATGAACAGGTGCAGCATCAGGATCACCCAGAATAACTGTGCTGAACAAACTGACTATAAATAACACCCAAAGCTGGTTTATAATTAAGGGTAATTATATAGAGACTTGTATCAAAGAATGCAGTCATGGCTAAATAAACACCTACTGGTGATATGTGGTAATAGGAAAATAAACTTAATCTGTGTATCAGGGCCAAGGTAACTCGGAGGATAAGGATCTTGAGATGAAGAATTGTGTGGCAAAAAAATCAAGTTTAAATATTCATCTGATGCATTTTATCACCTTTAGCAAATTCTGGACCCGAAATCGACCAGGAGACAAGATGCGCGACCGCTACAACCTGAATCTCCTACCAGGAATGTCGGAGGACGGAGTCGAATATGGTGAGTGATTGTGGATCACATATAGTAACTGTAGTTGCATGGACTATTGAGCAATATAGAGGGCTCTGGTGATGGACATGAGCTTCCACGCTGTGCGCTCTCCGTTCCAGAATCAGTTATTTCAGCTGAGCTGCCACATCTTGGATTTTAAGAATTAGTACAAGTAGAGTAATATGATACACAGATTTATTATTTGGCACATTTATTGCACCGATTTATTTATTTTTGTCATTAAATGTGTAGCCTGAAAAGCATCAAAGCTTAAAATGTAAATCAAAGCCTGTATATGACTGTTAATTGAAGAGTGAATTGACACAGTCTTTGTTGTTGTTTTATTAATATTTAATTGCCATAATAATAATCGCATTGTCCTGAATCTTTTTTTTTTTAATTTGGAAAAGACAAATAGTAAAAATGAATAGTCATGCAACCCTTAAACTGTGGGGTAGTAAATCAAGAATGTCTCTCTTGGTTTTTTCTGAGTGTCATGTTCTGCCTCCTAGATGACATGGAGCCCAACAATCTGGCCACCATTCCTGGGATGGGGATCCCGGAGCAGCTGAAAGCAGCCATGGAACAGGAACAAACCAGTGAGGACCCCTCACACATAACAAATTTAATATCCTGCTGTAAATAGTAGACTGAACCCATAAGTTAAAAGAATGGGTAATGGATACTACGATGAAAGTGTGATAAGTACTGAGTATAGTTCATCAGAAAATTTGTCAAATGAGGATTTTTTGTGATACTTTCTCCTGGAAATTGACTCTGAAATAAAACCCATATTAATGCATTGCTCATATTAATCATCAGGTAAAGAGACAGTACCGGAGGCTGAGATGAGCATCCCAGGGCTGGACTGGGGAATGGATGAGGTGATGCAAAAGGACCAGAAGAAACCACCAACAAAGAAGGTTCCCTACGCAAAACCAATTCCTGCTCAGTTCCAGCAAGTAAGTTTAAAAAAAAAAAAAAAAAAAAAAAAAAAAAAAAGCATTAATGTTATTTATGCCTTTATTTTTTACTAGAAAATTTTAATATAGAAATCCACAGTCAATCTTCTGTGATAAGATTTAAAAGGCTTTAAAGAATTTGTATGAACTCATGTTTAATGACATGTTACATGTTTAAACCATATTCTATGGTATCTAATCACTACTCTTTCCTTGTTTAGGCCTGGGCAGAGAACAAGGTGCCAACTATGGTTCCAGGAGAGCCACCCAAGGAGAGAAAGGATGAGAAGGTGGATGGAAAGAAGAAGACTCAGGCTGAGATTGAGCAGGAGATGGCTGCACTGCAGTACACAAACCCCATGCTGTTAGAGGTGCGCTAAAATATATAATGTTTGTCTTTACTCTTCTATACCTGTATACTGTAATGATTTATAATCCCACTATCAGGTTTCTTCTTTATGTCATCTCGGGGGATTTTTCTTCGCCACTGTCGCCCCTCCTGTAGATCTAAATCTGCATCTGAATTTCCGTAAAGCTGCTCTGTGATCGTGTCAAATAAAATTGAATTAAATAACGTGCATTTTCATCTACAGCAACTGAAGATTGAGCGAATGGCCCAACTCCAGGATCAGAGCATGCCACCTCCTGGAGGCCAGCCAGGCAACATGCCATCCTTCCCTGGGCAAGGAGGCCCCATGGCACCGCCTCCACAGGGCTTCCCTCAGTCAATGCCGCCCCAGCAGATGCCTCCCAACATGGGGCCTCCGATGGGACAAGGTGGCATGCCCGGCCCTTATATCCCCCCAGGTCAGATGGGACCTCCAGGGCCTTTGCCTCACCAGGGTCCTCCTCCGCAGGGCATGATGGGACCTCCAGATCTCCACGGACCTCCCCGCCACCCTGGACCTCACAGGAATATGGGGCCTCACGGCATGCCACCAGGGCCTAGGGGCATGCAAGGTCCTCCACCAGGTCCGATGCCTTCAGGACCACCTACAGGAGGCATGATGGGACCTCCACCTCGGGGTCAAGGGCCACCCCAGGGAGGCATGATGCATCAGGACATGCGCGGACCAGCACCTCATGGAAACATGATAGGTGCACAGGGGCCTCCGCCAGGAGGAATGATGGGGCCTCCACCCAGAAATCACGGCATGGGCAACATGCACGGAATGGGGCCTCCTCCTGGAGGAATGCACGGGCCTCCAAACAATATGCAGGGGCCACCGGGTAACATGCAAGGACCTCCTCCGTATATGCAGCAGGGCAAGCCGCCACACATGGGCGAGGGAAACAGAGGACAGTTCAACCAGGTAAAAAGTGGACCTTAACTGAATTACATTTGTTTTGATTTACGAGTCCGGGCTTTAATCTCTGTCTACTTTCTAGGGACAGAATTCTGGCCCACAGTCAATGATGCATGGTCCTGGTGCCAAAGGTAGGCTTGAGAAACCACTTTAATTTCATCATAGTAGAACACCAGGAAGAAAAATCAAATAAAAATCAGATGTCTGATCGTAATTCCTTGTTTTTTTTAATGTATTCTATTTGTCTCGTCTCTGTGTTTGTGTAACTATATATAGACGGACCTCGAGGGCCTCCGAACCACCACATGGGGCCTCCACCTGAGCACCAGGGCTCGGACGGAGGTTCTCAGTACTGGGCGGAGGACGGAGGGTACCAAGAGGGCTGGAGGAGACCGGGACAGGACTTTCACGGAGATCCCAGGGGCCACCGAGGAGGTTCTGGAGGGCAGTGGGAAAACCAGGAGAGGTTCCCTTCTCACGACGATGACTACGAAAGGTGTGTCATTCAATAAAGCTATTTTAGGGACATTTAAGGATAGGTGAGTGACTGATGTACAACTGAGCTTGTAGTTATAGCTAAATATTTGTGAGGCTGAAGGTTGTTTGATAAAACAGCACTTCTGGTTTTTGACCAGAAGAGTAAAAAGGCCTACAGTGTCAAATAATTTACAAAATAACAAATTAAAACACTCATAACAGTATTCCTTTTCGGAATCTGGGAATCTATAATTCATTGAGGTATATTAAAAGGTATATTGCGGTATGTTATTTTTCATAATGTCTAGCTGAGAGTTAGATCAGCAGAGTTGCTGACTGTACTGTGTCTCTACAGGTTTGATGATGGATATGAGGGTGCAGGGGATGGGTACGAGCAGAGGCCGAGGCGACCACCACATTCAGACGATTCGTAAGTACAATACAATGTAATTACAGATTATAAATACATTCATACACAATACTGCCTCTATGTGCTGTTTATTGAGAATCATAATCGCTGAAGTATGGGCAGAAAACGTGCTGTAATGAGCTCTGGAATTTTTTTACTTTTTTAGTTTCAGGAGAGGTGGAATGAGCGGACGTGGAGGCCGAGGAGGTTACCAGGATGAGTACGGAGGAGACGAGAGCTTTGATTCTCAGGACGAGATGGGCCAGGGCTGGGGGAATGGAGGGAGAGGGAGGCCACGTGGAGGACCACCGCGTGGAGGTTTGACTCGCATCACGTCATCCTTTCAGCCACACACACGCACTGAGAATCCGTCCAATCAGCATGAGTTTGAACATGTCATATCTCATAGGTGGTGTAGGAAGAAAGGGGCTTCTGCCAACTCCTGATGAGTTTGCGGCTCACTACGAAGGAGGAAGAAACCAAGAGGGTTGGGAGGGAGGGCGAGACTCAGGTAGAACCACTGTAAAACAAACAAACCAAAAAAGAAGCTTTGGGGTGGGAGGGTGTAGGCAGATAGTGTCAATGTGAAGCTGAACATGAAGTTGAATTGTTGAATTTCCCACACTGTAGAAAGGAAGTGTATAATGGTGACACTGTGCTGTGTGTGTGTGTGTGTGTTCAGGTCATGAGGGTTATCGGGACAGCCAGAGAGGTGACCATGGCATGCACGACAGCCCGTCTGCAGTCAGTAGAGAGCGATCTTCTTCTCTACAGGGCATGGACATGGCCTCACTTCCACCTCGCAAACGTCCCTGGCACGACGGCCCTGGCACCGGAGACATGGACTCACCCGGAGCTGGACCTGATGACCGAGGGGCAGGTAAGACACCAGAGGTTACATAGATACCACAAACTAGAGGGGACCAATAAAAAAATAATCTAGTACGCTCAGTTAAAGTACACCTACACAAATTTAGCATCAAAGCCAAATTATCATGTCGCATCTGGCCTCACCACTCCGGATTTGTTTTAGTCTGAAAGCAAGTAGCCTGAATGTTGCAACTGAAATCTCGTGTTTATTTAAACAAAACTCTTTAATTTATATTTGCTTACATTTTATATTTTACACGCATGTTTGAAAACACTTCTAGTCTATCTCTCTCTCTTCATGCTTTGCTATATTAACTTATATAAACCATTAACAAAATGTTTGAGAACCCCCGAGTTAGAGAGTAACACTTTCTCTGTTCAGGTCGGCCTCCATCACGTGATGACGTCGGTTACGGTCCTCCTCCATCCAGGGGCGGTAGAGGAGGATGGGTTCGCGGTGGCCGTGGAATGAGAGGAGGCCGGGGACGGTAGGAGGAGCTACACCCTTAAGACAGCAGGCTGGACACTGTGGATTGAAAAAAGGACCAAAGGAGCCACAAATCTGCTCCATCAGCTCCGGCTCATTGATGCCCATTTGCGCATTTTCTCCAGTTTGTCCTGAGGTTGTAGTGGCTCAGCTCTTCATGCTGCTCATAGGAACATGAGCCTGGTTGAGGCCTGTATGCTGTGACTGAGCATTTTTCAGCTAATAATTGCTCATGCTGACCTGAATTTGAAACTTGGACACACGTACATCACAGATATGAAAGACTAGCTCACACCTTTCACTTCATTTTGGGGATTTTTGAACGATCTTTCCCCAAATACTCCACGGTGCACTATAGAGTCTGTTTCTCACTCAGTTCTGATCTCACTCAATGTGGATGTTCACTGGACTGGCTCGAAGCTTTCCAGCTCCTGTTAAAGCTTCAAAAATGCACCATGTGCACACTTCCAATCCAGCGACTGAAATAAGGGACGGACTCTGAAACTTGGCACGTCCAGGCGTTTAATTTTATGTAAAATAATAATAGAAAAAGTGATTCTGTAACATGAGCAGCTGACTCCTCAGGCTGCTGACTTTGTTTCAACATGTACAGTTTGTCAAAAGGTTGTCATATTGTTTTGTGCATTTTTGTATGAGATGGCAATAGAAGTTTGTGCAAGATTTATATCAAATCAGTTGTCATTTCCTTTCTTTCAAATTTTGCACATTATATCCCCAATCTATTTTCACTAATAATTTGAACACAAGTTTCTATTACTGTATTGTCAATATTTGAAAAAATATTTGCATTTATTGCATTTATTAGTAAATGCGAATAATTAGTAAATGCGTAAATAATTTTACCCAGTTACTCATTAAATCTAGTCATCTAAAAGGACAGGATATAAGTGATCTCATCTGGCCCATGGGTAGCAATGAACTCGTATGCAAAACAGATTTATTCTGTTTTTCCAAATAGTCAATTCATCCCGATTGTCCTCAGTTTACTTTATTTTTTGCAATGAATTAATATTAATACACTTATTTTACAAAATTATGTGCAAATGAGGTGAGTACAAATTTCTGACATTAAACCGATCGGGTATATTTTGGGAATAGTCACTGATATCTTCTAACTTCCTGCATGGAGATGTTTATTTAACTTTTACAGAAGGAGCCTCCAACGTCAGCACTTTAACAGTATAGCAAAGTCTTTAGGAGAGAGAATTTTACTCTGTGGTTTCTTGGTCTTATTAACATCAAGAGAGAAGAAAGAGAGGTTGGTGAGGGAACAACAGCTTGTAGCTGCTATAATCTAAGCGTGAATAGGAACTAACTAGTTTTGCTGACATTCCACAGCTATAAGTGGATAAAAAGTACTCGTCATTCTTTAATAAAAAAAAATTGTTGACAGTGTTTTATTCCTCTTGTACCACAGCAATGTGCTGTTACCAGGGCGGTAACAGTCAGGCTGCAACACACCACCCCATCATTGATTATTTTCCTATAACAGCATGCCCCCAAATGTTGTTTTCCTTACTATATTGTTGTTTTATTAAAGTGTTTCTACCACCTAGATCAAGTATCTGGTTGGAGATAAAGCCTGCTAGAAAGAGAAAGCTCTCCTGAAGTTCTATTGGCAGCCTACTCAAGCAGCTGGACGGAAAGATGGTGGTGCACTACACCTCATTCATCATATTTTTATGAGCAGAATTCATTTGTCTTAGATGTTGAATTGTAGACCTATTTGTTCACACCAGATTGGAGTCACTGCAGAGCTGTGAAGTTTTGTCCACTGTGACTGACTGCTTTCATTTCACCAGCAGGATTCACACCCGATAAAACACATCAGTGAATGTACTGGAAGGAAGACAGAGATACACCCGCCCTTTGCAGAGAAGACTGGACCAATTGGGTGTAGATACTTTCCCTCTCATATCAGACTCCACAAATATTTACCAGATAATCATCGTACACTGTTAATGTCCATGACTTTATTTACAATGTCACAAAATCTGTTAGATGTGCGTAAGTACTGCTTTGGTCCTCTCATTTCACAGTAGAACAATCTGAATTAGTCTGCAGTTAATCCAGATAAATGCAGAAACCAGCCTATTCATCACAGCAGCTGATGAGTGCTTCCAGGACTACACACTGGTAATCTGCACACCAGATTAAGACACGAAGCATCCCAAGATTTAAAACACATTCTTCCTGCACACCGGATTAGTGTTTAGTCCTGTATTTTGTCCGAAAGTTGTGCTCATATGGGCATGGTTTTGCCGGTCACTGTCCTTTTGATGGCTGATGCAGCCATTCCGCCGACAAACCTCATCCCCGCGCTGCCACCGGGCACCAGAGACACCACGTAGCCCACTATAGCGCCGATCTGCACGATGGCTCCGAGCGCCGTGAGCATGGTGCTGTGGAGCCCCAGCGCCGCGTACAGCGTCGCCCCCAGCGAGCACAGGTATATCACGGCCCCCGGGGACGGGGCGGCGATCATGCGGCTCGGACCGCGCAGGACGGCGGCGCCGGTCAGCGCGAAAAGCGAGCCGAGGGACCACAGCAGAGCGAATTTCCTCGCCTTCAGTAACAGCAGCGGCGCATACAGAGCCGAGAGCCCGAAACACAGCGCCGAAAACAAGATACACACCCCGAATGCGACCAGCCGCTGAGACCGACTCACGCCCGGCAGACACGGATCGGGTTCCGCAGACCACGGCCAGGAAAACCCGCTGCTCGAGCTCGGGCCTGTGGAGGATCCGCCGCGACCTGAGAACGGACTCGACCACCGACCGAACCAGCTGCCCGGAACACTGCTGTCGGCTTCATCGATGTTCACTGTAGTGCTGGAGCTCGACTGCGATATTGTCTTTGCACCGCTCTTAGACTGGGCTAAATATTCCTGAAGCTGTCGGTTTAACTCCGCCATGATTGTTGCGTTGGAACCCAAACAGTAAGTGATACGTCATAAAAACGCGACCGGTCCACTTTGGTCGCTTGTCATTGACGTAAGGCGGATACGGGTGGAATAATAACAGGAAATATAATTTAATTTTCATTTAATAGTCAATTTGTCGTTTCTGATTGCTCGACATCATTATTATTATTATTTTTTTTAGAAATTTAATCTAAATAAAGAAGTCCAAATAAATAAATTAATTAATATCTCAAGTAATACTGAGAATTGTTTATTTTCTTTTCCATACCTTGACTACATTTATATGAAGCTCTATTTTGTGTATTGATGTCTCAACCTTAAATACCATATTTTTGACTATTACAAACGCAATTTTTGGCAGCTGAAAGGCTATAAAACTCAGATAAAGGCCATGTCTGTGAGTGAACACTAAAGAGCTGAATATAAGAATTGATACGTTTGTTTTATATTTAAGCCCAGGTTGAAGTCAAACAACAGTTCACAGTAAAGACTAAGCGGAGGAAGACAAAGTTAACAATTTTCATTTACTGTAAACTTACTTTACAGAGCGATATTCCTCTGGGCTTGTCCACAGCTGCTTGACCTGTCTAAAATTAACCTCCCTCTCTGCTGGTCTCTAGTTCCCAAAGCCTTTTTATGGTTCGAGTTTGCCAACAGCTGATTTTCTTCAGCAGAGAAACACAGACCAGTCAGGACAGAGAGAGAACACAGCAAGGGACCAGGTCAGTCAATTAAAGCCACATTATATATGTATAATAAATAATTAATAAAATAATAATAAACTTTAAAAAATAGACATAGACATACATATGTAATTTAAAAAATAGACATGTGCTGTTAATCAGTTATATGACACACCATTTTAACATGCACAATATTATTATCATGAACGTTTAAAATATTTCCCCAATAGGTGATGTGAATTTGTATATTTTTATTGCATTTTATTTCTGTATTTCTGTTGTGTTCTACTGTTAAAATATCGAAGAAATAGCCTTTTAATCAGTGATGCGCCCTGTAAGACACTGTATTTTTTTTTACTTTATATAACAAACATATTTATTAAATTAAATGTTACTTAATTAAAGGTTTTAAAATAAATTTCCAAAAGTCCAGCATGGTATTATATAAATGGAAAACAAGGACTTTTGTTCAGAATATTTGTTTAACATGTCCATGTTTATTAAAAATGGTCTTATTTTAATAGATGTATTTTAACACTGTTTTCTTCAATTTAAAGGTGCAGTTTGTAATTTCTAAAAGTGTTTCTCAGCTTGTAATAACCCTACAGCTTTATTGATACTTTAATAAAACTGTTATTGTTGTTATATGCAGAATGGCCATGTCATGAATATGGCTGGTTTTCTTGTTTCAGGCTTCTGTTTATATTTTAATTAGCCCTGATATTAGCTCCACCCCCAGGCAGCACTGAGCTGTACAGTCCATCCTTTCTCCTTAAAAGGCAACCCTTGAGGCATACATAGTTTTAACAGAGGGTGTGGGGTTGGTTGGAGGGAGTGGAAGACTTGGTGATGCTTTTTATTGCAATTGGAGTGTGCCTTGCAAAAATACAAACTGCCCCTTTAATATCAGCAGATGCTGAGTGGAATGTGAATGTAGAGTCAATCGGTGATCTAGTTGCTAGGAGTAAACTTGAAATTTTGTTTCTCCAGCTTCATGTCTCTGTCCCAGATCACCCCAAGCCTTTTCCTGGGTGGAGCCGATGCCCCTCTCAATCGAGCCCTCGTGACTCGTAAGGGCATCACCCTCATCATAAATGCCACCCTGTCCCACAGCTGCCCCACATACCCAGGAGTCGAGTGTGTACGTGTAGCTGTACCTGATCTTCCTACTGCACGTCTGAGTGAGCACTTTGACCGAGTGGCAGCCCGCATTCATAACAATCGAGCCGGTGGAACACTGGTGCACTGCGCAGCAGGCATGAGCCGCTCACCCGCTTTGATCATGGCCTACCTCATGAAGTACAAGGGAGTGACACTGTGCCAGGCGCACCACTGGGTGAGGCAGAGCCGACCCTCGATCCGCCTCAACGCAGGATTCTGGGACCAGCTTCTGGACTATGAAAAGAGACTTTATGGGAAAAATACAGTGAAAGTTGCTGCTCCATTGGAAGCACCTAAAACGCCCAAAATGGTTCCCAGATACAGTCTGAGAGAGTGTCCATCATCTCCAAGGCTGGGCCGGTTTAGGCGATAGGACTGTAATTGAAAAAAAAACTTGTGTGAGTGGCAGTGCCTTCACATTTTGTAAACTTTTGATTTAAATGTATACTATTTTTCTCCTAACTGTTATAATTAGCACTTAACAAAACATTGTGACATTTTTGTGAATTTCATGGTTATATTGTGATATTCAACCCACCTTTTATTGTTATTTTAAACACTTTGAAGCAATTAAAAAAAAATCTTGAAAAAATTCAATTAGGAATTATTCTGGTATTTGAAAGCAGCACTGTGTGTGTGTGTGTGTGTGTGTGTGTGTGTGTGTGTGTGTGGGCAATCCCATAATGTTGTTTACTTAAAAAAGGATTTCATGAAAGTACTGTAACACCAAGTATTTATACACATGTAAAAAAAATTTTTTAAAAATCATGATATCATCCATTTTATATCAGCAAAATTTGTTTATTATTTTTTATCTTTGAAACTATTGATGAGTATGTAAGGCAATCATGAGGAAAATGTGTTGTTTCGTCTCCTAAAATGAAAATAAAAGACATCCACACACGTAGGTATGACAAATGACATCCATAAATGTACATTTTTTAATTAAGATGCATTTTTTTTCTTGTAAAACACATTACAAAATTCAGCCCTCCTTAAAACAAAAATTGGGAATTTGTATTCCCATCTAGCATAAAGATATGTAAGTTTGCTTGTTCTGAAGAGATAATAATAATAATAATAATAATAATAACAATAACAATAATAATAAATAGCTATGAGAGAAGGGATGAGGGAACCACTCAATTACTTTTAGAAGTAAATAATGAAAGCCAAATAAATCTACATCATGGATACACTTAACTTTTTTATTATATCCACTAACTTTTTACATTAAGCTGAGAAATGTCCCTCATGAAATATTGCATTATTTTTTCCTGATATGTGAAGGTAATCCGGGCAGATTTCCGGGTTTTGTAACTGGGCTTTGCGTGTTATATCCAATAGGATGCGTCTAATTGTATCACGTGATTTAGAACCCCCCTAATAGTTGGTCCAATCACGTGACCTGGACTAATTGAAGTGATTTGTTTGTAATAGTGCAGCAGGTGGTTTTCATGGCAAAATATTATCATGAATTTCGATTATAAACATGAAAAATGGAGCCCAAAAGTGAAGAGAAAAGAGGGAAAAGGAATTGGACAGCACAGAACTCGACTTTTTTAATTGATTAATTAATTTATTTAAATATTTGGTCCTTCTGGTACGTCGTCTGGAGGAAGTCTGACTGGTAAGTGTTAGCAAATGCTAATTAATTGTTTTGTCCTTTTAATTCGCATAATAATTAATTCGCTAACGGCTCTAAATTCTATAATAATCTCTATTATTGTCGTGTATTTAAATGCCAGTTTTACTTAGCGAAGTCATTCGTTGCTTTGTTCACTCCTAATATTTTTGAATGCTAAATAAATTAGGTAGCTATAGTTTAGCAATATTGTGTTACTTGATGCTAGCTGCATCTATGTGCTAACTACACTAATCCCACAGTGTTCATATCACTGTATCTTGGATAGGGTTTAAATTAGTTTAAATTAGTTTCTACTGATGTGTCGTTCGCGAGTGAGTCGACTCCTTGAGCCGGCTCTTTTAAGGTGAACGTTGAGAACCGACTCGCACATTTATATTTGTAAAGCCTTGCTGATTTTTACTAGTTTATTTATTGTTTAAAAAGATTTTGTAAAATACAATGCAAAGTAATGTGAGGAATAGGAATTATAATCACTGTGTCCGGTTTAGGACAGAATGGCAATGAACCGAAAGAGTCGACTCTAATTGAGCTGAGCTGAGTCAAGTGAACCGACTCACTGAAAAGAGCTGGAATACCCATCACTATTATTTTGGAAGTTGCAAGCAGCACTGTGTTTATTTCCCTTAATATTTACAGATTTCTGTACAGTTTTGAAAGATGTGTGTTGTAATATTTGACAGCAGAGATGCTCCTTCTTAAAATGTGTATATAGAAGTATTCAACATGAAGTGCTATGAGTGCTGTATAATTTGGGTCAACAGGGGGCGATGTGGGAACAGAAAGCTTAAGCCAGCTGCAGCAGGCAGGTGAGGATGGATGAGTGGAAAGTTTGGATTCAATGAGATAAGAATATCTTGAAATATCTGTGGCGAGACGAGCCACATGGCCCCTAATAACCTGCTTTCATGTCTGACTCAAACATCTCTCACCAAACACATTTATCCTCTCAGGCATGGAGTTACTCTGGCAATTTGCAAACAGCTTTTTCTGCATGTCATGATGGGCTTCGTCTCTGCCAGATGTTCCCGGTCTCACTGGCTTTATAAGAGACAGTACATTTCCAGTGATGTTAAAACTATAGATATTCTTTTATTAATAATTCATAGTCGATGTGTGTTGAAAATCACGTGTGATGAAGTAGAGTTAATGTTACAACCACAAAGTTGATTATTTTCCTATAACAGCACATCCTGAAGTGTTTTATTCTTCTAATACCATAGCAATTTGCCAACAATTACAATTTTTTTTAAAAATTTATTAAAGACTGGCATGTCATACTTTTTAGCCATTTATAATTACATGTTGTTAAACACTCGCCACACAAGTTAGTTCAGTTATAAGGATAAGTAAGAATATATGGATTGTCCGCCATACAAGTCTCTGTGTAAGTTGTTACTATGGAAACGATAACATATTAAAACAGTGACATTAATATAAATCTGCGATTTAAGGCTGCTCTATTGTCAGAGCTGCTGTTATAGAAAATGAATCAACATTTTCTGACCAATCAGATTTGAGAATTCTTCTATGCTATAATGAAGAAACCTAATATTGTTCCAGGGACATTTCAGAATGTCATCACTGTACCTGATTTTCATTTCCAAAATGGTGCTGCTCCATTCTCTGCAGTGCATTGTGGGATTTTATTAGTGCACTGAATATTCTTCGCTATACAAAATTGAAAAAAACTGGATGATAACAGTTTTAACTTGCAATAAGATTTGAAAGCAGCATCGTACATATCCCATAATTCTGTTCACCACATGAGAGTTCCACAAAAAAACATGACCTGCAAAACTCTCAGATGTAATGTGATCATATCAAAAAGCGTAATAAAATCTTTTTTTTTTATTGTTTTTTTATTGCCGTGTGATGCGCAAGTTGAATATTGCCACTATATATTTCTAGTGATGTACTTCATAGAGGTGGCGATATGACAAAAATATATCAGGATTCTTGAAAGCAGTTCTACAATACATATGTACCACGATAATAAATGATTATAAATGATTTATATAATCTATAGTCTGTAAAATTTTTATTTCTAAAAAGTAAGCACTGAAAAGGTGAAAAAAAATCTGTTAATATTAACATTTTTAAAATTTTAAGTACAAAATTTAACATTAAATCAGCTGCTTCCATTCAGTTTTTGTAAATAAATGTTTTTTTTTAATTTATTTATAAAAAGATAGCATGATAGCTTGGAAAAAATATATTGTGACATCATTTTAATCATGATATCAATATTATATCGTCATATTGCCCAGCCCGAATACTTAACACTTAATAATCAGTTTGGTGTTTGGTGTCTCAGGTAGGGGGCGTGGCATTTATCAGGTAGGGGGTGTGGCCTAAAGTTTGAAGGTGGAATTGTACATTAGTAAATTGGATGTTTATACACTTCCCGTTTAATTTAACACAGACTTATTTTGTTTTCTAATAAAGTTTGTTTATGTGCAAATGATGTTAGTCACTCATAGGATGTTGAATATATGATAATTTAGACATACATTTTGTACAGTGCTGAACTGGTAGCTATAAACTTGTTAGCTTCAGTGCAAACTTGAGAAGCTTTGAAACTTTACAGACCATGATTAAAACTTGTCTTTAATGTTTTTGGGCTGAACTGTTGCTGTGATTAGTATATAATATGTGTACACAACATTTAAGCCTCGGCTTCTTAGCTGAAAACCTAATTTTGGGTGTTTGTAAAAGGTGCATTACTTACGTCATACTGTTGGTCTGGTAGCTTTTGGCGTGTCCAGAATCCAACACAAACATCATTCGTCACTTTTTAGGTCTCAGTTATTTTAGGGTTATTTCTTAAGATCTTGCCTTGCAATGGATATTATGTGTTTTGGCAACAATGCATTGTTGTAGATGAGAGAGTGGAGAAAAGAGGGAGCAGACGGTGGGGGACGTGGGGAATGTGCTGGAAGCGAGGCGGAGGAGCGAGTCGTAATGCTGCGCGTGGAAACTCACTCATTTCTCCTGAAAAACAAACATAATTTATTCTAAACTGAAAGCCTGCCATGTTGTGCAATTAACAGGAAACAAGCTGGCAGACATGGGCTGGGTAGAGTGCTGTGTGTGTGTGTGTGTGTGATGTGTGTTTAATGAGAGTTTGCTTTCAGTGGAGCCATCATGAGTAAATAGCCACATGATTATGATGGGATCATTTATCTTTCTGCACGTTATTTGAAGGCCCTCGTAAGGTAAGGCACTCGTACCACGACTGCAGTGTTGGATATTTCCCTGGAAGGTATAGCTCTGTGTGTGTGTGTGTGTGTGTGTGTGTGTGTGTGTGTGTGTGTGTGTGTGTGTGTGTGTGTGTGTGTGTTGAGAGAGTGGGGCACAGAGCCAGACAGCAGGCGCCACTATTTGAGCATGATGACCTCATCTCTTATCCCTCAGTAGAGCACACAGTCCACAGCCCTCATTTTTGAGTGTGTGTGAGTGTGTTTCTGGGAGTGAATCCACTTAATGACAAGCTATTTTACAACTTATAAAATAGTAATTAAAATAAGAGAATATTAAAAAATACACATAAATTAACACCCTTTATTGCAAAGTTCTCAGTATGATCATCATAACTTCACTTCTTCACTTATTTCAGTATGTCCAGGTTCCCGATAACACAAAAACTAAACATTTCTGCCATTTTCCCCTAAATGTAGCCAATTAGCAATGTCATGTTTGATCACCAGAGTTTGCCTGCTTGAAAATTTGCACTGCATCTGCAAGGCTAATGAAGCTAATCAGTAAGGGAAGCTCATCAGTACCGGTGCAGGATCAGTGCAACTGCGTGTCTAAATGATCAAAAGGACGTCACAGGGCTCCAGTCAGTCGTACCTCCATCTTTAAGCCGAATCACTTCATTCCTCAGCTCACAGTTTCTGGTCACTCAGTGCTCACTGGGATAGTTCCAGTTTGATTTCTATATTGAATTTCTTAATAAACTGTTTATGTATAAATGGTTCTGAGTGAAACAATGAGTCTGATTTATCAGTCATTTCAGAAATCTGTCTAAATGGGTTCGTAGGTCAAACTGAAAGATTGGCTGATTTTCTTCATTCTCATGTGCGTGTGTTGATAAGCACCAATTATCCATAAATTACCGACCGCATTCACAGCACAAATGATTTATATTTAGGCCCGCCGATAAAAGACAAAATGGTGACTAAACAATGAAAGAGTGTCTCCTAAGTGTGGCGTGCGCTAAATCTTCCATTAATGCAGCTCAGCCACTGCAGCGAGTCAAGTTTCAAGTTGTTAACTCAGTTTCACAAAGTGTTCAATTAAATTGGTGTGTAATTAAAATAAATAAGTAATTTAAACTCAGCAGCGTAATTCGAATATAAAATCACAGTAATTCATTGCTATTTGTACAATTCGAAGGTGATCCATCGACATTTGAATTAGCAAGCCATCTTCTATGTAAATTTACAAAACCACGAGCAAAACTTAAGGATAAACATTTAACGTAGTTTACAGAGAATGTCATCACACAGCTCGGTAATGTATTTGAAAACCAAGCTGTAAAATTCTGCAACATTCTGTAAGAAATAACGATTCCCAATTAGACAAAAGCTAACATTATGGAAATGTTTCCGTTAACGTTACTACAATCAAAAATGTTGCAGCAATGTTGCTGGAAGGTTTATAAATGTTACATAAGAAAGCTTATTGGAAAATCCCACAAAACCCAACACATTTGAATGTTTTACAAAATGTTCTGCTAACCCAAAATTGCTATTTGGGACGGTACTTTCATCAGGAAAACAGCCTCGTAACGGCACCTTAGAAAAAGGATCTATTTAAAAAGTCGTAAATGTTTCCAGACCAAGTCTTAAACTTCATAATGGTGAAAAATCAAATGTGTAGATCAAAGCCCATAAAGGAACTCGCCAAAATCGATTTAGGTTACTTAATAGTTCTTTACACAGTGAAACCCAGCTGCGACTGAAGCGTCTCTCTCTCTCTCTCACTCTCTCTCACACACACACACACACACACACACACACACACACACACACACACACACACACACACACACACACGAGAGAACGCTGTTCATATCACACCAGCCTAAACCCCAAAAATAAAACACACACACACTTTTGTGCATGGAACTCATTTGGAGGAATAAAAGGCTGCAGTGAACACCGCTTGTGGGCTTTGTTAAAACGGCACACCGCAGATTCAGACTGAAACACTTTTCTGACGCTTTAAAAGTTTTTAAACATCCCACAAGTGATTGAGCTTTTGATTTTTCACTGCGATTCTTAATAATGTGCTATTGTTATTTCAAATATGAATTGGTTTGTGTTACTGGATTGCAGTCTGAGAGAGAGATGTGATGCATTTTTGAGGCCTCTGCTTTGTGTTTTAATTATTTACACATACAGAATGACAGTTAAAAAAAAAAAAAAAAGAAGAAGAAATATTAAGCTGTCTATCAAAAAGCTAAATCTGTAATTAAGGACTTAACTGGGTGATGCGAGATCCTAGGGCTCTAAATATTGTATTAATTGGAGGGTAAACACATTAAACCTAAAATGCCAGTCAAAAGTCTTAAACCCATTTCTTGAAGGTTAGCCATAAATGTTAAGTTATATCCTGTAGAATTAGAAAATCTGAAGTAAAATATAAGTGAGCTGTGCAAGGTTTGTGACTAGGCTTCTGTGTTATACATCCTTACATGATATTACATTGCCCAGCCCTAGGCAAAAGTGCTGTAAATAAAAGAAAACTGTAAAGAAATATGTTGTTAAAGATTAAAATTTTTTTTTATCATTTTGTTGTTAAAATGCGGGATCTTGGGTTTGTTATTGAACCACGCAGTCTGGTGAAAGAGCATTAATAGACCGTGTTAATTTTAATAATTGAAGTGATGAAAATGTGTCTTTGTTTCCACACAGCTCCAGGTTCCCGGTTCGATCCTGATCTCAGGATACTGTTTGTATGGAGTTTCACATGTTCACCTCGTCTGCGTGGGTTTCCTCTGGGTTCTCCAGTCTCCCAAAAACATACCAGTAGATGAACAGGCTATGCTAAATTGCTCCAAGGGTGAGTGAGTGTGTGAATGTGTGTGTGTGCTCTGCAATGGTCTGGAGTCCCAGCCAGTGTGTTCCCGGTATAGGTGAGTCACAATCACACTGTACGTCTGGTCACTTATATCTAATCCTTACTGAGATCATTTAATTCTGTAGCCTATTACTTTAACCAAAAATATCTAAATCGTGTGTTGAACTCTTTATGCATAAATATGAAACATTTGTCATTACTTCTGTAAATGAAGACACATCAGTCTCACGTTCAGCAAGGTTTTTATTAACATTCACACAAACTTTGTTCAAAAATGCAAAATAAATACGTATATAATTTCTTTATCCTGTTCAATGCAGAGCTGTAGCATATAAACACAGCACATGAAAAAATACGTACATCTCTATGGACAGACGATTAAATGTGTTAAAGTTGTGTAATTATTCCTTGGTCAAGGTGAAAATGTTTTAGATGCAAAAGTGTCTTAGTGTAGATATTTGGGGAAACGCCATAATTATTACTGCTGATATGATTCCTGAATTACAAGCGAAGAAATATGCATCGAGAGAGGGAGAACTAGCCTGGGAAAGACTGGTAGCTATTTGCGTTTAGTGGTCTCTCTCTCTCTGCACTTGTCTCTCTGTCTGTGTGTATCTGTCTATGCACATGTCTAACTGTCTGTGTTTACCTCTGTCTCTCTCTTACTGTGTATGTATGTGTGTGTGTGTGTGTGTACGTCTGTCTGACTTTGTACACTCACTGTCTACTTTATTAGGTACACCTGAACATTCCTACAGTTATCCAATCAGCCAATCATGTGGCAGCAGCACAATGCATAAATTCATACAGGTCAAGAGCTTCAGTTCATCTTCACATCAAACATTAGAATGAAGAAAAAATGTGATCTCAGTGACTTTAACTGTGGCATGGTTGTTGGTACGAGATGGCTGGTTAGAGTATTTCAGAAACTTCTGATGATCTGGGATTTTCACACACAACAGTCTCTAGAGTTTACACAGAATACACAGCAACAGTTCTGTGGGTGGAAATGGCTTGTTGATAAGACAGGTCAGAGGAAAATGGCCAGACTGGTCCGAGCTGCCAGGAAGGATATAGTAACTCACTCTTTACAACCGTGGCGAGCAGGAAAGCATCTCAGAAAGCACAACACATCAAACCTTGAGGTGGATGAGCTACAACAGCAGTCGACCACACTGGGTTCCACTCCTGTTAGCCAGGAACAGGAATCTGAAGCTATCATGGGCACAGGCTCACCCAAACTGGATATTTGAAGATTGGAAAACAAATCACTTGGTCTTTTTCCAGTCTTCAGCTGTCCAGTTTGGGTGAGTGTGTGCCCGTAATAACCTCAGATTCTTGTTCTTGGATGACAGAAATGGAACCCAGTGTGGTCTTCTGCTGTTGTAGTCAATCCACCTTGTGCTTTCTGAGATGCTTTTCTGCTCACCACAGTTGTAAAGAGTGACTGAGTTACTATAGATGACTTACATTGTGCTGCTGCCACATGATTGGCTGCTTGGATAACTACATAAATAGGCAGGTATGCAGGTATTCCTGTTAAAGTTACCAGTGAGTGTATGTCTATGTGCCCTTTTGTGTGTGCCTCTCTCCCTTCCTGTGTCTATCTGTGTGTCTCTGTCTGACTGCATGTATGTCTACATACATGTGTCTCTGTCTGTGTCTGTGCGTGTGTATGTCTCCTCTCTCTCTCTGTCCGTCTTACTGTGTGTGGTTTGTCTTTGTGGGCTTATATTCCAAGAAGGATCCCAGAAAATAAGCTGTCTTGGAGGACTGTTAGTGCTGATCCTGTTCCGTTGTCAATTAGAATAGACACGTACTCGCCAGCCTGCAGAACACACACATACATTAATGTTAGGTTTGCCCTAATTTGTCGTATGATATTTCAGTAGTATACGGCGATAAAAATGACTCCAAAATAGTTTTAAAAACTAATCGTTGGCAAATTGCTGTGGTATAAAAAGAATAACCGTTTGGGACATGCTTTTATAGAAAAAAACAAACAAACATGTTTTTCCATTCAACAGAACTCAGTAAGATTACAGTGATGAAATATTGCATTTTTATGATAAACCATGATTACAAGTATAAACTATTCCAGATTTGTTTGTTATACAGGTATATGTAAGTGTTGCCAAAATATTCCTTGGAATATGAAAATTTCCATCACCTACTTTTAAAAAATGATTAGGTTTATATTGTTTTGTTAAACTATGAAACACAGCGTACTAATAAATCTGCTTTAACTCTACTCCACTTTAACTACCAGTTTAGTTTGTAGTTATTCATCCTGAAGCATATTATCCAGCAACCTTGTTAAGACACTGACGAATGTGAGAAGTGTGAACATGCATACAGTTCCTGGGGGTTTAAGAGGTTAAAAAAATATTCTAGCAGTTTCCTTACACAGTGTTTTATGACAAAATATGAAATGGTTATGTTACATAATATAAAAAAATGGGGGTTAATTAACATGCAGTATTTGTGTATGTCTGGTATATCTGAGTGTGTGTCTGAGGTTTTACCCTCAATTGTATTTACCTTCTGCATAATTGGTGTGTGTGTCTGAGTGCGTTAGTCATTCTTACCTGCAGGTATAAGGTTCCTGTCAGCAGAATGCTGAACACTCCTCCTGCAGGACTCACGCCTGTTACCGTCTCCAGAGACCTGCAGCACCATCGCAAAACCATTCATCATCTGCTAAGTGGCTTTGAGTGTGTTTGAGTGCAGAGCTCATGTGTGTTTGGAACGTTGCCATGTCTGATACTTTACCTCATTCCTGCTGCCAAATAATGAGCAATGAATTGATTGAATGAATAGGTGTGCTGATGTACATTGACATTACAAAATATAATCCCACTTTTGTCTTTCATTTAGGAAACACTACCCTTGTAACAGTTACAACATGTATTAGGAAATACTCATGTAGTTCCTTCTGTTAATGTTTTTCTAATTTTTTTTTTAACAAAGCTTCTCTTTCTTCTCTCAGACTACCTTAGAAGAGTCATTTCACTGCATCTAAATAGATGGACATGATCTCAGAAGCGTGACAGTAAATGTGTACATGATGACTTTGTTAAGGCTGTTTGTAAGTGCTGCTCCTCACACGGGGAACCAGTAAGTTAGTGCTGCAGGAAAATGGTTATTTAACAAGGCTTACAGCACAACACCTCCAGACTGGTGAAGAGTAACACTCTACATGTTAAATATTTTGGTTTAATAGGTTACATACCTATTCATGAAATAATTTTTTTTTCCCCTAAGCAGAACTTTCTAGTCTAATCTCTAATCCTGTAAGAGTGTCACTGAACACTGGAATGTTGAGGAGAACAAACTGTATGCCAAAGGCTAGTTTTATGTCCCTGGATGTATTTTGACTTCCTGTTTGTCTCTCTCTACCATGCATTTTTTGGATATCCCAGAAGAGAACCAGATTCAACACAGGGATTGGCAGATCAGGAATGATGTCATTACCTTAACATGTATAAAAGGGAGAATGTCGACAACAGGTTTCCACTCATTATTGTCTGTCCCATATATCGGCCGAAGTTTGCATATTCCAGCTTTACGCTAGTTTTTGTACTTTGTATACCACAGGTCTAGCGAACTGTAAATTGTGTATGTAAACTGTATTCACATCTGTACTTGATACACTTTATCAGCTTGTGTTAATTATACAACTAAAAATGTGGCATCAAGTTGTAACATTTATAAACCTTGCATAAACATCTTGAGAAATGGGGAAAAAGCTTGACAGATTGAGAGCTGCAGTGTCCAGAAATTGTTTTAGTAATCTGAAAATTTCAGCCACCCTCATAGTGCACTGTGGGTAATATACACTAAATGGCCAAAAGTTTGTGGACACCTGACCATCACATCCATACTGTATAGGTTTTTTGTATGCTGTAGCATTATAATTTCCCTTTCTTGGAACTAAGGGACCGCAACCTGGTCCAGCATTACAATGCCCCTGTGCACAAAGTGAAGTCCTCAACCCCACTGAACACCTTTGGGATGAACTGGCACTTTGGCGACTACACCCCATGCCTCCTAGCATGACATAAGTGCCTAGCCTAACTAATGCTGATGTGGCTGAATGAGAAAATCCTCACAGCCACACTACAAAATCTAGTGGGAAGCCTTCACAGAAGAGTGGAGGTTATTATAACAGCAAAGGGGAATAAGTTTGGGATGTTCAGCAAGCACAAGTGATGGTCAGGGGTACACAAACTTCTGGCCATATAGGGTCCCTTGAAAACAAAATGCGTTATAGCATTTATTTATTTATACATGGCTAACGTTATAATAAGCACAGTAACCAGAGACGATTTATAGCTAAATCTGCTGAACACATAACCATGACTTTGTACTTACATGTTGCTCTGACAGAGAGACTCGATACATATGGAGGCCTTCACACTGTCTTTTTGTCGTGCCTGGGTCCTTTTCTGAGTCTCACTGGATTCTGAAAAAACACAATGTAATGAGGGATGCGTTGTAGTGGGTGGATGCTGGGTGTAAAGAACACACCCTGTTCCCCTGAGCTTTATCTGTCACTGCTGAATAAATAAATGATGCAACCACGCTGCAGGGACTGCACGAGCTTTAACATGCAGAATGATACAATGATTGTGGTTGGAGGCAGAATGTGAAATATTCTCAGTATGAAGACCATACAGTTTAATATCAGAGTTGCCAGTACATCACAGTCATAGATGAAAAGCTCTTTAGTAATTGTACTTCACTGCTTTACATTATTTTAGGTCGTTTATATTTTACCTCGGAATAATTTTAAATTAGTATGATTACTCAAATAACATTTCGTTAAAAATGTATTCAGTCAAATATTTTTCTACCAATCCAATTTGTACAACTTTATTTCTTAACTACACTTAAAACATCCATTCAAATCCATACTGACTTTATACCCTAAAGTTCACGGAGAAAAAACCAAAAAAAATCTATATTCATATGAATTAAGTCATAAGAAAAGCTATGTTAATGCCGTCCCTAACCCTTAACCTTCATAACTGTTCATAGGAACAGAAGTTGAAGAAAAAAAAAAAAACATGCCCCTAAATCTTACCTTTCATAACTGTTTATACAAATTAAGCTATAAGAAAAGTTACAAATGTAAACTCCGCCCCAACCCTTAACCGTGGTACCTGTTCATACGGATTAAGTCAGAAAAAAAGATACAATCGCTAACCCCGCCCTCAATTCATATTAACAGTTACAAAACTTGATGGTTAAGGGTGGGACTAGTGGTTATAACTTTTCTTCTGACTTAATTCACATGAACAGTTAAGAAAAGGTACAAATTCTAACCCCACCCCTAAGTCTTACCTTAAGATTTTGCCATAATACACCACACTTTCACTGAAGTATAATTTTTCCGTTTAGAGTTAAACGCTTATGCACATCATAAAGCATGTTTTATGTTCATAACTGTCTTGTTTCTTTCAAAATGATGATTATGTGACTACACAGCAGACATCAGCCTAAAACCACACAGCCCTACATCATTGTGTAATGTGTGCATTGTGGACTGACTCACCCAGCACCAGGCTGGCGGTGAGCTGGTAGAACCCCGACACCGGAGCGGTGTAGCGGCCGCTGCTGGTGTTGAAGCCCTGGCCTCTCTGGTGAAACTGCTCCATGTCTGAAGGCTGTGGGAAGCACAGAGAAGAGAAATGACTCAAACTATTCCAGCTGCTCTTTTCCATCGCCAGCTCGTCTCATCTGTGTGCCAGCGGCTCGTTTCATTTCATTTACTTAAATCTGGGAAAACACACTGAGGGCGAGGGCCTCATTTACAATATATGGTGCTGAGTTACAAACAAAAGAAGACATCATTATATACGAGAGAGAAAACTGAAACATTTCAAACCAAATGTATAAAGCAATACATTTTCCATTACAACAATTCTTTTGGCAAGTTTTCTTGTATTCTGCACGTAATGTGAAACAGGCACATGTTGCACTTACTGTAATTTATTTATTACACTATTCTTTTATTTTCATCTTCATATTTTGCTCATTCCAAGGTTTACATGCATCCAAATAATACCACTGATGAAAAGGCTTCATGTGCAGATCTAATTTGAACGACTTCTCAGTGAAAAGAAGTGGATAATCATATTTAATGATATATCAAACAGAAAAAATATATTAAACAGAGAAATAGTCTCCAGTTGGATTCAAGGTGATTGTAAACGCATTAGAATTAAAAATCTACATATTTAATCTGTGTGGTAAGTGATGAAATATTAGAAATATTATACAATTTAAAAGTGGCTGTTAGGGCGTTTTCACACTTGGTGGTTTTTTTTCCCCTCAACCAGCAACTTTTTGTGTGTAATCCAGCAGGAAGCAAAAAATGAGGTGGAATGTGGCTGGGTCTTTAAAAAAGTGCTGAATTATGTCTTTTTTTTTTTTTAACTTCTTAGTCAGGTTGCAGAACTGAAAAACCAACATGGAGAACAAAGTACTCGTGAAAAATATGTTACTGAGGGAAAAGGAGAATTACGATATGCTGAATCAAAATAAGAATTTGTCTTTACAGTCAGGTTGCACAAGCAGAAAGCAAGCTCTGCTAGCTAGTTAGCTGATAGTAGCTAGAATACAACACTAATAGCTTTGTTATAGTTTCAGACACTTTTTTTTTTTTTTATATATCAACACAAAAGGCACTCTGGCTAGGGTAAAAAGCACATGGACGGGACACATTTCGGGATCCAAATTCTTATTCTTAAATCCAGTATTACATAATTTAAGATACAAGTTAAAAATGCAAGGTGATGAAATACTTAACCAACGTCAGCTACTTTGACAGAAGTTACAAACCTGTCGTTGTTATGCTAATGCTGACATAAACCAAAATTTGCTAATGCAGACAGATTTTTGAACAATTCGTAGAGTTTAGTGCACACATATAAACAGTTAATTCAGAATCTGCAATCAAATTAATTCATTTGGATTCATGAAATGCCTTAAACATAAACAGCCAAACTGAGTGATTGCCAGGTTCTCAGTGTTCTCGTGGGTTGATCTGACTTTACCAATAAAACTACTTTTTGATTCTGGTTTGTGATAAAAAGTGTTTAAAAGCCCCAGACATCATAATAACAGAACCCAAGTTTAAGCTGTTTGAAGTTTATTCCAGATGTGTAGGGCACCGCGTGCCAAAGTCACGGCGTTCAACAGCCAAGAAATGGCACGCTGATGGTTTGAGTTTAGGGAACTTACGCTGCTGAAAGGCTGGAGCTCCTGTAGACTCCGTCTCTGGACCAGCAGATTGCGGCGCAGGTGGCTGTGGAAGGCTGTGGCCACGCGGGGGGGCTGTTCACAGAGCACACACTGGCTGCCCACCATCTCTGATAGCAGCAAGAGGCAAAGTTTAAGTAAACCATACGTCCCAACACACATCATACTCACTATAATCATTATATAGTGCACTAGTTGGGTTCTCCTGCTCATAGAACACAGAGGAGGCAATCAGTCTCACACGATGTAACACAGTGAGCACAGAATACCCACAATGCACTGTGTGTTTGAAGATAATGTGCACACTGAATACAGGAGACACTTGTGATGGTGTTTATGTGGCATATATAGTGAATAAAGTGTGGTTTGGGATATGGCATTAGTAGTAAAGGTAGTAAATAAATAATTCTAAAAATAATAATAAAGTAACCATAAATAAGTTATTAAGGTAAAATAGTAATCATTGAAAAAAAAATCATATTAAGTAAATAATTAAAAAATAAGTGCTCACAAAATGTGAAATGATACAACAAACAAAACTAAAGAACAGTAAGAACACTGCTTGTTGCATGTCTTGTGGGAGTTCCACACTTTGGGTGGATATTCACTAAAAGTAGGTTGACCACTGGTGGTTTGGGATACAGCCACAGTGGACTGATGATGGTGATGATGGTGAGATGGTTCATGGTGTTTATATAATAATTCCATCAATCACAACCATGTAGAGTCCAGTGACAGTTCTAGATGTATTTGGAACAGACAACAGCCAAAAAAAAAAAAAAAAAAAAAGAGAAAAAAAGAAAAAGGAGGCCTCTTCATTTATTAATCCTGACTTCAACAACTGACTATTGACTCAGTGACTGACAGGGGAGAAAGAGTATGCCCCTCCCACCCAGAGAGCATGGCCAGTTTTGCTTTATTGGACTTATTGGCATTGTTGGCATTTGAACTCGCCATCTCCTTTTCTTTTTCACCACTCAGGAGCCTTGAAATATATTTTGATTGGAAATGCAGTTCCATAATAATAATAATAAGAAGAATATCTCCAGAAGTCAAAAATAGTCAGAAAAGTCATTTTTAATGTTGTTTTTGCTGTTCACACTCCGTAAAATCTTTGAAATCGGATATGACAATAAAAAAATTGGATTCGAGCTGTCAAAACGTAGCCAACTTCATTCTCCACTTGCCTTATTGTTCCGAGTGTATACGTTAGAGCTGTGCTATTTGGTAAGTTGTCAGCACTTCACACGCTTGCTGCTCTCTTAAATACCAAAGATAAACAGCAAGATTTGAAATGCTCGAGATTATATTTGACTGACACTTGGCTACATATAAAGTCATTAAACAATCTGTGCCTGAAAGGGAGATGTAAATATTTGGAGTGCGAGTGTGTATGAGTGGATGGAGTGAGTGTGTGTGTGTGTGTGTGTGTGTGTGTGTGTGTGTGCACGCGTAGGGGTTGAACATGCTTGAGTTCGCGGCGCCACTGTGTTTTTGCCGTGTGAATAAGAGCCTTTATGTTTTATATTGCTGTCAGAACAGCCTGCAGCTCGCTGCTCCAGAGCACAAACAGACCTGTGTCTGCTTTCCTGGCCAACTGCCAACACTCACTCCACACACACACACACACACACACACACACACACACAATGTGGAATCCAGGGAATTCTATAGCAGGGCCAAGTCACACTGACGTCCAAGAAAACTACGCCTATTAGAGGATCAAACCAGCCCACGATCAAACATGCGACGTCCCCTACAAACGCGCAAGACAATACAACACACACTGCAGGCTTCACACTGAAAGTGTGTCACAAACACACACACAAACACACACACACACACCCCCTCAGGCCACACAAATCATTTAATACATCAGTCAGACATCATCCACACAAAGGCTGTTTGATCTTTGACACAAAACTGCAAGCAAACTACGCTGCAGGTGCCAGTAAGCGCACTAAAACACAATTACCAGCAACACAAATGTTAAGGACGATGTGCACATTGGTTAGAAGGTGTTGATTAATTTTCTATAACAGCAGCGCTGACAGTAGTGCAGCTACAAAGTCACGTCATTTAATGCACTCATTCTAATACGCTATTGTTTCTATCATAACTCATACACAGGGACTTGCACCGCTTTAAAACCATGCGCAGTGGGCGATAAGGTACAGTTTTCTGTAAGGAGACGTTTATTTAATATTTATAGAAGGATTCGCTGGTATCAGAGGTAAAACTGTAACTTCAGACATCTTCGGACAGATGAGTTTACACTTTGTCTCCTTAACTTCGAGAGAGATAAAAAGTATGTTGTTCTTTTTTTAAAAAATAAATCGCTGTGGTATAAAAGAAATAAAATACTTCATGACATGCTGTTATAGGAAGATAATCAACTTCGATGTGGTAACACTAACCCTGTTTTGTCACGGACTTTTTTTTCCCTAGAACAGCATATCCTGGAGTGTTTTATTCGTTATGTGAGTTACTGTTTCTATTATTGCGAGCATGAGGCAAGTTTTGAACTGCTCTTATTTTTGTTATTGTCGAACTGTATTTATTTTAACTAGTCCTTTATGTAATTGCGCTTCACAACTTCGCTCGGTTTTATGTTTTCGCTGCCGTTTGGCACGTGGTTTAGTTTTCGCAGTTATTGGCTCGTGGTGTTATGTGCATAATAAAACATAAAACATTTTGAAAGCTGTGTAATTAAGTTTCACATCTACTCATGTGGTCTTGTGGCATATCAACTGACATACATATATTAGCTTTGTAGCATGTATAATTATGTTTAGTTATATTGACTTGGCACTCGTTTACTGGCATTCATTTCTTTTTTTTTTGTATTTATCAGCTCACTGAGTTTTAGTGTCATATACATGTGTTTACATGAGTAAATATGTATAAACAAGTATGTGTAATATGTTTGGGTGTTTTCTTTTTTGCACACTGCGTACCAGATCGCAATTAACATTGGTGTGTTTATTCTAAAAGTGCGTGTACTGGCTCCATTCTTTTCCCTCCACACGTTACTCAACATTATAACTTAGGTTTCAATTATATATAATGATTATTTGTAAGTGTGTATGTATATCCATCTAAAATTTTCTTCTTTTTTTGTCTGTTTACTGGTTTACAAGCATACTGGCTGACTTCCTAGAAAACCCACTGTTTCATTTATATCTGCACAGACATGCACATCGGTTGTTTTACACAGTTATGCACAACTTGGCTTCTTCAGCCTGGTTATGATATCTTGGCCTAGAGCAAAAGTATGAATTACTTATCAGGGCTTTAAGTGTTGAAGCAGCTTTGTAGTGTATTTCGATTATTTTCTGCTAAGTGTGCTGCTGTGGCTACACAAGCAAACTTTTAACAGTGAGGATGCAAACCCCAAAGGGCATAATTACAAACTCTCTGCTGTGTAAAACCTAAAAGGTGTTTAACATTTTAAGTTAATTTCAGAATACTGTCCTGCAGATATTCAACAACACCTCTTCTGATTGGCACAGTGCATAAGTAAGGAATAAAACACCTCAGGGTGTGCTGTTATAAGAAAATCAGCAACAGGCTGGTCTGATGAAGCAGAGTTCCTATTACCACTGTGAAGTTCATTTTCCAATAAGAGCACATACTAAAGTGTTTTATTCCTCTTACACGACAGCAATTTGCCAAAGATTACAATTTCTATTTATTAAAGAATGACACATACTTTTAATCCATTTATAGTTATGTTTATTGTTGTGGAACATCTGTGAAACAAGCTAGTTCCTGTTATCGCTCAGGATTTAGCAGCTAGAGGGAGTCTTTCTTTTTTCTCCCCTCTCTTCTAAAGTCAATAAGAGCAAAAAAAAAACCCGCAGCTTGACATGTTACTGAGAAAGCACATAGCGTAAACTCATCTGTCCTGAAGACTTTCCATGTCAGAAGACTTAGTTACAGCTTTACCAATCATATCTAAATGGAAAATAAAGTATGCTACAACCAAACCGGTATCTAAAACCTAATACTAATAAAAACTTTGCCGATCCCTGATTTAATATTCAGCTGTATAAACTGTAGAATAGACTGTAAATAAACATGTGCTGTTGATTTGAGTTGGAAGCTGCAATGGCCTGTCTGTGTAGAAACCAGCTTTTAGGGGGAACTCGACTGTGGGCTGTGCTGAGTTGTTCTCTGATCAAATACAGTCTCAAATCAATCAAGCAATGAAGCTTTCAAACAGCATAATGCGTTTGCTACTTTTGACAGAAAGCCATGTTTAGCTCTGTTACATTTCAGTGTCAATCTCTTATTTCCCCACATTTCCTTGACTGAATAAGATTTTTGCTGAAGGATACAATTAACTGGAGCTGTAAAGTTTTCATCTCTTAATTATGGACAGGGTTTCAGACATCACTGGCGTCAGACTTCATCACAATGTTTTACTTCGGGAAAGTGTAATGAAGCAGAAACTTGTTTATGCGTATTATGAATCTTTTCATGAAAAATTAAGCTTTACTGTTGCCTTATGCATGAATATATACACACAGTCACTGACCACTTTAACGAGAATGCCTGTACACCTGCTCATTTGTGCAATTATCCAATCAGCCAATCATGTGGCAGCAGCACAGTGCATAAAATCATGCAGATACAGGTCAAGAGTTTCAGTTAATCTTCACATCAAACATCAGAATGGGAAGATTTGTGATCTCTGTGATTATGGTTGTTGGTGCCAGTTGGGCTGGTTTGAGTATTTCAGAAACTTCTGGTCTCCTGGGATTTTCACACACAACAGTCTCTAGAGTTTACACAGAATGGTGTGGAGGGGAAAAAAAAAAAAAAAAACACAACATTCTGTGTGAAATCATCTTGTTGATCGAGTTGGCAAGACTGGTTTGAGCTGATGGGAAGGCTACAGCAACTCACATAACCACTCTTTACAACCAGAGTGAGCAGAAAAGCATCTCAGGACACACAACACAACACACAACCTTTGTGTTGCGGATGGGCTACAACGGCATTAGGTCACATCCTGTCAGCCAAGAACACAGAATCTGAGGCACAGGTTCACTAAAACTGGACATTTAAAGATTGGAAACCACTAGGTGATGTTTTTGCAATCTTAGATACTCCCTAGATTCGTACATATATTTAACAAATTAAGCAATAGTCCACAATGTTCTGGGATGAAATGATTAAAAATGATGGAGCAGGTCATATGAATTTTGAAAATCAATGCATACTGTAAATTACACTTGTGTATACCATTCAAACACGTTTTCCATCCATACAGTGTTTAAAACTCAACATGTCCACAAAGAGTTAAACCTCCATCAGTGCTTTCAGCTTATTGTAATGCCTTTTGAATCTGCTCCATCTTGTTATGATTCAGTTACTTCTGTATCCATACTACAGCAGTTTACTTGCCAGGATACCACTGAAATGTATGACGGGGCTGCCTCAACATTAATAGGAGAGTTTCAGATTTGTGATTGGTCTGGACACCATGTTGACCAGGCTGGATGAACTACGACTTCTTTAACGGGTCACTTCAGTTCTTTCTAGTTCCTTTATATCTAAGAATCATTAACATTGCCGTACCTTTCAGCTTTAGCTGGAGGTCCTCCAATATCTCGTCCTGGTTGGGCATCAGTGGGCCAGGAGGACCAGGAGGCCCCTGGGGTCCGGGAGGGCCCGGAGGACCAGGCAGGCCATGCTGGAGAAATTAAGAGAGAAGAGAGGGGTTACAACTGTTATGTGTAGGGATGAACTATATATTAAGACCTCTGAGTGGAACAGGAAGTGATCTCCCCCACCCCAAAGTGTAGTATAAGATTCCTCAAAAGTTGTTCACTTCCTAGATATTCTACTTGGAACCCTATTTGTTGTAGGGTACATATCTAAGGTGAACCAAATAATTATTTTAAGGTTCTAGATTTAACATTTCAATTCTAAGCAATAGTACATACATCATTCAAATTTTGGTTAAGTCACACTTCATTTCTGTAAGATCTTATGCAAGTTTAGCACCATACATGTCTAAAGTCTCAAGGTCAGAACCTTACCTTTGATATTCTTTTATTTTGTTTGGGCTTCTTGTTTCCACCCTTATTTGAGTTATCCCTGAAGGCTATCCAGGTCCTATGAGGATCAACTATGTCCATATCTGAAGACACAGTCTCCTGCAGAATAGATGGTCACCAAATTTGTACCAATCATAGTCCTTAGAAACTGCTGTAGCATTCACACCAGAGCATGCACCAACAGAGTCAGGTATATAATACAGACTACAGTCATTTAGTATGAGGCAACGTTTTCCATAATTCTAACACAAATATTACTGTAGCTTTCACCTCATGTATAATACTGCATGCTTGCAAGATGACAAAAAAACCACATGAAAACATTCCCTTGTGTATTAACACAGGTGCACACCACATGGGCATGGATGCTGAACTTACAGGACTCTCTGTGCTCACGGAGTTGCTCTCATCATCAAGCTCTAGTTCCTCTAGGCTGTCCTGTCCAGCGCAGGTGGTGAGTAGGAGGCTCAGGACCAGGGGCAGGAACGGCCCTTTCGGCCCATGCCAGGGCAACATGGTGCAGGGTCAGAGGGCAGTGATTTCTCACAGATCCTCAGTGTTCAGGTCCCATCCCACTCCCGGGAAGTGAAGAGTGATCTTTGAGCTTCTTGTAGTGTTTTACAGGACAGGTTTCTCAAAGGACAGGTTGATAGTTGATATGAAGATGGATCCTCAATTCCTCAAAGGATTGATGCTTCTCATGAAGAAATAGTACTGGGATGGTTTTAAGAGAGGAAAAAAAGGAAAATCTCTTTGAGAGGTTCAGTTCTGGAGATCAGGAATATTTATCTTGAGCTATGCAAGTGGTGAGGCCTAACGTCACTCTTTTTTTTCCTCCAAGCTCAGTCTTGCCCCTGTCTCATCCAAGACTCTCTATGCCTTCTTGCTACAGTCTAAACTCCCGCAGATTGAGCTTTGAATTTTGAGTCCTTGTGCATGTATTCTGTAAATACAGCATGTGTGGTCACCGTTGATGCGTTTGTGTGATGATTAGGCAGCTACACGGTTCTGTTACAGCGTGACTGGCAGTGATAAAGCCGGTGTGTGTGTGTGTGTGTGTGTGTGTGTTACACTTGCTCAGTGGGTGGGATTGCCTCTCAGTTACTCCCTGCTCTCTCACTAACCTTAAAGTCCCTCTGTTGCTTTGCTTGCTCGGTTCCTTTCCGCTCCATAGGCCCTCGAGTGATGCTGATTTATTCCTCCAAACGAGTGCCTTCAGTTTACTCCACGTTCACTCTGTGTTATGAAGGTTCCCTTTCGCGCTCTGCTGTTTTTAAGCTCCTGAGCAGCTCAGGCCCCTCCTCCTTTCATCCCTTCACTCCTCCTTCTGTTGCTTATCTGCTTGTGAATCTCAATCTGTCACTTTGTCTCTCTACAGCCACCCTGATGCCTCATCTCTCCCTCGTCTCACCCTTGTCCTACCCTCATCCTATCACCCTGTCTGAGCATTCCCGGCTCTCTTTCTCCTGCCGGTCCTGTGTCTGGCTCATTCCTTTGCTTCTGACAGCTTTGTTTTGCCCTCTTTCATGGGCCTCTGGGTCCTAGTGCCTATTGTTTGATCTTCAAAAAGTTGCCTAATATAATTTCTACTGCATATTTTCTCCAGAAAGATATAACTTAGGTGAATCATTTCTTTAAAAGCATTTGTTTCAGATGAATATCAAAAAAGAGCAAACCAAGAACAGATGGTATTCGCTTTAACTGGTCCATTCTCTATTATTTTAGAATGCAAAACCAATCCATCCTGTGTTTCCAAACACTGAAGGACATTTGGGTGGAGCAGAAATGTGCATGTCAGATATGCTGAACCTTGCTATCAAGGATGATGACATTTAGCGGGAAATTTGCCTTCCACACAATCTGCCACACCTCCTCTTTTATCAGTCTGTCCTTCTTGCCTTTGCCACTTCTCCTCAACTGAATGAACAGTGTGGTCCTTAGAGTGGCACCTGGTTTAATACCAACCTGCTCAAGCCTCAAGAAGCCTCATTACATAATTCCAAAATCGCATGCAAAGTCAACCCAAGCGGTCACTGGCACCATCTCATGGCCAATTTATGTTAAAACAAACATGAGAGATTTCAAGTCACTGCTTGTCTAGTTGTTGTATAATGAATATGCAATGCACGCTGGATCTGTCTAAGTATTTAGGCAAGGAAATTAATTTAGTATGCTGACTTCCAGAGTTTAAACAATGAAGTGTTTTGACCTTTGCCAGGAGACGGCTCTGCGGCTGTAGAAACTGTAACTCACAACAACCAGGTTTTGGCTAAAAATAGGACAACTGGACTCACTTCTTAGCAGGATTACAATTTAAAGGCACCATTTTTGTATTCTACGTTTTCAAAACCACACCAATCGCCAATGAGACTCTTGGTTTTAATATAAATTGTATACAGGATGGTGAACACTTGTGTGGACTTTAAACAAGATTTGCATGAGAGATTTTTATTTTGAACCAGTTGCCAGTTTAAGGACAAAACTCTTCATTCAGCTGAGGGCAAAAATAGAAAAGGTAAAGGCAAGAAGGATATACATTTATTTAATAAATTTTTCTATACAAAGGAGTCCAATCCAAGCATAAGCTGAGCAGTTTACAGTTAAGAGCTTTCTCAATAGCCAAACAGTGGCTTCTGGGATACTTTCATGTGGCTTTATGTGTGAATACATGTATGTGAACTGCAGTGTACATTACTAATAAGTGTAGATATAGTAAAAGTTGAGTGTAGTACACATAATTTTCCAAAGAATCACTATGTATACTTCAATAATAAGATAATAAATGAGTTTTACCTTCTATTGCCTCACACCTGGCCTCTCTGGAAACTTTGCATACTCAACTTTTACTACATCTACAGTCATTACTGAAGTACATTGCAGGTACATTCTTCATGTAGGAAAAGTTTAGCATAGTACACAAACTTCTAGAGAGACAAGACAGGATTTGACCTTCCCAACCTCCCAACCTTTCATTAGCACAGACCTCTAACTGCCGAGCTACCGCTGCCACGCACTGATAAAGGAAGAGGTGTGGCAGGCTGCATGGAAAGCTTGCAACTTTCCATTTAAATGTCATCATCCCTGACATAAATGCAACTGGAATGACCCTAGCTTGAGTTTTATCCCCTGTCTGAACAAGTCTTTTCATTGCAATGTGAGGAATTGCGGGACACTCTTAAAATTCAAACTCTGAAGCCATCACGTCAACACTGCTGTGTACATGAACAGACTCACATTTCTGCAGCCTAAATGAAGCCTACATTCCATCACTTGTAAATTATATAACTATAAATAAAGCTAATAAAAGTGCAAAAATTATCCTTTTTATTTCTTACCTATACAAATAACCTTGAAAATACGTAGAACATGATTAAAATAATAATAATAATAATAATAATTGTTTAAGGCATGGCATCAGCACAAGTGAGTTATGTGCCTGAGAAAACCGGTTTGGAAAACTGCATTACAGTCTGGAGTGCCTCCTGTCAGTCATTTTATAGACACGCCCCAACGCACCTTCGTGATGGAGCATTTAGTTACTGTTGAATGGGATGAAGGTGGATGCAGAATTAGCACTGTTGATAAATAATTAAGTAGCTAAGTTTTATTTTACATTGAAGAAAAAAAAAAAAAAGGATAGCAAAGGCACTCTTGACTGTTCTCATACATTAGCATGAGCCATATTTTGCGTGATTGTAGTGTTATAACTTGGCTTTCAGGCAGCTGTGAATGACCTATCATTTAGCTAGCTAGCGATGCTAACAACACTAATACTGGAGCTTAAATCTTATAAAGGCTCTGTCCTGCAGCCTCATGGTGTACTGATGCTGGGATAAGAGGACTGGAAGTCGCTGGTTCAGGAGAAGCAGAAGACACTCGACACGCTCCTTTTCCTAAACAGTATAGACAAAAAGTTATTGCTTTCTCAATATCTACATAAAATCTAAGAGAGGTAATATATAGGATCCCATTCACTGGGAAATGGTATTTGCCCTTCTTTTTTTGGACGAGAACGCAAGTAATGTAGGCTAAATTGCACATTTTACACTTCAGACCAGTGCACTTTATCACTGCAGCACTTTGTGGTGGCACAGATGATCAGCAGGGTGTTCAAATAGTTTGTGGAGTTTGTTAAAGACAGATCAGAGTTTGTCGAGGGTCAGGGACTTGACTTTATTAACACCCATCCCAGCAAAGGCATCAGGTTGACAGTGGGAAAAAAAAACATGGTTGTTCATGACAAATGTAATGTCTTAAAGCTTCTTTATTGCGCTGCTTTACTGCTTTAGACAGCAAGCCTCAGTGTGTGGAGTAAAAACACACCACACCTTTTCGATTTATCAGCTATTTAAGAGCCATAATATGACTCGGGTGTATTTATTGCAAGAACACCCACCGGGCACAATGGGCCAGTAAAATCACCAGTGTTATTTACAGTTATTTCATCGTAATCCATCCAAGCTGGACTCACATTAACACAGATTTAAAGTTGTGTGTGTGTTTACATGCTCAGGATCTGGAGAAGGTGAAGATCCTGGTCTGCTCCAGAAAACTGGTCGCTTTAAAGTGCTGTTGGTGTGCAGACACATGAAGGTGGCTGTTTTTCGGCAGGTACAGCCAAAAACACGGTGAAAAAAATTGTTTAGGCTGCTCGATTTGTAAACAAGCCTGCAGAACGGAATTTTTTATTAGCATTAATTGCGCTGGCTTTGGTTAGCGGTGTGCTGCCAAAACATGCACACAGAGAGAAAGGTTTTATAGGCTTAGAGCGGTAGATGTCCCGTTTAAAAATTAACCATTACAACAACTTATTTGATCATTTTCTTGGCTTGATTTTTACTACATTTACTTACCTTCATACTATTTGCACTTTTCTACATGTCTCATTTATTTACTCTAATTCTTTAATCCTTTAAATAAACTCTTTAATTTAATTCATATATTTAAAAAACAATATGAAACCATCCAAATCTTAATAAATATATCACTGTATGTTATTATTATTTACCTAGCCAGCATGGCATTGTAAAGGCACAGTGACCTTAGAAACAAAACAAAACCATTGGGAATATCAACTTTTGCCTCAGAAGCGTTGGTTAATTATTAGGTATAATTAAAATTACACTTTATTAACAATTAGCATCAACCGCTAACAAACTCTCCATCACATTTCCCATGTTAATAAACATCAATATTGCATCACAAGAAATTATATGAAAGATCTTGCAGTTTGCAATGTTCCAATGTACATGTTTCGCTTGTGGAGGTTCGGCTTATCTAGGCCAGGGGTGCTCAACCTTTAGCACACATTTATTTTATGAACTATATTTTTTATGTTTTTTTGTTTGTTTGTTGTTTTTTTTTTTTTTTTAAAGAGTCGGAGAGTTTTTACTCCCAAAACATTTTTTAATTATTCAGGTTGACATTATTATAGGCCTTGGTATTGAGGTTTAGATTAAATCCAAACAATTCAAGTCAAAATGGCTAATAACTAAGAACTTTGATAATTGTCACTTATAATTTCCACAAAAGAAAAATTAAAATAAATCACAACCCCTCTGGCTATGCTTCATGGACCCCTGGAGGTACCTGGATCCCAGTCTGAGAGCCCTGGTTCTAGGCTAATTAAAATATGACCAAAAGTATGTGGACACCAGACCATCACATACATATGTGGGTCTTCCGCAAACTGTTGCCACAAAGTTAGAACACCACAGTTGTAGTATAGAATGTCTCTGTATGCAGTAGCTTTACAATTTCCCTTCACTGGAACTAAGAGGTCCAAACCTGTTCCAGCATGACAATGCCCCTGTGCACAAAGCGAGCTCCATGAAGACATGGTTTTTACCAAAGTTGGAGTGAAAGGACAACTCCTCATGTGACCTCAGTGCCTTTCATCACTAACGCTCTTGTAGCTGAATGAACACAAATCCCCACAGCCACGCTCCAAAATCTAGTGAAATGCCTTCCCAGAAGAGTGGAGCTTATTATAACAGCAAAGGAGGACCGACTCCATGTTAATTCCCATGGTTTCGGAATGGACACATATGGGACACACCATTAGCTATATAGTACATCATTACAGTGTAATTTAAGGGTCTTTTCTTAGTAACAGAGCAACAAATCTGAGGGAAATGTTGCTCTTCTCTACAGTTTTGTCTCTTTCTCACCGTCTCTCTGCCTTTATATAGCTCACGTAAAAGATTTGTCATCAACACGCTAGTTAGTTAATGTGATAAGCTCAGTGTACATATTTCTGAGTTGCCTAGCAACAACGTCATGACTTCCCATGTTTAAAGCATGACTTCATGAGTTTGATTTGAACACTATTATCTGTTCAACAATTTCAAGAAATGCCTCAATAAAACATCTGCTGTTTCACCACGTAAAGACTCCTGAGCTTTTTTCTGATCTCGTCCTGCAGATGGTTTAAATAATCTGGTTTACGCTTTGCTCATGGACACATATCTGAACTCTGGCTGCCTCATGCATGTCTCTTGGCTGAAGGGTAAACGTGATGTGCTGAGAGACGAGCTGGTCCTGACGGACAGGTACAGAGCACACTGCAGCTCCTGGTCCAGACCGTCTGAGGTAAATCTGAGGTAAATTAAGGGCAGTGAGGCTTTGGCACGCACTCCGCACTGCTGGCGTTCAGGACAAAGCCTGGCATATTTAGGCCACTCCTGGCAGACACGCAGGCTTCTGCAAGGCTTAATGTGTTGTACAAGGGATTAAATCGATGCCGATGTGACTAATGGATTGTCCGTGTGTTAGCACGTAGTCCATTAGAGCAGCATCTTATTTATATTAACAAAGAAGTACACTTTGTTTTAATGGTGAGAGCTGTCTCAAAAATATTTAGCTGGCAAACATATATTTGCTTCTTTAGTTTTATTCGGGAGCTACAACGCTCATGTAGATAACAGGTAATGGAAAATACAAATTTAGCAAATCACACACTTGCCTCTGGTTGTTAAATAATCCTGAATGATCTTGCTTATATTGTTTCTGACACACTGTTATCTATAAAATTGGGCAAAAGGATGTCACAGAGTTAAAAACGGTCCATTGTGAAGCTGAATCGCTGTTTTGTGAATTGTCTTACTGACTCAGATTATGCTTTTTTAAAATCGTGAGTTTTTGTGTCAAAACTAAAGCACCAAATACCGCACGTTACCCACAGTCATTCATTTATAATACCCACAGTCATTCCTTTTTTAGTTGCATTTAATGTTGTGGAACATCCATGTTCCCTCACCAGCCTCTCTTTTTTCCTCTCTCAAAGTTAATAAGACCAAAAAAAAAAAAAAACAAAAAAAAAAAACACATCGTCATGTCGCAGAGAAGCAAGAAAGCATAAACTCCTCTGTCCTGAAGATGTCAGAAAACGTAAAGTTACAGCTTTATCTCTGACTGTTACAAAGCGCTGACACTGGATACTCCTTCCGTAAATGCTAAATAAATGTCTCGTTGTTTGTTCTGGTTGGCCAACACCAAACCCACGCACATGAACACAGTGAGTCGATTCACTTGCACTCTCCTCACAGTGAGAGCCAGATCACTGTCTGTGCCCCACGCCGAATCTATTACATTTTAGGACTGCGTTAGCTATTTCCTCTGAGGTCAAATTCCACATCATTAAAACGATTTATTATGGCAATCCCTTGCGTTTACTGATGCCGTTTGTTCATTTTACTTTTAAGGAAGTATTTTTTCCACAAAGTTAGCGAACACAAGTACATGGATGATGCAAGTGAGATTTAATTAACTGCACATCATATAGTAGGGTTAAAGTACATTTTTGCAGTGTGTGGAGGGTGAGAGAGTACAGCTCACGCTAATGTTACCTCAGTATCTCCACGTTCTCAAGCTTTTCCACTGCAAGTGGAAAAATCTGGTTGTCCATGAAAAAAATTATTAGAGGTATGTATCTCCTTCCAAAATTATACAATAGGCTCAATGATCCGAGGTATCAAGGAGAAATTACCTCAGCCAAGTGTTTAATACAATGTCATTCAGTATTAACTTGGCGGAGAGGAAGGCCACACTTCCTTTACTATGGCTGACAGGCACAGAGGCCACACCTCGTTTTCTAGGACTGACAGGCACAAAGGCCACACCTCCCTCACTGTGACACCTGTCAAGCACACAGGCCACGCTTTCATTGGGCCTAACAGGATCAGAGGCCACGCCTATTTTACTGTGACTCACAAGCACAAAAGTCACACCTCCTTATTTGGAACTGACAGGCACAAAGGCCACTCCTCCATTACTGGGACCTACACACACACAAGCAAGACTGCTAAAGGAAACTCAGTTGATGTCTGTAAATAATTAACACTAGTAATTAAAAGAGATGTGCTTACACAGACGTAACGGATAATTTTTGACCAACACAAGGTTTGTTAAATATGAGAGTCCATATTACACATACTGGTGCAAATCCGTCACAGTACCCATAATGCACTAAATGTTCTTAGGGAATGAAGTGAATACAGTGATTATTTTTCTCCTCCAGTTACTCCATTACCTCAGGTGTGGAAGCCGCACATGGAGGGCTGCGTCAGTTTCTTGAGTAGACGAGCTGAAGGTGGAGGCCCTCGACTCTGGCGCCTGAACGCATCTTCTTCATGTCTGCCATCGAGGCTCTGAGTGCCAGAGACCTGTGGACTCTAGAGCCTCGAGCTCTTCTTTCTGGAAAAGAGCCTGAGGGGAAAAAACACAAGCTGAACCCAAAATGAGAGCGAAACAATCATAAACCATGGTGGAAAATATGCTAATAAATCATGTTTTAACTAGTCAGGGTCAGAACATGACAACGGTCTGAAGCATGCTAGCTTCGGGGGGTAAAGTACACAAGAATGACCACACAGCCTGTGCTTCATTTCTTGTTTCATATGCTGCTTGGCTAGAAAGTCGTGCATGTGCTTTTTATTTATAGGTGGTGCTTTGGCTGAAGGAATCCAGGAGAGACTGCACGACTTTCCGAGTTGTGCTCAAATCATGGCTACCGGCTCCAGAATAATCATCGTCTCGACAGAAAGGGGCTGAAAACAATTAGGATTAAGAGAAGAGCTCGGAAAAATCTGCGTTTGGAAAATTGCTCCGTCTCACTGTTATTTAGTCTAGGCGAGAAATGTGCGAGAGCTATTTCCCAGAAGTCAGAGACGTGATGTGATGACAGTCCCTTCTCTGCGACGTGCGAGATGCTTGGCGCTGTCCTGCAGATGCCAGTCCCGCATTCCTGTAGTGCCATGACTAGCGTCTCCGTCTAGCCAGCTCAGGGCTGATGCACAGCCGTGCATTTTCTCTACAGCTCTCTACATTCGTGGATGTTGTTATAAGAGCATCGCATCCAAAATCTATAACTCAACCTCTCAGCGAGTCTGGAGGAATTTCGCATTATTCCCAAGGCTCTCAGTGATATTTATTCAGGGCTTTATTTCAGAGACCTTTTTTTTTTTTTTTTTTTTTTTTTAATATCAGTATTGCTCTCTGCCCATTGCTAGTGCAGTTCAGAACAACAGAAGCACAGTGTGAGAAAAGCTTTTATCATGAGATAAATATGTTAGAAAACCAGCAGCAGTTATATCATTGTTATAATATAACCTACATGGTTACCAAATAGGTTCTGCAAAATAGGTGCAGGTGACATTTAACTAAACGATGATTCTCGTAATAATGACACGTTCTTATAGTAACACAGTACTTTTCTTATAACGAGGAGTTGTTTTCTCATAGTAACGAGATGCTTTTCACATAGTAACAGTGTTTTTCTCATAATGATGAGAATTTCTTTGTAGAAACAAGATGCTTTTCTTGGAATAACGAGAACACACCTTGTAGAAACGAGATATTTTCTCAAATAACAAGATGCTTTTCTTGGAATAATAACATGTTCTCATTGTAACACGACATTTCCTCATAATAAGAGGTTTTGTGCGTAATGAGATGCTTTTCAATTAACAACAAGACGTTCTCTCGTAATAACGAGTTGTTTCCTTGTAGTAAAAAGATGCTTTTCTTGTAATATCGAGTTGTTTTCTTATAGTAATGAGACACTTTTCTCAATAATGAGCTGTTTTCTCGTAATAAGATGTTTTCCTGTAGTAACGAGATGTTTTTCTTGCAATAACGAGATGCTGAAGGGGATTTTTATCTTGCGTGGCAGCAGTGTCCTTCCACACAGAACAAAATAAAACTTGAATAAGTTCAGCTTCACTACACACATCATTATTCATGTAACTTACTAGCCTAGCTAACAACCTAGCTCCACAGCACACACCAGCTTATGTAGGCTTTTTTTCTTTTTAAATACTGAAGTACTTCTGAAGTGAAATATAAATATCTATGTGCATCCCACATGGATTCTGGATGAGAAAAGAAATTCCAAGAACTTCCAAATGAAATGTGTGTGTGTATATACACACAGGAAAGACACGAGAGCCTCCAGACCTGATTTAAAGGCAGTGCAGGACACTGTAATCTCTTAATATTGCAACTTACTGAATCCCAAAGCTGTTTAAAAGTATTCATGTTTTGGAATTTTATTTTAGCAAACTTTTGCACAAAACGGTACATGCAGTCACACAGATTGCATTATTTATGTGATCAGTCCTTTTTATGAGAGAGAAATGTTCTGTAATGGATAGAAACTCTTGACCTGTTCCAGTCTATTTTATAATCTCACTTGGGGAAACACTGCCCTCTTGTGGACAAAACAAGCAAAAACAATCATTTAGCAGGGCAATGAACCTTCTCATGAATTTTCCTTTTATATAGAAAAAGCAACAAACAGTAACAGATGAATATATTTCTAAAATAGAAAATCTACATATTTTCTAAACTTAGTTCTAGACACCCAAATAATTCTCACGTTAAAATGGAAATTCAGAGGGAGAGATAAAGAGGAAGAAGAGAGCGAGACATTATTTACATTGAAATTATTCACATTATTTAGGTAATGCTTAATTAACGCTTTATTAGAAAACATATCAAGTTAAAACACCGGCAGGATTGCATTTTAAAGCATTGGTGTTTGCCAATTCTATGCTACTCCATACCTGACTAGTTCGATACTGAGCCGATTCTTTTGAACTGTCCGTTTCAATGAATCGAATACCTGATTCAATTGATTCAATTAAACCTCCAAATTGCACCATATAAAATTCTAGTGTATTCTTTGTGTATTCGTGTCTAAACTCGTACAGTACCTGAATTCACCGTTTATGCCTGGTTTTTAACAGGTTTGTTTAACAAAACCTACCTAAACAATACGCAATATTAAAAGCACACTCTTACCATGTTTGCTGTGTAGCATCTTTAGCAAACTCAGCAAGTACAACTTCCTTATCCATTTTGGTCTATTTTCACGTATTTAAGACGCCAGCTCGTGTAATAAGCAACAAATTAATAAAAAGATGTTCGTGAAAATAATAATAAATGCATATATTTATATATGTGACAAGTTATTTAGCTTATTAGCCTAGCATTTGTATTAGCACACGCGCATGTTAGCCTAACGTCGAAGCTGCTGCGTGAGTTAATTAATTAATGACGTTTGATTCATCAACAATGGATCTTGGAATCGACACATTCACTGGTAGATTCGGTTCAAGTCGAATAGACGACAATTCTGACATTTGATTCACCGAGTGAATCATTTAAGGCCATTTATGTCGTTCGCCAATGAATCGACTCTTTGAACCGACTCTTTTAGGTGACCGTTGAGAGGTGAACTCAATTACGTAATTATTTAATGAACATGAAAGTAGAAAATGGCGGACAGAGAACACTAGCTTTCCAGTTCCCCAAAAGTAAAAGAGGTTCATTTTAAAGACGTAAAAATGTGTAAACTGTGAATGATTTGTTTAAAATAATAATAATAATAATAATAATCAATAAACATCTGGCTATTCTTTGAATGTCTTTTTGCTTGATACAAAATGTATACACACAAAAGAAATAAGCAGAAATGATGTTGTTTACTATTTTATTAGAAGACAAAAAGGCTTTATAATAAAGAATTTATTGCTTCTGGGAATATTTTTACAAACAAGATGAAATACATCAAAAAAGAATTTGATTCACTCAAGATTATCAAAAGAGGAGAAAAAAAATGATCACTGATTTATTAATTTAATCTTTTTAAAGACTCCTAGAGAGCAATTTGAGTAATTTGTTTCATTTATTTTATTTTATTTTTTTCAAACAGAATTATTTACTTTGAATCAGTCCAGATTATGAAAAGATTTTTAAAAAGTTGAGATCTTCGCTTTATGAATGTAATCATTTTGAAGACCCTGAGAGAGTAATTTCATTTTTTATTTGAATATTTTGTTTTTAAAAAAAGAATTATTTACTTTGAGAATCACTCAAGATTATCAAAAGGGAAAAAGTGGTTGTTTTATTGTTTTATACAATCTTTGTTTTATTAATTTAATCTATTTAAAGACCCCTAGAGAGAAATTTGAAATGTTGCTTTATTTATTTATCTATTTATTTATTTATTTTTTTTCCAAAAAGATTTAATTTGAAGGTGAATCAAGGTAAAGATTATGAAAAATGCTTAGAGCTTTGTTTTAGGAATTTAATCTTTTTGAAGACCCATAAAGAATAATTTGAGGTTTGTTTTTTTTTTCACTTATTTTAACAATTTTTTCATTTTTTTAATGTATTTTGTAATTTAAAAATGGTTAAATTTTGCCTGGTTTGTGAAACGTCTTGTGTTTTGTTTGATATGAAGGTACAAATATGCCAAATATGAAGGTTTGTAAATTCTATTTTCTCTTTGTAAATGAAAACAAACAAACAAATAAATAGAGATTTTTAAATAGCAAATAAAACTTCCTCAGCCTCAGCTGACTTCAGCGCCCTCTAAAGAAAATACAGGGTAAAATGCGCACACACGCACACACACACACACACACACACACACACACACACGCACACACACACACACACAGTTCTCTGATGCAGGGACCACAGCGCCTCTAGTGTTGCTTTTGGGAACTCCCTGAACTTTGGGCCAGCAGCTGTGCTCTCAGGTTTTAAAGGTCATCAGGCACATCACTGCAGGAGCTGTGTGTCACTGCAGAGCTTCCTGTGTGAGAGCTCAGGTGGGGCTTTCCGACACAGACTAGCCTGAAACACTCTTTTGATCTGTGTAATTTTCTTCAGATAAAATACTTACCCACTTCTGAAAGACACAAACGTAGGAGTGTGTGTTTCTATGTGTGTGTGTGTCTACTTATATGATGATTCAACACATTAAAGAGCTATTTAATACAATCAAGCACACAATATGATGTCATACAGTCTGATTCAAAACAGTGCAAGCCATGGCAAGCCACGCCCCCTTCACTTTTAATGATAAGAGCTGGCCATGTGAGTATAATCACCACTGCAAACTTAACTGTCATTTATTTAACTCGATTCTGTATTTGTGATTAATTTGATGAATAAAGTTGCTATTAAGCACATGAATTTTCCAGATGTGGAGATTTTTTTTATTTCCAGATTATGTTTTCACCATGGATTTGCAATGACTGTTGAAATATTGTTGAATCTTTTATGTTTAAAGCACTGAGGTTTTGAACTTAAAATGACAAGTCCTAACTAAACTACTACTACTATTATTATTATTATTATTATTAAAATCAAAGAATGCGGTGAGGATGATGGTGCCATTATTTATGTGCTGATAAGCGGTTATAGGGCGGCACAATGGGTAACATTCCTCAGGTTATGATGTGGCGTTGAGCATGCTCTCTCTGTGTCTGTGTGGGTTTCCTCCAGGTTCTCCGGTTTCCTCCAACATCCCAAAAACAAGCAGATACGCGGCCTGGCTATTCTAAATGGCCTCTAGGTGTGAATGTGTGTGCATGTGCTGTGGACTAAAATGGACTGAGGTTCCACCCAGGGTGAATCTGGATCCACCGTGACCCGGACCAGGATAAAGCACTTACTGGAGATGAGTTACTAAATAATTGGTTACAACTCTGCATTATTATTCTAGAGAACTAAATTCCCTTATTACCTCTGAGTTGATTGAGAAGAAAGCGGCCTGTGCATGTTCGGGTTTCTGACATCAACTCTGTCCTGTACTCCCTAGATGAAATAAACACACTCATCTTCTGACCTTCCTCATTCTGGGAGAATTTAAAGAATGATTACAATTCCAGAAAATGTGAGTTTTTGGTTACAGATCTCTTCAATAAGACAGCTATGATTAAAGTGTTGATGTAACAGAATATCAAAATGGTAGAAGTAGACTACAAAAGAAAAACTTAAACTGCAGGAAAAGGTTAGGAAATTATCGTAAAATAAAAAAAGAAAATCTCATATCCGCACATGACCACTCAGCAGAATTGGTCAGCCTGTTTTTTTGTTTTCCAGACATGGAAATAAATAAATTAAATTAAAAAGAATATATTGGAATCCAAATAAGCAATCTGAAAATTGAAAGCAAAAATCAATTAATTATTTTTCCCTTAAAACTAAAAAAAACTTGATCAATTTTAATTTCCTGACAAAAAAAAGTTGATTGTCATCAATTCAATCTATGACAACGTTGCAGTTTGTGTTTGACGTGTGTGTGTGCGTGTGTGTGTGTCCTGTACAGTGATTCTGAAGGTGACGATTTACATCACATGTACTTTCGTTTTCAGGTCGCTGTTTCTCGGTAGCTGGCATCATGTATGTACGCAAATTTCATCTAAAGTTCTGAGATGATGAAAGTGCAGCTGAGTGTTTCATCAACCTAACACCCTGCAGACTAAAATCAGTGACAGGAGGAACAGTACAGGGGGAAAAAAACATGTTGCAGGATTGAAAATGGACTTCATTAGAATGACAGTTGTTACTGCTGTAGTATATAAACAACACTTTCAGTTTTTCTGTTTCATCATGGAGACAGAGTGTATATTCATCACTGCAGCATGGGTTTCCCCGCGTACACACGCTGGAGGAAGTGAGGACTTTTGAGAATTCGAGGTACAAACATCACTTGGGATTTCTGATCTTGCACAGTCAATGAATGTCGCTCTGTTAAACATTTCCGTTCGTTTACACAGGAACCAGAGAGTTCTGTAGGTCCATTGTTTACTCGCTGGGTAAATAAAGGAGCCATTTATAACTATTTAATTGTTTTAAAATGAAGGAAACTTTTGTTGAAGGACTGAGCTGAACTTCCTGCAACAGCGTTGACCCTGCGTTCACACTAGCAAGTGACAAAGCGGCAGACGTTTTCTACGCATGTGATCGTCACATGACTCCTTGAGCTGGAATTTCATCGACAGACATAGAGAAAGCATGATGAGAGTCGTTTGAATTGACCCTACTTTAGCAAGACAAGCCATAGAGTGACCACTACTGTTGTTTCCTGTGGGCGTGGCCTGTCCACTGTTACAATGAAAAACAGTAGTAGCTAGACATAGCTTTTAAATTTAACCACAAATTAAATAATGCACTCACCAGATACACCTACGATTGCTGCAACTTCCTTCCAAGCTTTATTTTTAATAATTTCTAATGTCTCTATGTATACACATTTAATGAGAGGACGTATATGATAGGATAAGTTATAAAAAAGTTACGTTTTTCTTCCATTTTGTGTCACAAACTGTAAACAGGAACTAACTGCAGGAAAGAGCCACAGGATTGGTCATCGGAATCAGACCATTCATTTTCTACGTATGTACGCAAATTAGGTATGACAGTAAAGCAACAAATCAAAATAACTGGCTCAAAATGATTCCTCCGAAAAATCTTTCGACGCATGTGGTCTGACGTTTCTTCAGTTCCCTGCTCACAACTTTACTTCCTACCTGCAATTAGTTTCCATTTACGGTTTGATATGTAAAAATAGAAGCTGGTTTCATCTTGTCATATGATTTGAGATGGGTATAGAGACATTACGAAGAAAAATAAAGCTTGGAAGGAAGTAGCAGAGATTGCTGGTGGCTCTGGTGAGTGCTTCACTAACCTAACAATGAAGCTGGTCCGAAGCCAAGCACGTAACATATCAACCAAAACATCCAATTCTTTTGATTAGTGCATTATTTATCAGATTAAGAACCATCTGCCATTTTTATTTCTAGTAGTTTCGGTCAGTTTGGTGATTTATGATCATTATTACATCTTTTTTTGTTTATATTTACATCAAATATTAAAGTGCACAAATTCACACCATGTTTTGTTTGGTTTTAATGTTTTGTTTTGTATTTGTGTTATAAAAATTAACATCAGCTGAATGCAGGAACAAAAAAAACAAACCAAAAAAAAAAAAAAAAAACAAAACAAAAAAACCACATCTTAGAGTCCAGAAGAAAAGATGCTAAATTTTCGCAACAATTAGGATTTTACAATCAGCCTGCACTGGTTTAAAACAGAACACATTCAGATTCAGATATATACACTTCTGTTTTTATACTGAAAACTGATTCAATCTCACAGCAGGTCAAAGTGTACATCCATTCAGACTCCACGAGAAGCTTTACTCATAATTTTTGGCCGGCTTTCGGTGCCAGAGTTAACGGTTTGATTCGGGAAGTAGTTTATAAAACACATTCACACATACACAAAACAGACAGACAGTAGATGAGAAATGAAACCAAAATCATTTAAATGATTTAATACAACAAAACCGACTCAATACTGTAGGCAAAAACAACAAAATATATATTTAAAAAAAAAAAAAAAAAAAAAGTGTGGTGTAAAGCCTCCATGGAAAAGGGGGACTCGTGGAAAAACATCAGCCTTCATTTCTATTAACTGGCATGAAATTAAGTCAACTTTCAAGTGAACTACAACAGTTAAGGCTTCTTCTCTCGACACAGGAAGGAGTGTCCGTGACATTTTATACCAAAGCTCACATCATCTCACATTTGGGTGAGGGGAAAAAAAAAAACAAAAACAAAAACACACACATTGAAGCTTGTGGTCGTAGAAAACCGTAAAGATCCTGCTCTCTCTCTCTCATCCTTCACGTGACACGGATCGGTTATAAGTGGATACGTGAACATTTATCATTATGTGGTGTGTTAATACCGTTCTCTACGCAAGCTACAGTTTCACAGTTGCACCTCAAAATACAACACTGTCCTTAGCATTTTGCGTTTTTTAACATTTGGCACTGGAATTGGGCGATATGATACAGATATTGTGACTTATACCACAGTGATGTTAAATCCTCCAATCTGACAGGTCAGAAGGTGCTGATTCATTTTCTAGAACAACAGCTCTGACAGTAGTGCAGCTGCATATCATTAATAAATGTGAAAAAAAAAAAAAATACAATTGTCTATAAATTGTCAGTACGTCAACACTCAAAGTCTTCGCTGCTGTGCACTATTATAAGTAGCTGATTTTCATATCAAATGGTTCATTTTCTCTCTCTTTTGCATGTTAAACTATTTTCGTACAGCTTAAACAAAAAAGCCTTCAGTGATGCCAGTTTTCCTGTACCTCGTTGTACCTGGTGGATCATATAATCTATCTGCATTATTTTTATAACACTATCTCACTGAACTGCTAGTTGGCATGCAGAGTTACTGTCACTTTTAATCCGTTTCTAGTTCAATTGAATGTTGTGGAATGTCCATGAAACAAGCTAGTTCCACAAGACGTTATAGCAGCTACAAACAGTTGTTCCCTCACCGGCCACTCTTTTCTCCTCTTTCTTCAGACCTTAATAAGAAAAAAAAGCAGTTTGTCATGTTAGAGAAAGATAAACTCCTCTGTCCTGATGACTTTCTCATGAACTGACTGTTACAAAGCGCTGACACTGGAGGCTCCTTCCATAAACGTTAAATGAACATCTCCTGACAGGAAACAGCCATATTAGACACTGATCTTTGTTAAATAGCACACTTTTTAATCCATTTTTTATTAGGCTTGGATTAGATGTTCTGTGTACTGTGGTATAAGGTAAAAATCTCACACATTTTACACAGTATGTACATGCTTTTTAGTTTTGCTCACAAAGTGCCAATGAAACATTATTGTGATTAACAATGGAGTCAAAAACACACCAACATGATGTTAATATATCACAATATCAATATCTTATCACCCATATCGCCTACTCATGAGGTTCTTTTTTCTGCCATACATGACCAATACTGGTACTACAAGTGTAATACAGACAGAATCTAAAGTGTCTGTAATGTTAAATCCTTCAACACGATGGAGCGGCGAGCGAATACTATCCACACGTGATGGGCACAATGGCAGAGCAGGAGGCTCCAAGGCAGACTAATGCCCTGAATGACCATATCACGAAGGCATTAAAGTATCATATGATGCTCTCCAACACACCTCACGTGCTCCTTCACCTAAACTGACACTTCAAACATCTAACACAGACCCATGAGCGGCACGGGTCGACTTCAGCACCTAAAAACCGCACAGCGGGTCAGCTTGTTCATGGAGGAGTCCAAACTGCTGGCAGTGCCTCTGCGTGTGTGTGTGTGTGTGTGTGTGTGTGTGTGTGTGTGTGTGTTGCCGGCGAGAACTACATGAAATCATAGAAAAATCCGTAATCGGGAAAAGGAAAACACGATCAGGACGACCAACACACCCACCGTAAAAATTTCGCACAACATCCAAACACTGCAAGTGTGTACATTTCACATACAAGCACAGAGAATAGCAAATGGTATATACACGACAGTCTATTCTTTAAGATTTTCAGATTAGGAGGCCATAGACAGAGACAGAGAGAAAGACAGATAGAGAGGAAAAGATAAAGTGAGAGAGATAGAGAGTCCAGAGCTCTGCCTCGCTCGTCCTCTGGAAACCGGAAGTGGGACTGGCGCCGTGGCCAAAGGGAAAGGATCTAGTAAGAGAAGATCACCTGGAAAAGGAAGGATAAAAGAAGGGGAAAGGGTTCCTCTGTGGAAGCAGGCCGCTACAGTGACTGTGATTGGTCAGAGTGGCGCATCAATCTCCAGTCCTGCCCAATCAGGTCAGTTCCATATCCTGAGGAAGCTGTCCCATGAGCCAGTGGCCACAGCCATGCCGTCGTTGGTCACGCCTAAACAACTCACCCTGTTGTCGTGTCCGGCCAAAACGCCTGCAAAGAAAATACAGTGAGTGACGTGTTTAAAATAGATGAGTTAGCATTAGATTTTATGGACTACAAGACAAATCACGGCTCTCTCTAGCACTTCTTGCTGTAGACCCACCTGCGCGTTCTCCCTTCAGCGTGTCCCACACGTTGCAGTTGAAGTCGTCGTAGCCGGCGAGGAGCAGGCGGCCGCTCTTAGAGAAAGCCACAGACGTGATGCCGCAGATGATGTTGTCGTGAGAGTACATCATGAGCTCCTGATCAGCACGCAGATCGAACAGGCGACACGTGGCGTCGTCTGAGCCGGTTGCAAATGCATTCCCATTTGGGAAGAACTGGAGGGGAGGGTTTGAGAGAGAGAGAGAGAGAGAGAGAGAGAGAGAGAGAGAGAAAGAGAGAGAGAGAGAGAAGAGACACACACACACACTTAAGCCACACTATATTCATCTCTGCTATGGGAGTGTACACAGTAGTGAATCTCACTGCATGCTTTAGGCAAGACTTCCTTCACCCTCAGTAAAGGCTTGTTTATGATTTCTACATCAACTATCACGCCAGTGAGGACGAGATGCATGGTCACGCAATCGAAATGTACTTTATACTCACTTCAAGTGCCATGGATGTATTTCCCTTTAAGGCACTGAGTACACGGGATGGGTTAAAGTTGCGGTTTATTATAAAATGTGTCCATGTTACTACTTTTACAAGAAGTAACAGAACGGAAAGTATTTCTTGCTAGTAAACCATACAGAGGTCATATATATGCATATTTTCTCATTTCTGCCACAAGCCTCTCTCCTAAATTCTCAATTGTTGCTGTGGTTTTTATATCTACACTGCCATGTTGTTATAAAAAAAAATTATGGCCCTCCCATGCAGGGGCGTGTCAGTCGATGTGACATCCTTTTGCCTGTGTGCTTTAACAAAACAAAATTAATTATTAAATAATAGTAATAGGGGAATATTCACAGTGTTGCTTGCATCTAACCTTTCCATTTTTTTGTATTTCAATTTCACTTACATTTGATCTAATTTTCCACTTTAATCATCCCCAAATGTAGCTGATCAGCTAAAAATACATTAATTTTTAACTGAAGCTACAAGGGTAATATAACTAGCAAACAAAGGGCACATCACACGCATTCGGAAGCCTTCAGTAATCTTGAACAAAACATCTGGAGCAGCTTTGGATGTAAATTACACTTTCACGTTTTATACCATCACCTTTTGGATAAAGCAATATTACCACTGGATACACTTTCAAATGAACCACTTTTTAAATTCAGCACCTGTACATTTCTCCTCGAACCATTGCTTAACGTTACAGAACACAGAGTGTATGTTACACTCACACAAACGGCGTTGATGTCGGAGACGTGACCGGTAAAGGACTGCCTGCACATGCCGTCTCGGATGTCCCAGAGCTTGGAGGTGGCATCGCAGGCTCCCGATACGAAGCTCCTGGAGTCCGGGCTCAGAGAGAGACTCATCACGTCTCCGCTGTGGCCAGAGAAGATGGTGGCCTGCTGACCGGTCTCTATGTCCCACAGAGCACTGAGGAAACACCAAGGAGAAACAGTCAGCTGCAGCTACTAAAGGTTTGTAGAATCCAATGAACTGGAAGAAGCTAAATTATTAAAATGTATAATTATTATTAGAATTTTTTTAGTGTTTTGTAATTATTTTGTATTGTGTCCAAACACAGCATATAATCTCTGTAATTAATATAATTCTGTTCCAAGATTTTAACTAAGCTTTTTAGCTACAATTTGATTTAAAGGATTTTTGAGGATAGCAAGTGTTAAAGCGTCCCAAATCACAATATACATCATAATATAAAATACATCAAATACATCAAATCATGTCACATTCCTGAGCTTCACCACTTTCAATCAGTGTTATCCAACACAGAGAGTGATGCCACATCCTTTACTCACCATGTGGTGTCTCCAGAGCTGGTGACTATCTGGCTATCATCCAAGAAACGACAGCACGACAAATAACCTTATAGGAGGAAAAATAATAAATGGCAACATTGTGAATTTCACTCAGAACCTACAGGAAATTCATAACAGCTTAACATCTAAAAAGCATCCGTCATTCCCGTGGTGTGTCATGTGTTTACCTGTGTGCCCGGGTAGTTCTCTGGTGACCCTGACGTTGCCCTCACGGGTCTTCAGGCTGTAGATGGAGCAAATGTTGTCCAGGCCTCCGCAGGCCACGTAGTTCCCAGATGGAGCGTAGGCACACGTCATGACCCAGGACGAGCGCAGAGGAATGGCGTGGATCTGAGAACGGGAAAAAAAATAAAAATGCACTGAAGGGGGAAGTATGTAATAGGCATGTGCTGATTATCAATTATACAAAATATCTAAATGTAATCATGGACAGGATACATCTATGAATATTGTTACTATGAGTAAAGTGGGCGGGGCTTGTTGACATGAAAAAGGTGAGCAGAGTTTCTTTATGCAATTTGCAAGACGCTTCAAAAACGTTACAATATACAACAATTTTTTAAAGAATTATGCTTGGAGAAAAGCATCTGAAACTCAGGTGAGTTATTACATAAGCAATAAAACAGTCGGGGGAAGTGCTGTTACAGGAAAATAATCAACAACAGGGTGGTGTGATGAAGCAGAGTTACCGTCACCACCCTAAGGATGATTATTATCTAGTAACATCACATTACGAAGTTTTTCAATTCCTATTTCGCAACAATTCTTCGCAAATTTTATTTATTTATTTATTTTAAATTAAAGAACACATTGTACTTTTTATTCATTTATACTTGCATTTAATGTTGTGGAACCTAAACGAAAAATAAAAAAATAAGCCTCTTTTTCTCTTGAAAATTATTAAGACAAAAACATTGCAAATTTCTACAGGGACAAATTCATCATGCATCATGAATCATTTTTCCTCAGCATTTACCTTGTTTGTTGTGTAGCTGTCCCATATGATGAGTTTTCCATCTTGAGATGCGCTCACTAGTAGCCTACATGTTTAAAAAAAACACAAACATACTTAGCATTATTATTAAAATACATACCAGACATTCCAGACTGTATGATACAGAGTATACACTATATGGCCAAAAGTATGTGAACCCCCGACCATCACATCCACATGTGCTTGTTGAGCATCCCATTCCAGATTTATTCCTCCTTTGCTGTTATAATAAGCTCCACTCTTCTGGGAAGCTTTCCACTAGATGTTGGAGCGTGGCTGTGGTGATTTGTGTTCATTCAGCTCCATAAGCATTAGTGAGATCAGGCGCTGATGTTGGTGAGGAGGTCTGGGGTTCAGTCAGTGTTTCAGTTCATCCTGAAGGTGTTCAGTGGGGTTGAGGTCAGGGCTCTGTGCAGGACACTCGAGTTCTTCCACTCCAACCTTCACACACCATGTCTTCATGGAGCTCGCTTTGTGCACAGGGGCATTGTCATGCTGGAACAGGTTTGAGCCTCTTAGTTCCAGTGAAGGGAAATTGTAATGCTACAGCACACAAAGACGCTATACAATTGTGTGCTTCCAACTTTGTGACAACAGTTTGGGGAAGAACCACATATGTATGTGATGGTCAGGGGCGCACATACTTTGGCCATATAGTGTATAAATTCATGCAAGCCTATAAGTTTTGTATTAATGTAACTAATAATGGGTGATATATCAAAAATATCATGTTATGATATGTAAAGACATTTCTATGATACACTAGACCCAAGACAATATTTAGTTCTACTTATGCATGTATATTATATATACATATAAAAACACACACACTTGAACGCAACTCGCACATTGGCGCAAATCTTCTTTGTTAAGAATAAAGAATTGAGTTCCTCATTTTGTTTTCAGGAAATACTGTAAATGTTTCAGATAAGTACTGCTTACACCAGACAGACGCCCATCTAAATGCTAATTTCATTACAGCACTAGTTTGTGCGTGTAGCTGACATTTAATGGCTCTAAACAATTTTTCCACCCACCGAGACAAGTCAGTTATGCTCACGGCCGGCTCAATGGAATAACCGCTTTGAGTTCGAGCAGAGATGTAGAGACGCGGGCAGGGAGAGGGAGAGAGAGAGAGAGAGAGAGAGAGAGAGAGAGAGAGAGAGATGGAGAGATGGGGGGAGGTATAATCTCAGGCCACCATTGAGTTGTGAGCAGGTTGCTGCATTATTCATCGAGTGTACACTGACAGAGCCGCAGGGTTTCCGCTGAGGGAACCCACCCATCCTCCTACTCTCCTCTGAACTTTCTCTTCCTCTCTCCAGCACATTCTCCCTCCATCTCTCCCTGTGTGTACTGACCTGGAATCAGTAGCCCAGTGCATGGCGTAGATTTTGGCTAAATGGCCCCGCAGGGTTCGTCTCGTGCGCATCTGGATCCTCCCCACCGAGTCCAGCCCAGCTGTGATCTACCAACAAGATGGAGAGAAGAAGAAATCAGCAAAAGAAAAAAAAAAGAAAAAAAAAAACATTGTGGAAAGGATTTGAATGACTAAGGGTGGGGCTGTGATGATGAAATGACGAAAAGTACAAAATGTGCTACAGCTATCGAGAAACAATGAAGCTCATCGCAATGTAAAAATTTATCTAAAATCAGCATCAGGACTGGTGTGGAGAAGTCGTTTAGATGGTGACGTTGCCATAACAGTCAAAAACACTTCAGTTGATGATAAAAACACAATGATATCCTGTATTATTACTCCCACTTATTCAGGCATACCACAGGTTTTTGATAATCAACTTTATTTTCATCAGGGCAGAAATTTTATTACCATTATTTTTATTTAATATACTCTCATTTGAAAAAAGGCTTTATTGTGCTATATTTTTTATTTCAAATACTATATTATAAGCCTAAATTCCTTCAAAAGTACAAATCTCTGACCCTGAACCAACTTTCAATAATTTTAGTCAATATTATAAACAGTACACTATTACACTGTAAGTAAATATTGGGTTATGATTTAATGCTGTCAATGCTCACACCACAGATGTTGAATTCTCGATTCTTATTGGTCAGATTAAGGTGTGACCTCTTATTAACTTCAAAAGGGGAAAAAAGAGAACAAATGTTTACAGATGCTATAACGTAAGTGAGAACAGGCAGTAACCTGTCTCACAGACATTCTACAGAGTTAAAAACACAAATGTAGGAAAATGGAGAAAAATGATGCCAAGGATTTCTTGAATTAGAAAAGAAATTGCACTTGTTTGGAAAATATCCAAAAATTTAAATTGTTGTAGTATAAGAGGAATAAAACACTTCAGGAAAACAACGAGGAAGGAAAATAATCAACTTTGCGGTGGTAACAGTAACTCTGCATTGCATTGGGCCACATCACACCACATAATTGTTGATTAATTTCCTATAGCAGCACAACCTGTTGCGTTTTCTTTCCTTACTTATTGAGATAATTTATGAAGAAAATGGCTTGGCCTCTCTTCCGTCAAATGTACAAATCTCTGAGTCAGAACCGAGTCACATTAATCAAGTGTTAATCGTTATCGTATAAGCTACGATATTAGACTATAAAGTAAATAAATAAATGCGGAGGAGACAGTTAAAACCATACACAAATAGAGCATGATTTAATGCAGTCAATACAATCTCCTATCTTAAACGTTAACCCAGTTACATCACTGTCAAATATATTTAAATAAGGAAAATACAAATATGATCACAATTAAAATACAAATGAATGAACACACCAAAGCCCAAACATTCAACAGCCAAAAAAAATCCTAAGAGTCGTCAAGCCAGTGTGGCATGAGAGAGTGCACATGCAGGAGGGTGTTTAATATTTCATTGACTTAAGAGCATGGACGTTAGCTGCAGCTCTGCATGTGTGCTGCGCTTGCATGAAGACACTAATGCAGAGAGGGGAGAAAAAAAACAAAAAAACAACTTGCATTAAAGCTTAAACACGTGCTGATTTGCTTACCTGGGACAAACTGGAATCGCTGCATGCTTTCCTGGCATCCTGCAACACACAGCAAGAAGATTACACGAGACTGATAATCCCAAAAAAAAAAAAAAAAAAAAAAAAAGACAAAAAAAAAAAAACATGCGACCTCCTTCTGGTATTATTAAAGGAAAAGTTTAGACGAATAAATCATTCATACAATTATTGCAATTAAGAAAAACATAGTCAGAAATCATGTAGTAAAATTGCGGGAGATTCTTTGTCTACAAAGCATGGAGTGACGGAGTGATTTTTTTTTTACGTTGCATCAAGTCAAATCGCTGTACGCTGGCCACTAGTGGGCGCAGGCTCACAAACCTGGATCCTACAAGCTAGCTATGGAGCGCGTACAAAACCATCCATCGACCTACAGAACAGACATCTTCCCACTAAAAATAAAAGCTCGAGGTAAAATTTGTGTATGTATAAAATGCATCTATGCAGTGCATCACCGCCTATTAGTGTCAGAATGAGCTTTTTAACTCCTCATGACTTTTGCCCCTGATTTGACGAGCTTAAAGGGTTTGAAATAAAACAGCTGAGATCTGCTCTATTTTAGCTGAATCATATATTTAAAGTTCATTGAGCACTGTGGGAATCGACGAGTAACTCAGGAGCTGCGAGCGGATCAGATATTCCTCTGTTCCTCAATCCTATCGGTAGCCGCCAAATCACTCTGCTTCTCATTCGCATACCATTACACTTCGCTCAGCTTTGGCCCTGTTCACACCTGGCATTAACATCCGTCTCCAACGACCACTTATAACCGGATTTCATACATCGTTTCCGCAGGAGGAAGGGTGTCATGAACATTTATTACGTGACTCTTCCGCTGTTTTTGTTTTCACGTAGAAATATCCTGTAGCTCTAATGTACCTGTACGCACTGTTTCAAACATCGTGTGTTCTGCTAACGAAACTTACGAATGAACAGGAGATGAAATGACAAAAGAAGCTACAAAAAGAAGCTGCTTTAGTTTCTGCTGTTAAAGCGTCACCTCGATCCATTAGTCTAGCCGTGCAGAGCTCTACCATTCGTCATGATTTCCGGACAGTCCCACAATGACTGCGTATTTTCCGGCTAGAGGAATGATGCAGTCGATTAGGCACTCCTTTGTTGCTGTCCGGGACGCACTGAGACGCTTTTTGTGTTCATACTACATATGATCATGTGTGTCCCAGAACACCTCTGAATGTGGTTTGAGTGGCTAGACCACAAAGCATCTTTGAGACACATTGGACTCCGTTCGCACGTGTACTTAACGCTGGCCACTTACGAAGGGATCACCCAGGATGCATGTTAATGCCAGACATCCACAGGACCTTCAGTGCATAGCTCAAAATGCCCACTAAAGGTGGTTTCGCCGGGTGTCACTGGAATTCACCGGCTCTCATTGGAAAAGAACGACTTCCTGGTAAGAAATATGTTCAGTGTGAAGATAATCTAATGGGAAAGAATCTGGATCTGACCCTGTACACGCGCAACACAGCCACGATTTCAGCAACAGCTACACAAGCGACATCTGAACTGTGATTTTCTCGACTCTATGCAAATTGCCTGTGACGCATTAAAGCAACAAATCCAAACAATGGGCTCAACTGAGTTTTCGAATTAGTTTTTTTGCATGGCGAGTACAGGCTGATGTTCCTTCAGTTCCCCTCTCACAAGTTTGCATTTACATTAAAAAAAAAAAAAAAAGAAGACACTTACAACGGTGGTTTCATCTTATCATGTCTTATACGACCTCTCATTAAATGTGTATAGAAAAATAAAGCTTGGAAGGAAGCAGCAGAGATCGTTGGTGCCTCTGGTGAGTGGACGTAGCTAGTACAGTCAGCTTGCTTTGCTAATCTGCCAGGAAAGCTAGTAGGAAGCCAAGCACAATCAAATTTAAATGCAGTTTAAACAAAAGTGGTGTATATAAATCATATAGTGGGCTGTAGGTTCTACATTTTGGCTACTAAGTGACACGAGCGATTTGACACAAGCTTGAGTGAAAGGGAGCGTTAATTCGCTAGCGGCTCAGTGGTTACGGCTCTCTGTGTTACCCATCGAAGGCCGTGAACCTCGTCGTTTTGGATAAAGGGGTAAATGTAAATGTGGTGGCCGGACTCACTCGGATCTGATTGCGCAGCTGCTCGGCCTCCTGCCGCAACTGCTCCAGCTCGCTCATGATCCTCCGCTGAGGGTTTCACTCCCGCTTCACTTCTCACGCTGATAAACACGCAGGCCTGCAAAGCACACAACCTGTTCAATCATGAGCAAAATTTTAAAAAAAGGTATTATTTAGTATGTTGCTTCAGTGTTGAGAGGTTGGATATGTCTTTATAGGCAAAGGAAAATTTTCTTTTCATCCTAACACCTTTATTGTTTGTGTAATGGCTGTACTTTTGTATTTGTGTTATATAGCTGTGTATTTTAAACCTGATTCAACAACTTCCCTTAGACTTCCTTTATAAGCGAGTTTAAAACAAACAGGTTTTCCGTTCTTTTCTCAGTACAAGGAAAACATGCCGCTGACATTCTTGCCTGTGGATTTCTTTTAATCTTCTTTCCTTTTACTATTTTTCCGCTCTCAAGCTAAAAACTAGCGCAGGCCAGAACCGCAGCACCATTTACATCACACAATTAACTAAAAAATAAATAAAAAATTTAAAAAATACAATAGCCAACGTCCAAAAGCACAATTCTGATATGTTTTTAACTCATTGACAGTGTGAACATACAAACCAGTGCTCAGCCCTCACAGGGTGATGATGTGAGGACCAAATAACACTGCTAACTAAAAAGTCCTAGCAGGTAGAGAGACAGAGACACATTGTCCCCCAAACCCCGAGCACATGGCGAGTAAACTAGAAAGCTGTTTTTTTTCCAGCTGTGCACCAAGCACCAGTAAGAAAACAGCGAGGCAAATGACCTGTTTTTTAAAATATATCCTCGTTTTCTGTCGAATTTGTTCTCCTGCCCACTATCATACGACAGCTTCTCACTGGCGAGGGTGAAGGCGAGCACGTGCTTCCTCTGAGACACGTGAAGCCAGCCGTGCTGCTCGTACCGCGTCACAGGACGCCGTGACACACTGAGGAAAGCGCTGTCTACCCTCTTCCACATACAGATGCCCACGATTGGCTAGTGCCGTTTGATTGACAGGGGAGAGAGACAGTATGCCCCTCCCACCCAGACAGCACAGCCAATTTTGCTCTCTTGGACTGTAGAAGGATTTTTAAGGATTTGAACCTTATGTCAACGCTTTTCCACTGTGTCATTCGAGAGTGCAGCTCCTCCATCCCTTTTTTTTTTTTTTTTTTTTTTTAAATCGACCAAAGACCCAACAGTCCCACCAACCTGTTTTCTATTGGCTCATAACATGGAGGTTTGTACACTCACAGGTCAAAGTTCACCAAGATAAAGTCAGTGTGAAGTGAAACTACCCACTACCAGAACCAAAAAGTGCTCCTTTCACATCCTGTGTCCTTTCCCTTTCAGTGAATTTTACTCCCATCTGTATATCGTAACTGTAAACACGACAGCTAAACTGTGGATCAGCAAACGGAAGCACATATACAAACATCATAAAGTAGATATGAAACCACAGGAGCTCATCAAAACGCATCTTTAAAAAAAAAAAAAAAAAAAAAAAAAATACACATCACTATATTCAGAACATCAGCACCAGGCTTAAACGCTTTTTTTTTTTTTATATAAAGTCCGCTAAACTGAACAATTTAACATGGAAAAGTAAAACACTAGGCAGTTTATCCATGAGTTAAACATAGAGAAGGTGGTGCTCATGAAACAGCATTACGAGATCAATATCTTTCTGTTAAGATGTTAATGTTAATAATAATGTTAAGATGTTAAAGTTAATCAGTGAACCATTTGAGGAAAGGAGACAGGATGGGATTGATTCCATGTGCAATTCAGATTGTTCAGGATTTTCCAGGATTCACAAAAACACGTCCAACGTGGGGCTTCTTGCCTAGCACGAGGCTTCACTAGATGCAAACAAACAAACAAAAAAATGACCCATAAGGTAGCTACAGCTACGATAAAACACAAACCAGACAGGAAGTAGGAAGTCTTGGGGTTTGACTCAACCCCAAACTTAGCACCAGTCTGATTATTTCTACTGAGATCCAGTGTTTGGCGGCTTCACGATGGCGTACGGGCCTCTTCCTGCAGAGACGATGTTTAAATGGCTTCAACAAACAATAGGACGTCATTATGGAGGCTTTGCTTGACAAACAAGCTACGCATCCAAGTCTGTGATTGGTCAATACAAAAGTAGCCATCCCCAAGATGGACGATTTCTGAAAGCGGCAATCGTCTTCCTGTAGTCGTACAAATCATGTTGAAATTTTTATAGTGCCCCCTGTAGTACCGGAGCCCTTGTATTCGAAACTGCAACCCGTGTGCCATCCTGCAAGGTCGCAAAGGTGGTTTGGTCTACCCTCGCAGACGCCGTCTCCATCTCTGTAGGAAGTACATGCTGTGGCCTCTGGTTCACTTTAGCCCGAGTTTCTGAGAACCACAGAGCTGCAGTGCTTCAAAAACAGGAAGGAAGGAAAGCTGCTCCTTCCTCAGCAAGCAGTTCACAGGAGGAAAAATACAAGCAGATCAAGATCAAATTCACTAAATCCTAATCTTTAGAAATCATACACACTATTAAGACATGCACAGAATTTGACTCCTAAAAACAAAAGGAGGAAAGAAGACAGATTTGATTCAGAAGCCAGTATTCAGACTTCAGCCATTATAGAAACAGATCTGGCTCAGTATCTGGTTAGTAAAGATCCACAATCTGATCAACAAACAGTTAATAATGATGAAAGAAGGCTGACAAGGAAGCTACACTATATAAACTCTAGATATTTTTGCTCCCACTTAGCTAAACTAGCTAACTACCCAAGCCATAAAGATACAGCTACAATTTCAAACCACATGTTGCTTTCCATAACGTCGACCTAACAAATCATGAAAGATTTTTCCTTTTCCAAAAAAACACAGACGTGACACCAAAACAATCAGTTAATAAGCTTAAATTCAGCGCTCCTACTTTGACTAGCAACACTTTTACCAGTTTACAGCTTGCTAACACTAGCTTAGCTGCTAATGGTTTACCGTTTGAAGGGTTTACCTACTGTTGATAGCTCTCAAGATCCGCCAGACCTTCCGTCAGTTCCTAGTCATGCTTTAGTAGATTGCTTTAAAAATGTAATTCGCTCATTTTTGTGTGTGTCGTTTGTTATGTCCAGAAAAACAACAAGGCCGCAGGCGCCAAATTTTGACGCGAATCTGACCAATTCATACCGGGATTACCACCACACCCATACTGATATTGGAGCATGGCAACAATCAGGCGGAGGGGGGAGTCGACAAAACTAAACGAATCATTTTTATCACGAAAGCATTAAAAAGAGTAAAATGGACCAAAAATAAAAATAATGTATATTCTTTTATTCATAGCAGTGCATGTTTGCTAAACAATCGTGTTCCCTAACCAGCTACGCACCATAAATTACTTATTAACCCCCTTCTGTGAGAATGGTATAGTCCGTCAGCTTCCTCAATTATCAAAATGACCGAACTCGCGTAACGGATGGTTGTTCGATTCCAGAAGTTTTGGAGTCGACTCCGAGTCAGAATCCAAACTGCAGGTGCTGGAAATCGAGTGAGTCGATTCCATGAGTCGATTCCACAAATTAAAGCACAGCAAGAGTAGGAAGAGTGATATTAATACACTATTATGACTGATAGTGCGAATAACAACAACAGCAACAGCAACAACAACAACAACAACAATAATAATAATAATAATAATAATAATAATGATAGTAATAATAATAATATTTACCAAAGAACCAGAGCTAATACTTTATGAATTAATTTAAGCTCTTCCAGTGTGTAACCTTGAAATGCTTCAGCATTGATAACTTTGTTTTATTGTAACGAATTAATTCTCCATTAACACATTTTACTACAAACTCCTGGGATGGGAGAATCGATTCTTTCTGGGATCAGCTCCCAAACCTAGTGTTATGTATTTGGGCTCTGGCATCACTCTAAGTTTGACATAGACATGAATAGGATTACTTATAACAAAAAAAGCTGTGAACTTTATACTACATGGTACCATTTTTTTCCTCACAATGTTCATTATAATTTAATCCAAATCAAGACAAAAAAAAGATACCTTACATTTTACTTGGGAGGTGCCTGTGCAGAGTTGTATGACAAAAGCGTATAACAGGGTTTGTGTGGGTTTTAGGTGGATCTGTGATCTACAGTTATGGTTATAATCCTATTTCAAAGCCACATCCTTTTGGGTGGGAGCTCCACTACCCCACACACACACATACACACACTCACACATATATGTGTGTATATATATATATATATATATATATATATATATATATATATATATATATATATATATATAAATATATATATATAAAGTAATTTCACTAGCTGCTGAGATTTATTTATACCTCACCATACTCCAAAATTTAAAAGAAAAAATGAATCATGAAATCAAAATTGAAAGAATTTTTTAAAATTGTATTCCCAGCTGCACATTGTGTACATGAGTATCATAGCAAAGAAATCTTACTTTCAGTCATACAGTCACTCACCAGGACACAGCACACTTCATTAAGACTAGTTTTACACTCTGCACCCCATAAATCCAGAAACTCCATGTGTATTAATCATAGGAAAGTGGTTTATTAGTCTTACCTAATGATGCTCGTCTAAGTGCTGGTCCCTAGTGGAGTGTGTCCTTCCTCAGTGTAGTGTGTGTTTACTGTATGGATCAGAGTGCTGGCACCGTGGAGGACTAACGGGTCCACAGCGGGTTTACTCCAGCCTAGGTGGAGGGGTGTGAGCTCCTGGAGAGCCTTAAAGAGACAAAACCTGCAGTAATAGGATATGAGAGTGAAATGTGTCAAGATATGGTTTATCTTTTAACCTTGAGCTTACCTGTCAGATGTGAAAATTAAATAAACACTATAATTGTGTATGTTTTATAGTATATGATCAAATATGCACCTTTATTTACAAGCCAAAAATAAGCATCAAATGTAGGCATGCCTTATAATGACTAATTTCCTGTTAAGGTGCATATCAAGGCGTCTTAACTTGAATATCACACTGACCAAATTGCACAACGTCAAAATATTCCATTCACACACACACACACACACACACACACACACACACACACACACGGCATACGTGTCTATAAATAGGCAAAAGAGATCAAAAATACTTTTTTGGGTAATATATCCAATTCACAATGTCCATAAAGTAAGAATTATATTGTCCATGTATCTTAATATAAATTAAAGAACTGATTAAATGCAACATTGGAAAAATAGTTCAGGAAAAAAATATTACACAATTTTCTTCTTACTCCAAAAATAGTCAAATAGTTATTGTTATTTTATGCTGAAGTTTTCTGGAAGGAGTCTCCAGTGTCAGTGCTTCAGGACAGAGCAGTTTACCTTAGTGATTTCTCAGTAACTTGACAAGCTTATTAACTTTAAAAAGAGAAAAAGAGAAAGAACAAGAGAGACTGTGAGGGAACGACTGTTTATAGCTGCTATAATGTAAGTGAGAACAGGAACTAACCTGTTTGGTGGATGTTCCACAACTTTAAATGTGTCTATAAATGGATAAAAATGTACAATTCTTTAATTATTAAAAAAAAAAACACATCAAGATGTGGCTGTTACTGGAAAATAAACAACTTTGTCTGTTGTTGATTACTTTTCTATAACAGCACATATCTGAGGTGTTGTAATAGCAATTACTTCTAATTCGAAATTTTATTTAAAAGAGTCCAATTTTTCCTTGGTTTATATACAATTTCTAGAAAGTTTTTTTTTAAAGAATTCATGTAATAATAGAGTTTCCTTGTAATAATAATACTAATAATGAAAACACACACACAGACACACACAGGAGCCATTATGAATCCTTCTAAAATAACATTTTAATATCAGTTATAAATACATGATCATATCTCACCTGTTTAAATTACATGACTTATTTACAAAATAGTCCCAGAGGTTATATGAAGTATTCTAACATGCTGAGTGTTCATTTTATACAACCTTTAATATTCCAAATCTACCAGAATAATCAGATTTTTCCAATAAATAGTTTATAGGTGTTACATTATGAGCTGTGGATCCTGATGTCATTAATGCAGTGGTGATATGACGCGTAACATTCGATTATTATAGCCAGAAAGCAGATTGAGCATTTAGATTAAAAACTGGAGGTTAGGGATTTGGATACATTACAGGATTCATGCGCGTTCACATCGTGATATCATTTTGTTTGGATTAAAAAGGAAAATAAATCATTTTTTTCAACATATGTGAAATAATACAATCAGTATTATAATCAAGCGTATAATTTCTGGATAATGCTTTCATATAAAGCAGGTATAAAGAGGATTAACAATAATAATAACAATAATAATGATAATAATAATAATAATACAAACAAATATGGCTTGCATAGTTGTATCATAAATGAAAATCTACTCATGCTAGTAACCCTTACAGAAAAGTCACACAAACTTCACATGTGAATTTTACGTATGAGGTTTTTGGATGTTTCAGGTTTTAAACACATTTTTCAAATAGAAATAAATCAAAATAAAATAAAAAAAATTCAAAATGTGATTTTCTTACGATTCATTTAATTTCAGCAATTAAATTTCACACGCAGTACACGTGTTTTCATTTTTACCTGCTTTTTTTTCTTCACGATTCATCTCTCTTTACATGCTCATTTTTTCACATAGTGCATGTTTTTATTTTTCCAAGTGATTAATTTATTTTTATTTTTATTTGGCACATGTAAGGCATTAATTAATTTTTCCACCTGATATTTTTTTCATGATTCATTTATTTTTACATTTTAATGTCACTTATAGGGCATGTGCTTTTATTTTTCCACGTGATTTTTTTTTTTCACATAATTATTATTTATTTTCACAAGTCATTAATTTTTACAATTTAATTTCTTTGACGAGGGACATGCGCTTTTATTTCCACATGATTTTTCCCCCCTACATGAATCATTTATTTTCTTATTAATTTTTTCATGTGGTTTTCTCACATAGTTAATTTCACATGTTCATTTTAGCATGTTATTTTTCTACGTCATTTTGTTCCACAAGATTCAGTATTCTCCACACGTAATCACATATCACTCACATGTGAAATTTTGAGACTTTTCCGTAAGGAGAAGCGCGTAACCGTTCTCATGCCACTCTTTGATCACTTTTTCTTTTTTTTTTTAAATTACACCTTATTTTTATAGGATCTTATTATATATGACCCTAAAATAGTCTGCAAATGACCTTTGACCTTCTACAGTCCAACCACTGCAGGCGATGACGCTGGTTTTTGTCACCTGCATGTATTTGGGAAAGGGTTTAGTATCTTTGTGTTATTGCGCTTTCATACATTTCCCCACTTTCAACATGATGCTGTAGGTTTTTTCTTTTGCCGTGACCTTTCATGCGAGGCGTTTGAAGTCGGCCCCCCACGGAGCCCCCGAGCTCTGCGCAGTCAAAGGGGAGCGCTGGAACACAGATGGCTCGGGGTAACACATCCTGCTGGCACACCTGGGCACATGACACGCCTCAGAGGGACCACTGTGTCCCGAGGAGAGACACACTTAATGTCACTCATCACCCCGGGGTCACTGTGGTGACTCGGTGTAGCAACAGTGCCATCGTGTGGCAGAAAAACAGAACTGCATCTCTACTAACCCTGCTTTCTTTACTATTTCTGTAGATCTTCCAAGATATGCATTGGAGTGATGAGGCTAATGCAGCTAACAAGTAGTGGGAGCTTATAGCTACCAGTTTAGCACAGTGTCATCTCAAAATGTTTGACAGAACTGAGTGCAAAAATTTGCATCCCCCCAGTTTCCCACTGTTCATTTTCCCTGTAAATAGGACTCTTTGTATATAAACCTGTTATAACACACACCCTGAATAGTTAATCAGCCTTTACAGTGCCTAGCATAAGTATTCACCCCCTGATGAGACCAACTATACTGATTTTTACAATATTATGGGCTATTTTGTGTAGATTCATGACATACAATCCCAATCCCAATTCCATCCATTTCGATTTCACTACAAAATGTTTTCAGGGAAAAGTTCATGGAGTGAATACTCATGCAAGGCACTGTATATTTATTACCAAACAATGAGATGGACATTTTGCTAAAACCTGGCAACCCGGATTAATCACATTAACTCTTCTGGAAATACAACCCAAAGTACTGAACGTAGTTGAAGAAAGGTAAGTCTGAAACCACTCAAAACGAGCTGCTGGACTTCACAAATAAATTCAGGGTGTATGATTTGGGTGGATCTGAGGTTATTAAAGGTCATGTGCTAACTGTGTTTTCGCCGTGCTATAATTTGGTTCATATTCAAAGATACAAAGAGCATTTACATTTTACAACGCAAGAGGAAAGACTATATTCTGAATTAGTCTTCTCTGAAATGTGCTTGTATTCTCTCTCTCTTTCTCTGTCTCACACAAACACACACACACTTAGCATCTCTCAAAACCTCCTTAAATGTATATACATATATATATATATATATATATATATATATATATATATATATATATATATATATATATATATATGTATGAAGTCCACACCCTCCTCTGTGCAAACTGCAAATCAGTAGCAGACACACCAGCAGAAATACAAATAAGTAAATCACACCAAAAGCGCTCGGTGTGTGTCGCATGGCCTTCACTAATATTTTTAAAAAGCCCAGCATTAGTGCTGCACTCATCAGTTTGGTGGTTTTTAGGTTCAGGGTCACATGTCCATATTGAAAGCCCGCATGAGGAGGTCGAGATCACCGATGCTGGCGGCGTGGAAAAGCTCGGGAAGGTCCATGAGCGACAGAGCGATGCGCAGGGCTCCCCAGATGCTGCTGGACATCACCTGGTGGCTTCTGCTTTTCCTCTGCTGGTTCAGAGCCGTCAGGAAATTATTCACTGCTTCCCTGCACAAGAGAAGAGCAACGTGAGACAATGACATACGATTTATGTTTAGAGGACAAAATACAGCCCTGGGAGCTCGTTTAGGTAAAACTCCTAAGCAGTACAGAGACCAGATGGCGTCTTTTTCCAGAACATGTCCTCATCTGTGAGATTTAAAGGAGCAGATTGTAACTTTTATTGCCCTCTGCTGGCTGTGAGGCGATTTGTTTTTACACACTGCAAAAAAAAAAACATCAATCCTATTTACCACAGCTTGTGAACATATCTTCAATAAATAAAGAAATAAATAAATAAAAATTATAAAGCATATTTCTATATATATTTACAGATTGCTTCTGTTCTATCTACAAATAAATGCTTTAAGCAAAACTGTCAATAAAACAAGACAATTTCAAGCTTGTTATTAGTAAAAACTATCAGAAGATAGGCTTAATAATCTTACTTGTAGCATAACCATAAAAAAAATTTGATGAATAAATACCTATATTCAAGATATTTTCATGTGCTAGGATTTCAGTATCTGCTGTGCACACTCTGTTAAAACTACATACAGTATCTTGTGAGTTGTCATTTAAAGAAAAGCAGCTTTATTCATGAGGTGGGCTTAATTTCTGGGCCAGAAGAATGTCAACAGAATTACATTAGCATGACACAGAAATTAAAAACCAAAAAACAGAAGTAGAAAAGCTAATGGCAGAACTCATTCAAGAAATTCATATGTATATAGTGGTGTGGATTTACACACTAGTCCACTGTATAAGGTTTATATCATGCTACAGTACACGGTACTCTCTGGTCTGTGTTACCTGTGTGCTCCGAGGTTGATACAGCTGATTCCAAGGTTGTATCTGGAGCGGATGAAGCCAGGCTGCAGCTCCAGAGCTCGTGTGTAGGCCTCAACAGCCTCCTCGCTGCGGTCTCCGTTAGCCAGAGTCGCCCCCAGCCGGTTCCACAGCAGATAGTCCTGAGAGACACAGTGCCCTTATGTTAGTGAAATCTAAAAATAATAAGTTCTATGTATGCCATGGAGCAGTGTCATAAATTCAGGGTATAATAACCATACATTTACATTTACAGTGCCTTGCATCATACAGTGAAGCATGGTGGTGGTAGCATTACGTTAAAGCGTTACCGCTGACCTCTTGGTTGCTTCTCTGACTACTTCCCTCCTTTACCAAGTCACTGACTTTTTTTTAAATAATATATTTAATGGTGTTCTGTGGGATGGTCAAAGATTGGGGATTTTTTATAATCAAACCCTGATTGATACATTTCCAGAAGTTTGCCCTGCACTTGTTTTGATACTGTACATTTTTTTACAAACAGATTTTACATAGTTCTTTTTTTGTTTATTTTCTTCTGTCGCATCTTTATCTTGTCTTGTATTACTTTTTGCCACTATTTCCTTGGGCTATAGATCGGAGCTAGACAGATAACGCTTACTGATAAAGGTTCAGGGTCATGTATGAAGGGTTCAGGGTCAGTTTTGGGATTTCAACCCATAACCATCCGGTCTCAAAGCACAGAATCTTAACTGATGAGCTAAGAGTGATCCCCAACAGCTGTCTTGCACTAGAGTGATGGTTTAGAGGTCACAGAAACACACACTCCTGTTCGCTCACCTCAGGCCGTACGGACAGCGCTGCATTAAAGGCGTCTACAGCCTTATCAAACTCAGAGCTGAGGTTAAAGAGCACGCCGAGTCCGGTCTGCAGATCAGGGTCCACACAGCCCGGGTTCTGCTGCACGGCTTCCTGATAAAGCTCCAACACCTCCACCAGCTGAGAGCTACACACACAGACACACACATACACACCTACCATCAAAATTCTCATAAAGGAACAGAACTAGTGTGGAATACTCAACTCTGTTAGCCTCTTGCCATTATTTTACACCGTCACCTGTCTTATACATTTATACTCATGTCCTGGGCTACCAGAATGAGCAGGAGGGTCTGTTGGCACTACGCAGATGGTGGTTGTGTCTTTGAGTGAAACAGATGGGTCTGTCATTCAGCTCATATATATCAACTCAAAGACGAGGTTCTGAGTGGACATCTGGTCCTCAAAAGTAATTTCATGACAGCGCTCCATGTGTTTTACTCACACATCCAGTAAATTCAGCCTCTGTTAGTCAGCTAGCTAGCATTAGTAATGAAAATTATTTACATTTATAAATATGACTATCAACTCACGAATACTGTCAGGTTAGCTCATGCTAGCTAATTGGCTGGCAAAATATGACTTCCTTCTTCCAATCTGAAGTCTTCCATATATGGACGCGACCATTGATAGCCTTGAAAACACGCCTACTTAGAACTGCTTACATTGAAGGATTATTAACTGTCCTACAGACACTTATTACTGGCTTTATCCCTCAGTTCATTGTGGGAATGTGCACTACTGTTAGCTTGGTGCTAACATAGCAGGAGAAATAATGAAAGGCTACTTATAAAGGTCACACTCTTTGCATTGCTAGTTTGGCTAGTAAGAGGGAAGTAGTAAAAACTGCAGCTATCATCATTCCATCTTCTCAATGTGTTATAGACACGTTGCTTAGTGTGAAACTGGAGCACACCATCCGAGAGTGGGGATGGGGGAGATGCTGGAGCCCCTGCGTTGGGGCAGTGGTGAGCCGTCCAGAGCGCTGCGCTCCTGTAGGAGGTGTGTGTAGGTGGGGTTGTGTGTGATCCAGCGGTGCAGAGCCTCACACGCCTCCTGCTGCCGTCCCGCATTGGTCAAGCTCACCGCCAGCGCCATGAGAGCACTCAGGTTATTCGGGTGCAGCTCCAGACACCTGTGGACATATGAGAGAGAGAGAGAGAGAGAGATGTTCTGCATGGAAGGGGGTCAAAAATTTGTGTTTTCTAACATTGTAATCTATCTATCTATCTATCTATCTATCTATCTATGTGGGAGGTTTTGTAGACTTCCATTTATCCACAGACACAGAATCAGCATTTTATTGAAGTATAGAGTGTGGCCTGAAAGAGAGCCTTCTGCGCAGTCTGTGTTGCTTTTATTGCTCATGTTTCACGGCTTAGCGAGGATTTAAGTGAGATAAAGGGAAGCACGTTAAGGCATGTCATGCTGTTTGTCGGATATCTGAAAAGCACATAATCCTCCCTGGAGGAAATTAAAATGGTGAGTGTGTGTCAGGAACACCCCGCCTCTCTGGAGAGATGAGCTGAGAGCCAAGGGCTTAAGGGTCGGGCTTTTTTCCAGTCTTCACTCACCTCTGAAGGCAGACGATGGCGGCCTGCTCGTTCTCGTTCTCCGCCTGCGTGGTGCCCAGCACCTGCCAAGCCTTCAGAGAGAATAAATAAATGAACAGATAGATAGATACAGATAGACAGACAGACAGATAGACAGACAAAGTAATTAATTAAACGATTTTTATTTTTTTTAACGCAACACAACCAAAACTAAATATTGTGTATTATATTGTATATGGTGGAAATGTCTTCATGTATGATATGTGACATGATATTTTTGTCATATCGCCCCACCTTAAGTTCATCCACTGGCGTTGTTTCGTAATTAAATTCACTCTATTCTTCTAACATCTTAATTATTAGCTATTGAAGGAGTATTAATGCAAATAGAGCTCAAATGGAGCTCAGGGGCTACCGAGACAGTAATCATGTGAATAATATATAAGGATGATATAAGACTAACTATTATTGCTTTTTAGATTTACAAGCACCAGAAATTTTAATGGTTTTATTTTATCTTGTGCATCTCAGATCAAAATGACTTTTAAGATCATTTCCATAATATAAATCTGCAATTATGGTTTGGTCATGTCCATTAGAGAAAGTGAGCCAAGCTCATTATGAGTCATGCTGAAGAAATTCCACTTTAAGTAGAAACCTAAAACGAGTCATTTTTGACCCAAATGGAAAAGAGTTGCAGTAATAAAATGTAGAAGCGGGGAAAATATGGTTATGGAATGGGTGGTGAGAAAGATTATGAGCTCAATATTTAATTAAACTACATATTTGAGATTTTGCATTTATACAAGGGAGCTAATGCAGAAAGATCAGAATGATCAAGAGTTTTAGGGCCTCTGCTGTGAAATAACAGATCCAGTGAGTGTACCTCGGAGTCCTGAGGATCCTGTAAGATGGCTGCCTCCAGCAGCTGGACGGCACTGTTCAGGTCGCCCTCTCTGGATTTCTGCAGTCCCTCTTCGAACGCATTAGGCCAGTCTTTATACGGATTATTCATGTGGAAAAAGTAACCCTAAAACCAACACAGAGGAATTAGGCGCCATTCAATCAAGGTTCCAGAACATTCTAAGAAACTAAAGCATATATATACGTCTATGGCACGGCCCTGTTGGTAGAGGGAAGACTTTCCATGTGCAGGAGTTGGTGAAGTGAGTTTACTGTTTGTTACATAAGGAATAAAACACTTGGGGGACGTGCTGTTAAAGGAAATAATCAGCGACATGCTGTGATATTGTGTCGTCAATTATTTACCTAACATATAAAAGCGCATCCGGAAGTGTTTTATTCCTCTTATACCACAGCTATCTGGCAACATTTTACAATTATTTATTTATGATTATTAAGTATGACATTGTATTTCATCTCCTTTTATAGCTACATTTATTGATTTACATTTACATTAAATCAAGCTAGTTCCTTATGTTAGAGCAGCTCTAGACAATCGTTCCCTCACCAGCCTCTCGTTTTTTTCTCTCTCACGTGAAGGTAATAAGACAAAAAAAATGCAGCCTGTCATGTTACAGAGAAGCCACGAAGAATCCTGTCCTGTCCTGAAGACGTCAGAAAACTGTGTCCTTACAGAAAACTGTGTCCTTACAGAAAACGTCACCATATCAACGATTACGCATATTTTTAATCTGTTTCTAATGCTTTTAATCCCCTTGAATGAGCTGTTGCTATAGTATTACTCAGAGTGCATTAATATAAACCTCTGAATTAATTTTCTTGCAGCCAGAAATACAGTCAGAGCTGCTGTTATAGAAACTACTTCTGACCAATCAGAATAGAGAGCTCAACAGCACTGTGGTACAATGTTTAAAAGTTCTGACCTCGGTTTTTAGGTAATGGTTTTAATATTTGGTAGGTAAGATTAGCTTTGTGATTGAAAACTGTTGACTTTGTTCATCAGGTAGGCTGTGTTCATCATAGCTTGTGACGTCTGCAACGTTAGCATTAGCCTCCTGGAAATAAACACAGTGCCAAAGGGAATACATCTGATAACGTTTCTGTATGATAACACAACAGAACTAAACAGACGCACGCTGTATCATGTTGTAAATATTAAGCCTGGAACATTGATTTGTATCAGTGAATCTTTACACCTGTGGTAAACCAGAGTTAGTGATTGATACTCCACGCTCATATCTGAAGAGCAGGGCTGTTTTTACTCTTTTAATAGAGGCACCGTGGCAGAGGACTGATAATTGGATCACGCTGGGCTCTTTAATATTGCAGGGAAACTGGAATCATGCTCAGAGAGAGCATGTGGTGAAGAGAAGGGCACGAACCTCATAGAACTGAGGAAAGGGTGTTCAATTTGTAAATGTCTTCTAATTTCCTAAGATATCCGAATCCTTGATTAAGTTTATTCCTTAATTTATCCTCAATTACATTTATTTTTCAGTTATTCCAGTTCATTTATTATTCCCATTTTTTCATTAATTAAATTAATTACTTATAGCCTTATGATTGTATTTCATTTCTGCTGGTATGATTTGGTGAATACCTAACATAAACTGGCATTATCCTTTATTACAAATATAAAACTATTTCTACATGCACTGTATGCATAGAACACTGGATAGTGAAATTAAATTCAATGAATTGCAAAAAAAAAGTATTAAAAAATATTTTAGAGCCTTCTGCTGCCTGAGAAGCTAAATGCAAATAAAACATAAAACAGCAACCTGTGTGTTAAAACTGTGTAGAATCTTAGTTTACAAATATAAATATTTATTTTATGCCTTTATTTGATTTTGTAAGTGATGTTTTGTAGCATTGTAATTTTGTAATTTCATCAAACTGACTTCTCTTCCAAGGGTTGAACTGCACCTGAATATTATAAAACTGAATTTGAAACCTTGTGCACAAATTCAAGCCATGGAATGAAATTTATATTTGATCTAATTCAACTACAAAACTTCACTTAGAAATGCAAATAAAGGCATCAAAATTCAGATTGTAGTGGCACATTTCTCACTCCATCCAATGAAATATTACACATCAAACTTTGAATAAAAATATTATTGAAATTATGTTTATTACAGGTCTATTACAGGTCTACTTTAAACACTAAAAAAATGACAAATTGCCCCTTTAAGGAAAGAAAAACTTTTTTAGGATCTTGGCAGAATTTCAGTCTAATCAAAACACAAGCGCATCTTCATGAAAAAGATACAAGCGCTGCAATTTCGAAAAAATGATAACCACAGCCAAACAGCTGTCTTAGTTTAAGCTTGTGATTGCTTTGTGTTCAGCATTTTCTGCCATCTGGTCTCACACACACACACACACACACACACACACACACACACACTGATGAGAGAGAATTTTAGATGAGAGGAAGCATTAGCTGACATCTGCAGTCTATAACCTTTGAAGTGATAATGGAGCTTTGTATCAGTTGTGTTTCATTCTGTTTACACAAAATGCATTGAGCACATGTGCACATGAGAGACTCGTTTTCTTTTTTTTTTCTTTTTTCGTTTTTTTTTTTTTTACTGGGTAATGGCGACTATCCTGCTTCCCAGCCGGACATACAGTACATGTCTATAAACATCATGTTATGTGACAAGATCTATCCTGTTGGCCTACAGCTCCCTCTGATGGAATTACAGTGCATGCTACAGCTGCTGATTGGCTGATCGTACCGTCTCATTGGGCGAAAGCTTGGCTGGAGTCTGGCCTTTACTCTCCAAGTCTTCCAGCCAGTTTCGTCGAGCGAGCTCCTCCAACTCGGCCTGCATCTTATCCCAGAACTCAGTGTCTGACTGGAGAGTCAAAGAAAGAAAAGAAGCATCAAAAAACTACTTTCTACTATATATAGTTCTGAAAACTACAGACTTTCCTGAACTTTAATATGTTTCTCTTGTTTCACAGCCAGAAGTGAATTCTGGCTCATTTATTATTTCTCAAATTTTCCACTTCCATCCAGTTCATTTTTTATTTCTCAAATTTCTCAAAACCCACAAAAAACATGTAATCTGATTTACTAACATCATCTACAGAACAATGAGTCTTACACATAAGCATGAATGTGTGCTGGCCTGGGAAAAACCCTTCACATTGTGAAATTTAGATTTTTTTCTACTATATGTCACTCTGGAAACTACAGACTTTCCTGAATTGAAATCTGTTACTTTTTTTTAGAATTTAAAATCTGAAAAGTAAAAAGGAAGAAAACTACATTTAAAGCTTTCTTTCCACTGAAAGACATTAACACATTTATTGTCTAAAAGCAACTACAACTTACTGATTTAATTTACATTAAAAGTTTATATGTAATAAACAGAAGAAAAAATTATAAATATGACTATGAAATCTGTCTATCTTTATATCCACCTTTATTTATAGTCTACAGCCACAGAGACGCCTGACGGCTTTTCCCAGATCACCACGCACAAACAAATGTGTGCGTCTTGTCCATTTTGTATGTTTTCCTTAATTTAGTGTATATTCAATCTGAGGCCACACACTACTGTAATTGATATAGTGTCATAGTGTGTGAAAAAGCTTGCCATTCGAGAGAGACAAATCTTGTTACGCAAGACTATCACTTGTGATAAATTTGTCCCTGTGTGCTTGTGTGTCTGGTCCATTGATGCTGTCGTTTCCATTAACAAAACACCAGGCCTCATATACACAGCATTTCATTAGTGTTAATGCAGAAACATTAGATATGTGTGCTTTAATTATCAGTGGCTGCATTGTGTTTAGGCTGCAAAGTCAAAAGGTCAGAGATCATTTCACGTTACACAGCTGACGGGATCCAATATCACATTTATGGCTGGACTGCAAAACTAATACTCAGATTTCATACTGTGTGTGTGTGTGTGTGTGTGTGTATAATGGCTCAGTCCAGATTCATTATAGTTCATAACCTGAGCTATTTACAGTCATTTACTGACTATAGATAGCCTGCGAGTTCTGAGAGAGAGGATTATCATTACCAATGACCCTGCATGCTAAGTGTGTGTGTGTGTGTGTGTGTGTGTGTGTGTGTGTGTGTAAGTGTGTATGCGCACACGCACATATTTACCCCTTTGTGAGGGCCAAAAAGGACCAAATGTCATTACAATGAAAGGACAGTGTCAACAATGAAATCCTGAGACAGCTTCCCCTTTTTTTTTGTTAAAAAAAAAAAAAAGCCCTTGAATAATTCTCTACACACCTTCCCCAAAGAGATTATTAGACCGCACCAGCTCGTTCGAAATGCTGCCGTGAAGAATGTCAAGCCCTTTTTATAAAAAAGGATCACGGACAGAAGAAGACTGATCATCCATGCGGCAAAGGATGTCAAGGTGTGACAGAGAAATGAGCACAGCACCTCGAAACTCTGGTTCCTTACACTGGCTTCCAGAATTAATCTCAAAGTGTTCGTGACGCTCGTTTCAAAAGCAAAAAGGCCTTCATCAGGTCTTCAGAAGGCCCTGATTTTACTAAAGGGATGTGAAACCTGGTAAACTGTCTGGAGTTTGCGTGCATTTTCTCACCGGTTTCCGTGTGTGTTTTGTCTGGGATCTCCAGCTCCCTCCCACCTCAAAACAAAAATAACAAGAAATCGTTCTTCCTCATTTTCATGAAGGATGCCAATAATTCTGATGTTCGCTGTAAGCCTAAATTCAGCACCATTGTTAAGGATTTTATGGGCTGCATCTCTGCGCATCTCTTCATGTGGCTCAAACAAAAAAACATCAGCTTCCCACTTTTGCATCATGCTGAGTGCAAAAGGATGAGGGTAAGATGAGCTAAAATAAGAGATGGAGAATAAGAAAACTAACGTGGACACGAATCTGTCAACCATCACAGCATCTGCCTGAAGGTCAGGCAACTTTATTTTCTTTATTGTCCACTCATTAATTTTCCTCCAACATCCAAAGTGTGTTAACCAACTTCTCTGTCTGGGTGTTCTTACAGCCAAACATGTGTGTGTGTGTGCGCGTGTGTGTGTGTGTGTGTGTGTCTATGTGTGTGTCTATGTGTGTGTGGCTTTCTGTCCTCTCACTACACACTCTACTATCTGTATTTGCTTTAATTCCTCTTTTCTAACCCAAGAACAGAGTCGGCTTCTGCTCTATTAAGCGAAAGTAATGTTCGGTCCTCAGTCATCTGTCATCACTTTATCAGACTCGTACAGCGACTATCCTCCCTAAATCTCCCCTTAAATGCCACTTCTGTAATCTTTGACTGGTCACTTTAATTCAGCGGTTTTATTTCAAAGCTCTACAATATAAATAACATCAGCTTGCATTTGAATGTAATGTAAAGAGTCACACTGGAGAACTTGCTCTTCCAACTTGTATAACCAGCAGCTGTGACGGTAATGTCTGCTCAAAAAGTCGCTAAATTTGTCGCTAGGCTCTTTGTTAAAATCGCTAAAGGGGTGCAAACAGTCATTAAATCTAGCAACAAAGTGTCTAAGTAGACAGCTGCGATGATTCATGTTGAAAAAACTGGAGTAGCTGAACAGATGTTTTTTTTTTCAACCGTTTGTTGGCTAATTTCGAATCCTTGGTTTGACCCATGAAATTATTTCCTTGGACTGCACCCGGACCGGTTGATGATCCCTGGCGTAACCCATGTAAACTGCAAAAACCTCCAAGCAGCATGCACAATCAGCTAATGCACAGTTTAGACACTTTCTATGTTTAAGTGTCAAAAGAATGACACAAACATGTCAACATGGACATCATAAGCCAATTTCACATGTACTGTGTCCTAAAAAAGAAGAACCCTCACAAAATAATCAAGTACAGAATTGTTCCCAATAATACAACTTGAGGGCCATATTTCAATTCTGTATGTTAACATGTTTTCTTTTGAAACATAGTTAGCATGGGAGGGGTCAGATTTAAAGCCAAATCTAATCAAACCCGACAGTAGCTTAGCTAGCAAGCTAAATACGGAGGACCACCAAGACTTAAAGACAGCCTGGGCACATCTGTTTTTGGGGTGTGGCCAAACAGATTTCAGCTGAGATCATCTGCAAGAATTTTAACATCTTAGAGAGTATTTAATTGGTGATAAAACACTGAATTAAAATGAGAGCATAACCCTGGAGATATGTAAAAAAATAAATAAATAAAGGGTGAAACCTCTGCACCAAACAGACCAACTAGTCCAAGGCCAGCTTTAAATGAATGCTTTTTAAACACCATCCATGATGAGAAATCTTATTAAATTACATTAACATACTCAGAATTTTGTCACAGAATTAAACTCAGAGAATAAAGCGGAGTGTTGCGTCTTTCGGAGGTTCACCGTTGTCTTCACACACCATTAGCATTTTGAACAAATGACACGCGGGACTTTATCAAAGATAAATCAGCGACTCTGTTTTCCGCCCTACAGAGTACAGATGATTGGTTTTCTGTCTTTGCTCCATTCTTGATGAAAAGGCCTCACGCTGCGGCAATGGCACAACCATCTTCCATCAGAGTCATTCATCTATAGTCGAGTGCACTCAGGCTGCCGTCATGGATATTTAACCTTCACTTCCTGTTCTGTTCAACACCCAGCACAGGATTTCCAATAAATCCTAATCCTCTCAGTGGTGATCAATAAAAACAAAACCTGCACCATGTTCGGGAATACTCCTGGTGCCAGGCCTGTGTGTGTGTGTGTGTGTGTGTGTAAATAGACGGAAATAAAAATATGATATGGGGGGAAATGTAGCAGCCATTAACATCACCTTATTAATAGGGAGTCGTTTTAATTAATTTCACATTGTTCCTGTCAAGAACAGAATCTAATATATATAAGGCTAATATAGTTAACAAGCATTGGAAATCTGTCATTCAAAAACTTTTTCGTAATTAACTTTCACAAAGCACATAAACAAATCTGCATCTGATTCATGAAACTGTTGTACAGCGCCGAAACAAGCAATGATTTGAGCGCAATTGATATTTTCCTATTGTTTTGTGACACCAAGGTTTATCCAACTAAGAAAGTTGGCTAAACTTTCTTATTATTTAATCCATTTAGTCAAAACTTTCTTATTGACTTAATCAGTGGTTGTAGTTTAACTTTAACTGGTGAAAACAATGTTCCACAAATTTAATACCTGCCCATCGTCATGCTAATTTGTTCCTGAAGTGACTTTTACATTTCGTAAATCACACTGCGTGTGCAAAATAAATTGACTTGCATGAACTCCGCCCTCGAAAACATGTGATTTTGCTCATGTGTAAGACGCACTCCTCTGTTGATCCTGTTAATTTTGGCTTTATTTTTATCAAATTTGCACATTTTACACACATGAATCTTTAGTGAATCAAGATTCAAAAGTTCCTAACCACATTTGGGGTAAACAGAAAATCCTGAAAAAGCTGATGTACATCTCAATTTATTTAAAATTTTCCTTTAGCCTCATAAGGTTTTACTTTAAGGATTGTTCCACTTTTAGTAGTAAATTTAATTTTGATAATAATAATAATAATAATAATAATAATAATAATAAGACTTTTCTTCTCAGGTCTACTACTATATGAGACTCAGCATGCAGCATAGCTGGGAATTAAACCCAAAACCCCAAACAGTATATAGGAGCTAAGTATTATATTTTCAGCGTATTGTTCTATCAAATCCAACATGATGTAAAGATTTGAATGAATCAGCTGGGAAAAAAATAGCCACAGGGTATGAAAGCTGAGTCGGAGGAACCGTGCACAGGATATCGACTGTACCTTTGTGCTTCTGTTAAATATAGCTACTAAGTCAAGTCTAACATCTCCGCTCCTCTACATATAGCTCTGGCTCGCTTAAAGACAGCTGTAATACAAAACTGCAGTGCAGTAAGCAGCAAGCATAATGCTGATCAGGAAGAGGAGCAGGGACATTGTGCAGAAACGCTACAGCTAAAAATTAAAAATACAGCAATTATGAAGTGTCACTTCCTAAAGCGCACATCTAAAGAAATGTGTACTGAGTTTCAGCGCAGTATACCAATATACAGTGAGTGGCCAGTTTATCAGAGACACATACTAGATACGTGACTTTGTAGTCACCTATCTAACCTGTATGACACTCTGGACAAAGCGTAAAAATATATAGATAGATAGATAGATAGATAGATAGATAAAGCTAATATTAACCTTGGAGAGTGCTTGTACAGGTATTAAACATATGCATGTCTGACAGCATAGAAGAGAATATCCACTGTTATTTCCAGTAGAAAGTACGAAATACCCATAATGCACTTGTAGGAAATTGTGAGATATTACATGGTCATGTTGTTCAGCCCTAATCTGTGTGGGTGTGTAATGTTTCCTTTCATTATCGAGTTTATGAGGGAAATGTGGCTGGACTCCATGAAGAAAGGTAATGTTTTGAATCTGAACTTTGCATGCGCGCGCGCGCCCGCGCGTGTGTGTGTGTGTGTACACACTGCCTCTCACCTCCACAGCAGCTTTGGCTCGCACAAACTCCTCCTCCAGAGAGTGCTGCCTGCCGAACAGAGAGCTTCCCAGTCTCAGCTTGGGCCGCTGTGCACACAGATGGTCCCACACACACACACACACACACACACACACACACACACACACGCAAGGTCAGTCAGTAGTCTCAACCTGTAACACTATCTGTGTCCTCAGGTACCTTTTGATGAATCTGCGATATAAAAGTTTAAGGACAAGTCAGGAGTTTGTAGCTTGTATATTCTTAAGGGAATTTTTTTGCACACTTTTGCTGACATAGAAAACTTAAACTTATGTATTTTTTGTCATATTCTTACTTCTAAACTTGCAGACAAACTTTTAAAATAGATAGAGATAGACAGAGAGAGAAAGAGAGACAGAGACAGAAATATTTCAACATATTTCAAATATTTAATATTTAAATCCATTATCATAAACGTTTCTGACTGCGTCACTTTGCTCTGTTCACAAAGAATAATTAGCAGTTCAATAGGTGGAAGCTTGTCCATATAAAGTGGCTCCATTAAGAGTCATTCGAGTGTGTCAGGAGGTCTTTCAAACGGCCGTTATAAAGTACATTGCACTGGAGACCATTCGGAAGTATGCATTTATTATGAAAGGGGAAAAAAAATTAGAATATGCGCATTAATATAAACCTGTCATTTATGTTACAGCTGGAACTACTGCCAGTTCTAGAAAATGAATCAACACCTTCTGATTCGAGAATTTCACAGCGCAGTGGTGTAAGTAATGGATAACTGCCAGTCAGTTGTGAAGAGTGTTTCGAAGGCTTTGCAGTGGTCTACAGAGGAACCTGTACCTGTGATGTAGGCCCGGGGTCAGACTCCATGCTCATGCTCATCTCCAGCGTGTGTTTGTTGGAGAGGTTGCTTTTGAAGTCAGCAGACCTGCAATGAGAAAGAAAAAAAATGTTCATTATCAAATAGTGTGATTAAATATGTTCCTTTAATTGGTATGGCTGAAAATTGTACAGCACAGCGCTACAGATTCTCCCTGATTGCTGCCATTAAGTGTCATTTCATTCACTCTTTCTAAATTGGATATCTCTGTTAAAACTAACAGGAAAAAAAAGCTGAGCAGCTCTGCTTCAGGTGGGGTTTCTGGGCCAGAAAGTCTGAAATCAAGAAACTACCCCTTGGCAAATTTTCAAATCACAGTTAGGATATTTAAATTAAATAAGATATTTTTGAATTGTCTGATTATTATGGGTGAAAAGATACTTTAAAACATTACAAAGTGCACCTTGGAGAGACGACAACGTTTAACAGAAGTGTACATGTGTTACCATTCACACCAGGAATTCTCCAACAGCTAAAAAAAATTTGTCTTAGTTTTACATAATGTATAGTTAAATAATAAGAATCAGCGGTGTAAAAATGTGTTTTTTTCGATGACTAATAAATCACTCGCACTCTATTAGAATGACGTGAAGTCGTACCAGAGCAGCTCGCTGGAGGAGTGATGTGAGGTGCACCTCTTCCTCTCATACCTCCACTTCCTCCCTCCGTCCCAGGCGCTGTCTGGGTGAAGGCTCACTTCGTCCCATCTGTCCCGGGGTGAGCTGCTCACTACACAGAGGGGTACAGAGAGAAAAAGCAGGGTGTTAAATTCTGCCTAATTTTAGTGTATGGATATCTGCAATTTTGGTGTTTATCATTGAATAGTAACAACTTACACAGGGACTTGTATGATAGATGGATTTCAAAAATGTTTGTATTTGTTGATATGGTGAAGAGACATTTATTTAACTTTCATGGAAGGAGTCTCCAGTGCAAGTGCTTTCTAACGGTCAGAGGAAAAGCTGTAAATTAAAGTTTTCCAGCACAGGAAAATCTTCAGGATAGAGAACCTACGTGTGTTTTTTTTGTCTTATTAAGACAGAGAAGAAAGAGCAGCTAGCGAGTGAAAAACTGTTTATAGCTGTTATAACGCAAGTGAGAACAGGAACTTGTTTTACAGACGTTCCACAATATTAAATGTAACTATAAATATATATGTAACTATGTAATTATTTAATTTTCATAAATAAATGTCAATCTCAAACTGATGTGGTCTAAGAGGAATAAAACACTTTTGGATCACCTTAGGGGGGTTGAGGGATGAACAGACGGAGAGTACACACCACCCTGTCGTTGATTATTTTCCTGTAACTGCACACCCTGAAATGTCTTATTCCATATGTAATATCAATTCCCACCGCATTAAACCTTGCGTCTACTGTCATTCATGAGTCTTAACGGAGTTGTGCTAGATGTTATTGGAAAGGTATTATCTCTGTCGTGTCTCACAAACTTCATATCTAGTCATCCTGCATGAAAGTAAAAACTCTCCTCTCCTGAGACATTTTAAGTCCTGAAGCACACCATCAAAATATTGCCAGATGCGTCTTTTCTTTTCCATGTTTCCTCAGCTCCTGGAATCACAGCGTAAATACGAGCTGCAACGAAAATTATAAAGCAGCACAATGCTTAGCTTAAGGCTGTCCACTTGATAAGAGGATGAGAATAGAGCTTTAGGCTTGACACTGCATGAAAATGGCTTAGCAACACAATTTTTCAGCTTGGGTTAAGGAAGTGGAAAGGGTTTCTGAGTGCAACATTCAGTGTAGTAGAATAAAAAAACAACCGAATAGCATTCAGTTTACTGTAACTTAAAGCTATCTTTTGAAAAAGTATGTTAACTACGCTTGTTTAGTAAACCGATGTGGAATTTATAGAGAAATATTCTTAAACTAGAATAAACACATTAAACTTGATCCAGTGTGAGAAAACTGAAAGAACACTCAACACCACTTTTCTTCACCATTATATCAGGTTTACTTCGACACATAACCACTGAGTTAAGTGTAAAAAACATCATCTCTAAAAGGCAGTCAATTGTACGGAAAATACGTTATCAGGAAAGGACAAAAACTAATTACAGGGAAAGCACGGATTAAAATAAGCTCCTAAAGGACCTCTTTAAAAGATTCAAAGAAGCGTAAAAGCCTGCAGTAATAATATTCAATTCAGCAAATGTGGTACTTTATGCAGATTAGAGGAAACACCTTGAATAAATGAATGACAGGTTATTACATCACTGCTTCTGTGGGAGGAATACCGCTTTAATAAATATAACTACTCAAACTGATGGCAATGAAACTGCAGCTGTGTTGAGAATTTTAAGGTGAATATGTTGTGAAATATTAAAAATGTCTGATATCAAACCTGAGTGTTTTATTAAACAGCCAGAAAAGATTTAATAAAAACAAAAGCCAACACCTGATCAGACCAATCACAGAGTGGTCAGAATGGGTGCGATTTAATTCCTAATAATCTAATAAGCATGTTTGATTGACAGCTCTCTGTAAGATGTGCTACAATTTTATGCAAATTTAGCCACACCCACTTTGAATAAAAAATCAGTAAAATATGTAGGAATGAGAAAGGATATTGGATATATAGGATATATATTGGATATAAGGATATATAATAACCTAATATATTAACAATATTAACATACGTAAAAAGCAGATTTACAGTGGTGTGCAAAGGTATTCAACCCCCTTAAACCGTTTCACTTTTTTTTTTTTTTTTTTTTGGAAAATATTTAGAAAATGACTAAAGGCGCTGTTTGTAATGTATAAACTGTCGTATCATTCAGAGGAACCTTAGAAAAACTTTTAATTTCAATTTTGTCATGTAATGATTCTGGGTAGTTTGTTGACTTCAGGCTTCTTTTTATATTTTTCTGGCCCTGAAATGAGCTCCTCCCTCAGGCATAAATAAATTTTATTCAGCCTTGCTATATGTTTTCTTCTAAAAGAAACCTTCACTCCTGTGTACATTCCAGAAAAAAAAAGTTCTTTAATGTTTTCATTGCAATTTCATTTCACTTCACAGACAGCAGAGGGAGCAAAATAATTACACACTGTTCCTTTAACTTGCATGTTTGAAAAAGTTGTAAAGGTCAGCTCCAATAAAATATTCCAATATTACTGGACCTAACCTGAGTCTAACGAGGTTCTCTCGGGGTTCAGGTGTCCAGGCGAGAGCTGCTCGGTCTCCACCTGGATCAGCTCCGTCTCATCCGTATTCTTCCTGCGGAGGCTGTTCTTGGAAGAGGCGCGAGGGCTGCGGCGCTCCCAACTCCACCTCCTCTCACACGGCTCGCTCAGGTCCACCAGGTCCAGCGCTGTCGAGATGACTGCGAGAACGAAATGTCGCTCTTACCCCAAATATAATCAGTCAGCTCACAAGTAATAGAAGCTTTTAGCCTCCAGTTTAACACTGTGCAAACTGCATATCTGATTCCTCACACACACTCTTGTTGCCTTAAAAGGCTTTTTTGGAGTTGCTCAGTGACTACAACAAAGTTGCTGATGTGGTTTCTGACACTGTATTACACTGTGTATCTATAAAAATAGACAAAAGGATGTCACAGAGCTAAAAACAGTTGCAGCTCCATTGTGAAGCTGAACATTTTATTTCTCAGCACATAGTTTGGTGTCACTCCACACCAACATCACACTCCAGGTAGGAGGCATGGTCTAAAGTCTGAAGGTGGAAACGTTCTTTAGAAGTGATTTGGATGGCAACATTTTTGCTATTTTATAAAATGGTATATGTACAAATAGTGTTAATGAGCAATCTGCAGAGTAGTAAACTGTAAACTTCCATAAAGTGTCAGCTACATTAACCTTGCATAGGGCTGTAACTAAATAAATAAATACATAGTTTATTACTGGCTCAAAGACAAAAAATTATTTTCAAAGCAGCAAAAAAATAATTTGCTATTTATTACAGAGACTTTATATTATGACTAAAATAACCTTTTAATTTTGTAATTACAATTCTTACTCTTATTTTGAATAAAACATTTTGCACCTTGAAACTTTTCTCACCCTTAAAATGTCATTGTATGAGACAACAGAAAGGCAAGAGAAGTAATTAAACATTTTCTGTAACATGAACAGCCTTCAGATGCAAAAAAAAAAAAAAAAAAACATCTTGCTGTGAGCTCGGTGTAATCTGACACATCAGTTATTTCTGAGGATTTTGGAAAAACTGGCAAGAGCAGAGTAACTAAGTGAATAGGATGAGTTGACAAAAAGAGAAAGGAGAAACAGATGAGGGATAGAGAGAGGGAGAACAGATGAGCGAGGAGGAACCTGCTGTGTTAGAGGTGACCGGTCGAGTGGCTCCATCACTCTTGCTCTCGCTCTGGAAGTCGTCGATGGAGGGGCTCAGCAACGGTCGGCTCTCTTGGTGCTCGCTACCCAGCTGTAACACACACACACACACACACACACACAAACACACACACACACGCACACACACACACGCACACATGCACACACTGAGCTGATGCTGTCATACTGCTGTTATACATCATATCCTCAATCACAGTCATTAATATTAATATTAAAAATTTCTGGCATACAGAAAATACTGCGTGCCAATTTCTAACATGGATGCTTCCATGGATTTCCCTTTGGCTGTCTGTCATAATCAATAGCGTTAATAACATTTGGCGGATTTCAAAATTTATTCAAACAGCAGCTGTGAAATCCGGATAAACAAGCTGCTGTTTATACATACTGACCCAATATTAGCTTTGGCACATGGATATCTCTGTCAACACCATCGTTACTGATAAAACTGAATCTCATTAAACACCAAACACTTACCACTGTAAACCATTTTAAAGCGTTTAACATTGTTTCACACCAGGTATCTACTCATAATCAGTATTACAATCTTTCAAAATATGATATTACTGTAAAACTTTTCAGAGTTTTCATGTTTAATGTCATTTGTCATGTTATTTAGTATATTCTAGCTCCACATATCATCTATCAGCATTCTGAGTTTTCATATATTAATACACTTCATGCAGTACACAACCACTGAAAATCCTGTGTGCAATGTGATAAAGTTGTTCAATAATGCAACTGACTTAGTTAGTTATCGCTAAAAGTTAATTATTTTCCAATAACAGCACATTATGAACTGTGTTATTCCTGTCACACAACAACAGTGTGTGGCGAGCGACTACTTTTTTTTATTAAGGCACAAAAAAGTTATACTTTTTATCCATTTATAGTTACACTTAATGTTGAATGTCCACGAAACAAGTTGTCATATAACATAGAGCAGTTTTAAACAGTCATCCTGAAGACTTTCTTTTACTTCTGACTGTTATAAAGCACTGATACTGGAGACTCCTTACAAACATTTTAAATAAACGTCTGCTTACAGAAAACTTCACCATATCAACCATACATGTTTTTTTTAATCCATTTAATCCATGAAATGTCTGCATTCAAGTCCCTGTGAATGAGCTGTTACTACAGAAATGATAACGTAGTAGAATGAGTGCATTTATAAGTTTTAATCTATTAAAGAATGCCATTTCATTCCACTTTTTCTCCATTTATTGTTCCATTTAATGTTGGAACATCCACAAAACTTCCTGTTCCTTCACTTACATTATAGCAGTTATAAACAATCATTCCCTCACCAGCTTCTCAAAGCCCTGTGTCCTGAAGACGTTTCCGTCTCTTTTCCGAAAAGAGAATTTTCACCCAAATGCAGATCCAGTCAACAAGAGGAAGTTTAGAAATACTATGTAAGTGTATTATGTATTAATCATAGAGAGAAGTGTATAGAAACAAGCCTATTTAATAATTTAATGTACTAAAAATAGCATGCTTTTTCTTAAAAAGAAAAAAAAAATCTATTTTTCAAATGACAGAATATAATGCCTATGTTGCATTAAATCAGGAGTTGCTTTAGCTCTATAAGCTGTATCGATCCATGCCATCCCTCATCCTCATCCTTTGGATATCTGCCAGCAAAAATTTATGTGGACTATCCAGAGCGATAAAAATTGCAGGATAAAGATGGCCTTCACACGGGCTGCCACCGACGCCTCACTCTATAACTCACATAAATAGATAATTAACTCACACATACCGACAGAACACTCTTTTCTGTGAGTAACTCCAGCATCACACTCCAGGTAGGAGGCGTGGTCTAAAGTCTGAAGGTGGAAGTGTACATTACAAGTGATTCGGATGACTACAATTTGGCTATTTTATAAAATGGTATATGTACAAATAGTGTTAATGAGCAATCTGCAGAGTAGTAAACTGGTATCCCCTAAGCTTCCATAAAGTATTAGCTACATTAACCTTGTATAGAGCTGTAACTCACAATCTGCAACTATCAGTACTGGCATGTGTTAAGTGCTCCAACTATTTGTATCTGTATTCGGATTTAAACCCGAAGTGGGCGTGGCCTAAACCAAAAGGTTTTTATATATTTGCCTACACTTTCCAACAAATTTAACAAATTTGTAGCTGCTTAGAACACATAATCTATTCAATCTGTTCAATCAGAATAATGCAAAGGTAAAGAACGATTCATTTTTTGGCCATATAGTTTCTTTCATATACTTCTGAAATAAAAAAAAAATAAATTAATTAAATAAATAAAGAGATCGCCTTCACACGGGCTGCCACTGACACCTCACTCTATAGCTCACATACACAGATAATTAACTCACACATACTGACAGACATACTCACACTCTTTTCTGCCAGGTCTTGAGTGATTTTCATATCAAGAGTTTCATATCTATCCGTAAACACTATACTTTTCCCCCCTTGTCCATTAGTCATGTTCTCAGATGTTATACTGTGTGACCTATTATGACTTCACACCATTCAAAGACACACAAATTATAGAGCTCATAATTCATGTCCTGAAAACTGACCTTTTGACACAAACCAGATGGGACAAAAACCCATACCATCCATATAGGTTTGCCTGACACGTTTACTTTTTCAAAGTCACTTAGGTTGAAGGTGAAGAGTCTACACAGCAATGCTTAAAGGATGAATTACTACAATACGTCAAACTATTCAAAGTCACTTTGTTACCAGTAAGAAGAGTAAGCTATGTATTTTATTTTCAGATTCCACACTTCCACAATCCATGGACTTTCCAAACCCGTGGAAACACACAAACATGGACGAATGCCGCAGCCATCATCGATTCTTGGAGGCGGGGCTTCGTGGATGAGAGGTGGGGTCAAGAAGAAAATAAACAAATCTAAAGTTTCTTGTAGAGCCCAAGTTCTACTCACTGCACCTTAGCAGACACTTTTATCCAGTTCACCGCTGAGCTAATCATGGATGCTAATATTACAGATAGCTCCCTAATACAAGGAAAATACTCATTCGACAAATGCTGCTATAGCACTGATCTAATGAAAGCCACAGTGCTAACTGAGCTAGCAAAGGCTTTGGAGCTATTTGCTCAAGCTAATCTAATGTCCTGGCGGTGGGTGTGTGTGTTCAGCCCACCTTGGTTGTGACGGTGAGGAGGGGGTTTCCATCTGAGGAGGCCTTACGTGGGAACTCCTTCAGCATCATGGCAACCACCCTCGAGTCTTTCCCCTACAACAGTGAGATGAACAGTGAACCGGGTCAGTGTACCGCCAAAGTAGCATGGGCTCGAGTAGGCATGTGTTGATCATCGATTATACTATATATCACGATATTCAGCATGCAGGATATTGTTATTATCATGGATACTTCGCAGGGTTCCAGACTGTGTGAGCTCATGGGCAGCATTTTTGGGCAGTGTATGCGATCCGGAAGCGAATGATTCCTAATTCAGAGGTAGCATTAGAACAGCTGAGACTGAAGATTGAAAGCAGATGCTAGATTTAAAGGCAGCATCGCATTCCCAGCAAAGTCTTGCAGCTAGCATTTTCTTAGTTGTTTTTTTTTCTGTGGCAGCAATCGCTAAATTAAACAGACAGACAGTGCATATGACGTAGTAGCTAGTATTAGCTAGCTAGCTAGATACTTTGATTTATATATGCTTCGATACAAGAGCTGATCACAGTTATATAGCTAATTTAGGAAAAATTAGACTAGAAGATAAATAAATAGATAAACAAATTAATACTTTCTAATTTACATCAGCGTGCAACTTCGTAGACAGTTAAAAGCTATGAACTGGGTGCTTGTGCTTTTGTGATTATCTTTTGGGAATCTTTTTAACCCCATGATTCTCAGAGTCAGCTCTGGGGACCCCTCATGGTCCAGCATGTATATCCATCATCATGCTTTTGGTTATTACTTAGTTATCAAAGCTATAAGCCTTATTGACTGGTCAATAGAAGTGTAAATAATGTTAACTTGAATCCAGGAAGCACTGTTAATATGATACAGTGTTTCAAATCTACATCTGAATTAGTGTAAAATTCAGAAATAAAAATCTCTAACAGCTTAAATAAACTAATATGGTACATATTTGCCATGTTGTTCTTAAAATTTTGTAAATCTGTGATAAAATGTTCCTTAATTATCGTGACATGAACAGTTCAACAGATCAACACATGTCTAGTCTGTAAAAAAGGAAAATAAAAAGAACATTTGACACAACACAAAGTGTCGGCCCTTGATTTTTAAACGCCTGTCAATCAAAAAGTTCAAAATTCACAAGAAAGGACAAAAATTCATACATCACTGCCTCTCACAGCCCCGCTAACTGCTGTACCATGATGAAACATGACGCACTCCTGACTTAGTGCATTAACCAAAGCCGCTGGCGTATCAAAGCCGTACACCGGAGAAACATCAATCATGGCATTAAACGATTTCAGCCTGGCTCTGTTCCATTCAGGGTCACGTCGAGTGGACACTGTCCATCACCACAGTGCCTTTCACGGGGCTTTTAACAGTCCCTGATCCCCTCAGACACGGCTAAGCACTTCAGCAGGGACTAGCGGAGCATCGGGTACGGGACCAGAAGCAATTTTGGCGGCCTTGTTTAATATGTTTATGCCTCACAGACTTCAGTCCCATGTAACATTCCAGTTTAATCTCCTTTCGGCTTTGGGGAAATTGTTTTATTTTTATTTCATGAAAGATGCAGCAAGAAGCTTAAATGAATACAAGAAGAAAGAGCAGCACCCATGCTCTGAGGGGACTCTCTCTATAAAAAAAAATTCAAATAAACCCAAGATATTCCATGTTTTATCATACATTATCACATTAAAATATAGAATGACCAATGACTACACTTCTTCTCAGCTGCTTAACTTATTATTTCTTCTATCAGAGTAACCGCTAGTCACCCAGCAAGAACTCACTATTTAGCTTGATGTTTAACAAGCTCATTTTCATGCTAAAAAAAAGTTAAAAATCATTCAAACGTTAAACCCACCTACTTAACCTTTAGAGACCTAATGTTAAAGAATAATTAATCTTACCTAATGCACCTTTAAATGTCATTATTAAGTATTTAATGGCTTTTATGTCACCTTCCATATTGTACATTATTACCTTTTTTTTTTTTTTGCTTCTTTATTTTGATGTTTGACCCCTGCCTGTTTTTGAACATGAGTTTTTCTGCTCTCATATCCATCGGCCTCTGTTTTGTGACAGACTCCGCTGACTTTCTTTTGCCCTGTGGTCCCATTTATATCGCAGACACATCCATATTTAACGAAGTCTCTTGGCAGCAGTACATTGCACCATGTGATCTTCATATTCTCACCCTTGCATCAGTGGATAACCTCACCTGGATACCTGGATAAGAGCTGCTGGTGCAATCATAAAGACTGTTCTGCGCTCATCCAAGGACTCTGTTCACACTGAACATCCTTTTAACACACTTTGTACTGTTCGTCTTTACTTTTCGGCACATGTGCTCTGTAATGATTTACAATGATGTGTTCCCTTTTGGGTCTGGTTCCTCTTAAGAGCTCTTCTTCATATCGTCTCAGGGAGTTTTTCCTCATACTTTTCACCTTTCACAGGTGTACATTTATTGTTCTTGACCCGGACTGTTCATTTTTCAGTGAAGCGGTCTTCTGACACTGTCATCTGAGAGTTCAGACTGTCTGGATGCTTTAAAAGTGAAGCAGACATCAAAGCTGTAGCAACCAGGCCACGTGTAAATGTCCCAGACTTCAAATAAAAGATGAGGAAAACAAAGGTTATTCATTTTCCATGCTGTTTGTTTGAATTCACACCCCATGCTCCTGTCTTACTCTATGTTTGACGATTCGTCCGTTTAACTGCGTGCACTGCAAAGCAAACACAGCCATTTTGAAACCTTGAGATTCCTCCACGGAGCACCCTTCACGTCTGACCTTTTCTTCACACCCAGAAAGCTTTGCTCCAAAGTGTTTCAGCATCTTTGCGGTCTCATCAGAACTAAAAATAAAGCTGATGGATGCAGTGAAGACAGCCAGTACTCCACAGCACCAGCTGAGAAATGTAACAAGGTTCTGGCTGCATTGGAGCTGATCAAACAGAAACAAATGTGCAGTTCTAAGACTAAATAAGTAGGTTAAACCTGTAGAAAATAATCCATTTGGATAAGATTACTTGGTATTTTAGTGTTGAATTAGACAATACTGATAATATGGACTTATTTAAGGTTAAGTTTTTAGAGGTTATGTCATGATTTTCCCATTACAATTCAAGTCCAGAGTTGAGAAATTGTAACTGCGTCACTTAACAGCTAAAATCATTACTTTGTCTATATTAGGATGATTTGTCCAGGTGAAGTGTTAAATTCAACCAACAATTAATCTAAACAGTAACACACCTTTTCATTAACCAAATCATATCACATACTTAGAGTCAACGAACTACATACAGTCAAAGACAGACCCAACAAAGTCTCCATGAAACACTGAAACAATGATGGAAACTTTATTTAAGGGGAATGAACTCCAATCAAGCAGCTGTTTTGCTAGCAACAGTTAGCGTGTACATTCAGATATCTCACACAACACCCTGTGATCTGCTTTACAAAGACGAATACAGCCCACAGTTATATTTCCAAATGTGAAAACTGCTGGTCCCTTGTGTGGCCGTACACCGGCGTTGCGTTTATTTCTGTGAAAATAGGCCGTTGCTACCACTGAGAGGAAGTGCTAGCGCAATCAGCGTGTGGATTGCTAGCATCAGCAATGAATCCTCATCACCTGAAACTCAACACCTGCACTTACTCAGCTCTGAAGGGACTGTGGACATATAAAGCACTCAATGGCTGCAGAATAATAAGAGTCTTCACCATGTGCTACATTTAAAAAGATGCTAATTTTTTCCCCATGTCATTTTCTTCACACTTTAGTTTTTGTAATTATCTTAGTCTTAAATTTAAAAATCCAGCTGCCAGGAATCGTCTTCCTACTAAAAACTTATTCACACCGAATCCAATGCAGCTAATCAAGAAAGTGTGAAATATTCATAAAGGATGTTTTGTTGCTCTGTAATTAAGCTTTCACTGTGTAAGGATTTAAACATGATAGAGAGTGCCGTTATAGTAAAATAATCAACAGTGGGGTGGTGTGATGAAGCAGGGTTGTTGTTCCCATTCCAAAGTTGATTATTTTCCATTTACAGCACTTCCTGAAGTGTCTTATTCCTCTTATACCTCAGCAGGACCACACTCCTGAGATTATTGTAAATTATGGCTTGTTTTTTTGTATATATTTTATTAAATTGTGATTTTTATTAAAGTATTATTTCATTGCTACTGAAAATATTATTTCAATAAGCCACTATCATGTGAACCGATCCAACAGGGAGCATTAAGCTGTAAATGTCTTGTTGTACAGCATTTGAACTAGATCCTAGAATCTACAACCTAAAGAGTATTTTCTTGGAAAGATCTCTAAATCGAAAACTCTCTGTTTCAGAGTTTGATGGACAAAAACAAAGCTTTTGGGTTATAGAATTAGTCTTTTCTTTAATAGTGTACCCTCATACCCACCTACGATGGTTTCTAATGAACTTAGTTCTATTTCCAAAAAAAAAAAAGAAACAAATAAGTAATTTAAACCACAGCGACCCTGTTACTGAAGCTTTTACAACAGCTACCAATTGGCGAGGGTGAGGGCTAGCACATGCTTCCTTTCATACACATGAGCGCAACTCCTGCATCTGCTGCTCGTTCTGCATCACAGCTCAGCGTAACACGCTCAGAGGAAAGTGCTATCCGCCCTCTTCCACATACTGTACATGATCTCATAGATGCACACGACTTGCTAGTGTCGCTGTGATTAACAATTCCTGAAGAACAAAAACATTTTTTACTGTAACATACCAACCTGTGAAATGACATAGAGAAACAACATTACGATGATACAAAACAAAATGAACAGTTAAGTAGTTTGTTTAAAGTAATGAATTTTAACTAAATGTTAATGGAAAGGTGCTTCTCTCTTTGTACAGAATTTTTTTGAGACCTTTTGGGGTACTCTGTACCTTACAGTAGCAGTCACAATAGACAAACCGGCCATGACATTAGTGATGTGGTGCTTGCTGGTGTGAACACGAGTCCAGAAGCTGCATTAATCTTTTACACTTAAGGTCAGCGCTGCCTCTTCGGAGTCACATTCGCATAATTAGCATGAATCGTGCGCTCAGGAATGCCAATTTATTTACAATGTATTCAAATACAAAGATCCTGCATTTTTCCTCTGGGACTTCTAACAGTAACGCCAAACACTTTTGAAATGAAAGGCATTCATGGAATTAAGCGTGAGATAATGTTATGTGAAAGCCTGGAGGTTTAAAAAAAAAAACGGCTTGATGGAAAGGCAATACAAACAAACTAGCGTGATCTGCATCTGTGCTCTGGCCTCATTCGCTGATAATCCTCGCTGTTCTATGCTCAGATCACAGGCTGTATATCCCAGCCAGGCATCTGCTCTGACTGTCAGTGCTACCTGATCTGGTTTGGGAGGAAATGTGGCACGACATCTGCAACCACATCTATAAATCTAGATGATTTCACAGATTAGCTGCTAACCTGAAAACTGGCCTGCCTTAGCCTTCATTCAAGCTTTTCATTCAAGCAATGTATGTGTGTGTCCCTAATATTCCGCATGACTGACACAGAAAAAGACCCACCGTCCCTCCACAGATAAGGGCCGTCTTGTGATTCCTGCAAGGTCAACAAAATCCAAATTAATTTTCAGCAGCACTGTGGTGCCATTCAGACACGGATCAATAGTTTGTGCCACATTGTTCTATTCATAAAGCGCAAGTCCAAGTAAGACTTATAAATGCTATAATAAGTGTATTTTATTAAATGTGAGCAATAATGTGTGTGTGTGAGTGTGTGTGTGTCTGTGTGTGTGTGTGTGTGTAAATCAGCCAAGTGGAATCAGTATTGACTTTATATTGGCCTCTGCATGCACTCATGTGTGTTCTCAGTGGCTCAGGTGCTGCTGTCCAACTAATCAATCCAAAAGCATAAGATTACAGCTAGAGGAGCGAAGTGCTGCTCATTTCCTCATTCGTCTTCATATATCTTATTGATTTTGTGTTCAGTCTGATTTAGTAGGTGGGCATGTGTCAATTTTACACTCTAATATCACCATAAAATCCTCATTGTTTATCACAGTGTACATTACTGGCACAATATTGCATTAAAAAGTAATGATCATTTGTTTACCTTATTTCCATGGCAGTGTGAATTTTTTGTCCTCCTAAATAGAACATATATAGGACAGAGATAAAGAAGTCAGATATTTTAGCCAACTTTGGAGCTCTATTTCCCATTAAAATGATGCATCAGATGCATCTATAGAGCTCAGTATGTTTTAATCGATCATTTTCCCTGGGTCAGAGACTTTGTTTATTCAATCAAATTTTTGGGAGGATTTATAAATTTATTTAGTTATTTTTAAGCTCTGGTGAACCTGCAGTACATTTTGTTTACAATATTAAACCTCTGTTCGTAGCAATTTCTAATTTATTTAGTGTTATACACACAAAAGTGTTTTTCATTGTTTATGATTCAGAAATAAAAAAAAATCTTAGTCTTCTTTAGTTCATAAAAAATTGGCAAATTGCTGTGGCAGTAGAAATTGTTTATTATGGGAAAGACAACAATCATAGTCATTATCTGTAGGCAGAATGCTCTGCAAGTTCACGCACTTGCACCCCACCCATTTCTACTGCCACAGTAATTTGCCAATTTTTTTTATTAATTAAAGAAGACACATTGTACTTTTCCTTCGTTTATAGTTAATTATAGTTTCTGTTCTCTTCACAAGCCTCTCTTTTTTAAACACGGTATAACTAAAAACAAAAAAACAGGGGACATCAAAAACTAAGGAGTAGAAATGTACATTATCAATAAACTTGACTTCAAAAAAGTGACAAAGATATAAATAAGGGTATAAATAGACAAATTTATCAAGGGCTAAACAAGTGCACACTTTAGGTAATAGACTGATCAGGGGATAGGGGCAGAACCAAATCAAAAGTACATGGCAATGTAAATAAAAAGCACATGGAGGGAACTGAAGAAAAAAAAAAAAAAACATGAGATCAGCGCTTGTGACACTTGGAACCGTGCTGTGCACTGAGAGCGGGAATCAGAGCATGTTGTTACTGGGAAATGGGAATTATGGGAAAGCCCTCCCTAAAAGGACACATTTCCTTCAAATTTGTCCAGAAGATCATGTGCTAATCTAGTGAGACAATCAAGTTATTTTCTGGTGCTTAAATGGAGACTTTCTAATTCTTATTTATTTCAATCATAATAAAATAAGATCAAGACTGCTACCAGTGCTTTAACAAACATTTGCTCATTCTGCTTTCAATATGCACAGGCCATTTAATGGTCAATACAGCAGGTTTTATGTTACATAACAAATCCGCTGGCATACCTCGGCTGCTTAGTGCACAGGGATCGTGTTAGGACTAGGTGATGTGATTTGAATAGAGTAGACCAAACCACAAATGGATGGTAAACATAAAAAAATCATGGGATTATACTACTGTTTGTAATATGCACTATTTAAAACCTCTCAGTTTTTTTTTTAATTTTATTTTATCTACCAATGGATCCAGGTAAATATGTCAAACAACATCTCAGATGTTTTTCCCTCATTACTGAGCTTGCCATGGCGCATACACTTCCTTATCTTAAGAAAATTAGCTTGTCACAAGCTCATCTGGTTCATTTCCACTGAACCATTACCGAATCAGTCATCACATCTTTCATTACACTACAGAGAAAATCACTGGCTGTCGTCTCCCACCTCATGCAGAGTTCTACACATCTAGGGCGAGGACGAAAGCAGGGAAAATCAAGAACTAACTCTTAACTGAGTAGCTCAGGCTGTAACGCTCACAGACTGGCACAAAGATCAGTCATATCGTGACATTTAACTGTACGCGCTGCTGATATTTACAATATACTCACTCATGTACTCGCAGTGTAAATATACCTACCATTCATTATATATTCATTTATTCTTTTATTGTATAAGTACATATATTCTGATATTTAAAATATTTAAAATTTATAGTGATATCTGGACCAAGAAGAATTGATAATTAAAGATTCTTATTCTGATCTGTGTTAGATCAAATCAGTCAGTGTGTGCTTTAAAGGAAGGGATAAGACTCAAGGAAATCTGGCCTTTTTTGCTTAAATTTTTATAGTGACCTAGAAATAGTCAGTCTTGAAATCAATCACTGTCATGCTACTCTTCATAATATTCTTTCATTTTTAGTTTTATTTCCAGTTTTCCAGCTCTGATGAGTGCTTTGTAAAAATCTAACCATGCGTGAGTTAAACGAATGCCGGATTTCACAGGAGCTGACTGCCCTCATAAATGTCTTGGAAATGTCAGTCACTGCCTGGGTACATATTTGCTTGCTGACTCGGCTGTACCGAAACAATTACTGTGCTAGTGAGAAACCAGTTTCAGTCCAGCTCAATGGCTGGGCAAAAAGATTTCATCCCCCAGGCAGTGAGGCTGCACAATATGGACAGAAATAGCAGCTACTATATGCCCTGCAGTGTATTAAAACAAGAAGAGGAGAACCTGTAATGCATCACTGTTAAAAACTGGCATGCATTAATTCGACCAGAATTAATATTTGTTATTTGGATCACGTCCAAAACACAGACAGAAATTTTTAAATGAAATGGTATGTTAAAGCACTCATTTATATATAGCAGGTCAATATTAGAGTCACAAACAATATGTCGTGCAGTCTAACCAGCCAGCAGTGGATGTAGTTCATGTGTATGCAGCTTCCCCATATTCTGTCGCTCAGTTAATGGTTGTTTTTCCTCATCTGGATTTCTTACATATAATCAATGATATCTACAAAGACATAGAAAATACTTACATGATTTGTTCTTTTTTTTTGCATTAAGGCTCCTGATACATCCCAATTTAGTGTTTATATCCAGTGCCTGTCAACTATAGACTCAGCAAAGTATTACACTGGATCAAAGCAGCACTCAAAAAATATTCCAGCAGAGCCAATCAACATCTGAAAATAATTTTCTAAACCATTACAGCTTCTATAGCAGATCTTCTGTTCAGCTTATCCAATCATATGCATTTATGTACTTTATGTAGCTGAATGCAGCTCATCAAGAAAGGGAACTTCAGTAATTAAACACTCTCTGGTCTAATTGGCGAAGTTATGAGATAGCTTGTACTAAAAACATAAAAGGATGACGAAAACAATGCTTAAAGATGATTGGGCAGAAACTTCTGCATTTATTTTCCACTATCATCTGTTCAGAGTCTGTGTCTTGTTTACATCCATGAACCAATCCCCAATGTTTTAGCATTAAAGGTGACTGTTTTCACCATTCAATCATGTTAGTTGTTCATCCAGACATTATACAGAAGTTTATGTAGCTGGACCTTCATAAATTTTAGTTGAGCTGCTGTGGATGTATCTACAGGAGAGAGACTGAACCATCTGTGCATTTGGTAGAGTGGAAAAAAATTCCCAAAGGACTTCCAGGATGTTTAATAAGTAAGTTCAGTGTCTCAGCCTATACAACTGCATGATATTTGTTTAGCTATGACATGAATTAGCTAGAAACAGAAAACTGGACACAAGTACAAATCACATCAATTTTTTTTTCAATTTCCACATTTGGGCTTCATGTTGTCAGTTCCACTCTTTCCCCCAATATGAAACGTTTAACCATAGTAAGCTTGAAATAGAAAAAAATTCAAATAATGCTGTTATTTCACCCAATAATTATTAAATATAGTAATAGTGAGGTATTTTTCATACAGTTAGATCATACACTGTAAACTGTAAACTGTACACCTGTAATGATCCTGGTATAAATATCTGATGCAGTGTGTTTGGTTCACATCATATCACATCACAAGCAGCACTTAAAGCCTCACACAAGCTTTTTTTCTATCATCTCTCAACATATAATTAGAGAAGCCTTTTTAACTCAATAAGATGAACAAAAACCCAGTAGATCAAGCTTTCTCACTCAGCTTTACTCTTAAGTCTCAGTAAAGACAGCGCAGGACACGGCACATCCCCCATCTCCCCGTAGGCCCGAGCCTCATATATTACTGCGGATGTTTTGTTCAGTATGTGTGTGTGTGTGCAGCATTCACTGTATTCTTGCGTTTCCTTTATGTTATTCCGGATCAAGACTATAGGCATGTTGACACAACACTGTGATATAAGATACACGATATATCAAAATTTGCTACTTTACTTCCTTGCTGCAATGTTATCTGAGTGATTTGGTGAAATATATATTGCAAAGAAATTTTTTCAGCGAACTCATATTTGACAAGAAAAAGGAAGGAACATGAAATGATTCCTACAAAAATGGCAGGTCCAAACAGCTTCATCGAGTAACAGTGAATAACAATGGGGCTTACACCTGACACTACCACTGTACCCAGAAGTGTGTATCATAATGTTACGGTATTGCAATAGCAACAAGCATATAATCTGGTCTGGACCTAATCTGGCCCTAATCCGGCCCTAATCCGTATACTTGTAATAATAATCTTATATATTCTGTATAAAAACAGTTCATATATAGGTGGTAAAAGACTCTAACAGCAAAATGCGTAAGTTAATGTGACATATATTTATAAAATTAAGAATATTTTGCCATAATTTTTGGGGTGTGTTTTAGACTCCAGAGCAATTTAAACTAAATCCTACGGACCTCCTCATTTTTTTTAGATTTTTCAAATAATATTTTTTTGAGCCATAGAACTGTCTATTTCTGAACTTTCCACTGATAGAAGACATTATGTCTGTTGTCTTCGGTGCTTGAACCCATAAACATAATAACTTTAATAATATGATTATGATTTTCACCACTGTAACAAAATTAAAAAAAAAATAATAATTCACAGACCCCTGGCTATGCTTCATGGACTTGGAGAACCACTGGTGTAGAGAATACTGTAACTTTATAGACTGTAATTATTCTATTGGTAGATATCTGTATATGTGTTAGTTCTGTTGTTTCATCTTATCTTTTAATCCAAGCTGCTGGATCAATTTCCCCTCAGAAATTTATAAGATGTAATCGTTTCTTATCCTTTTTTTTCCTGTAGGAAAAGAAATGCCTTCCTCACACTATCTCTGAGGACACGAATTTCTATCTTCTACCATGAAAGAATTTCATTTCGTTTGTCAAATTAATGCAGATATGAGCAAACCTGAGTCACACACACTCACACTGTGTGTGAATTCAGCATGCAGCGTATTAAGTTCAGCTCTCAGTTGGAAGCATCTGTCGAGGTCTTACAGTACGGACTCTCTGGTTTAATAAGAGCCTCTTTTACAGCAGTGTGTTTGCATCAGTGTGTCATGCATTAAAAAAAAAAACATCATAAATCCCTCCGGATGTCCCTCTGCTTGCACAGCAAAATTACTGGCAAATAAAGGCAGCATCACTTTCCCCAAACCATCAGTCAATGGACTCTGTTCATGGAGAACCAGGAGGGGCTTCCTACACACACACACACACACACCGATTGACACAGTGCTGGAACGGGAAGCGCATTAGTGTCAAGCGTCAAAGCCTCTGGAGCAAATCACACCTGATGGCAGTTCCCGCGTAGTGCAAGCGCAGCATCATCAGTCATGTGAGCACTAGCAGGCGATATCGGAGTTCATCAGACTCTATGAAGGTCACAGTGAGCTGACATGGATCACATGGATGTTGACTGTGCATTCATGCAATATCTATGCTTGCGCCATACTGACATACGCAACTGTTTTTTTTTGTTTGTTTGTTTTTGTTTTTTTGTTTTTTAAATCTGGCATGATGACACAAGTAGGGATCACCTGTATGTTGTGCTTGTCGACTCATTTACATGGTACCTCATTTGCATACATAAGCATCAGTGTAATTACTGACAACACACATGTTTCGCATACAAGTTTGTTCATATTAACACGTCTGTATTTAGTCTATGTTTGTAAATTGATAACTTTTTCACAAGTAATGGTATGGCACTATGTGCACTTTGGGACTATTTTCCACTAACATCAAATGTAGTTCAGCAGCCAATCAGAATCCAGCATCTGCTTCTTTAGTTTTGCAATTAATGTGAGCACAAAGATGTGTAAAACTGATAAATACATGTTAAGCAGTTGTCTACATTTTGGGCAGTAGAAAATTTAGTAGAAAATAGGGGTTTCCTCCTCGGTAGAGCCCTACGAAGAAATGTTAGCCTGCACTAAAAAAAGAAGTCTTAACAGTTCTTTGGTTTGTTCTCAAAGTTTCCAACAACACAGGGTTTCCCTATCAAGTGAGCATCGAGTCACCACAGGATGCTAATAACCTTTAACCCTGTGAGGGTTTCCACAGGATGAGATGGCTCCGTTTTCTCTAAGACTGTCATAATAAACCAGGTCTGCTGCCTAAAATAAATGCATTACCCTCATTTCCCCAACCCTCGGTTTTAGGGTTCTGCCTTTAGAAACCTTTAAAAGGGACAAACCACCCTGGTTGCTTGAGAAAGGTATAGAAAAAAAAACATTTTCTTAAAATCATTTCATAACATTTGTTATAAGATATTCTGGTAACGGGAGGAACACAATCTGAGCAGATCACATGTTTGGTAGCTCTAAATCACGATCATCACCTTTGGGTTCCTCAGAAGTGCCAAATACACTTTTAAAAAGCCGTTCCTCAGATAATCATTCCTCATTGGTTCTTTGAGTGTTTTAACCTTCTTAAATGAGGTTTAAGAAGATTTGAACATTTTCTGGAAGGTAAATCCTCTGTTTTAGGATTCTACATGAAAGGAACAAACCCTTGAGGTTGCTAGAGGAAGCCTTTTCAAATGACAAAAAAAACCCCAGCAAAACAACTTCATAACATTTAGCCTATTTATTATGCAAGATATTCCGGTAAGAGCAGGACCACAAACTGAGTAGATGTTTGGGAGCTCTAAATCATTATCACCTCAGATTTCTCAGAAGTGTCAGGTAAACTTAGAAAAACTGCTTCCTTAGATAAAGGTTCTTCAATGGTTCTTTGAGTGAACTTCTCCTTGGAACCTTCGCCGAAAGGAATATTCTCTGTTTTAGGATTCTACATAACATGAACATAACAAGAAAAAAAACCTTGAGGGTGCTAGAGGAAGCCTTTTTGTATGAAAAAAAACACCAAAATAATTTAATAACATTCATTTATTTTGCGAGAGATTCTGGTATCGGGAGGACCACAAACTGAGTAGATATTTAGTAGCTCTAAATCATGATCATCGCCTTGGGTTCCTCAGAAGTGCCAAATAAACTTATAAAAAGGGGTTCCTTAGATAAATGGTTCCTCAGGGGTTATTTGAGTGTTTAACTTCTACTTGGAACCTTTACAGAAAGGAAAATCCTCAGTTTTAGGGTTCTACCTGAAAAAAAAAAACTGTGATGGTGCTAGCCTATTTATTATGCAAGATATTCTGATAACAAGAGGACCACAAACGGAGTAGATGTTTGAAAGCTCTAAATCATTATCACCTCAGGTTCCTCAGAAGTGTCAGATAAACTTAGAAAAATTGGTTCCTCAGATAAAGGTTCCTCAGTGGTTCTTTGAGTGTTTTGACTTCTACTTGTAACCTTTACAGAAAGGAATTTTCTCTGTTTTAGGGTTCTACCTGATAAAAACCTTTCTGAATGAAATTTCATAGCATTCGGTTATCATGCAGGATATTCTGGTGTCAGGAGGATCACAAACTGAGCAGATGTTCAGTAGTTCTGATGATCATCACCTCAGGTTCCTCAGAAGTGCCTTAACATCTCCACAAACAGCCCAAATCTGGATTTATGAAAAACCATACACACCTCCTTACCCGTGTGTCACGTTAAATCAAATCTAGATGATGTTGTTCTTGATGAAACACAAACACCACCGATGGCCGTCGTTACCTCAGAGCACCAATTATTCAGTTCAGCCTCGCGCACGTGCCAAAGGTTCCTCACAACACCTTTCGAAAAGGCGCGAGAAACATCTTACCTGCGCGTGACCCTGATACATCTTCACTTCCGCGGATGGAGAAGAGCTGGAAAGTCCGCAGCTCGTGCACTTTTATCAGCCAGTCTCAGTGTAGGGATGGAGGTGAAGAAGAAGAAGGAAAAAAAAGCTGATGGAGATGCGGCTCTTGCAGAGTCAGGTGCTGCGTCCCGACTGCGCGTGCATGCGAGGACGCCACGGAGGATGTCGGATCACTGCAACTCACGACTCGCGTCTCGTTGTCATGTTTTCAAAACCACAAGACGCGTTGCCTGCGCTGCAGGACCTGTCCCAACTCACACCGCCCTCCTCCCTTTGCTCGCTATTTTCAATTGGTCCTCCTGAGGAACCGCCTCATGGCTCATAAATGATGCCGGCGCACTTTCATGCACGGGACTGCGCTTTTCCACAGGACACGCTGTGCTGTAGTCACACTAACCCTCAGTTACGGCTGGAATGGACTCCTAATACACAATATCAGCACAGTAGGCTTACATAGGAATAGTCCATAACCTTAACTGACTGTCTGACTGACTCCACGTTGATGAAACGCGCATGCGCAAGAGTTTTAAACGACATAAACCTTTCCAGTGTGGAAACTGTTAATATGGGCATTATCCTGTGCAACAGCTGTAACAGTGGAATAAAACATGAAATGGGCTAATAACAGCTCAGGCATTCATCTTCAATATCCTGGTCAGGGTTGCCAGGTCTGCACCTCCAAACCAGCACAAAATGGGACGCATTTTTCCTTCATTTTTCAGAGTGTGCATGAGAAACAAATTCACCATGGTGTGCACGCATTTCTGATTTGCAGACTCTGCATTTTAATCCCTATTCCCTTGGTTCAGTATATCATAAAACATAAATGGTTCTGTATACCGTAGATACACTGTCTGCACTTACACTTTACACCTTCGCTTTATTTTCCATATCATGCGCTTGTGGAAATTTATTTATTTATATTTAATTCTTATAATTTGCTTTAAAAAAAAAAAGCACCATGGCCAGCTATTTTTAAACTAGCCAAAAAACGCCACCTGCTGAATTGATTTTTCCACCCACAGCCTTGTTCCCAAACTATCCCAATTCAGCGTAAAAAAAGCAACCCTGGCAACCCTGGACATGGTAGCTCTAGAGCCTCTCCCAAGAACACTGGGCGCAAGGTGGGAATACACTCAGAATGGGATGCCAGTCCATTATAGGCACCATACACACACACACATTCACATACTCAGTCACACCTAGGGGCAACTTAGCATAAGCAATCCATCTACATGCGTGTTTTTGAGAGGAAACCAAAAGGAAGGCCACGTGAACACAGGTAGAAAATGTGAAACCACACAGACACTAACCTGAGCCCAGGATAAAACCAGGGACCCTGGAGCTGTGATGCTTCTCAGGAGGACAATTAGAAACCTAGTGCAGTTTGCAAACTCTCAAATAAATACATACATCAATAAAGCAAATCCACGTTAAAAAGGGACAAAATTTACTTGTACAAAACAGATTTCTTATGATAAACGGACAAATTTCAAGTATTTCGAAATAAATCTTATTATTATCTGACTCATTAGAGTTTTCCCTTGATCAGATTATTGAAACGTCCACTGTAAAAAATATTGCCAGGTTATTTTTTTATGTAAACTAACTCATTGGCAAAGGATTAATATTTCATAAAACCTCAGGTGTTTTTTCCTCTACACATTTACAAACAAGAAACAATCCAAAAAAAGACTGGACAGAACTTGGGGGTCTAGTGAAATTCAAACAGCAACAGTAAAAATGATTGTATCATCATGAAGGCAAGTAATAACTCCATTATTAACTTCAGCGTAGACTTCAGCACTTCTGAACAAACGGATTTTATATTTGATTACATTAACATCAAGACAAAGAAATCTGCATTGTGACAAAATGTAAATTTAAACTTCAACGGATTGCTGAAAAAAATATGACAATATCAGCATTATTAAAAAAAACTCTGTAAAGCCACTCCACATATGATCAGAAAAAGAAACTGAAGTTCGGTTTGTATGCGCTGGTATGTTTTTGAGAAATGAAATTAAAAAACAGCATCAGGTTTCTTTTAACAACACATATTCATTAACATACTAACGATTGTTATTATCAATGTTATACGCTGTGTGATGTGGTATGTGTAACCAAACATCATCAGTATTTTCACCCAGTAAATGCTTTTAGCAGATAGTTACTCTAATCAAGCTAATTTAGTAGCTAATTATGAGTCCAAAGCAAAACTTGCTGTGTCTAGGTTTTTTTCTTCGTATGCCGTGGTCTCTGCACTGAGTATCGTCCATCATGATCTTTTTTATGGGATGAAAGTTTTACAGTGCATTCCGGTTAACTGGTCTCCCTATTGATTCTTTACAGTATTGATTCAGAAAACAAGCATTCCCTAAGAAATAACACCAATGACCTGTGTAACATCATACACAAACAGCACATTCGTTCTCTCCTATAACAGGTCTCAGGTTGAAGAGCTCAGAACTAATGGTGGCTTATAGAGAAGAGATAGCGAGAAGCCCCCGCGTTCTGGGGCCTATGGGAGGCTTTTATGATGATTGATGGTGTGATGCACGGTATGGCACTCCAGGTTTAATCAGCGAAGCCTCCCATTCGTGGACTATTCATTTCCAGTCATCCATTCTGTTGGTTTCAAATTAATGAGCTGAACAGTGCAAGTGTAATCCAATATCCCTCCCCTCTCTCAAACCATAACTCAGAAATGAGGTCAAGACTGTAAACTCTGCAGCTGTAAATCCTCACTTTCTTTTCCGCTACAGAGTTCTCTTTCATAATTATCTGCAGAAGAGAAATCACTGTTCACACTGAGAAAGTCAGCACTTGGGAAAAAATATGCATAACGATAAAAAAAAGGGTTTAGCCTATAAACTGTGTCGAATATGTTTACAGTGCACAGATTCAGGGTGAGTCTTGCATTTATGTTTTGTTCGAATCAAAATGAAATTTACTGAATAATCCAAATTAACTTGGCTCAAAGTTTTGATTCTCCCATTACAGAGCAAACAGCCCAAAATAAAAAGTAGCACGGAAAAGAAAGTCCAGAAAGAAATATGCCAAGGATGGAAAACAAAGTGTGAATCACTATGGCTTTTTCAGAACTGAGAGTTTTAAAATGCTTAAAAACTGATGTTAAAATCAGTTTGGTGCATGACAGGTTATTGTTTAGCCTTGTAGGCAGGGTCGGTTCTGGCTGTAAGCCATCGCATAGATCCTCCAAGCCACCAGGGGGCCCCGTAAGAAGGCAGAAACCTCCTTAAGAGACATGTTTGGGTTGTGTAAGATGTAAGATACAGCTTATGGCCCAAAGGTTCAGAAACATTTGCTACTTCTCTCCACCTGAATAAGACCATAGATTAGGTGTTATAATTAGTTATAACACCTAAGCTATGGTCTTATTGGGGTTGAATTTGAGCCAGATTGAGATTCAGAGGTTTATATCTGTGTGTGGGCCAGACAAAGAGATGAGTCTGGGATGCCACTAGGTTCTAACACATTTGCTGTCTGGGTATCATCACATGTAATCTTACAATACAACATTTAAGAAATAAAACACAATGAGGGGTCTGTTATAGTGTTGTGGAAGTTCCTGTACTGACTTACAGTATGTTATAGCAGCAGTTGTTCTTCCCTCTTGAAGGTAATAAGACAAAAAAAAAAAACATGTGGCCTGTCAAGCTACAGAGATACCTTCTCATGTCTTAAAGTTACAGCTTTACCCCTGACTGTTACAAAGCACTGACACTGGAGACTCCTTCCAGAAATGTTAACTAAGCATCTCCTCAGTGAAAACTTCATTATATCAATGATTACATGGAATGTCAGCTATAGAAATCCTTGTGCAAGTTGTTACCATAGAAACGATAACGTATTAGAATGAGTTCATTAATATAAATCTGTAACAGCAGCTGCATACTGTCCGAGCTGCTGTTACAGAAAATTAATCAACACCTCCTGACCAATCAGAATCGAACATTCAAAAGCACAGTGTCATAAAATATACCACTGTGACTATATCATAGTCCATACCTAGTACTAACATGATTTGTCTATTAGCGTGTTAGATATGATGGAAGAGACTAAACTCATAGGTTCCTCCAACAAGCCTCCATGTTAATTGTATTTGGTGAGACTGAGAGATTACTCAGTTATCATAGCAGCTCAGTGGTGCACAGCCCTTTTAAATAACCTGCCTTGGTTTTATCTTTCGTGTTGATGCCGAGAAGACAGAATGCATAATGGGTTTGTTTGGAAGACAATGCGCCTAAAGTTCAAGAACAGAGTGAGTAATGTGCCTATTCATACTGCTGTCTCAGACATTATACAACTTTAAATGACAATGTTAGAAGCTTTTGTTTAATTGTGTTCTTGCAAGTGTGGACCACAACCTCAACTAAATGGCATTGAGAGTGGTGGAGAGAAGGGATTTTTTTTGGAAGTTAACTAGGAAAAAGGGGGATCTTCATGCATGTTCCTTCTCCCAAACCTCTATCTAAACCTTTCCTAGCTAGTTTTCTATCTCCTTTCTCCCAGTTACTTCATAACTTTTTTGTTTAGAAGTGAGCTTTATTTCCAGCTGTGGTGCTTTATAATCAATAAAAACTTCATGCTCCCTCTGGGAACATGACTTTATCTTCAGCAAACAATCACCTCGAGAAACCAGGAGAAAATAAACCTCAAGTTCTTGACAACAAAAGGTGAATTCAGCTAGTGTAGGAGACATTTTGGAAGATGCTCCAAGAGCCTCACAAAAAGCTTGTTACCAGATTCCAGAAATATTTCAATATTTACTATATTTTAATTTTAAACCTTATTAACCTGTTCATGTTTAAATAAAACAATTTGTAATTGCTTACAAAATACACATCCTTCACTGGAACTAAGAGTCCCAACCCTGTTCCAGCATGACAATGCCTCTGTGCACAAAGCGAGCTCCATGAAGACATGGTTTGCCAAGGTTGGAGTGGAAGAACTCAAGTGTCCTGTACAGAGACTTGACCTCAACCCAAATGAACACCTTTGGGATGAACTGGGATGACGGCTGTGCACCAGGTCTCCTCACCCAACATCAGTGCCCAACCTCTTACACTCTTGTGGCTGAATGGACAAATCCCCATTGCCATGTTCTTAAATGGAGTGGAAAGCCTTCCCAGAAGAGTGGAGACAGCAGCAAAGGGGAAACAACTCAATAAAAATGCACATGCTTTTGGAATGGGATGTTCAATACTCAGGTGTCCACATACTGTACTGTTGGCCATAAAGTATAGTCCAAAAACTTATTTATCCCACTGTACCTGAATCCACCAAACTACTATTCTGTATTAGGTTTATTGTAAATTTTCGTCTCTTTCCTAGACTAACTAAAATTTAGTATATTGACAGCAAGATCTCAAACCAGCCTTCATATAAAAATGTGGTGGGATCTCGGAGGATGCTAACCAGCAAAACAAGTAGAGGTAATATAAAAAATGGAAGCCATATGGTTAGAGAGAACATTAAGAAAATGAATATGGCTGACTCAGAGGCAGGACAGATAATTGTAGATGATTATGCTGTGACTGAAAGGCACAAGCGCCAGAGAACAGCACATGCTCTGATTGTAATGAATGAAAATGGACATGATTGAAAACAGGAAGCAGCACAATTTACAAGACCTGTACATCTAATTTAGAATATTAATTTTTGTGCTCTTATTTAAATTGTCATTTAAATGGTCCACGGAATAACCATTCTTATCCGAGCAGCTCTAGCAAGTTGAATATCTTCTTTATAACTGTAGTGCACAGGCTGAACTGTGAATCCAGAGAATGGCAGTAAAAATTTTGTTGCTTCTTGCTGCACTGAGCAGTAACAAACAGCACAATTAACAAACAACTTAACACAATAAAGCAGCAATAAAACACTGTTTTGTGTTGTTATAGGAAAATAATCAATGACATGATGGTGTAATGTGGTCTGACAAGAAGCATAGTTACTGTTACCACTACAAAGTTGATTATTTTCCAATAATAGTATGTCCTAATGTGTTTTATTCCTCTTATATCACAGCAGTTTACCAACGATGACAAATTTTAATTGATTAATGATGGACACGTCATACGTTTTATCCATTTACTGTTGTTTTTAATTTAAAAAAAAATGCATCTTGTCTTGATGCTGAGAAACAGCAAAAAGGGTAAAAGAAAAAAACTCCTCACTCCTACAAACTCTTCCAGGGGTTTTACTTGGTTTATGGGTGATTTCGATGTTTTTTAAATTGTACTTTATAATGTACCTTGTTAGTTGTAGATTTCATCAATTCACATCTAAAGCCAGCAGCGATTTGAAATATAATAAAAAATAGGGCTTATTTCAAAGTTTCTGCAGAAGTTCTGGAAAGTTGTTTAGTTCCCCATTCTGAATGCGGTTTAACAAAACAATATTCTAGATTACTTTCCATCAGCCTTTCACCAGCAACACAGCACGGGATCTCAATTAGATTCCTAAATGATTAACTTGTTAACTGTCTGAATTGTACTTTGCAAAATGGCCTTGTCTATGCCCAGGTTAATAGACATTTACATTTCATTACACCTTTCATTAATTTAAAAGTTTTGTGGTTTTTATTACTGAGACTACAGACATTAAATAGATAGGTCTAGTTTTTCATCTTCTGTGGCTATACTGATGAATTCTTATGTTATATCTAGTCTCATCTTGTTGGGTCAGTTTTCTCCTCCACCCCTGCAAGACCTTTATGATATTATGTTTCACATTCACTCAGACACTTGACCTTTAAACATTTTCCCCACCACACCGTCAAATGATGTAATGAATGCAATTGGTCCTTGCTTGCCTTCTACTCTGAATAATTCATTGATATTTGGTATTTTTCGCAAACTTTGTTTAACATGACTTTATTTACCCATTATTGAAAACGTCTGATTTGGACTCGTCTCTTCTACAGTTTCCTTAATATCTATTGTTCACTCAAGTTTCCTAAAGTTGTTTTGAAACTGCTTCTGGAACAGGTTTAGAAAAACAATATCCTAGATATATTTCCATCATCCTTCTGCCAAAAGCACAGCACAGAACCTGATCTACTCAAAATTATAAATGATATAGCAAGAAGATACTGGTGTTCATTACTAAGTAGGCTCAGGTATATCATGTAGGAATATCATATCATATCATATCATGTATATCATGGACTGCTTTGTTTTCTACCTCTCAGGGAGGAGAGTTTTGGTGAATGTGCCCCATAATCCACTGTTTTGCCCTGTGGCATACCTCATGGTTCAATTTTAGGGCCTATTTTTTTTATATCTAGTTATTGGGGGGATAATTAATCAGCAATTTTATGAGTATTTATAAGATTTGTGCTGCAAATCTGCATCATTGCTATTGAACAGTGGATGTCAAAATTTCTTGTAGCTAAATTCAGATAAAACTGATGTTACTGATATTTCTTTAATTCTTACAATTAAATATGTTGGTTTCTAAAAGAATTCCTCAAAAAATGTACAGTGGGTATAGAAAAGAATCACCTCCCTTCAAAATAATCACATTTTGTTGCTTCACATTAAGGGGAAAGCTTTTGTCTTGACGTCTGATCTCTGTGTGTATTGTCTAAGGCTGCTTTCACACTTTTTTCACGTTTTTTTCTTGTAGATTTTACATCCTCCTAGAAGGCATCCTACAAGAAGCATTCGCTTCTAAAAGCATCGCTGTCTGAAAAAAAAAAAAAAAAAAAAAAAAAAATTTTCAGAAACGCCCAAGTGACATCAAGCATATTGTTTTACTGTTAGCTTTCATTATATTGCATGAGCGGCTTTTCTTTTCACATCAGCATAAAAAAAGTCCTGTCCAAATGTGAAAGCACCCACATTGCTTTATCGCTTCATGATGCTTTAAATTTGTTAAGCACCTTGTTATACACTTTATGACAAAATATCAAGCCACTACAAAAACCAGAAAAACTCTAAGTTCATTGAGATGGATTATTTACAGTATCCAGAATTATTGCCACATGAACCAAAAATCTGTCATGACCAGGAAGACTCGTGTACTTAAAAATGGAAAACATGAATGAATACATGTCAAATGGATTTTGGTCATAATAATGTAGAGTAGTACTAGTTACTGTAATTCATATTTAATCCAAAAAAAAAAAACAAAACATTAGATTGAGCTAATGAGCAATAAACCCATTTTATAGCCCATGCTGAAGTTTTACCTCTGCTAATTTAATACTGATCAGACATTTTACATCTACATTCAGACAAATATAAAAAGCTTCACTTCATCTGCACCTTCAAGACCTCCCTTTTTATGAGAGTTTTTATGAGAGTCAAATCAAAATCATCAATGCTCTCAGCTGCCTCAGTACTGAATCAAGGCTGAGACTTGAAATGAAAGGATTAGAGCTTTCCTTTTAGTACAGAGGCAATAATTACATTTCAATAGAGAACTAATGAGAAGCTCTTTAAATAAAACTCCGTTATGAAGTGAAATGTAATTGGTACATTTCACATTTTACGTTGTTGACTCGTTTCACATTGGTACATTGGACTCAGAAGGTCTGTTTGAGGGATTGGATGGCTGATGAAATGGTTAAACCATAAACCAATGTGAAACGAGCATTGATTTTAGTATGTTTATATATATATATGTGTGTGTGTGTGTGTGTGTGTCTGTGTGTATATATATATATATATATATATATATATATATATATATATATATATATATATATATATATACATGAACCTAAACTGTGATTTGTGTATATACATATATATATATATATATATATATATATATATATATATATATATATAAATACACAAATCACGGTTTAGGTTGGTGTGTGTGTGTGTGTGTAATTAAGAAGTAACTCTTAATTATAACGCACATTTGAATTGTGCGGTGTGGTAAATTTCTATTGACCAAAGTGCTGTATGTAAAAAATATTTAAACAAGACATTTAAAGGCCATGTAAAGCGCACAAATATATGAATTAGGTCAGGTTTGTTGGTGGTGGAGTGGCAGGCGGCTTTCTGTCCCAGGCCACCCTCATGTCTGTTACCTTCTGGCCCTCCCTTTTAGTTATGCTGTCATAGCTAGTCTTGTCGGAGTCCCTCCTTGCACTCTGCACACAAAGTACATTGTTCTTAACCATTACATGATGATAAGCATACCTAATAATCTGTGTCTCTCTCTCTCCCTTTCTCTCTCTCTCTCTTTCTCTCTGGGAAGCTACATGTGCTGCTCCTGAGATACCAGGGATCCTGACCCCTTCTGCTCTCTGGACCTGCCTGCTCCATCCTGATGCCCTACTTCTGGTTGGAGTTCTCCTCACTTTGTAAACCACTCACTGCTGCTGAGGATGGCCTCTAACACAGACAGCCTAAAGTTACATGAGATCACTGTGGATGGTACCACTTAGAAACCATGAAGATGGCTTTGCACTTCAATTGATATGAACAGTTTTGCTACGATGGCTTAGGACTGCAATTACTATGATAGCTTTAGGACTGCAATTACCGAACAGTTTTGCACTCAGTCTTCATCAGTGAACAGTGGATAACTTCAGCAAAATAGACTTCATGTGAAAACTGTGATGAATTTACTGGTTAAACAATTGCACTATTTGACCATGTAGTACACAGTTATAGAAGGGAATTATTGATAATCGCACTCTCTGGTGTCACCCAGATGAGGATGAGTTCCCTTTTGAGTCTGGTTCCTCTCAAGGTTTCTTCCTCATGTCATCCACTGTCCACTGTCACCTCTGACTTGCTCATTAGGGATAACTTTATAAATTTAACACCAAATGGATTAAATTACAGTAACCAGGGATTAGAAACATTACAGGAAACAAAAATAAAAACCGAAAACAAACAAAATTTTTCAGTGAATATAATCGAAAACACACAAAATTTCTCTAAATGGTTCCGGAGTGAAAACGTTATTTTGATCAAAGTGCTTAAACGTTATACGTAATGTGTTAAACACAGTGCTTAAATGTTAATGTTATTTTACTGTTCCGGTGTGATTTCAAGAAAGTATAGCCTAAACCTAAACAGTTTCTCAATAGGCCTAAATTCCTATCCAGAATTCGTCACTTGCTGCACGCCTGAAATATGATGTTAGATAGCTACGTTTTCAAAGATAAACTTGTGTAGGAAGTTTTGTTTCCTATGATTCTGGAAGCAACAAACGGCACTGCACAGTAGAAGGATGCTCTGAAAATGTTAAAAATATATACATGTTTCTGGTTAAATACAGTGTTTGGTTTTATTTATACCCTAGGATTCCTATAAGCAGAATAGGCTATGATACGTAAAGAATATTATTATCCGTTCTTTTATTTTGTTCTAACTAAAGAGGGGTGGGTGGAACAGGAAGGTAAAAATATTGTTTCTGTTCAAACCAAAATGGAAAATAAATTGTTTCTAATGCCTAACTTCACAATCCCACAGTTAAGGGGAAAGTTTAATGTTTATTAGAAAGTTTAATTAGATATTAGATATTAGATCATTGATAACACATTAACAGAATGACTGATCCAGAGCACTGGTTTAAGAAACACTGGCGGTTTGACATTGTTAGTAGTTGTATCAATTTTGACTGTTTTAACTTGAGGTCAAAAAGCCTTGAACAAAAAGCTGCATGGAAATGAATGCCAATTTTCCTTCTCAGTCTGGAAGGCTCCAGATGGGTTGATATCAAACTGCTCTGAGGTCGTGCAATGACAACGCTGTGAGCAGCGTATAGACATTCACACCATCGTCTCGGCTTAGTGCAGCATTCACAAGTCTGCCACCTGCCACTGGGAGACAGGAAAATGTGAGTAAGCCTTACTGCTAGGGTGCAGGATGGTGAGGTTTGTGTGTGTGTGTGTGTGTGTGTGTGTGAGAGAGAGAGAGAGAGAGAGAGAGAGAAAGAGAGAACATGTTTTTATATCTTTGTGGGGACCACAATGATAGGAATATCTGACAATTTTGAACTTATGGGTGCATTTGGCTGGTCCTCATGAGCAAAAACAACTTTTATCTTGGAAACTTGGAAAACTAAAAAACCCCAAAAAGCTTTCCTTATTCTGTATTGCATAAGAATCAGATAGATATTCAGGAGATATTCTACCTGTTCACCTTTGTGATTTAACACCCCCACAACGTGACAATATGGGATTCGGGTCCCAGCTGTGCCGCTTGTGTTCCCCAAGGATACATCAGCAGTGTAGCTGAAGGGGAAAGCGAGGGCAAGCACCACTTACTAACAATCACTGGTGTTTCATTTACACTATTGATCCATGTGTTTAAAAATCCCTTAATACTTCACGTTTTATTTAGTTGGCTAATGTTTTTATCCAAACAGACTAACAGGTGAGGCAGAATCCAATCCAAACATGAAATGAGTCAGTGATGCAGCAAGCCTGAGTTTGAACCTGAAAAATCCACATAAATCTTTTATGCTTGATCAATTCAAAATAATGAGAATTTACTCTGCCCTAGAAAAAAATATAGACTTTTTAAAAATCATTTTTCTGATTGTAAATATTAAAAGATATTTATGTGTACATGTACTCATTTGGCAGACGCTTTTATTAAAAATGAGGAAGTAACACAGTCCAAGCACAGAGCTGTTAAATGAACTGACAGCAATATAAATACCCAAGACTGATTTTTCACCAGCTCTGTGTGTGTGTGTGTGTGTGTGTGTGTGTGTGTGTGTGTTGGTTAGGTTATACATGACATAAATCAACAATATTGCTATATCCAGTAAGCAATTAAGCTACCCCTTGGACCACGGTAAATTTAATCAGTTTTATTTTTACGTCAAAATGACACAATAAATGCCACATTAAACTTCTTGAAAATCTTAAAAGTCTTAAAAATATATACATTTAAGAACAACTTTGTGTTTTATGGACGTAAAGGAGTCTGTGTTGGAAGGAACAGCAGTCTTTTTAAACACAGTGGGTATTTTTCTGTTACCAAGCACTGGCACTGGAGACTCCTTCCATAAATGTTAAATAATGGAAGGAGTCTCCAGTGCCAGTGCTTTGTAACAGTAGAGTATTTGTATAGAACAGTATAGAAAAGTATAGACATTTTCACCATATCAACAGATCATTAGATGTTTTTCTTAGTTAAATAACCACACCATTTTTGAATTATTTATTATTAGGCTTTGGTTATGTGGAGCGAAATCCCTGTGAATGAGCTGTTACTATAGCAACAATAACATATTAGAACAAGAGGATTAATATAAACCTGTGATTTGCAGCTGCACTACTGTCAGAGCTGCTGTTACAGAAAATTAATCAACACCTTTCAGACCAGCAGAGTGTTTTCTCTATCCTTCTGCTGCTTTTATGATTATATTATCAAGACATGTAAACCCTTCCTCTGGTCATTGTTCATTCTCCACTAAATTTTCACATAAATAAATTATTTAAAAAAAATAATAGTAAGTGATTAACAGACAGTGAACATTTTGGTTTTATTATATCATGCAGTGACACCAAAATCGGGTCAGAAATACACACTATCATCACCTCTTCCTCTGGGACATTGCACCTCTTTGTGCCAAAATGATGTGTCAGTGCACACGCTTGCTCTCTGGGTGAGGCTCGAAATCTCATCAAAGTGCACAAGTACAAAAAAAAAAAAAAATGTTGAAAGCGTTGTCATTAAGCTTAATGTTTACACACTGGTGGATTTCCGAGAAATTAAGTAAGACTTTAATCACCTGAGCTGGCAGACGGCACAGTGAGGGGTTTATGTGAATGAGTGTGTACCTGGTAACCTCCATGTCATCTCACAAAGTTTGGACTATCTATAGAGGGTTGCCAGTTGCAGACAGTGAAGGATAGGTGTGGCTGGCAGATGTAGTGGTCAAAATGTCAGACACAGTGTCAGACACAGCGCTACAGGCAAATATATATATCAGTCCCACGGCCATCTGTCCATCTGGGACTGATAGAGTGCAAACAGGGAGGTGATGAGATTAGTAAAATGTTGTTAAAGGTTATTAAAAGGTTGAATTGAATTACAGTAGTGCCAGAAACATACAGGAAGCAGGTCAGAAAAATCCATAGGCAATTTTAACTAAAATGTCACCTCCCAAAAACATGACAGTAGGTGAATTGGTGACTCTAAATTTCCCCTAAGTGTGAATGCGTGTGTGAATGTGTGCATTGTGTCTTGTGATGGACTTGCATCCCATTCAGGGTTTATTCCCTCCTCTGCTCAGTATTCCCAGGATAAAGCACTGGATATGAATGAATGAATGAATGAATGAATGAAGGAATTACAAACCTCACTTGCACTTACAGTAATACTGTAGTTTTAAACAAAGCAGCTAGGTTACACTGCCCTCTGTTGGATGCATGCATGCAAAAAAAAAAAAAAAAAAAAAAAAAAAAAAGCATGCAATTTGATATTAAAATGCAAAGCACAGCAATAATATTTACCATTACAAAATGATTAATATAAAAAGTTTAATGTGTTTATATTAAAATATATTGAATAATGAGTATATAACATGTGTCATATATATTTACAGTATACGTATAATTGCATCGTTTTAGGTCTGGGTGAATATATAGATCATAAGCACAATGTTTGTTCAGTTATTACTAAACATTTAGCTGTATTTCTTTTTTTTTCTTATTTAATACATTTCTGGTTTGCTGAATAAAGGTTTGCAATGCAACAAATATGATGTATTCTGTGAAACATGTAGTATGTGCTATAGTAAAATGATTAAATAGCATAATTAAGAACAAAATATACAAATAGGCTAAATATAGTCACCGACCACTTTATTAGGAACACCTGTAAACCTGTTCATTCATGCAATTATCCAATCAGCCAATCATGTGGGAGCAGCACAATGCATAAAATCATACAGATACAGGTCAAGAGCTTCAGTTAATGTTCACATCAAACATCAGAATGGGGGGAAAATGGGATTTCAGTGACTTTGACTGCGCCATAGTTGCCGGTGCCAGATCAGCTTCAGAAACTTCTGATCTCCTGTGATTTTCATGTACAACATTCTCTAGCATTTATATACAGTAGTGCGAAAAACATCAAACCTTAGGTGGATGATCAACACCTTGTTGGTGAGAAAGGTCAAGGGAGAATGGCCTTCGGTGGGAGACTGGTTCGAGCTGACAGGAAGGCTATGGTAACTCAAATAACCACTCTTTACAACCGTGATGAGCAGAAAAGCATCTCAGAACATACAGCATGCCTGAACCTTGATGTGGATGGGATACAACAGCAGATACAACAGCACCACATCCTGTCGGCCAAGAACAAGAATCTGAGGCTACAGTGCTGAGGCTATAAGCTCACCAAAACTGGAAAGTTGAAGATAAAGTAGCAGGTGAGCGTAAACTGACATTCTGGTAGCTGTATTACAGAGTACTTTCCAATATATCTGTATGTATTAAATCTAAATTATTCATGTATTACTGTACATTAGGGGATTATTTATGGCTTCCCCCAGGCTTCAGTTTAGACTGATATACTGATTTACTGTATAGACACAGACACAGTACACAGTGCCACTACTGTCATTAATATCTTCAGGTGCTACTTCAACTCCCGTCGTGCATCTGGGTTGGACCGGAAGTGCTTTCTCGTGCCCTTGGAGTGTCAGGTTGAGAGCAGTAGACGAGGCAGCATGGCAGGGAAAGAGCCTGGAGTAAGTGTCTTTTAAATTAAAAACGTGATTTATAAAGACGTGTATAATTGTATGTACTGTTTAAGTGTATTTGTGATAAGTGTGGTTTGATTTATTTGTCATTTCTAGTTGAATGTGTCCTGTGATATTGGCTAGCTAGAAGCTTAGCCGAGATATTGCGTTCATATTGCGAGTCATAATATTATAACAATAATAATAATCATGTAAATGTAATCATTTAGCAAACATATATGTGTGTAGTTCAACTCAGAACGTAACGGACGCTATGACATTAATGTTAAAGTGAGTTACACATCAGGATAACGGCGTATACCGGTACATTAGCTAGTTATGCTAACACGAGCACACAGGGTGAGAGGTGTATTAACCTCTCAGCGCGTGAGCACCCAGGAACAAACCGTTAAAATTTAAAAAGCGTATCAACGTCACGTGTTTTTGTTTTCTTCTTCAGGGTTTCTGGAAACTTCTGGAATTTTGTTCTTTAAAAAACAGAATGTTGCGCGCGTGAAGCTAACGGTTTGGAACGCAGCAGCAAAGTTCTGCGCACGAGCTCGATAGTACACATGTATGCATATTGGAGCACAGCCTACAAGTTAACACTAAACACTCAATAATAAACACTTAATAAACAAGAGATTTCACTGTGAAAGTGAAACTAATCTACACTTCATTTGTCCAAATCTTCTCTCCTTGACCTTGTAGTGAAATTGGCCCTTGTTTTGGCATAGACCAAGGACAGGCTGTGTCTCAAATCATGCACCATGCATTATATTCTTAAGACTGATCAACAGCTCTTTATTATGGTCAGGGGCACGGTGAAGCCGGAAACTATCCCGGGAACGCTGTGGACGAGGCAGGATATAGGCTAGTTCATCACAGGGAAGCTCACACACTCATTCACACACTCGTTCACACCTAGGGGCAATTTAGTGAAGCCGGTCCACCTACCGGCATGTTTTTTGGAGGAAACCGGAGAACCCAGAGGAAACCAGGAGCTGTAAGGTGGCTCCTGATACTTGGTTGAGCAGGGAAGTGTACCGGGGCAGTTTTCTGAGGGGGGGGGGGGGGGGGGGAGTAGGCTTTTGATTTCGTTTGCTGTTTAGTTTGGTTTCACACTGCAGATAGATAAACGGACGAAAAAGCAAAACAAAACTTGGCTGAGGTGTTGGCAGGACTGACAATTCCCTTGTTTCATTTATTGGCTAGAAATTTGGCAACAAAAAATGTAAACAAACTTCCGGCAAGTGTGCGTAGAAATTACAAAAATCACCCGAGCACAGAGATCACGAGGCTGGCACTCTAGTTTAGAGTTAGTTAAATGTCACTAGTTTAAGATATTTTGTGTATCGTATCCAGAGTTTTGTTTTTTCTTTTTGTTTGTCAGTTCAAATATCCCAAACTCATGGCAGCTCTACAGCTACAGCTCTGTCCTTTGGCACAGTTTGCACTTCGTGGCTCATTTTAGCAGCTTGCATCTACAATGCCGCAACCCAAAACACATGGTACGTTTGGGTCACTTCCTGCAGTCGAGTTGATTCAGTATCGAATCACTTTGGAACTGCTTTAGAGTTCGCTTGGAAGTGGACAGAGACCATCTCGCTCAGAAGCTCTGGGACCAGTTGTTTTGGTCCTCACCTGAGAGAGGTTGTTGTGTTATCATGTGCCTAAAAAAAAACGTACTGAGGAGGAGAACACACCAGGGTTCCTTCATATGTGAAAGCACTCTTAGGGTTCGGACGCCAGAACTGACCCAAAGCAGAAGGAGTGCAAGTAAAACAGAGCGGTTTGAAGATTCGGTGGCAAACGTGATGCAACATTATAAGCACTTATACAAACATTAATAAAACAGTGACTGAATTTTTGGAGAGAAATAAGAAAACTTTAGGCAAAGATCCAGAGGCGCGCAAGAACAAATGGAAAGCAGTGCAAAGATAATAGCGACATATTTTTTCTTTATATCATATCATATATCCTGTCCTTTTCTTTTCGAAAGGGCTAAAACCTGTGTTTCCCCTCAATGTTTTCTTTCTCTCAGGGTTTTCTGCAGCAGCTGAGGCAGATTGCAGGCCGGATGTCCGCCGGCAGTCCGAGAGGCGCCGGCCTCGGCATCAAACTGCTCATCGGTGCTGGAGCTCTGGCTTACGGTGTTAAAGAAGCTACATACACAGGTAACACAGCTACACAATATAGACTCATCTCTTATTTGTTATGATATTGGCCTTTGTGATACTATTATGGCAGAAGTGTGTATAGATATATACAGAAAATATTAGACTATCGGTGCAGGTGTTGCATAAAGAACTTGCCTGCATGGCATTGGTTTGTCGGTCCACTGACGGCTGTCTGATTGTTCTCACAGTGGAAGGTGGACAGAGGGCCATCATCTTCAACAGAATTGGAGGCATGCAGATGGACACAGTGCTGGCAGAGGGGCTGCATTTCAGGTTTCATATTCTCACTCGCTTTCACATTCAGATACTTCACTGTGCTGCAGATTCAGTTTTATAGTTTTATATAGATTTCACCTGACCAAGTATGTGGTTGAGTGCTTCTTATAAAGCATCCATTTTTCATTTCGCGATTCGGGAAGTGTTTAATATCCTGCACAACGAGAAAGCAAGAAATAGAAATTAATTCTGAAACTTGGTGATAATCCTTTATTTTATTACTATTACCAGAATACCGTGGTTCCAGTATCCAATCATTTATGACATCCGAGCCAGACCTCGCAAGATTTCATCCCTCACAGGAAGCAAAGGTAAATTCGTGATATGAAAAAAATTATTGGCACCCTTCATGTAAGCGAGTGCAAATTTGGCTTTTCCATTAAAGACTATTCCATTAAAGCATTTTTCACTGACTGATCGCATTTTATGGATATCATTAGTGACATCTCTGTCCACTCACAGATCTTCAGATGGTGAACATCGCTCTGCGTGTGCTGTCTCGTCCTGTGGCCTCCAACTTGCCCTTCCTTTACCAGCACCTGGGCCAGGACTACGACGAGCGGGTGCTGCCCTCCATCGTCAACGAGGTCCTGAAGAGCGTCGTAGCCAAGTTTAATGCCTCACAGCTCATCACACAGAGAGCTCAGGTACTCTGCCAACCCACAGTCTCCAACGTACATTTAGAAAATCTTTGTGCAACGAAGATGGACAGTATTTTGCTTTGAATGCAGTCATTGGATGTATTTTAGATCAGAAATACATCCATCTCTATCGTCTTTTATTGTCCTGGCGTGGTGTCTAGGTGTCTCTGCTGATCAGGAGGGAGCTGATAGAGAGAGCTAAAGACTTTAACATCATTCTGGATGATGTGGCCATTACAGAACTCAGCTTCAGCAAGGAGTATACAGCTGCTGTAGAAGCCAAGCAAGTCGGTAAGGAACTTTAGTACAGCAATTTTACTGCTCATAGGATAACAGATGGCTTTAATAGTTGTATTGAGATGTTTTCATGATTTGGTCCTCAATGGAAGTACTGTTTTGATGATAGACAGTGTAGTTATGTGAAGCTATGTTTTGAATCATTTGCTGAACCGAACTAAACTCGGAAGCAAAGGATTTTACTTCCAGTTAGTGTCACTGGCTGATGATAGAATCTGTTCAGATTCAACTTAATGACATAAACTCTTAGACTATGTTCAGCCTTGGGCTGAAAATATAAAACGTATAATGCACTCTGGCTTGCTCCGACAGGCCCGAAAATCGATTAAGAGGTGAGAAATTAGAGTCTGTGCTTCTCGATCACTTCACATTTTGTCCCAACTGTCAACTCAGACCAGCCCATTAATCTGCAGAGTAGTCTATCGAGTACAGACTGTGATCATGACAATAATGTCATATAGGGAAACAAGTAATTCCAACCTTCCAACTGGCTTTAAAATGGTTCATGTTGACCTGCAAAGTGGGAATTCCAGGTCAGAATTTTGGGAGCTTACTGACAGTTTCTCTGATCAAACTAGAAATGAGGTGGTCGACTACATGAAACAAGTGTATCCAAAGGAAATAATGGCTTAAAATGGAAAAATCTAATTGTATTTCATTTTATAATGATTTACAACTGATAAATTGCACCACTTGCTTAACCTGGAAAAACAGGAAGTAAATTGTCCTTTAAAAAAATGATTCCTTCATAGGACAGCATGGCCTTACCAGCTATACTGGGTTTAAGAGCTTGTTTATTATATTTTGCTATAGATAAATGACACTTTACTGCTTTTACAATGTATTTTATGCAAAAATATGAAGTATTTAGTCCTGTGTTCTTACACCAATCCTCCACTAGGAGGCACCATTGTCACATGTTTCCATGTAGCATCCTTACCTGATTACTAAAGACTAATGATGCTCAGTGTGCACACTGCTAGAACACTTCCATACTGTCCAGTCTGTTTATTGCTTTCAGATGTCATGAATAATCTCACACATGATTTGTCCTGTTCTGATGTTCAGCCCAGCAGGAGGCCCAGAGAGCTCAGTTCTACGTGGAGAAGGCCAAGCAGGACCAGAAGCAGAAGATCATCCAGGCTGAGGGAGAGGCTCAGGCTGCTAAAATGGTACAGTCCACTTTTCACCTTTCTTTTTTTTTTTTTTTTTTTTTTAACTTACTAGCCTTGAATATCACATGATTTTGAGTAATGTATTTTATAAACAGCTCTGGTTGTGCAACACATGTTTTTTCAATATGCAGGGTTGTTATTTGGTAGACAAAATGGGTGGCTTCACTGCCACTATGCTTAAATGAGACATGAAGTTGCTCTAGATGACGGATGCACCACCCTACGCCAAAATTCTGCTTGCTTAAAAATAATTATGTAATATTTACATAATTGTTGCTGTGTTCAGAGTGGTATTCTGGTCAAGTGTTTGTCCTGTTAGTCCTTCCGTAGTTCCATATTTAACTACATACACTCCTGATTTCATTTCATTTATCAGGACCTGAAAAAAATGTCTGTAAATCTTTTTTTTTTAATCACAATATTTAATAATAAAACACTCCTGTAGATTTTGTGTTTAATTTGTTGATAAAGTAATGACAGTTTGCAATAGCATGGCTATGAGATTTTTATTATTAATCAGTAACATAAATCAAAATCCTGTTAAATAGGCAATAAAAACGGAGTCATTGAAAAACTTTCTTCAGAAAGTCGATAAAGAAAATGTGCTTGGGTTTCTCATAACCTGACTTGTAGTTAGGTTAGTAGTTACAGAACAGAATTAAACATAATATACACTATGAATAGCGATCAGTAAGTACAATACAGTGCATTAGACCTGTGAACACATTGTAGCATATTGCTGAGGCACTTTTGAAATTATTCAGTTATGCTGTATATAAGACATGTTTTTTGTGCCCTCCTGCAGGTGTGTATATAAAAGCTCTCAGCAATACTGTACAGTTTGTTCACATTTTTAATGCACAGTAAGCATTTTTTTTTTTTTCAAGGTTGTTGTTTGCATGAGCTAAGCAGTCATTTATATTGCTGCTTTTGTCCTCCTCTTTTTACCTGATGTGCTGTAATGCTGCAGGCCACAGGTCAGTTTGTTCTCTGCTGATGGGGACAGAAATGGAGGATGAGGTCTTTATTGTGTGTGTGTGTTGTGTGTGTTTGCGTATTCCAGCTGGGTGAAGCCGTAACGAAGAATCCCGGCTACCTTAAACTGAGACGCATCCGAGCCGCCCAGAACATCGCCAAGACGGTGAGATGCAAACTTCTAACCTCATCGATGTTTATGATTAACATACCGCCATGCTGTATTGAGGATTGTATAGACGTATAGACGTATAGACGAGCATGACTTGTAGTAGATAAATCTGGATGTATTCAGGTGAAACAATCTTGCACTTGTGTGTTTTGCAGGTGGCGACTTCGCAGAATAGAGTATACCTGAATGCAGACAGTCTAGTGCTGAATCTGCAGGACAGCTCCTTCGACAAGTAAGGCCCTCTCCTGCTCTCTTCTTACTTCTCACACACTTTTGAACACCAGAAAGAAAACCCAGAGACAGCAAATTTGCCCCTGGTTAAGGAACATTGTAGACATTTGATTTTTGGTAGAACTGTTGCTTTCTTTTTTTAGAGTATATACACTCTTAAGTCAAGGCCGAATTCTCTCTCTCTCTCTCACAGTTTAGTTCTTATGTAGGCGTGAGGGGAGCTGCATCATTGATGTGTGTGCGTCATGCTCTAATTGGTTCAGAAGATCAGCTTGACCTGATGGGTGAATTTGACACCCTCAAGCCTTTTCATTTAATACACACTCAGCTTCAGCTTGTAATCATGAACAGAATGATTAGCGATACTCTGTTACACCACAAAAGCATGACGCACCTTTAGTCTGTTTACCCTGCCCTGAAAAAATGAAGTGATGTACATTTGCAAAGGAAAAAACAGATGATGCTTAATGAGTATGCTTTTCACACAAGCTCATCACAGTAATGATTGAATGTCGATTATTTTTGCAGAAATATCTAATTTATGTGACTTAAGCTTGTGATTAGATGTACTAGATTCAGTGATAAAAAATGATGTTCAAAATCAGCCAATTGTTTTTTAGTTAAGCCCACTATTACATTAACCAAGTGATTCATTGTGTAGCGCTAAATGACTCTCTGGTGATGATGGTGATGGAGGTTGTGTGTTTCCTGTTTTACAGTTTGTCCCTGGGGAAATGAGACGCATCGTCCTGGGGGAGTGTGAGCATTCCATGTGTTGAGCATCTGTGCTGTATTTAACGTCTACTGCAAACTGACCTCTCTCAGCAGTGCCTGTCTCTGAGTGCAGGCCTTCCAGCAAGGGGTTGGGTGCCCTTTAAAACACACACAAATATAAACACACATTTAGGGAGACTTACTACACATGGTTTAGACACAACCCATCTATTAAAGAGGTCGAAGGTTACGTAAGAATTTCGTCATAATTTGTAGTATCAGTGTAACAAATCGAAGCATTGAGATAAGTAGTTATGTTAACTGCCTGTATGTTTGAGACATAGTATTATGAATACACACCTACGTTTTCTTTAACCTGATGATGTTATAAGGGCCACTCATCTGTTAGTTAATGTTTACACATTTGATTTTTCGTTTGCTTTTGTCCCTGCTGTTTTTCCCATGCTCAGGGACCAGCGGGCTCCTCTGCAATGTGTAATCTGACAAAACACTCAAGCCCTCAAAGGAGGTTTCATTAAATCTTGATTTTTCCAGACTAACTGGCTATTTGTGTTCCTTTGGTGTACTTACCATAATTCAAAATGCTATAGGAGCAAGGATGGATACTCGACTGGATTTTGAGTCATCCTAAACTTTATTAAACAAGTATTTTTTTAATACTTGAGGGAAATGTACAGGTATTTGATGGGTTCAGGAGTGACGATTTGCCAGGGCAGTTCGGCAGGTGTTATTACATAATAAAGTATAAAAGCCAATCATGTTCCAGTATGCAAATGCAGGCCATGTAACAGCAGAGTGTATAGGGTTAGGGGTGTTTTCAATTTGAATACACATGGTAAATTTGAAAAGTAATTTGTGTGGGAGTTAATGAAAAAAAAAACTACTAGTTAATGAGTGGGGTAAGTGTAGGTGCTTCTAAACTGTTCTATCTATCTATCTATTGTTCTATCTATCTATCTATCAATCAAAAGACTTTTGCTTTAGTACTTGTTATTAGCAATTAAGTTAAAAAGCTAAACAAGTGTTTCATCGTATCCCTAAATCTTTGTATTTGAAGACCTATTCAAGTCACGTTTCTCAGTTCATTTATATCTCTTTCTTATTTAGATTCTGCAGGATTTAAATTTTTTAACCCATTTTTTAAAGTCGGAATAATCAGCACACTGGTTATTTGATACTTTTCGAAGAATCAAATAACCAGTGTGCTGATATAGAATCAGATCTATCTTTCGTGGTATTGAAGCAGTAAGCATGTGAAAAACCCTCTTTAAATCTCAGGTGTTTGGCAAGTTGGATCTGTTATGCTCAGCTGATTTACAGAAGAGTTGCCTAGTGGTTCTGTGACTGGAAGGTTGTGTTCAAATCCTTTGTAAAGCAAAGCCACTAACAAGAGATGGTGCGATACCACTTTTCTTTTCCAACACCGATACCAATTTCAAATACCAATACTGAAACCCTGAGTATCAGCCAATACTGATACACATCTGATATTGTTTTATTTAAAAACTACTAAACTTTTTTTTTAACTGAGGCACTTCACAGTTAATGTGGTTCACACACAAATGACTTAGATTGTAAATATAATAAAGCATAATAAAATCAGTCCTAACAAGAAAAAACAGTCTTTATATGTGAATGTTTTACATATTCCAATCTCTGCCATTTGATCCGATATCCGGTATTTTTCCTCCCATATCCGAGCCACCGTTTTTTCTGGTATCAGCTTGTTACGGGTACTGGGTATCGGATCAGTGCCGTCTCTACCCCTAACCCTCAACTGCTCAGCTATAGGACTGCATCAGCTTTATGGTTGCACTGAATATTTAATTATTAAATGTAAAAGATATAGTAGGTGTATTTACAGCAGGCGCTTAACTATGCTGGCTTCCACCCATATTAGACCACAGATGTGTACCTCCACTGTAATAAATATTTATTAATATTTATTCTTTTTAAATATTTATTACAAATTTAAAAGAAACCCCTAAGGGCCATGAGTAGACTGTGTAATGGTGTTCAGTTCATTGGTTTGTCCAGGAGATGGCGCCAAACACAGTCACTAATTCAAGGCCTCAAATGTCTGAGAGGGAGAAAGAGGACTTGAGAAAATCAGAGCATGCTGAACATGGACATTATCCAAAAGAGTATAGTGGAGTACTTGAGTGGCATGTTCAAATAGTACATCACCATACTGTGTGGTTAAAAATGTATACTACCTTCTACAATAGTGCACTATATATATATATATATATATATATATATATATACATATGGTGTACTGTATAATGATGCTGTTTGCTACAGTGCAATGCTTTTTTAAATATTGCAAAGAGAAAGAGGTGTGTGTGTGTGTGTGTGTGAGAGAGAGAGAGAGAGAGAGAGAGAGAGAGTGAGTGATGTGTTCTGATTAAGCGCGTGTCTCAGCACGATCCTGTGAGAAATGGGCTCTCTCGGTTCTATAAAAAATATCACCTCTATAAAAAGCTCTGCTCTGCACCGGGAGCTCTGCAGAGGGGGTTGGGCGCCTTCCTCAACTCATTAATATTCATAAAGGGGGAGGAGATTATGCAAATCACATAAACCACGCCCCCTTTGTTGGATTCAGCCTATAGAATCCAGCGGCATTTTTTGAATGCAGGCCAAAAGTCCATATGGGAAGGAAACAGGACTGGCTGGGATTTAGGGATTTACAAACTTCTTTAAAATAAATAAATAAATTAAAAAAAAGAAACCCTGACTGAATATTTAGCTCATGCTTATTCAGTACTGTTTCAGTTATATTTATAAATGTAAAAACAATCACATACCTATAATATATTTGAAACTATGAACACTTGTATTTCTTGTACAGAAGGTAAACTTGTCTATAATAATTTCTCTAAAATCATGGATAAAAAACAAAAACAGGGATATTGTAAAGGTTGTGTAGGTGTGGGTATATACTATAACAATTTAATATATTTATACTATTACAATTTTTGAAAATATACAAAAAAACAAAATACAAATACAAAAAAAAAATTCCCACCATAACGTGATTAAACCCTTTAAAACCCCTTATTATCATTCTCATTTAAGAATAAAATCTCAAGTAATTTGTAATTTGAATCTAATGAAATTTAGCATATTAAATGTCTTTCAGTACAATGAAATTCACAAATAATAGTAATTTTTGCTATACTACTTGAACAACATAATGCTGTAATAATCACACGCCGCCAAAAAAATCTTAATATTTTACTGTTATGATTATTATTTAGTTCTGTTTGTCTGTAAGAAGTTCTTGTAAGGGGTGGAATTTACCTTTTCTTTTTAAAAGTCTACTATTAAATGTTTGTTTTCCACTTATAAATCAATGTATTTATCAGTGTATTTGTATTTTTTTAAGGCTACAAAACTGTATTTTGTATTTTAACATGGTACCACAGTGATGTTGAATTCTTGATCGGTCAAAATGTGATGATTTTGGGTTTTTCGTTAGCAAGTTGCATTCTTGTTTTCTTATTAAGCTAAAAAAAAAAAAGAGGGAATCACAGCTTATATCTGCTATAACATTTACTGATAACAAGATCCAACTTGTTTCAAGGATGTTTCACAGCATTCAATGTAACTACAAATGGATAAAAAAAAAAAGAACTCGCACCACTCCATTGTTGATTATTGTCCTATAACATGTCATGTTTTATGTCTTACTTTTTAAAGCATGCCGTTTGAAACCCAGCCCACTGCAGGTCAGCAATCTCTTCAGTGTTCCAGTTAGGGCACGTGTACGTGTATTGGAGCACAGTCCAAATTCTCTCTCAGCTGCAGTGTTGCCATGGATACGCTGACCTCACAGCGGGATGGGAGATCATGGAGATTTGCCCGGAGATTAGCACTCAATGTTAGGTTACAGTAGCACAAAGGAGTTATTTATGCTTCTATTTTTGGAGAGCAGTAGTTCCTGGTTGTTGAGCATTTTCCAAAAAAAAAAAAAAATTGTGCTAACTGTGCAGGCATGAGTGAAAAGTGTGTGACCTACATCAAAGTCATGATGCTCTCTCTGCAGCGTGTGCATGACTGCAGTCACCTGGCTTCAAATGGTGATTCCATGATTGAGCTGCCATTTGTGTCTTACTGATATTACAATTACAAACATTTGTGTAAATTAAAGGTAAAAAAAAAAAAATTAAACGCAGGTAATGTGTCCTTCACAATGACCTATGTGCATGATTCAGATAAATAAAACATGCAAAGCACATACAGCACTTAGAAAACAGCATTTTGCCCATCCAAGCTTACTCTAACTACGCTTTACCTTGAAATATAATCATTAAATTACTTAATAATCATTAAAAAAACATATTATTTTCGCACTCTTTTATGAATACATGTAAGATCACATGATTGAACCATCCTTTTCCATGAGTCGTCTGTATAGGTTCTACATTTTAGTTCACATTCACTCAGTCCTGTTACATGTACACATTCACCCCCTATGAAACATTTGGTATATTCCACAAGTCACATGTTCAAGAGGAAGTTGAATCATCTAAATGTCTGGATGATCATAGGAAGAAGAAAATTCAATTTCATGTTCATTTGTCTACATTATCAGTGATATTGTGATATGATTGATGAGACTGCTTTAAAAATAAAATGCTGTTAATCAAATTATAGCCTGAAAGAAAATTATTATTTTAAAAAATCATTAGCATGTGCTTCATGTCATTGTGGCACTACCATGGATGTTAGGTAACCACATTTTATGTATTTGGTAAAAATAAAACCCACAACTCTGTTACTTTCACCTCAGTCAAGAGCAAAATGCAGCATGTCAGCAAAGAGACCTTCTAGTGGCTTACTAAAAAAAAAAAAAGAAAAAAAAAAAGGCAGGATTAGCTAAAAAGAAAACCTCACAAATACCACCACTTTCCAGACAAATATGTTGGAATAGGATATTATATTAAAATATTTCTCTCAATATTAAATACATTTTCTATATTGAATGTTGCAAGATATGGATAATCCTTGCCCCGAATATTCTGTTTATGCCATCAAATTATATGTTTTATGTTTCTTACTCTAACAGTTTTCTGAAAAATAAAAAGCTGTGGCTTGGCTTGAAAGATGATTGATAGGGTGTACTGTAGTTTAGCCAAAGGTTTTTGAAAACCACTGATGTAGGAAAAAAAAACAACAGCAAGAGGCTGAAACACAAATGTCAATCCAAACCATGCATAGAATAACACTGGCTATTTTTTTCTTTTCTTTCCTTTGTAAAACTGTTTCCAAATGAAATGAATAGGAAATAATCAGCATAACAGGTTTCCTTCAGGTGACTTTTGTAGGCCACACCAATCATTACTGCACTGGGTGTATCCCAAACGCCTAAAGTAAGAGTTAATTCCAACAAGTTACACTAACAAGTTCTTAAAAGAACCTGTTATTTGCAGGGGTATAAATAGATGCATCACAAAAAAAACCATCCCAGTTCCTCATTAGCAAGTTGCGATTTAAGACATTCCTCAGAGAGCATACAGGAGCCAGTCATCTCATAGCCTGAGAGCTAATCAGCTCATTAGCAGCTAAAGCCACACAGGAGGAACAATTACGATAAAAGCGTAAGCTGTATCTATATGTTACAGATAACTAAGACACCCAGTCATTTCATGCATCTTGTATCTGGATTGTATTCTGCTAAGATTTTAACCACCACCCATGGCTGTATTGCATGTTAATATACAATTCAGCTCATTACATTCACACCAATTTCTGGCGTTGTTCATTATTTTTAGTTTTATGAATAAGACGGCTCCTACATCAAAACTGTTGATTTTTCATGCCGTTTTTAATCTTGCATGTTGTTAAAGGTGTCATCGTTGACATTCATGGGGCATGTGCGTCACTTATTGGGAGGGGTTTTACTTGCCAAATGTGGCTTGGAGAGACAGATGCATTTACACTAGAATAACTAGGCTAAAATGCACCTCAGACCTCCTGAAGTGATTGAAGTCTGTTTTTAAATCTGTTGCATTTACACTTTCATTTTTATCTGTTTAATCTATTAATATAATACTTATAATCAAGAGTCATTATATGACCAAATGTAATCAAGATTATATCCACATACAGATTTGACATGGATCAGACTTGAACTGCCTGCCTAAGCTAGAAACACTTTCTGACTTTTGAAAAAAAAAACAAAAAAACAAAAAAACAAAAAATGAAATCAGAACATATCTCAATAACTTATTAGAATCAAACCAAATTTACAGTGTATATGGATCTGACCCTGTTTACACTTGGTCATTTCATGTGTCCTGTGTACTGAATGCAGCTTCAGATCTGCTTTAATCAGGATTTCTTTACTTGAGATGCAGGTTGACCTGGCAAATGACCTCAGAAATCTTGATCTCAGAAATTTGTGACAAGCAAACCAGATTTGGTTACTTGTGGACTCTCAGTTTACAAATCCAGTTTAAGAAATGGATCAAATTTGCCCTTCTGTATAAACAAAACTCAGGCTGACATTTTAGTAAGAACACTAGCTTGTGAATTGATTTCTCTGTGAAGCGCACAACATGTTATTGTATCTTTAGACGTTGGTTATGATTTATCATTTTGCATTGTTTTGGTGCCACCCCATGATCAGCTGGCAGCTGCAGCACGTCCTGCTAGCTTTTCCAGGTTGAGGTTCCTCCCCTGGAGATGAATTGATAAACTGGTGCAACACACAGTCAGAATGGATTTAATTAACCTGCTTCTGTTTTATGGCACTCTCATTATATAGTCAAAGGGGATTTAGATAGCCTGCCCTAGTTTGCTTAGTGATGCTCCTTTTTCTTTCTTTCCTTCTTTCCATGTTATTCAAATCATCTCTGTTTGTCTACAGAAGACAAACCAGGGGTCATGTACCTCCAAGGGAATGTTTTTAGTTGTCTTTTAGTGCACACTAAAAGTTTAAAGGCATGCATTTAAGAAAGACCTTGGAGAAGTGTGCTATAATTGGGTCTCCGTACAGAAAGACTGGCTCAGGGGTGAATTCATGGGAAAGTACACTGACTTCTTTTTTTTTTTTTTTTTTGTTCTGTCCAGGCGTTCTGCTTTCTCTCACTGCTTCCAGCTGCCTCAGGGCACACTCGAGCCTTTGTCTGCAGCTGGAAGAACAGGAATGCTAACTGGAATGTGCTGTGTGTAAACTTTAGCCAGCGCTTCACACCTAGCTAGGAAATTTGAAACCTGACTCTTTGTACTGGTTAAATGTAATAAGTTACTGTATCTATGGCATTTTTCACACTTTAGTTGCACTAAGCACCTAAACAAAAAGTCTTTCTCACAGAACGCTAAAAAAGTACTCAAAAACTTTGTGGGTGGCAGCACATAATCTAATTTCTCTGTTTAAAACAGACTTTCTCAAAAATAAGAGACAATTTCTAGGAATTCTAATGCTAATCTTCCTAGCTAGATAACATATCTAATGTTACTGATGAACAAAATCATAGTCATGGTAACATTTTATTTTGTCTGCCGTTAAAGCATTAACTGAAAATATGGCAATCCAAAGCTAGACTCATTCATGATGACCTGTGGCTAGTTTACTAGCATGTAACTAGCCAGCTAGCTATTTGGTATTGCAGGAGGACATATGGGGGTTACCAAAAAGTATATTACTCATGTATTTATAAATCTTGACATTTGTACTGAGGTTAAAAGTGTAGAGAGATTTATATGTCATCTTTCTTGGGCATTAAGAACATATTAAACAATTTATTATATACCATAAATTATTTTGAACATATGTTCAGGGATACACAAAACAGGCCTCATTGTGATGAAATAAGAAAGATAGCTCAAGGTAACACAACAACAAATCCTATTTTGGCTTATTTCTGTCGTCTAGTGAAAGAATAATTTAGGTCACATTATTGAAAATTATTTCTGTGCACTATTTCTGCACGGTCACCTTTAGACTAGATTTCAAATGTACCCTTACTGTAAGGAGCTCAGCTTTTCAGGTTATCATGTTTGTGCAGAGAGGCAGTGACTGCTTCCTGTTTTCATTGTGTGTGAGGAAACAGACGCCGTTTCCCAGCCAGCACTGCGTCTGCACCTCGGCCTCTGGGCACGTGGCCTCAGTGAAAGACCGATACAAGCTACTCGATTAACTGAAACGTCCCCGCTGCAAGGCAATGCTGCCAGATTGAATGTGTTCCCATATGACAATAATGATAGGTGGATTGTAAAAAAGCTTTGGATTGTCTATTTTTTACTTTTTACTCTACTTCTGTGTATCAGTTAGCAAATGAATCCTAGGTAGGTGGCATTTTTTTGTGCCCTGGTCCATACCATCTGGAAGGCAGCATAAGACAGATGTCATTCAAAGTCTGTTGAAATGGACCGATTTGGTGGCACATTGCGTGGAAGGGACACCCAGTAAACGAGATTTCAATGAAAGTGTGTGGGGAAAATAAGACATATTTAATTCTTTTTTTTAATCCAATCATACAGAATACTCTGATAATATTGTAAGCTGAAAAAAATCTGCGAATTACTGTAGTGATATGTCTAATAGGCAGTTTTAGTAGCAGCAGTGAAATTTAACAGTGACTTCAATTAAATTCGCCATTAATACTGTTTTCATTTTGCAGACTTTTCACAGAAACGTTGACAGGGGAATTTGTATTATTGGCCAGTAACACACCTGTTGTTTGGCTGCATTGACCTGTGAAGGGATGCTTCTTTGTATTTCACCACAGAAGTTCCAAAATGGATGAACCGCAAATCTTAGCATGTGCTAGCATAAGATTTGATATAATACTTCCTAACCTGGCTGGAAGGTATTTAATTTAAAAAGGCAGTCAGCTGTGAGGCTGGATTAGGTGGTGTAGTTGTTTCGTTTACTTTCATGCTGTTTGCTGTTTAAGGCCACCGAGGTAGCTAGCTTGCATAGCAACAAACTCCTAAAACCTGTTTATATGAGGATTTAGTATACTTAAATTAATTTACAGAAGCTGAATTGCAGTACAAATCTGTAGTTATTAACATATTATCCACAGCTAACAAAACATTTTTAGGTGCTGCAAATTTCTAGTGTTACTATGGCTTGGGCGTGTTTATAGTGAATTCAGCAAAGTGTAAACAATCTGGCAACCCTATAGCCAGCTAGCATGTGTCGATGGTTGTGTCTTCAGACAATGTCTTCCATATGCCTAACAAAATAGTCTCCCGCAACTTTTATGAAGCTGAGCGATGGCCTAAGCTTCTAGTGTTATGAGAACCAGTGTGTGTATAGGCACGCAACATAATTAAGGCATGAGTTTCCTTTTATATAGTCACTAAATTACGTGAAAATCTAATTATAGTAAGTACAATGATATAAATGAATCTATTACACATGTCCTTACTGTGTTATTCGTGGAAGCCTTTGGACTTTAATGTCTTGCCTCCCTTCTGTTCTGTGTTGGCCAGTTTTGGGAGTGTTTATCAGCTTTACTCCTACTAATTATTCTCTGTCTGGCACAGATGGTGAGCACTAAGGGTCTCCAAGGTTTCCTGATTACCCAATCACCCTCCTCTGAGGGCGTACAAGAGTTTAGGAGAGCATAGCATGGAATAGTCTGCTCATAGTGATTCATTTCCTGCTGAAACCCTAGAGTCAATTGTCTCATTGACCTCTTTGTTCAGTAGACCTCTATGGACATTTGGCTCATCAACACCTCTCCATTGCATTCAGTTCTATAATTTCTGTAATGCAGCTCTAACGTATAATTAAAAGTTCAGCTTTCTCTGTGTTAATATTCGTGTAAGCGTTATTAATCAATGACTTTATTGAACTCAGCGATTGTAAATATAAGGTGGTTGCCCAGATCTGAGGCTAAACAATGGTATGATTTTAATCACACTGTGTTAATGAACTATGAGGCCTCCATGTCGTCTCACTGCCCATTAATTATAATGTATATTTAATGAGCGGATCAGCAGGGTCCTCCTGCACTCGGCCCGCATGCTCCCAGGGGCATCGAGTTACAATCAAAGGGGGAAGGGCGCTTTTAGGGGCACTTTTAGGACCAAAGCCAGCCAGGAAGGGCTACTCGTAAAGACTTTTCCCTCCTTTTTTCTTTAAACTCTGTCACCACCTAAAACATTTACAAAACTTGTATTTATTTTAAACATTTATGATGCCAATCATATTGTAGCTTTTGCATATTTCCTTTGATTTGTGCAAATGTATTAAGAATTGTTTTTCCCTTTCCAACCACATTGTTTAAGACAAAATCAGGGATAAATCATGCATAGCTTTTGCATCTGACTTAATGCACTTTTTTTGGTAAATGCAAACTATTATCTTAAAGGTACATATTTATTTATTCTTAAATGTTATCAGTAGACATGCATGTTTTAAAAAAAATCCATGCAGACAAACTTTTCAGATCTTGGCCCTCCCACAGCGTTCAGAGTCCACCCCTCCCCACTGCCTTTATCTTCTTGCTTTGGTCCACCTCCTTCCGTCCACCGTAACCCCCCACCTCACCACACCCCAAGCAATCCCATTTATGGTATAAGACTTGTAGGCTTGGGGGGGGATGGGACCGACAAGAAGTTTGCCACCCTCATTAAAGAGACATTTACTAATTTAATGATCACATTTCTGACGTGTGTAAGAAAGAGTAGTACTACACCTTTGATAGATGAATAGAAACGGAGACTGCATTTCATCACCCTGCACTTTTAATAGGTCCATTTTCATCCATGATAATGACGCTTAGACTGTTCCAATCCATTATTATAATGTGCTCTGAGTTGACACATGGAGCACAGAAAAGATAATGTATAATGAGATTAAAGCCGAAGGAATAGGTCAAATTGGTGTAACTGAGCTTGCTGGGATGTGACCGAGTGCACTTGTATAGGCTACATTCCTTGTCTTTCATTAACAGGTGGCCTTTTTTTAACCTCTGATCTGGTTCATGAAGCACAGAGATGTACCAAGTTGTATTCCCAAAGGACATGTAAACAGTAGTAGCTGATATGCATGACAACAAACATGTAATTTTCTAATAACCTAACAAATGACTTGGCAATTTCCTGATTGGGTGTTTTCAAAGTTTTTCTGAATGATGTGCACCAGTTTACAAGCAATGCAGCAATTTTATGGCTTGTTCTCTTTATATGTAACATACAGTCAGATTACTTTCACACACTTTCAAACAGGAATGATCAAATTTGCTGTGGGTCGTACTCTTTGAACATGGAACATTGAACATCTCTTTGAAATTTCAGCTATAAATTTGGAACATTTGGAACAAATGTACACCTTGCATTTTAAACAAGAACTGTATGAACTGTGGACACAGGTTTACTGCACTACCATACTTATTTTATAGATATGTCCTGCATATTTATTGCAAATCTGGCATTTTGTAAATGCACTACGTGTAAATTTTTTAGTGCATTACTTTATTGTCATGCAACTTGTTGCATTGTGTGAAATGCACTATAAACTTGTGCAGTTCTTTGCATTGTGCACGTGTCTTGCTACTTGTGCTGTGTAGCTGGTGTATGCTGAACTCATAAAGAAACGTCATTTCATCTCAGCTGGTACTTGTGCATGCTATTATGTCCTTGAATTAAAGATTTGATACCGTGCACGACATTCACGCTTTGCCTGTGAAATCCGCGATCCAGGCCGACTCCCGTCCCCGTGTTTTCGTTTTCGCCCGCCATTGTTGGCTCGGGTTTCATTTCCCCGTCCTCTCCGCGCGCTCGTGTCGCGCCGCCATTTTGTGTCGCGCGCCAGGTCTCCTCGTGAGTCCTGTTATGGCGCCTTTGTTCCATAGCGGCAACACAAAGAATAAGAGCACACCTAAATAATACACGTTATAACACGACACTTTTACACAAAACATGAGTGACAACATCCAGACTTTCATATAACACGTAAATAGTGAGATAATGACCTCTCGGTGTGAGGCGCCATGTTGAAAACCGGTGAAGGAGCTAAAAATAAAGATGGTGGAGATGGTGAATTCCCTCTCCGCAAACTAGTTCCTAGTTTGTCACATTTTCCGTGTGTCATTATGTTTTAGTGTATATTTAACGTTTTCAAAACCCCAGAAATGTCATGAACAAGGTTGGCGAGCTGTATGTAAACGGCAAAACACAAAACTAGGCCTTTAAATGTAAGGACTTGTAGTTTTCTCTACGTGCCTAAGCTTTATCTCATTGTTAATCAGGATTAGCTGGGCTACTACTGTTCATTCAGACACCAAAAAAGCTACTGAAAACATCTTCAAAACATCTTTAAAAGCTTTAAAATCTTTAAAAATGACTAAGGAATAAAATAGGGATTGTTTTATCACCATGTAATCATCATAGCATAGGCCTTTTAAACTATGCTGACTCTAAAATGGCCTAGTGCTTTTACTGTGTACCTGGTTTTCTCCTCTCTAATGAAGTGTTATTAGCTCTGTATACAGCTACATGGCCTGTTTTTGATTGAATACCCTTTGGTCAAAGTCCCAGAAAGATACTGAACTGTGTTACCTGTATTATTAAACTGCAAAAGAAAATGGGCCTATAAATATTAGCCTTTTGACCATGGTGTAGTTTACTCTAAAAATATCAGCTTCTCTAGTTGTTTTTAATGAATTGTTGGGCTAACTGTATTTATTTAGACACCCAAAAGCCACGGAAAAAACCTTCAAAATGCCCAAATGTGGTGAAATAAACATTACTTGCTGTCTTTTTGATAAATAGCACTGTGGTCCCAAGAAATATGTTTAGTGTCAATATTTAGCACAGCTTGTCTTCACCATGGATTGCTTCTCATAAAAGTGTTAATATTTTTATACCCAACTTATTGTAATGAAGCCCTAAACTCAACATGTGGCTACACAGCCTGTTTTTGGCTGAATATCAAAGTCTCAAAGATATGAACTATGTTGGCAGGGTGTATTTAAAGTCTTAAAATATTTGGGCTTGGTGCAGTTTTCTGTAAATGGATCAGCTTTGTCTAGTTGTAATTCTGGGCTAGCTGGTCTACTGCTATTCATTCAGGCACCATTGAGCCTGTCAATACCTTTAAACATCAAAAGAACAGAGATTAACTTTATTTACCCAACGTATCACTGTGGTTTTATAAGCTTTGTTAGTTTAATATGGCTTTGGCCTTGACCATGCACTTGGATTTGTTTCTCTACTAAAATCAAAGTGTTAATATTAACCGAGATACTCAACGTACTGTAATGAAATTTTAAGCCCTGTGTATAGCTATATGGCCTGTTTTTGGCTGCGTTCCAGTTGGCGCCCTACTGTTTAAGTGCACTGCCTGGCCTCTGCACTTTCTGTACTATATGTATATCACATAGACTGCCAGTTTGGACAGGGATTTATTTCAAAGTTGAAAATCATGATTCATCATAATAGGCAATAATAAGGAAAAGAAGTCCACAGCAGTAAATTACTTTTGTTTTTGGTTGAATCTCAAATGACCTCATACCAAGTGGAATATGCAATGAATGCTACCACTTATAGTGCACTTTCTGTCCAATAGGCCACCATTTAGGGTTGAGAATATGACTAAGGCCCCTGCTAGGATGGGCAGTAGTTATTGACTGTGGCTGAGTTGGCCGTCTTTGTGTCTTTGGAAGTGACTTTGCCTCACACCCATACATGACAATAGCATGGAAAGAGCTATCAGGCCAACAGGTCTTTACACCTCTTTCACTTTGCATATCAGTGTTTTTAAATGGAAACCCAGGACCACATGCTAGGATAATTACTTTAGTGATCGTTGCTGTTTTCAATAGTGTAGATGAATATTCAAAAGAAAACAATGTAGGGGATTAAGGGGTTTAAGTCATAAACTTAGTCTTATGTGAGAAGTTTAGACTGAGTGCATATACTTAAATATTTATTGTATTATACTGCATATTTATTGTATTTATTGGAACAGTAGTTTCCTGCAGTTGTTCCACTATTTGCAGTATGTGAAGACCTGTGTCTGTCATTTGTCTTATATGTTGCAACATTGTCCTGGAGTTGTTTTTTTTTTATTATTTATTGATTGATTTTTTTTTTTGCCATTGTATACATAGTAGATGGTAGAAAAAATGAATTGATTTAAGTTTAAACCGAAAGAACCTCAAGGTCATGCACATGCTTACAAAACTGAGCATGCAGCTGTTAACAAGATGATGCAAATTATTATTATCTTGTGATTAAAACTGTAAAACTGAAGGCCTCCTTGCCCCTTAGCTGTGTTAACATACAGTAATTTGTCTTTGGGCAATCGTTGCATGTGATGCCATAGAGATGACACTAGATGGTAGTAAATATCTTTAAATAATTTCTGCATTTCAAAAAGATAGAGGTTGGTAGTAGATTTGCAATAATGTTATTTTTAGCCAAGGTGCAAAAAGCAGGGAACAAAAACAGCAGTGGTGGCAGTTATATATTTGATTTTATATGTATTTATATGTATGTATATATTATATATATATGTATATCTATCTATCTATCTATCTATCTATCTATATATATATATGTAAAATGAGCTATACATAAAAATGGTATTTTCATATTTCAAAACTTAAGAAAATTGTGAAATGAATCAGAATGGCATTTTTGCAGGCCTAGCTGCATTTGCATTTGGACACAATGGCACACAAAGACAACTTGTGCTCACTTGGTCTGATCATCATCCGTGATGTGAAGCAAATGACAGACACATCACTCAGAATTGGTCAATTTGAAGACTATATGTAAATGTGAATATTAATTGCTGCTACTTTTATGAGAGCATTAAATGCTAGTTTTGCAGACTTGCATACTAAACAGTGCATACTTAGTCACTATACGTATATGTAGTAACGCATCTACTGCTTACTATTCAATAATACAAGTAAACCAACATCTCTTGATTGTTTGATACACAATCGAGTTATACAGAATTACTGATTTTAAATGCATACCCCAACTATACAATCTGCAGAATCTGAGGTTATAAAGCCATTGTTTTTATTACAAGTTTTTAAGAGTTTTCCTAAATTGTTCAACTTTATAGAGGTAAATGCATTTCATATTCTGATAATTAGATATTATTAAAAAAAAAACACACAAGCAAACAAACACCAAAAACATATAGTTTTTGGCATAGCATATGCAGTTTCTGACCATTAAAAGTCCCTTGTGTGTTATGCACTTTTGCCACAAGAGGACGCTACAGTGCAGAGAAAGACAGAATGTCTTGTCAGCATTTGACTTAATTAGAGTAATACCTGTTTTATAATTAGCCTAACAAGTTTCAGAAGCAGATATGCATGTAGTTTTACTCTCATATGCTCATCAAAATGCTTACTGGCTTCAATATAATTTGCAATACCCTATTTCTTTTTTAAATTTATTTTATTACTTTATCTTTATTATTTTATTATTTTATTTTTAATTCGGTCAACATTTGGGGGGATACAGTAAATAAAGAGTACAAATATCCAGTACATTAATGATACATATGAAATAATGGATCACATGGATAAAACAAATACTGGCTCTTGTTCAAAAGCACTTAACAAAATAAATATTTGTTCATCCAGATTTAGTTTTTCCAGATGTTCCTTCTAATGTAGTACAGAATCTCCAACATAATACAATATACAGATGATTATAGAGCCAGATGTTGCATAAAGCCAAGGAGGGGCAGTTGTCTGTGCTGCTGTAGACATGGTAAATTATGTTGTAAGTTGTTGCCTAACTTTTTCATTTATTTGCCGAATGTAGAGGTTTTGATTGTGGTATGAATGATGACTTGGAGATAATATGCTCTGATCAGTCTATAGATTATGGATTTAATTATGCAGAGGCCCACTAGTGAGACTACCGTCATTTCTGAAACTTGTTCTTCAAAGTGATCTCAAATATTAAGAAATGACAGAATCTGGATTTTTAACTGTAAACTTAAATGAACTACTGAGGTTAAAGTCCAACCTGTCTTTTGAATTCTTTCCAAAAGCTCTGATTGCTTGCACTGACCTGGTGAAATTCCACTAGAACAAATGTGAGAGCTGTTGCTTTGTTTTTGTTTTTGATTTTTTTCCCCTTTCTCTCTCTAACAGTCTCTCTATCTGCCATGTGTTAACTCTCACTCATGATTAATTCACTGAAACCTTTCACTTGTCTGTTTCACTTATGTTTTTCTTCACACATACAGAAATTTTGCATGTGGTTCATGACCTTTCACAACTGGTGAGAATCAACACCTGAAATATAAATTTATAGCTAACACCTATGTGTGAGACACAGTCGACGGTATTCTGTGAACGAGTGTTGTTTTGGAGAGACCTGCAACAGGCTCCTTACTAAGTAAAGATATAATTAATATTTAATCGGATAGGAGAGACTCCGGTCATGCGGTACATGAGAAAGACACCTGGCCTTGTGTTGTGACCTGACTGTCTGGGTTTATGTGTGTGCATGTGGGTTTAGTGGCATGCAGCTATGAATACTATTGTCCCTGCTAGCTCAGTGTTTAAGGTTCTCTTATAGTGAGCAGAAGGTTGCAAGTTTAAATCCCATGACAAGTGCAGATGTATTAGATTCTGAATAAAAAGCAACCACCAAATGAAAAATATACAAAAATATACAATATAGTCATTATTATCTGTCAAATGTGCACATTCTTAATGTCACTCAATGATATACCACCTCCTGATGATGATCAGAGAGCACTTCTGCATTAGCTTCAGGAGAAACAATCTGCGATGTCCTCATTCCGAGGCCGGTATGTTAATGAGCCTTGGTTTGTTGATCAACTAGAGGCTACACGTCCAGCCACAATGATGCATTTAATCTGACGCGCATGGAACAAAGCCTGTGCTTGTCTCCAGAGTGCGTCTCTACTAGTCACTGACTGTCCATGCTTTATATCACAGTTAATGAACCAATACATAGAGCTTACAGTAGTGATCTTGTTCTTAACAGCTTGACAATGAAATTACGCACTGCGAGGAATTTACGGCTCTCCTGGTCAGAGTGAGAGACAAAATCAGCCCCTGAAAGGACAACATCTATTTGGGATAAAAGTATTCAGAAACCTGTGGTGTATATTACTAATCTCTTAGGCATGTGGTGGTAACTGAACCATAAAGTATATCACATTATGCATATTATTGTGGACACTATTTACCAAATATTGTAAGTTGATTGTAAAAAATAATATTTTTTTTGTGTGTGTATTAGCATTGAATTGTGTTGATGTATTCATAATTGTGTTCTAATTGTTTTTGCAGGTTTTGTATTATTATTAACACTCACAACATAACATCTTAACCATGATTTTGGGTTATATTAGTGTTAAATTGTGTTGAGAAATGCTCATCTGAAAGCTTCTTCATGCTGTACCTAAAAGTCTTGTGTGCTCAGCCGGTAAAGGGGAGGTGGAGCAGAAGAGTAAGAAAGAAAAAAAGGAGGGAAAAGGATTAGCGTATTTAGGCTAATGCAGGTAGATTGGGGGTTGGGGAATGAGGTTAGATCAAATAAGCAGGACAGGAAGTCTCCACAGGGGTCTGAATGTCTGCAGACAGGGACGTGTTCTTATTTAAAAAAGCAACAGTTCAGGACAGGTTGTTGAAATCTATTAGAAAACACATTATTTGTTGTGACAGTGAAGTAGCCTTGTCATGGTTAGACATGGAACATACTGTGTCTCTGAATTTATTGCCAGAATATTCTCTTAAACAAGGCGTAACCACACAGCCCATGTTTTTAATCTCTAGTTAGTGTATATAAGAAACCTTGACAGAATGTGTAGAATTTCTTTTATCAAGATGTATATTCTTATATTTTGAGGACCCATAATGCATTGCAAGCATATATCAGTTTTAACACTAAGATATGTCTGTTAGCAGCAAGTTTAAAATTGTTATCTACATTATTTGCAATATATACAGTAGATGTGTTGATTGATATTTCTCAGTATGGCAGAGCCCCTGGCAGTTCAGTTTGCACTTTCAGCTACGTCTAATCAGGGTGTAATTTAAGTTGCACTGAGGTTTTTTTTTTTCTTTCTGAGGGAAATGGATGTTTCTACTCTCATTGTGTCTTTGTATAGTCTGTCTTAACTAGCTAAATTGAAAATGCAGTTGTTAGCTAGCTTATGCATGGCGTCCATTTTTCCTCGATACATAGTACTCACAACTTTAACTATTTGAAAAGTGAAAGATTTTTGTGCTTGCGTTCAGTTAAGCAATTTGTTAATTAAAGTTGATTTGATTGTGCCCCTAATATTTAGTGCGCAGCTAATATTAGCCCGTTAGCTAGACACATAGCTGACTAGTTAGCCACTGATTAAATAGTTTAACTTCTCTAACTCTATAAAAAGTGGAATACTTAGAACATGCATTAATAGTGAACAAGCTAACCCTAAACAAACTTTACTAACGATTGTAATGATTCGGTCCTGAGGTTTGTAACCATCGCTCAAGCCCTAAAGCCATGCCTACATTTAAAGTTCTCCCAGATTGAGCTTTCTACTGTAACAGCTGACACTGTCATTACTGCATTACCTTACCTTAGGGCACATTCAGGCTTTGTGCACACAAATCAAATTTAAATCTGGTTTCATTTTTGCTTATGAGCTTTTTATAATGTCATATACACACATGTGCTGTGTGACAGAGATTTAAGTAATTAAAAATGCATGGCATGACAAACTGCTGTATAGGTGTATTGCATTTATACGTGTATATATTATTGTCTGTGCTTGTCTGCATGAGTGTACAGCTGATGATAGCACATGGTACCTTAAAGATTAAGGTTCTAGTAACTGGAAAGACACTGTTGAAAAAAAAAAATCCTTAATTGCTCAGCTCTGTGGCTTGATTAAATTCTGCCTCACTTGAAAGTCTCTTCAGATAAAAGCACTTTGCCACATAAATAAATGCAATTTTGTTTCTTAAAAATGTCATTCCTGTAATTTCCAAACACAAAATCTAGTCTCAGGCACAGACGCTCCGCACACATATATTTGTTGTACACTTTTCTGGCCATAACCTTCAGGATCTTTATGGCTGCAAGCCTGCTGCACTTCTGTGCACTGGTTTCCAATGAGGGAACCAGCATTTGAACACTTTTCAGCTTTTTGGAGTGAAATATAGTCACTGGACCCCAATCTTTCATGGAATCCAAACTTCAAACCAGTTGGCTATGAGTAAACATGAATATCACAGGTTTGTTGACTGTCAGTCAGATTGCCTCTTTCTGTGAAAGTAGGAGGGTCTTAACCATTTTTATTGACGGAACACACAACACTCTCTAGCGAAACTTTGGAGAGATTTAAAATATTCAGTTTGCATTAGAACATGCAAATATGTCCCCTATGCTCCCCTCCAATACAGATGCCCCCAGTCATACCCATAATGCATCTGAGCGCCATCTAGGCATAAGAGGAAGTAAATACAGCATTAAATTTTCTATGTACTGCACATAAGACATGAGATATACTGTGTTAATTTACTGAAGCCATCACAGTACAACAGTTAGTAAGTATATAAATGACAAAATCCATGGAAACCGTTCCTATACAATTTTTATATGAACCATTTGTAAATCAAAACCTTAACTGCAGTTATATATTTTTATTTACTCAAGTCAAATCAAGTTTACAATCTACAATAGAAGACAATCTACAATAGAAGACATCACAGGCTTTAAGACTGTGTCTGAATAAGTTTTTTGGTGTCTTGGAAAATAGGTTACTTATAGCATGTATTATATTCAATATTATATTTTATAGAATACAGATTTGTGATATTTGACACAAAGCGAAATGTGTATGGAGTGTAAATGATAAAATCATTCTTATGGACAAAAGGTTTTGTGCAAAGCCCTAAATTTGAACCATATTACTTCCCCTGATTATATTTCTCACTGCTCCAGATAAATGAACAAGTGTGAAATATGTGAGGAGTTCCTGTTTATTGTATGTCGTCTGCTTTCTTTCTTATTGAAACTGTAAACCTGGAATTCCTTTCCAGCATGGAGCTTGATTTGGCTAGTCTACTCTTTCTGCATGAGTCATGTTGAAGCGTATAGATATATGTGCACAAAAACAGCTGCTTATGATATGAATTAATGTGAGTAATATTGTCTGGGCTTGCACAGACCATATCTCAGATTCTGGGGAAAAAAGCTGGAACTGATCTGAGAAGATCTAAAGTTTCAGAGTCGTCTGTGGTGGTTGAGATTACATTACATGTATCTGGCTGACACATTTTATCTGAAGTGTCACAACCCAACATAATCAAAGTTATTAAGTTATTATGAGCCTGTTTTATAGGTCACTTGAATCGAATAGGTTTAATCCACACCTAAACAACTCAAAAGCAAGCAGGCCTGTAAATAATATCAGTTATTTACAATGTCAGTGTGTTCCATTGGTGGACATTTCATGAATATAAAGCCAAAATATTATTGTACACGTTTAAATAATGAGCATAATGTGTGAATAGTTGGGTAATGTTCATAAAATTTCTAGATATTTTACTCATTTCAATCTTGAAATATTGAAGTATTCTTATTCTAAATAGTCTTATTCTATTTTATTTATTTGTAGAAAGAAGTAAACGTGTGTACTAAGGGAGTCATGTAATTTATTTTACAGTTAAAGTTAAAAGTTTACTTATCATTGCAATCTTAGAAAGTAATCGCTCTATCTAGCACCCTTAAAGGTTCTTTGTTTTGTCTACCCTTAAAGGTTCTATGTAGAACCTGATAACAGAGGGGTTTCCTTTCAGGAAGAGGGCCGGAAGACCATTATCTATCCTTATCTATCCTTGAAGGACTCCTTTTTAATTTTTTTTTTTATTCTTAGCACAATGTAAAATTCTTAGCACACTGGATGCTATTAAACAAGAGAGGAGTTATTAATAAATATATTTTATAAAACTATATGTTATAAATATACAGTATATTAAAACCACACCCACTTACTATAAAGTGTCAACATTTCTTTGTCCCTCCATCTCTCATTCCCTTTCTCATTTCACCAAGAGCATCATGCCTAATTTATGACTTCACACTCTCGGCAGGGACGACAGGAAGCCTTTGGTTTTGCTGTGCTCAATTAGAATTTCTCCCTCCAAATCCTTGTGTTCAGTCCAGTGGATGCCATTTGTAGTAATTCATACCTGGTTATAAGCATTCCTCTGAATTGGACGGATGGTTGTGTCATAAAACAGGCCACATATACAGCCTGAGATCATGTTGTTATATCATCACACAGATCCTACACACAGACAGAGATGAGTTTACACAGGGGTGGCAATTCCTAACACAGCTAAATTATGTATATGTCATCTGTCATCAGCATTGCAAACGCAGAGCGTGGATTACTCCATGCATCCTACGGACTGCTTCTAGATGAGCTTCTCACAACGTGCTCTACAGCAGATAACAATGCGTCTTTATTTTCCCCGGGGCTTTCCCTTTATTAAATATACACCAAGGACCATGTGACCAACATGCTATTACAATAAATCACAAATATCATTCCATTGAAAAATATTCACTAATAAACTGATTTTAGAATAACTAAGAAATGAAATATTTGTCCAGGGAGTTTAAATACTCTAATATTAAAAACTGTATAGAGGTAGATTAATGACCTTTTATACCACAGCGCTGCTGAATTCTCAGTTCTGATTGGGTCAGAAGATTAAATTTCTATAACAGCAGCTCTGACACACAGGTTCATAGTAATGCGCTCGTTCTAATATGGTATCATTTCTGTAGTAACCACTTACACAAGGACTTGTATTGCAGATGTTTTATACAGTATAAACAGATTTTAAAAATGTAAAAAATGTATGTAATTGTTGATATGGTGACATGTTCTGTAAGGAGATGTTTATTTAACATTTATGGGAGGAGTCTCCAGTGTAAGCACTTTGTAAGCACTTTGTAGCAGTCAGAGGTAAAGCTGTAACTTCAAGTTTTCAGACACAGGAAAGTCTTCAGGACAAAGAGGTTTACGCTTTCTGTTTTTTTATTATGGAGGAATTTTATCTATATCAATATCATTTGTCAATCAGTATTATGTCAGTCAGTATCTATGCAACAGTATTGAAAAGTGACCTTAAATCACCTCATGTATTAACTTTCAGAGCTTCACTTATATACTACTCTGTACCATTTCTAGTACATTTAGAACAAACTGGTGTGACCTTGTAGGTGGTGTTTTTTAAGGTGAAGGCTAATATTGTTTTTAAAAAATACTGTCTGAACTCTCACCACAGTTAAAACTAAGATAAGGGGATAGTGAAATAATTGGGGCGAGAGGCAAGCGTGTGATTAAAAGAAAGAAGAGAAAACTCCATCCGATGAGATCATTGTTTTAGAATTGTATAAAAGCATGGGCCACGACTATGTAAATCAGATGCTCTGCAGACCATCTCAGCTTTGTTGTTTGATTCAATAAAGTCTATAGATTTTCGGCATCCAGAACCCCTTGTCTTTGTAACTCATTTTCTTATTCTGATTTGCAGAAGTATTTGCCACGACATAATAACACGACAAGCTCTATTTTTTTGGCTTATTAACCTCAAGAGAGAGAAGAAGAACGGCTGGTGAGGGAATGACTGTTTATAGATGCATAATGTAAGTGAGAACAGGAACTAACTTGTTTCATTGATGTTCCACCACATTAAAAGTAACTAAATGGTTGAAAAGTATAATGTGTTATTGTTTAATTAATTTAAAAAAGTAGTATCTGGCAAATTGCAATGGTATAAGAGGAATAAAAAACTTTGGACAGACTGTTATTGGATCACTGTGTCATTATAATCACCATGTCGCTGATTATTTTCCTTTCTCTATTTTAAATAGACACACAACACACATGCCCTTAAAAAGTGTAGAGACTCTTAAAAATGTAGACCTTTGCTGGGAAACGTGATCATATTATCAAATATATAAATCAAAGTAATATATATATCTGTATATATATATATATATATATATATATATATATATATATATATATATATATATATATATATATATATGTATATATATATATATATATATATATATATATAACAATACATACAGTAAACCATAGGAAACTCCAAAAATCTGATTTAGTCATGATTAGGAGGTATTTGCTGTAGTTTGCACTTTCCACTAGAGGGAACGCAATCTCTACAGGCTGATACTGTAGGAGTTAAAGGAAAAGGGGGAAAAAAACAATGTAATTATTATGTAAATGTAATTATTTTTGTTCTTTTCCCTGCAGGCAATGCTAGCGGGTCTCATGATGATGATGCTGATGATGATGATGATGATGATGATGATGCATAATTAATATTCTTGCAGACATATCTGACATGACATTCATGTAGTCTATGCATGTGCTTCTCCATCAATGGATAAACCTGTACTGGACACCTTGAGATGGCACCATAACTTCATTAGTCGGGAATCAGAATCATTTTTATTCCACACACAGCAGAGGGTTGAGGAGGACCTGATCAACTCCTTGACTGTCACATCTTCAGTTGTCTGGGCTGCAACCCCAGTGTACTTCACCTTGCCACCAAACACAAACAAGCAGAAGTAAGTGAGCTATAGGTGTCTGATCTGATCCTTAAAGTGCCAGTGTGGCTGGAGGTTTTCACTCCAGCCAATCAGGAGCCACACCTGTTTCCACCTGTTTAATCACTTCATCCTGGCCTTCGATCAGATATGATCAGACAAGATCAGATAAGAGTGGACAACCCTGGAGAAGCCATTACAAAAATATATTTAATAAATGTTTCGTTTTACATATGAAGGTATTAAAAGAACACATTTTCAGTGATGATGCATTGAATTCCATGGAAACTTAGGGTAGTGATTTTTACATCATAAAATTAACAGTGAGATGGTATTACTACCTAAAAACATCTTAACTATGGAATTCCTGGAAGTGGTATGATAAAAATACGTATTCTGATAAATAAAGCTGTACTATGGTGAATGGTAACATGTGCTTCATCCCGAGATACACGAAGCCAGCCAACCGCATCTTTTCAAACTGCTGCTCAAGCTGTCACAGGGCAGCGTAACACTCTCAGAGGAAAGTGCTGTCTGCCTTCTTCCTCCTACATGAGCTCACAGATGTCCACGATTGGCTAATGTTGCTCTGATTGACAGGTGAGCGAGTAACGCTGTCCCTCCCAACCGAAGATATTGGACAATTTTGCTCCTTTGGTTCATGGCCATGGATCGCTGTGGCATTGTCAGGATTCGAACTTGTGATTTCTCAACGATGGAGTGAACACTTTTCTGTTGCACTACTCAGGAGCCTTTAACCATCTAAAATTTATCAATTCTATTTTACAGTTGTGTGCTAAAATGTAACATTCAACAAGTCCCAGCAGGCTAATCAATGACAGAAAAAAACAGTACATGTAATAAACCTGTCAGAAGTTTGCACATTGTATGTAATATAAGCATAGTGTGTAATTTCCGTAGTCTTGTGTTGCTGATAAATGTGAATAATTATGGTTAAGAACAAATTTGGATGATTAGTATTTAAAAAATGTGGGTTTTTTTGTTGGTGTTTCGTATACCATGTAATTAAAGATATGATTATCCAGAATTTGGTGGTTTACGGAAGCAGCTCTTTGATTAGGAAGTCTTCCAAAAACCTCCAGGCTGTGAGTAGAATCTTGCATAAAAAGCAGCACACATTGGCCTCCATGTCTCCATCTCTCCTCGTCTGGCAGGTCCTCACATGCACAACCCTCTCTGGCTACTCATGAGGAAGTGTTTCTGTGTGTATCTACTGCATACAGCAACACACACTCTTCCCTCCGGCCAGATCAGAGGGTGCCGGGGAAAATGTGGAGCAGCGCTTGGGCCTCGTGTTAAGGGTGTAAAGCTCTCCACATGGCACACTTCTATAAAGAAACTGACTTTTTTTTATAGTGACGAGATGACACTAAGAAGGACTGCTTTAAAAAAATAAAAACAGCTATGCAATACACATTTGTGACTCACATTCCTTAAATAATTCTGTCCTTGTCATGACCTCTTAGCGCTTTTTCAGCCTAAAAGTCCCTCTGCAGCTTTAAAGTGAGATAGACGATGTAAACAGCAGATTTTTAAAAAGTGAACAGTGGAGTTAATGATTATAATGTCATTACTACACCACCTTACACCATCATTACTACACCACAACTAACAGCCCAGTAAGCAATCTATTCTCCCATCAACACTAGAGATTTGTGTTCATAACTTCATGACAGGTTATGTCTTTGGATTTAATACCAGCACAATTATAACTTTTTTTTCATATTTAAAAAAAATATGAATATCAGTCATTTATTTACTTTCACCTCATGGATCCTCATCAGCACGACCTGAACATCATCTGTGTAATAGAAATATGATTTGTAAAATTTTTGTTTTCAGCTTCCTTAAAATAAATCAGAAATTACATTTAAGAAGAAGAGGAAGTATTCCTTTCTGGGTGTCAAAAAGATGCTATATAAAATAGTATACTTATTTTATATAGCACCTTTCTGACACCCAAAGACATGCTTTAAAATTTGGTTTTAATATTCTGTTTGAATAGTTTAATTTAAATATAAAAATAAAACTTCCCATGAAAAAGGTTTTTCCTTTTTCAGGAAAGAAACGAAAATTTATAATGGTCTGCCAGCAGTGTTGCCTGTAATTTACTTGTAAAATTCATTGCTTTTTACAGTGTACATAAATATGTATATAAATTTCTGTGTGTCAAAAATCATATTTAAACTTATTATCAAATATTATTACAAATATATAAAATATTCTTCTTTTATATAGTACCTCTCTGACACTGAACTCTTATGGTTTGTCAATGAATATTCATTAAAGAATGACTGCTTTGTGTTAACAGCAACGGAAATATGTGATAAACTTGGTGTGATAAACAACTTAAAACCTATTATTTACCTGTAAACCAAGTATCGTCCGTCTGACACGAAACCAAGAAACATTTGTGCAGCTTAAAAACGTAAAACTAGTCCAGCTTTTTATATAGTGCATTTTATAGCACATTTATTGTTTTGTCTTCATTGCACTTACAAGCACAACACATGCAGATACATGAGAGAAAGGACAGGGTTTTGATGAAGCAGTCTATTTTGAAAAAAAAAAAAAAAAGTTGCATAACAGTCATTACCAAATCATCATGTGCCATGTCTGCTTTAAATGGGCAAATCAATACGCTATTATCTAAATACACACAATGACTAATCTTATTAATTTCCATCCATCCATTTTCTGAACTGCTTATCCTACACAGGGTCGAGGGGAGCCTGGAGTCTATCTCAGGGGACTCGGGGCACAAGGTGGGGGACACCCTGTATGGGGTGCCAACCCATCGCAGGACAATCACACACACTCTCACACACCCATTCACACACTTTGGACAATTTAGAGATGCCAGTCAACCTACAAGGCATGTCTTTGGACTGGGGGAGGAAACCAAAGTGCCCAGAGGAAACCACCAAAGCACAGGAAGAACATTGCGCACACAGGGTGGGGAGTGGGAATTGAACCCCCATGTATGTAATGCTTAGTGCTAACCACGAAGCCACCTTGCCCCCACCTTATTAATTTGATAGACAAATTAAAGAAAGAATCAACAGAAATGCAGTGTATGTCTGTGAGGAATGAACACACGTGTTTAAGTCTGTTTCACAGGTTTAATAATGCTGTATCAATAAACAACTCAGTTTAAGCCACTTTTCCATCTACACGGTTCCGTTCCGTGCGTTTCCACCACAGAGAAGGCATTTCCGGGCCGGAAAACCGGTTCCACCCGGGCCCTAAAAACTTGCTGGACTGGAACCCCAGAACCGGTTACGTCAGGGGGCGGGGCAATGTAGCGTCACCGGGAAAAGTTTTCTGAACAACAACAGTGTTAGTTGCTAGGAACCGCGCTAACATCTCCAGTAATTACTGCAACAGAAAAAAAGGCACAAAATGTGAGAAAATGTAGTTTAGCAGTGGTCTTCGGAGGCAAGAAGAAGCACTGAAACCGATAAATATGATGTTTTGGACACTGAATTGAGCGCCAGTGGTCACGCTGCATATCGACGCCGAGTCTGCTGCTAACCTCCGTAAGTTACAACCCTGACCAAAGTACTGTTGTTTTTTAGTTTTCCTTTTACACTTCTAACGTTATTCATGAGCAATGTTGTGCACATGGACATTATTTTGGCCCTCTACCCACTAGGTCGACGTGTTACAAACTTAGCCACAAACAGTGGTTCACTTTGTTTAGGACATAAATGCACACATCAGTGTTTTGCATTGCTGAGTAATGTGCTTTTATTTATTTATTTTTATTTATTTGGCATACAGAAGCTGATGAGGACCTGAATGAAGCTGAGCCATCCTCTTCGTCATCTTCCACATCTTCCTTCTCCTCTTATTCATCTTCTTCCTCTTCTTCTTCATCTTCCACATCTTCTTCATCCCAACAAAGAAAGTGTCCGGGGAAAAAAGCAAAAAAAAAGGAAGAGGGATTCAAACCAGGAGATGCTTGATTACTTAAAAGCTGCAGATGACAGGTTCATAAAGCACAGCAGAGAGCTTCATGTGTCCATGCTGAAAAAAATGGAGGAAACTACAAACTCAGTGGCCCCGTTGAGCCGCATGGATGCTGGGATGGAGAGTCAGCAGGGACACCATGCTTAAACAATTTACAAACTTTTAGACTAATGCGCTCTGCATGGATGGGATCATACACTGGGTGTACATTTATTTCTTCCTGTTGTAAAGGTGTCTGAACATTTGATTTGGATTTGCTTTTCTAGGGATCTGTTAAGAATCCCACACAACTTCATTAAAGACAAAACTAATTAACACACAGTGCGGCACATGTACACAACGCAACCCTGCAGCTATTTATCAGTAAAGTAAAAATCTCCACACTTAAAGCTGTCATGTGTAAATCGTCCTTATTGTTTGTAACCTAACAGTTTGTCCCCTGATAAGGCAGTCTACAATGAGTGCATTATAAAGAACATTAAAACTGTATTGACATACTACATTGCTTTAAGGGTTAGAGGTCATCGTCTCTTCAGAAAACGTATGTTGAAACTGGGAATCGTTTTATTGTAGATCTTACTTTCTCTATACGGTATTTAATTGTAGTGTTGTTATAGGGAATTGGCTAATTATTTTTGTGCTAATTCAAAAATTAACAAACAAAATCAATATAAAACAAGAAGAAAAACTTTCTGTTAATTTTGCAGTGTATAGACAGTCACGTATCATCATATGGAAAAATGGAAATTCATATCATGTTGATTGATTTATCAAGATTCAAAGTGGGGTGAAGCATCTTCTGTACCCTAATTATGTATATTTCACCTGCAAATATGAATATAGTACACCTTTAAAAAATAATTTAAGGTCCACAAGTGGGGCTTCACAGCTTCAGGGTTGGAGCCTGAGCTCGGGTTACTGTCCGCATGGGGTTCTGCATGTTCTACCCATGTTCATGTGGGTTTCCTCCCACTGCCAAAAACATGCCATTTGGTGCACTGGCTGCTCTAAATTGACCGTAGGTGTGAGTGAGTGTGTGCATGGTGGCTTGTGATAGACTGGCTCCCATCAGTGTGTATTCCCGCTTCACGCTCAGCGTTTTTGGGATAGGCTCCCGATCCACCGTGACCCTGACCAGGATAAAGAGCTTACTGAAGATGAATGAATTGGACCTGGATCACTGATTTACCTTTAAAAGTTTACTCTAAAAATTAATTAAATGCACTTAAAAGATAAAAGATACATACTAAAAGTACAAAAAGATCCTTGACAGTACAGATCCAAGGCAAAGTACAGTTTGGTACCTTTATTTCTGAGAGAATGAAGCACAAATATAAGCCTGTGTGACAGGAAATCATTTAAGTGGAGCCTAATGTCATTTTGTGCACCTAACTAAAACCTTAATTATATCTGTAATATGTTTAACACAACCTAATTCAATTTCGCCTCCGAGTTCAGTTCCTGTGCGAAAATCCACTTCCGGGATTTTCCTCTGACTGCGCGCGAGCGTCGTTTGACTGACACTCTGAGCGACCAATAGTGTTCGCGCAGTGCGTGACGCGGGCGTGCTGAGCGTCGAACTGACCAATCAGCGTCGTCTTGCTGCAAATGGCGTCGTCATCAAAGTAGAAATTTAAATGTAGGTTATGATGAATTAGTCCCTGAAACCCCCCACCTTCCTCATCCTCCTCCTCCTCCTCCTGCTTGTTATGTTCGCCGCCTGACGCCTTCTGCTTTGTTCTAATGATCTCTAACTTAAATGTAGTAAATGGAAATGGTAAAGGTTTTAAACTGAATATTCCCCACACAGCTTGTTATAAAGCTTAATCGTGTTTACTGACCCCGACCTCACACTCCTCCAGGACAGACGCGGGGTTTTTGTCACCTGCATTAACCCTAAGACACACACTATCAAAATAATTTGGTTGGAATGTCCGTGTTGGTGAAATGAAACATGATAAAAGATTTGAAGACGCCTTTGGAAGAAGAAACTTTTTGCTCTTTTCTTTTAGTCGACCTCCTTTGTGTCAAAGCAAGATCACGGAAAAGGGAGGGGAATGAATCCAGACTGCACCAGACACTAAAACATCCTTTCCCTAAAATCCACTTCTTTATCTGGGTGGGCTGCTTTTTTTTTCTTTCTTTTTTTTTTTTTTTTTGAATTCTGGTCCTGAGTTTCCTTTTCACTGCCTTCTTTTCCCGCTCTAACACACCTGATTCGACTTATTAAGCCTACCAAACCGGATCAATCGGGTTTGCGCGTCACATCATGGCGGTGTGTTTCACCTGGTGAAATCTTTTCTTTTTATTAGCACACCTCCAAAACCCTCCGGATGTGTTTATTAAGGAAATATACCCTACCTAGTCTATATGCTGTGTCTATAGTAAGAAGTTTTTTTTTTTTTTTTAAAGTAGGGGGTGTGTCCTTTTCCTTCTTCTGCTTCTTTTTCTTCTTCTTCCTCTTGTTCAGTTGAATTAGCGGTTCGGTTCAGGAGGTGTGTCCTTTTTTTTCCGTTTAGAAACCTTATCCATTGTTCCACGCTTATGGCGTAGTAAACCCCGCCCTCATCCGAACCACCAGCCAATCATATCCAGGTGTCCGTCCCTTCTTCTGTAGCTCCGCCCACAAATCTATATTAAAGCCTCCTACATCGCATGCCGACGGCATTAGCTTAGAAGAGCTATATAATAAACAGCTTAATATTGATTAAAGCTCAGCGCGAGGCGGATTTACTTAAGTATTTTCTTACGTTCATTTTTTTTGGCATTATTTATATTATTAGTCAGTATAAACCATGGCAGACACCAAGGTAGATTCCGCGACGGAAATTTCCGCCAAGGTAAGAAACACGGAAAAGCGACATAAATCTTTTTTTTTTTTTTCATTCATTTTATTTCGTCACAGGTTTCCGTCGTTACTGTTTCGCGCGCCGACACTGAAGGACCCACGGCAGCTATTGTGTCCCGAAACTAAATAAATGAAAAACCCCGTGAGACCGTTTTAGATCCTCAGTCTCTCAAAGTGATGAATTTGTAAACGAATTTGGAGGCAAATCAACAGATCTAGATGTTATTGTCCTGAATGAGGCTCGTGAACGCTCACTCCTCGCGCGGGTTCTTTGTTTATAAGCTACAGTCGGTTCTCGGTTCCTCTTTGAACCGGAGCGGCGCCGCCGGAGATCCTGATGATGATGATGATGATGATGATTTTATTTATTATTGTTATTCCTGCTACCCTGTAAACCAGTCGTGTGAACGCGCGCGCTGATTTATTTCTTCATTTCTCCTGCTCTACTGGGATGCATTTGCACGCTGTTGGGTTCTCAGGCCTTTATTCAAGTGCCTTGTGTCCATTCTCAGGAACTTGACCATTCTGTAAGCGACAGAAGTGATGAATTATTTATTCAGATGTTCCTTCGTGTCGTCCTGAGATTCCGCGTTTTGGTCTACAAGTTTATTTTCGGTTGGAGTTTAGGATGTCTCAGTGCTTGAGCTTTCATTTCATTCTAAGCACCCGCGTTTTAGGTTATTTATTTATTTATTTATTATTCTAGCCTACATCACACATCTTTCTGTCTGTATTAAAAGGCTATGGATCGGTTTATTTAGACTCTATACCGGATCTCCCTCCTCCCTCTCTCTCTCTCTCTCTCTCTCTCTCTCTCTCGCTCGCGTGTTCATGAAGCGCAGTTGTGGATCGAGGCTTATCTGATATCTTGTTACTTCCGAGTTTACATTTCGGAAGTGCTGTTAGTTGTATCTAGGCTATATTTAAGTGTGCATTAGGATTTTTTTTTTTTTTTTAATATTTCGCAAGACTAGATCAACCCCAGTGCTCTGTGGTGATATATAGACTCGGTTTGTTGCATGCACACTGTAAATAATCCATATTATTTCATATTATTAGGTTACTATTAGCGGGGATGCATCGAAAGTAGAATCTGAATTACACACGACACCAGAGAGGTGTCAGATACTTATTAACAGGCTAGTAGTAATAATACTAATACTACTACTAATAATAATAATAGCGTTGCGCTAAATTGTAGTGGCGCGTGCTGTGTGCTTGATGAAATTCTGTAATCCTCGCTGGTTCTCGTCAGGGCTTAAAGACTTGAGGACTTTAGTAGAATAGAAAGTGAATCATCTGCGGTCTTCTAGCTGACCAGGTTTCGGTGAAAAGCCGGATAAAGTGACTGACCGCCTCCAGTTTGTTCCTCTCGACCTAAATCCGGTAGATAGCGTGAAAGCAGGCAGGAGGGAGGGAAGGAAGGAGGGGGAGTGGATTGAGCTCTTCTGGCTGCGCACCAAACCGCATACTGTATTAGATAGCACGCAGCGTATTGCTATGTGCACTATTTGTGCACTGTTTGTCCATACTGTGTAGGACGGTAGTGTGCATGCGCGAGGATGGCCGCGCGCCCCAGTTTGGCGCACTGTTTAGCGCGCGAGGGTGCAGTACGCATTTTGGGATGATGGTCTCGGAAATGATGTTGAGAGAGAAAGAGAGAGCCATGCGCCAGGCCTTCTTTGTCCTTTCAAAGTCTTCCAAGTCAGCTTGTTTTCCCACCCCTGACTCGCCTGAATCTTAACGACCGTCCCTTTTTTCTGCGATCTGCTCCACGGGTGTGTCCTCCTCGTAGCATATGGCGTTCACGAAATTACCCGAACTACAATACCCATGGTATCTCAATAACACCGAGGTGTCGTATTACAAATCATCTAACTCTTAAGTAGGCGGGTCCTTACGCCAAATGATTGACAGCTGGAAAGGCTCTGTATCAGCCAATGGCGTTGTCCTGACCATGGCTGCACTTTTACGCACAACCTGACAGAGGGCGCTCTTCCCCCCTTTCCCTCAATCACCATCTTGGCTCAAGTCCACTGGACGTAATGATGGTTTTAAATAGCCAGGCCACTCTCCTCTAACAAGGCGTCGTGTTAATGGCTATGTTTAATCATTTTGCAGGACTTGAAGGAGAAGAAGCTCCTTGAAGAGAAGGAAAATGGAAAGGAGGCCACTAATGGAAAGGTAGCGCACACTAAACAATTCATTTAAGTCAAGATTTGTTTATGGTTTGACTGAGATGAGGAGGATGATCTTACTATAAGGGAAATATGTTTTAACAGGAAAATGAGGAAAATGGAGAGCCAGAGATCGACGAAGAAGATGAGGATGAAGTAGATGAAGAAGACGAGGAGGAAGACGGAGAGGGTGGGTGGTGTTGCCGTTTCCTAAAAGTCGTTTTGACTTCTCATAGATACCCCTCGTGTTTGAAACCTGGGTGAAAATCTGACTAATGCAGACATTCTTATTGCAGGAGATGAGGATGAGGATGAGGATGAAGAGGACGAACTGGGCGGAGGAACGAAACGAGGGGCTAATGAGGATGACGAGGATGATGAGGTGAGGATGTGTAGCGGAGCATCAGGAAGTTGTTAGGAGTTTAGTTTCCTCAGTCTTCTCTCCACTTCTCTTCTGCTCTTCTAATCTGTGGCTTTTGCTCCCTCTAGGACGAGGTCGACCCGAAGAAACACAAGCCGGAAGATGATGATTAAAAGGATTGTTGGATGCTACTGATCCGGTGTAGAGCTCATCTTCAGCACGTTTGTTGGAGCCAGTGGCATAAAGGACTCAAACATCAAACATGGTCATTTTTTCCCCCCAAGTTCCCACGTCTCACCCACTAACCCCCAATGCAAAATTTTCTAGAGGGAAAAATCCACCACCCAGATCCCCAACACGACGACAAAGTTCACAAGACGAGGATTTGTTTGTATTTTTATTTACATTTTATATTTTTGTACATATTGTTAAGGGATCAGTCACTTGATCGTGATCTCCTGTGACCAAAACGGTGCTTCTTTATGAAATTTTACTTGTTTGACCATGTCTCACAAACTTTGGAAACAGAAACATTTATAAAATCAGCCATTTAACTCTGAGCATTCCAGTCAGATTTTATGTATGAACTTTAGTTGTACCATAAACTAGTTTTGTTTCATTTGTTTTGTTTGTATGGGAGGGCTAGGCCAAAGAAAAGGAGTTACTTTTCTTATTGTTTTTCGTTTGCATTTGTTTTACCTTGGCCTGTCTGTGTGTGTGAAGTTTGTTCAACAATAAACCTGACTTTTATTTTGTGAGTTGTACTTGACTTCTGTTTCCTTTGGTACCTCTCTGTGCTACCAGAAGATTGAGTTCAGGTAACAGGACTGCCAGAATGTTGCTTTAGGCCACTAAGATCTTCACTTAACAAGTGAGTTTAGAAAGCCTGCAATGTTTATCTTAATTTGATTTTCATCAGTTGTGTGTTAAATTACTGGTAATCCAGTCAACCATGTATGATCTGCTTATCACTTGGTTAAAATATGGATATAAAATCTAGAAATATTATCTCTGGACTATGACCTCTGTAAAAGGTCATGCCCATGACTGAAAAAGGCACAAAAAAAAAAAAGATTTGGCATAACGAGATATTTGGGAGGAGTTTTGTTTTGGCAATTAGCGCATTGTACACATTCTGTATTCAGGGGTGTATTAAATATTTGAATTTGCTAAAAATCAGTACCCAATAAAATAAAGTCGAAATTTTATTTAATAGCAATGTCTACAGTACAAATGATCCCCTAGCAGTTTTAAGAGCAAGGATGGCCCGTCATTGAAAAGTCAGAGAATGAGATGGAAGAAAGCAAGATCAATTTTTTTATATAGTAAAAGAAACTCGTTAGGGTGATTGTGCTGCATTGGGATCCATTTTTGTGTTACGCTAAAGACATCAACCAGAAAGTGCCTTGTATTATGCCTGAGCTTACAGTAGTGTCCACATGTCACCTCTGTTTATCATAAAAACTGTAACTTGATCACCATTCAACCTCATTAACAATTTATCAGCTTCTCAGTGTCTGAAGTTGACCAAAGTGCAGTGATCCCTGTATCATGCAAAAGGTAAAGTGAAAATCCACTCTGAATGTTTCTAAGATTAATCTTTATAATTAATGTGATCTTGAACTTCATCCAAATGAAGTAATGAAATTCTAAGCTGAAAATTTTTTTTCCATTGAAATGTCTTTCATCAGCGGTTTTATACATTATACATCATAAAGCCATTCGTCTACCTGCTGATAATGTTGCAGTGAGATTTAGCTGTCACCATCTCTACCTAAAGAGGGTGATGCAGTGGCGCTTTAGTCTGTCCAGATCTTTACACTCTGCTCAAACAGGTCAGCTTCCAAAGCTTCAGCTGTCATGTTAATACTGTTAACACACAACACAGTGTAAACGAGATCACTGAAGATTTTTATTTCATTAAACACCATTCTAACTGCGCTAGCAAATATATTGTCCCCCCAGTGACATCAGCGCAGAACACAACTCCTAACTTCTCATGAGAATAATGAAAATACAACCAATAAATCAGCACTAGAATCACTAAATCACTGTCTTTTAAGCGCCAGGTGCTTAACCTTAAAGCCCACTTAACATGTTCGCTTCCCTGTTTTGATTGGCAGTCTGAGGCTATCTGAGAGCTGGATTTCACCACACACACACTGCTTTAGTGAAGTGTGTGTGCTCCTGATGTGTATCGGATGCACTCAGAAAAGCTGTCTACACTAAAATGGGCTCTGTGGTGTGTGTGTGTGTGTATTGATTGTCTGACCCGGGACGCTGATGTCATGTCTACAGAGGTGTGTGTGTCAAGTTTAAGAATTAAGAGCTGTGGAGACTAGTAGGTTGTGGTTTTGTGTGTGTGTGTGTGTGTGGAGCTGGTTGAGTGATATGATATACCACATATAGTATGGCTGCTTGGAGTCATTTTTGTGATTTGAGCATGACAGTAGACCCATAAAAACTCCAAAGCAGCATAAGCAGCATACTAATTAGGCCTATAAACACTCCACAGGGTTCTACACAAGCACCGCGAATCTCACAGCCACACAACTGCATGCTGGGTAATTTCTCTGTGTCTGTCATCGTGTCATCTGTCATCTACTTACTCCTTTTATTTAACAGACTCCTAGGCCCTATGATCACACACACTCAAACACAGGCACACACAACCCTCTGGCATGCAATTTCGTCTAGCCTTTAAAAAGTTTTTTTTTTTTTTAAATCAATGCACGAACTGAAATTTTAGTGCGTAAAGATTCAGAACTGAAGAGTTCATTTCGTTGCACAAACTACGATGAAACATAGTCATGAGTGACCTGTTGTACATGAAGAAACTAAACAGTAACTAAATAATAATTCGTCTTTCTTTCAAATATGTGAAGAAGTGCAATGACGTTTTCCTCTACAAATGTTTTCCCCTTCATTTTAGTGCACTTACTGTCATCTGAGTGGGTCATCCGTTTATAGCTGGACAAGGAGGAATGACATACTTGTTACCTGTTTTGTAATATTAGCAACTTTTTTGACTACAGAAATGTTATTCTGTGACTCTTTTTGACTACAGTGATATTTACAGTGAAAATATTTTATAGGAAAAACTGATTTTTGTAGTAATTGTATTGTTATTGTTATAAAATTAGCTAGCTAGAATTAGCATACCTAACGACACCTTGTGGAAATCTTTTAATACATTAGCGTAAGGTTATGAAACAGCAGACTGGATGTTCGTTTCGGCACCTTTTACTTTAAACATTTTTTGTAGACATTAAATAAAATCTTCAAAATATGATTGTTCGTTAAACGTGGTTCTACTCTTTTGCGTGCACTTTGCGATAGAGCTTGTGTATCAAATAATAATACTGGCTACACTATACAAAAAAAAATGGCACATGGTAAAAGAATTCTTTAGTCTTTATTCTTGAGTTGAGTTCAGCGGTCTTGGAATGCGTAATGTGATGCGCTAGTGGCTGATTTAGTGCCACTGTGAACAAAGTTCTGGCAGCAACAGAATTTTTTAAAGTTAAAATCTCAGAGTGTGAGATTTTTAATGATTTTTCACACAACGCTCATCTAAAATAAACTAAATATTTGACATAGGACAGCATAGGTTGATGTGAAACTCATGGGATAGCTACGAATACACTATTGGCAATGTTGAACCGCAAATAAATCATGCTAATGGACCGAAGAAAATAAATACGCAAGAACGATGATACTAAGGAAGCTCTACTTAAAAAGCTCTGTTAAAAATAATGAATAATGTTCAATAAAAAATATCATTACATAAAAATAGCATTTAAATGTATTTCACTGTGGCACTGGTGTTTTGCTGCCACTCTGTAAACAAACCTAAATATCGTGATATATCATGTATTGTGAAAATATCATAAGATATCACGATATGATATTTTGGTCATATCATCCATCCATCTATTACTGGAAATTTCATCCCAAAAAATCCAAAAACAGACTGGTTTTGGCGAGCCTTAGATTGTTTTCCTTACTGTTTCAGCTTTCTGCCCTTAGAGGGGAAAAAACCCTTAAACATTGAAAGTAGAAAGGAGTTAAAACATCGCCATGTTGATGCTAAACACTGCGGATTCCTTCTGCAGATAGACTACATTATCTAGCATTGAGCTAGTCACAGCTTGCTACTTAGCAACCAAGCTAATCGTTGGCTTTGCGACAACATATCAATAGTCGACGTTACATGTACACACAAATAAGATTGAGACAGACGCAGATTATTAAGCTGTGGTTTTATATAGTTGTATATTATTCACTGTTAATGTGTATGTGTTTCGATACATAGCGGCGCCTCTTCCGCCATTTTGTTTTTTCGCGCCTGCACGTCGAATCTGCCGCAGCAATGAATTATGGGATATGAAGGTTCGCGCTGCAGCGCCCATGCTGATTCGCTTCAAACTCTTCTGCCGCCTAGTGGCCATAGAGGGAACTGCAGGTTACTTCTAACGCAATAACATAACGTGTAGGATAAGAATAAGAATAACATAACGTGTAGGATAAGAATAAGAATAACATAACGTGTAAGAATAGGATGTAAAATTCGACATAGTGTAATAAAACTGAATAGAATCCTTAAGCTACGGTGACCTAAGAGAATAGAATAGAAAATAAACTTTAAGCCACAATGACCTAATAAAATAGAATAGAATTGGATAAAGTAGAACAGAATCTTAAGCTACAGTGACAGAATAGAATAAAAAATAGAATATTAAGCCACAGCAATAGAATAGAATAGTGACAGAGTAGAATAGAATAGAATAGAATCTTAAGCCACAGTGAAAGAATAGAATAGAATCCTGAAGCCTTATTTACATAATATGCAAATAAACTCCTTAACCTTCCTTGACACAATAGAATAGAATAGAATAGAATACTGAAGGCTTATTTAAATAATTTAATATGCAAATGTACTGCTTAAGCTTCACTGACAGAATACATACAAAATACTTAACAGTTTGTCTTGTCAGTATAGTTTTTGTAAATTTGGTAATTAGTTGAAGAAATTAAATCAAGATGTTCTCAGCTGAGCTGTGTACACTTACAATAACTCATCACTCATCACAGTTTACAGTGCGTTTACTCAAACGTTGTGATTCTATAATGTGTTATTAAATGCTGAATTATGACACTGCTAAAGTTTTAATATGGTGCATTGTGTTAGCACTGTTTAATCCAGAGTTCATTATGACACTGTGTACAGTTGTGTTATGGGTTTGTATTGTAAGTGTGGTTGTTGTACTCGTGACATTAATATGGTGTTACACAGTTATGTCGCTCCTATGACACTGCCATGGGTTGCTATATGATTTGCATGCACATTTTGACCTCAGTTTAATCAAGTATTTATCTGTGGTACGGTCTTGTTCATTATGTTACTTTGCCCCAGTTTTATGGAACTAATATCAAAAGCTCAGAGTGTACTACAGCAAAATGTAAAACATTCTGTAGCTGTCATAATCACACGTTAATACTTTAACCAAGCATTTCTCAATGCATACTCTATACAAGTTTAATCAGTTTCATTTATAAATACTAGAGACTTTGCAAACCATTGTTTATTATTTTGATGCCCAAAAAGACCACAGTTACTTTTTGTAAGGATTCTTTCATTCAGGACAATGGGTATGTTCCTTCCTGATGATCTGAATCTAGTTTGTCATGTCATTAAGAGATTTTGTTGCTATTATATCTTGTAAAACTTCAGTGAAACAAAATGATGTATACAACAGCCAGTGTAAATTGTTCCATTCAGACATTAGTTTAACTATAAAAGAGGTTTGATCTGTTTATTTTTATGAAAAGCTAGCCCTTAGACTTGCAAAACCATTGCAAAATTTTATTCATTGTAATGAAATAAAAAATAAATAAATAAATGATACAAATAAGACTACATCTGAAAGAAGCTTTTATTAAAAAGCAACTCGATAATGCTGCCTTCCTTTTACAGCTGCCTTGCAAATGAAAAGCAGGAGTGAGAGTGATCATCTGGAGCGTCCATGATAACATTATCAGGAACCTGATTATCATATTATTATTGTACTGCAGATAATCAGCACATGTGCTATCAGGAAGAAACTTAAAGTTAGGTTATTTATTGAGGGTAAGAACGTTCACGTTGTTCAACAGTGTAGTGTGATTTACTGAAAAGTTCACTCATTAAATAATTAGTGTAAGGAAAAAAAAAAGTTTGAAACCTAAAATGTGATTCATTTTGTTCTGTATTATCTGCATTTATTAGATCATGAACTCTCAGCAATCTGCTTCTTTCATAAGACACTCATGAGCCACTTCAAACTACTGTTGGTGAAACTTTACATTCTCCTCACACCGAGTTGCTTTGTTTTCCCATCCCACTGAAATGCAGGTGGCCATTTTGCCTCGTGAATACAAAGACACAGGCAGCTGTGGCCAATGGAGCTGAGGGGCTCAGGATGGGGATGGTGGGGCTCTGGGGAGGCACCGGGGCAGAATTACAAAGCACCCCCACTATTAAAGCTCTTTCTCCAGGCTTTGTTGTCCTCACACACGCATACACACCAATCCGCCTTTTGTTACCACTCAAACAGTTTAGCAGACGCAGCCTCGCCTACCAACGCGGCTCCTCGGGGGACGCCTTGTATTGGATACGGCCACTGAGAGCAAATGGCCAGGGAGCGTGTTAATTGCCCTTGAATGCATGAGCTGCAGTTACTTGCCTCATCAAATGAGGTTTAATAACGATAGCTAACCTTGCCAGACCTTCAGGATTAGGGTACATGGTGTGACAACAGCGAGTCTACCATCAGTACATTTTTAGAAAATAGGCAGTACAGCTCACGAGACATTCTCTCACTTCATTCTCTGTCTGTTCCTCTCTCTCATGCACACACAAATAAATACTATACTGTATATATATTGTCTATGTTTAGGACTTGCGTATGTACATGTATTTTTAGGGAAGCTTTATTAGTCTGCCTCAGATGGCATAAAACATAAACCAGGCCTACATACTGGTCAGGAGTGAAATGAAAGATCTGTCAAATAAACTACAGCAGTGTAGCCTGTATCTATTTAAGTTCAAGAAGGTTCATTAACACAGGCAGTAAACACGCAGACCCTATAGGATCTACAGTATATTCCAGGTCACACTGATATGCTAGTGTGTGTTTGATCAGGTACTACAGTGCTGTGCAAACACTTACTGCACTTTATACCATAGCGCTGTTGAATTCTCAAATCTGATTGGGCAGAAGGTGTTGATTCATTTTCTACAACAGCAACTTTGACAATAGTGCAGCTGCAAATCACACATTTGTATTAATGCACTTGTTCTAATAAGTTATTGTTGCTATAGAAACTGCTCATTCACAGGGACTTGTATGGTGGATGCTGGACATAATCTAAAACTAATGATCAACATATTGTTATTTAAGAAAAACGTCATGTTGAAATGGTAAAGTTTTCTGAAAAGAGACATTTATGGAAGGAGTCTCCATATGTGCATTTTGTGTTTTGTAACAGTCAGAGGTAAAGCTCTAAATTAAGAGTTAAGTTTGCCAACATCATCAGGACAGAGGGGTTTATGCTTTGTGGTTTCTCGGTAACATGACAAGCTACCTTTATTGTCTTATTAACTTCAAGAGAGAGAAAAAAGAGAGGCTGGTGTGGGAACGACTGTTTATAGCTGCTAAAACGTAAGTGAACTAACTTGTTTCACGGATGTTCCACAACAGTAAGTGTAACTATAAATGGATAAAAAGTATGATGTGTCATTCTTTAATAAATAGAAAATTGTAATTATAAGAGAAATAGAACAAGACATTATTGGAAAAATATTTACATCCCCCCTTATTGATTATTTTCTATTAACAACATGCCCCAAGTGTATTATTCCTTACTTATTACACACACCTTCCCTGTTGGTCACCTTGTTGGTGTTTGGTCAGAGATGAAGGTTTATCTTTTTTTTCCATGCACAGTGTATGTTATCGTCCTTCTTCAGTCAGTTCTGCTACTGTTGGTAGGGGGACTGTTTCCAAGAAGAGATATCAAGTGTTTACAACAAACAACACTCCTGTACCTGACCCACTCGTACCACAAAGTACATGAAAAGAAATAAAGCTCAGCTCGTTGTCCACTGAATGCCTTCATATCATCAGAATTTCTCACCTCATGCTATTTTCCAACAGCAACAGATGAAACATTAATGATTAATGACATGTTTGTATGCATTGCTAGGAGTTTCTATGGCAGCAATGAAATTACACTCTCAGCAGTTTGGAAAGCCGTGTTATGGTTTAAACATCAACTACTTTACCAAACACTACTGGTGAAGAACTTCTGAAATGTCCTGTTTTTCTGGAAACTTTTTTGTGGTAAAAGTGACCAAACTTCCACCTCTATCAGAACTGATATTTTAATTACAAACAACTAACAGCACAACAGAAAGAGCAAAGTCAAGTGAGTCTTACTGAATGAACAAAACCTTGTTACTGAAATATGGGTATATGGTACTGATATAGTCCTATTATAAAGAAACATAAAGTCAGGTTATATATATGGAAGATATATAATTTCATGATTACTTCAAAATTAGTAATCATCAATACTGAAGCAATCAATACTTCAGAATTATGTTTAAAAAAATTTACTGAAAAGCCCATTCGCTGAAAAGTTGGGTTACTTTGTTGTATGTTAATTTGACCACCAGGGGGCACAATTACATAGGGTTCAGTTAATGCTGCACATAAACAGGCTTGAAGGGGTCCCTCATTTGTGCAAATGAGGTTGTGGTGGATCCAGAGCCAATCCTGGGAACACTGAATGCAAGGGGGGAGAAGTCACCCCAAATGGGACGCCAGTCCATCGCTGGGCACCATGCACACACATTCATACACTCATTCACACATAGGGATCATTTATCTTAGCCATTCCACCTACCTGCATGTTTTTGGGAGGCGGGAGGAAACCGGAGGACCTGGAGGAAACCAGTGCGGACACACGAAGAACAATTGGAACTCTGCAAAGACAGTAACCTGAGTACAGGATCGAACTGTCGCGCTGTAAAGGGACAACACTACACACTGCACCACCAATAATGAAGCAATTCTTTAAGTAATGGATAAATAGACACAGCAATAGATAAATTAATTAAAAAAATGTTAAAATATTAAATAATGCAAATGAATTTTTTAAAGCTAAGATCAATGCAGTTTGGTTCCCATCTCCCTGCACAGTGGATTAATCTTTAATGAAATATAAAAACATCATATTTTGTGATCAAGCGAGTAAGAAAAAGAGCAAAATGATGCAACCAGCAAATAAAGTAATTCTAAACATCAATTAATTCATCACTGATTTATTAAATTTTCTTTAATTTAATTATTGATTTGTCTTGACAGGAAAAAAAGTTTACCTTCCATAAATAATTCCTTACATTTTATCACTGATAAGTCAATCCTTTATTTGAATTAACCTCAAGTGTACTGAACTGTGCAGTTTTGATTCATTTGATTCACCAGTCTGAAATGTGTAGCCGACTATAAATCTCTATGTTAATCCACATTTATGGTCTGCTAACATAATTCTTCTGCCTAAGCCTTGAATTTATGTTTGTGCTTATTTTATTGTCTAGTTGACTCAGTTACTTTTTTTGATTTGTTCATGGTAGTGAATTAATTCATGTGATTCACTTATAGGAGTCATTAAAAAGAATGATTCATTTGCAAATAATTCCCATCACTAAATCTGATAACATATAACAGTACATGGAACATGTTATCTCTTTTGCGCTGTAATATTGTTTTGGATCACTTTGAGGCCTAGAAACGTGTGGGTGTGTGCAGGTATGTGTGTATGTGTTTGTGTGTATGTGTGAGAGACTCTGCTTCTATTCTGGGTGTGCCTCTTAATCATCTTACTAGTCTGCCTTGTGTGTTTGGTTTTTCCTCCCTCATGTTGTTATGCCTCACTGTTACAGCTGCACCTTCAGCTCCAAACAGACGCCACGTTATATCACTGATCCAGAATCACAAGCTTTCCACACACTTAAAGGAACAGTTCGGAAAATAAATTAAATTGACACACTTATGCAAATGTAGTTGTATGCAACATATAGATTGGATTGTAGCAGAGACTAATGTTGTTATTTTGCAAGGAAAGCTTATTACAGTAGCTTCCAGTTTAATATCATGTCTAAATCATTACACAGTTGTCTAAAAAGTCACTGTTCGGCCCAGAAAGATGAATTAATATATAAACTTAATATAGCAGAATAAATATTAGATAAATTTTGTATTAGATAAACAATATCAATGAGATAGATTTAAATTAAACAATAATATAGGCTCTTAATATAGCAGAATAAGTATTAGATCAGTTTTGTCTGACGTTAAGTTTTTCAGGCAGATATAAGCTTCCGTTACTTAGCCTACCAACGCATCACAGCTCCAATGCAAAACTAATGAGACACTGAACATGTCTTGACTGACAGAGTGCATTTTGGGTGAGAGGAACATTGTGTACACATTTCTATCTTTTTATTTATTTCTTTAACCGTTATGAGTATGTTTCCAGATCAGCTCATGATGTTATGTGGGTGTTCAGCGAGTCGGAGAAGACTGAATGAACTTCCAGATCTTCCTCGGTTCCTCATGTCTTTAACTTTTCAGGGACTCTGCCGTGTCCAAACAGATGCTTTATTAAAGGTGAAGTAATTTTAAAAATTGTTTCTAGACAAAAAAATAATTATATCATTTTATAAATACTTTAGCAAAAAAAAAAAAAAAAAACAACATGATTCACAATACATTCATGCAGTGGATTTTTTTTTGTTTCAGGTATCTTAGTTAAAGATTTACAGCCCAGAAATTAGCCCCGCCCTCAGGCAAGGCAGCGCTGCTCATAGCATCCAAAATCTAGCTTTGCATCATCATATTCTAGGTGGAAAATACACCTGATACACATTATATTGAGCAGAGAAACTGGCTTACACCTTGCTACACATATTTTTGCCTTCTATAGTGCTGTAATTCTGCTGACACCTACTGTAAATCAAAAAAAAATCTTGTCCACTTTGATTGTAGATCTGATTATTTCATTAGTTTAGTAGCTTTTTCCGCAGTGAAACTTGTACTTTACGATGTTTAACTCATGTGAAAGTAGTCAACATGTGGCCAGCAGATGTTTTTTTTTATCTGTTTCACCCCAATAAACATACTGGGGGAAATGTAAAACTAATGATTGATGCAGTTAAGAAAAACAATGCGAATACTTTACTGTAGTAAGTATTGTAAGAACGACAGGCCCATACTCTTCCATCACACAATGCTTTTGGGTCAAAAGCTAGTGTTTGGGCCTAGATTCATGTAGTTCTGTGTCAACAAATTTAGCAGTACAAGCTTGTGTGAAAGTGAAGGAGCTTTTTCACACTGCCAAGGAGAACGGTATAATCATATCTAATCATTATGTCAACACACCTGGTCTTCATTTATTAATAACTGTTTATATAGTTGAGTCACACCAAATGATGATAAACAAGAGTTACAATTAGGTCAGAGTAAGGTATTGATGAGTGATTTGTGTTATTTGTGAACGACTCCTACAAGTGACTTGATTCACAAGCCTTTTTCACAGATTTTCATCTACGCACTAAATTAAGCACAGTCTCAAGTTACAACATTTTCTGCAAGGCTGTTTGTGTCTAAGCATTTGACACCTAACATCTAAATAATCAACTGGCATATACCACACTGATTGGTGAATCAAATGAATCAAAACTCTCCGTCAAATTGAATGCACAGTTGGAATGAATCAACTCATTAACGTGAGTCATGGTGCCCATAATTAATATCAGTGAACGCTGTAAAGAAAGTCTAAACACACTGGCTTGTCAACTCTCCAATTGTGCCTTTAAGGATCGATAACTCAATGATTTGGCCTCTTCATTTATTTCAGCAAACCCTGCCATATGGTCATAATTTTATTAAGGAGCTATAAACTTTGTGGTACACTTTGTGTGTGTGTGTGAATGCACAAATGAGGTGAATAGTGACCGAATGCTCAGTATGTTCACCAGAGTGTACCGTCTGAACACATATGGTCCAGCTGACCTTCCTGATAGAAAAAAGTTAATAGCTAAAGGGTCTCTGATGAACTAGCATCTGCTTTCCTTCAGCAGACACCACATGGGTCAGGCTTCTGCTAGTTTATAGCTGTGAGTGTAATGCTGAGGTCTGGCATTCACAGATATACAGAAAAAGATGAAAGCAATGCAAATTTAAATGCAAAGTGTATACGAACTGTCTGAATGTGACTTAGGGTTTATTACTGATTAGTGAGGCTGGAGTTAAAGGTTGAGCTTGCAATCATATAAAAAAGTACATCATCTACATTCAAAGTATTATATTGACAATTGACATGGTGTCGTAAACACCGCCTCAACTTAGAAGTAGTGAAGGTTTCCTCAACCCCAGCATGTCATCACTTCTGAGTTAAGTTGGACAGAGCGTGCCTAGTGGGTTGGCTTTTGGGAGAAGGGGTGGAGGTTAGCTGGAGTTGAGCTTGTTTTCTGGGCAGTGTAATCAGAAGCCTCAAATTTGAATTTAGGAATTTAAAGCACTTTGTAGCTCTACACTGCTGTAATTCTGTACACATACACCACTTTAATCCCATAAGCAACTGTTACCATCTAACACCCAAATATAATCCTTTAACTGTGCAATCTGTCTCAATACTCGTGTAGATAAATATAGATAAATCTATTGTTGTAATGTTTGTTGTGGAAAAAAAGTGCAAGATACATTATATGACCATATTGCGAATCAGTTTTCTAAGGTATCTTTGAAATATTTTTTTAAAATTACAAACTTCACCTTAAAGCGTAAAGTAAAGTGAAGCGTTATTAAGAAATGCTAGGCCTGCGTAATACATAGGTATATTTATAGACTGGGCAACAACTGTGGGTAACATGAACCTACTCACAGAGAAACTCACAGCCAGCTCTAGTGGAAAAACTGACTCACTGACTGTTGAATGTGAATCATTCTAATGAGCCAGGGGTCAACTGAGGTCATCTCTCCTGCATGAGCTGAATCGATGGCCTGATGGAGAGCCAATCAGCTATCGATCTGCAGGATCATGTGATGTGAACGGGGTACTTCCTGAATGTGTAAATGAGACTGGTATGGAGGTAACTCCTCATAATACAATTTCAAAGCAGAAAACATGGGCATGGAGAAGCAGTACAATTTTTATGTTATGGGTCAGGGCTGAAAAGGTCTTATTACAAATGATGGGACGGCATAGACCATACAATAGAAGAAAACACATATGATAATGATAATGTTAATTATGACTATGTAAAACATTTAGGCTTGTTCCAAGGCTTTTATCAAAGTGATTTACAGACAGTCTCCATATTTTTCCGACCAGAGTTATTTCCACCATTCATTAAAATAAACAAAAATTAATATATAACTGAGATTCTTCCTGTAATGTCAATAAAGTTAGAGACACTCAAAGAGAATCTTGGTCTATTCCTGCATACAGAACATTTTATTCTTACCTCTGGGCTTCAAATGAGACCACAGGTTTTAATTAAGGTTCCAGTCTAGAGAGTAAGATGCAAAACACTGACTTTGTGTTCCACAAGCATTTCTCTCATATTTTTGTATGTTTGTCATTATTTTGAAACTCCTGATAGATGTAACTGAGGTTTGGGCTAAAAGATCCTGGTGCAAGTGGAATTCATAATGCAATTAATGTTCCCTTGGACCCAGCACCATATTTTATTTTTTGAAGGGTGCCAATAATTCTGAAGTTGAGGGTAATGGGAATGGTAGGGTAATGGGGTAGGGAAGGGTAATGGGGTAGGGAAATGGCTTGACATACACAGAGTGGCTCTTCAGGTCACTAGCATGGACCCTAAGCTGTTGCTAATCAGTTTAGTCTTCTAAAAGGAACATGGTGTAGAATATTTTTATACATGACAAAGGATGGGTCAAAAAATATTTTGTAGTTATGGAGTTTTAACCAACAAAAGGTTATGTAAGGTGTTGTATCTACAACAAAATGGCAGTTACACAGAGGCAGACAGTAACATTTACCTTCCTCTTTCAAAACCACAGCTGATAAGATAATAAATGACAATGCTTATAGCAAGCATGCAGCTACTATTCAAATAAAGTGATGCTTTTTAAAGATAAGGTTTACATTGCTTGGTTGAAGCAGGAGAAATTTAACAGTGTGTGAAATACAGTCTCTCTCCGAATCTACTCCAGTTTATTTGTCTGCTCTTATCATTTGACAAACATCAAAGGTTCTTTTCAGTAAAGCCGAGGTGAAATGATAGCGCGAGAAAACGCTCACTGAATGGCTGATTTCCATTGTGAGGGGAAAAAAGAGAGACAGAAGCAATTTACGATTAGCATAACTAAGGGCTACATCAAACAACAGCATCTAATCAACAGGTTGTAAGATGAGATGGAAAGCAGGAAGCTCCTAAGCAGGACTGACTCTGTGCACGAGAGTATTTGTTTTTAAAGTCCAACATGTCAAAGGACAGGTTGATAGATTTCTGTAACGTTCACCCCCTCGTAGGACTTGGTTGAGTAGGTGTAATGTAAGGTCAAAATGCAGCATAAGCCCAAGTGAGTTGTAAGTAATATGAAATAAATGATCAGAACTCTAATGAGACTGCTCATGAAGTCGGAATAAAATCTTACTGAATTCAAACGCCATTATTAATGGAATACTTAGTCAAAAAAATTCTCCACTTATGGATGTAATGTCCATTAGTAATCAATGCATATCTCACCTAAATGTTTTTCCATAAATATCTGCCTAAACTGAATCCATTTCTTCAGTAATATGAAGTAGACTTGCTAATTTGGTCATGTTCTATGGTCATGCTATATAAAATTGTAAAAAAAAAAAAAACTTTGTAAATCTCTTCCAGTGAGATTTGAATGAGATTACAGAGTTTAATGATATTATTTGTAATAGACATTTGAAGTCTTTGGCCTCTGTGGAAAAGATTTTGGGTGACATAAATTTCTGATACTTAGCTACATTCCAGTACTTGGCTTACTTAACTACATTATCCTCATAGGTTTAGTGAAAATTAATGAAGTAAATGTTGTCTTGGTTGATTGATTACAGTTGGGGAAAACTGCGTGAATTTTAATTTACACTGATGTTTTCAGGAGGAGTGCTCCACACAGAGTGCCATATGGACGGAGCAATTCTGCTAGCAGTGCACAAATCATTACGCTGAGACACAGAAGCAATTCAGGCGAACAGTGTTTTCCCACAACAGCTTTAAAGACATCCAGTAAAGACCTTAAAAGGCCCTTTTAGGTATAACTGCACCTCCCAGTCTTTGCTTTCTGCTATGAGATCACCTTACACTGGGCTTATTTACAATGGTCCTGTTTCAATCTCCTGCTATAAGGAATGTGTAAGAAATAGAAGCAATTCAAGTGGAAATGAATGGGCCAATCCATCAGGTTCTCAAGTGCTGCTTCGGAATGAATGGGCCAATGTGTGTTTGAATCACTCTAGCAAAATTATGTGATAACTTAGCTCTAGTCATGGCCAATTGCTCCTTATTGTCTGAGATAGCATACAGCAAAAGGTGTGTATTTTGCCTGGGAGTGTGTGTATTTAGCCAGGGAGGAGTTCAGCAGTGGGCTGATGCTCTCTTGCTTTTTCCCCTTCATCTTAAAAGCACACATAGTGAAGCTGTGGAACAGTGGGCTCCTTTGTGCAGCTTGTAAACAGGCATCTAACTGATTCTGCCAAAAAGGCTGCATGGTGGCGCTGGACCTTTTTGTCCTCCGAAGCTTTTCTCTTTCAGTTCACTCCTCTTCCAGCCGCAACTAGACCCCGGTGCTCTCCTTGCCTACCAGACCACTGCTTCTCTGGCTCCAGCCTGCAGGAGAAGGACAAGGGCTCTTTTTCCACTTGTGGGATGTGGTCAGAGCTACGTATGCATGCCCGGTCAACTCCCATAACACACACACACACACACACACACACCAGGATTTGTTCTGCCTTTCATTTTGGATTAGAATGCAGCAGTCAGATTGCTATATCTGGTTTAGTAGGGCATTCGTTTTTAGCATAAGCAAATGTCTGAGCTCTTTTAAAAACAAAGCCACCGATTGAACAGGGGAGGTCTTATGAACTGGACATATCATATTACTGCAACTGAATGTGCCATGTGGGCTTATAGCATTAGCAAATGGCGCTCAGTCTGACACAAATTGTAAGGCTGTCGCACCAATTGTTCATGAATTCAGCACTGTACCTGATTCCCTGACCTTCTAGTATAAGACTAGTAACTCACTGCTGTAATGGAGAACAGAAATTCATGGACATACCACAGACAAATATACCTTTTTTTTTTTTAACCCAAAAAGACTATCCTCAGTTGGGGCACTACATAAATCTGAAACAATGGTGTGTTTAAATGGAAATTAAATGTGAACACTTGTGGTTAAAGCTGTGAGAACACTGTTGCTAAGCAGCTAGCTAATACAAACACTGAGCATAAACTAGCTATGGACTGAGACTACTGCTGTAGCTAGCGAGCATGTAGCCAGAGACTTTTATACAGACATGTACAGGGACAGTGGCACTGGAAACAAGGCGAAATTTCCTGGAATATCCTCAATTTCCTCAAATGTGGTGGAAAATTATAAAGAAAAGGCTCACTATGGCTAAAATAACACTGCTATTACTGTTACTACAAATATCGCTAACCAGACTTCCATGTGTATGCATACTGAGAACTGTAAATGTCCTGTCACAACTTCTGAAATCTGAAATCTGAAATAATGGCGTGCTTCCACGGAAATTAAACATGAACACTTGATATTCAAGTTGTGAGAACATATTTGCTAAGCAACTTCGAATGTAAATACTGAGCATAAGCTAGCTCCTGACTGAGACTCTTGTTTTAGTTAACTAGCATATAGCCAAAGGCTTTTATACAGACATGTGGAGGCACAGTGACAGTGGAAACAAGAAAACATTGTCTAAAATATTTACATTTACCTCAGATATGCTGGTAAATTATAATGAAAAGTCTCCCTGTGACTAATAATACATTGTAATTACAGTATTTATTGATTGCTAACTGACTGTGTTCTGGCATATTGACAAAATGTTAATGTCCTGTAACATCTTGTGAACTTGGGGTTATCAGAAAATTTAGCTTTGGAAGTTCAGAAGTAAATACTGCAGAATCTATTTGAACAAGGTATGATAGAGGTTTAAGAAGAGATGCTCTACTGGATCATTTTAAATTTTAATTGAATTGATTGAATTTTAAAATTGAAAAATAACTCAAAATTTTAAAGTGGACGGAGGCTTTAATAAAGGACAACAGTGGACTACTGAGGAGCTATTTTTCGCTGGTATGTTGTTAGCAAAACTAAACGTTGCAATATGTATTGTGTAAATGCCTTCAAATATCGTAGTATGACATTTTTTTAAAATCATATTTCCCACACCTACTTGTAAGTTGCTTTGGATAAATGCATAATCAGCTACATATCTTCCTCTGTAGATCTGCTCTCTGACTTTTGCCTTGCTTTGCTAGTTATTAGCAGATGGTTTGGTAATCCTGCCCAGCAGGGCTTCGAAGTGCTTGAGAGGCCATCCAGGCCTCTGATTCATCTGTGTAGCCAATGAATCCTGGGAATTTCACACATGGTGTCTGTTTGGTGTGTGTGTTTGTGTGTGTGTATGTGTAAAAGCAGAGCAAGCTGGCAGCACAACTGGCTAACAGATCCAGAGAGCTTCTCCCAGCAGGCAGCCCTGAACATGCCAGCCACAGATGACTGTGACAATGTCACATAAAATATGTAAATATTATTCACACTGACTATCACATTTTTTTGCTGTGACACTCCTCCATAATATACATATGCATGTTTTATACATGATATCACAGTATTTAAAATATTACAACTATCGAGTCAGTAGTTAATATTAATAAACATACTCAGAAGTTTGCATCCCCTTTAACATTTTCTAGTTAATTTATTGAAATTTGCCTTTTTAAGATGTCTAATGGCTTAAAAGAGCCAACAAACAGGTTTCAACTCTGAAGAAACCTGCTGTGAGCAATCGAGTTAAAAAAAAGTGAAAAACAGGTCTCACAAGACATAAGACAGAAAATATTGACCATTCACAGCGCTGTGGAAGGATATAAAAAGAAGTGTTCAGGGACACAATGAAAAACATCATTCAGGGAAAGAAGAAAGACAGAAATAGAGACATGGCCTAAGCAGGGAAGAAAAAATTACAAAAAAAATCCCTGCCAAACCCAGTCCAAACATCAAGAGACCAGGGACTAAAGTCCACATTTTTTTAAATTCAGAAATATTATTCCTATGTTCTGACAATTTTTTGATCATTTTTGAACATCTGTAGATTATAATGTGCATTAATTGCATCTGATGTCTCTGGGTAGAAGTATTGCAGTATACAGACGTGTACTGTGTTTACCTAACAGAATATGGCAACGGGTAATAAAAATCAGTTTGATCCTCAGCTCATGTACATTACATACGCACATTACATACACAACACGCCACTTTAAATTCTGATGCGTATTTTGGATGGTAGTATATGTAATTTATAAGATGGGTGAAGGGTATGTAATGAAAAAGATGTTTTCTCATTCCTCCTTGATGTAGAATCCACAGCAGCCATGTCATTAGGCTTTAGTAATGAATTCCCACAGCAGTAACAAGACTGAAGCCATGACGGTGGAATTCCTCCAACGGCAATAGCCCATAAACCTGATGGAAAATGAGGCTGGGGGTGAAAATGTGTGTGAATGTAAAACAAAAGGAATTAATCTAATCATGTGAAATTGTCTTTTAATGGAGGGACTGTGTCAGTTAATAGGCTGGATCTTCTTTTGCAGTGTAACTTCATTAGCAAATGTGGTTTCGTGTCTGTGTATTTATGTTCCTTTCTGACCCACAAGCTGTTTTATGGCATTACACTTCATCTTCGCGTTATGTTTTGATGCCTGTTGGTTCAGGATTAATCCCTCTGGCCTGAGCTGCTAATTCAGTGCATTGTTTTGGATAATCTAGGATTACTTTAATTCAAGAGAGCTCAGATTATGGAAAATGGATTTATCACATATAAATGTTTTCCCAAAGGAACTATTGTGAATCTTTGTGCAGTGGTTGTCGATACCAACAAGAGAGACTCTAAATAGCTAACAAAATCAGTTTCAGGGACGTTTCTGGCTTTTGCTCCATGTTGCCTTTTTAAATTAGGGTATTTATGTGAAGGATCTCTCACTATCAAGTGAAAGCCAATTGGACTAGATCTTCAGTGACAGTAAGTGCTTTGTGTCATCACAGACAGGCTGCTACAATAAGGGCATTACTGTAGACACAACGAAGAAAACTGTGCCTGTAGCAATGACCCAATGGAAAAAAAAAAAAAGATCCTGATACCGAGATTCTATACTGATGAATGATGTTAGTCTAAAAAGGGATTCCAGACAAGAAGCACTGTAATATCACCATAGAAAGCAGTTTGTCTATTTTCATACCACAGCACTGTTAAACAGCTCATTCAAAGAGTCTTGTACACCAGACACTCCACATAATCTAAATCTAATAATAAATGGATTAAAAATGTAGCATTATTTAACAAAGAAAAACATCTAATCATTGTGTAGCACTTTATACTACTTAAAAGTGCTACACACCAGCCTTATGTGAAGTTTTCTTTTAGGAGATGTTTATTTAACATTTATGGAAGGAGTCTCCAGTGTTAGCACTTTGTAACATTAAGTACGTTTTCCACCACAGGAAAGTCTTCAGGACAGAGGACTTTGTGCTCTCTGGTTTCTTGTTAACTTGGGTAACTGTATATAGCTGTTATAAGTCATAAAATGAACTTGTTTCTCAGACTTGATCAACATTGTCTATAAGCCGAACATGACATTCTTTATTTAATAAAAAAAATAATCATTGGGAAAAGAATTGGCAAATTATAGGAGGAAAATAAACATAGGAGCATGCTGTTTTAAGAAAAGAATCAGCTTTATGATGCCAAAAGTGATTTCCAGCCATGTTGGACAAACAGAATCACATTTTCCCTTATTGCAGTTAGGTCTTTAGGCCCCGTCTCCCAAGGTTTGAAACCTTAACTATGTTATACAGATGTTAATATAAATATATAGTTAATATAGCTCCAATTTGGACTTAAATTTGTAATCACAGGCTTTCCTCGCTATTATACAAAAACGTTTTATTTCAAAAAGCCGTTTCAAAGTTTAATGTTATTTGAAGCAAGTATATGAAGATTTGGGCATGTGTTTATTTATTGGAAATGATTTGGGTGAGATAGATTTGCATTATGTGTTAGCTACATTAGACTAATAGCTTGAGTGCAAAACTAACGAACCAAGAGTTGGATGATATGACAAAAATAAACCACAATACTTAAAAACATTTCTAGGATATAAACAATATGACTCACGATACTACGGCCTGCTAACAAACCACGAGCAACAGTATAACAGATGCTTTTATTTAGTGTGTACGAAAATAAATGAACACGGAATAGACAGGAAAATAAAGAATCGGCTGCTTTGAATTTATGACATATTTATATGATGTTGCCCAGCCCTACAGCAGACGGGTCCTGGCTGACTGATTTGGCAAAACAAGAAAATAGTATAAATCTGATTTTCCCTCAACTATCCCTTTGAAGCGTCTGCATATCAAACTACACGTGGTTTCTTTTTATATGCTTGCACTATGTATGGCAGCTGTTGCATTCAAAGCATGTTTGGAAATATTAACATCCACACTTGTGTCGGAAGTAATGCATCAATGTAATTGGTGTTATGGACTATAAATACAGATGTTAATGGATATGCATGCATAAAGTTCTGAATATGTATCGCTTATAACCTCTGGAGCACATCCAACATGCTGTATGTAAATCATATCTCACATATGTGTCTATACTTAGGGATTCATACTTTCACGTGGTGGTGACGCGGTGACATGCTATGCTATCTCTGTGCCACTCAACACAACGCTCATTACCATTCAACGTCTAAGCTTTGTTTCCACTCTCACTGACATGCATTGTGTGTTTTCCCTTTCTGAAATGCCCATCCAAGTCCAGGGTAGGATTTTGATAACACTGTCTGCCTTGTGGGAAAATACACTAACATTTATTTTATGATGTAAGGTGCCATCTGGCTATTCACAAACACGTTAAGCTGTAACTATCATCTAATCACTGGCTCTGGGCTTGAATAGATTACGAGAAAATCTTGCCCCGCAGTGCTGGCATGGGCATTTGGCCACTAGATCACACCAGCCGTGATCCTGAAATAGCATCATCTCGGTACACAGGGTCCAGTCAGAGGAAAAAAAACATGTTGTCTGAATGCATCAAAATTCATGCTGTCATATCAGTTAGCTATTAGTTTATACTAAAAAGATGTCTGAAACATTGAAGAACAAAACGTGGCATCATTTCTCACACAAATGATGACACATATTGACATATTTGCAATCCGTTTGGAAAAATAATCTATTTATCTAGGTAGCCATGCTGATTGCAGCAGTACGGGATTTCTTGCATTGATTGTGTTACTGTCATTGACCACAAGGCAGCTGTGATGCATTAAATGCACAAGGAATGCAAGCGTAGCTCCTTCTTAAGTGATCCCAGTGTACTGACAGCTCATTCATATACAGATAGTAAATTACCTTGTTTACCGCTTAGCTTGTTCAATAGGCTGTGATTGGAATTAAGACATTATGCTTAATTTCTATTTGGAACATCTTATGATAACAGTGACAATAATTTATCTACCATGGGATGAAAACAAATTTGTAGATGGATATAATGATAAATGAAAAATTGCAGTTATGACTTACAAGATGTATACATTTAAATTGACAAGGATTGTACTACGCACTAACTTTTTAAGTTTCATATGTCATAAAAATGTCTCACATTTTATAACTAATTTACAATTATTTTAATAAACACATCAGGAATAAAAAAATAATTTTTTGTCACCAATCAGAGCCCAGAGTTTCTCCTGAAAAGAAACTTTGGCAAATATTACAAAGAGGATTCTGATTTAAAATCACTGACCGCACCTTTAATCCCTGCGGTACTACTGATATTACTGTATATTATTGTCACTTTGTAAGACCATCACATTTGCAAATATTTAATGCCACTCCTATGTTGTCTTCAATTATAACAGCTTTGAAATTGAATTCATTCTTTTCAAATGTCATCCGGCTGGGTTTAAAACAAGCGCTGCCAAAATCCTGACTAATGCCATGATTATTTGTTCAAAACGATGACAGAAAAACAGATGCTATAATCTCATTACTGTCTGCTTGAGCCAGATGGGCTGGATGACGTGGAATAAAAGTCAGGCGCTCGAATGTGCTTATGTTACATTACGCAAAGCTTCGTATTCTTCAGCGGGAAGCAGATTCTCCTCTAAATATTTGACAAATAGTGATACAATTTGATATTGTATTCCACTTTTCTTATTCTGAGAATAAATATTTGTCAATTCCCATCACTGCAGGAACCAATCTTTCATCTTTACTTACAAATAAATAGATTCAGTTCAGATTTTCCTCAGTTATCATCATCGTGTGTGATGCAGAAATGCCAAAACACATCTAACTTTTTAATGTCTGCTAATCATATTGTGTGTCTCATACTATTCTCTCACTTAAGCTTCAATTCTGTAATCTATCTGTGAAATGGACAGAGCAAAAGCAACATAAAGCACAATGCAGCGCTCTCGGCTGTTCCACAGATGAAAGAGGAGGTAGACGCTCAGAGATAAGAGAGGGTCATTCATAAAACATCACTGTCTAAAAATAAAAAAAAGCTCTTTTACCACCACTTCTTTCTAATCTAGGACACAGCTTTAGTTGTTTGCGTGGATACACATGAGCTTCAAGAGACATGGGCTTGTGTTCTTTCTCTTTGCTGTGTGTGTAGTGAACATCTGTGGATTTAAAAGTGTTTTGATCATGTCTAACTGCATTTAACATCTAGATAAATTGATAGTGACTAATAGCTTTATTTACATAATTACACATGCATGAATTTGCATTATATTTAAATCTATGGCAAAGAAGCTTGTTTGAAAAGTGGTGCCTGAATTTCAATGTAAATTCGAAGTTGAAGGTAATAATCTGGTTTTACATCCCACTTCAAAACTGTTAATTTTAGGTTTTACAATACAAATTTTTTATCAGTTATATGTGGTACTGAAATCTGATATGTATATGATATCAGCTCAGGCTGATGAGTCAGATCAAAATTCATGCAGCTTCAAACTTACTTGAAGTTCAAACTAACTTGAGGTTTTTCATGACAGCCTGAAAAACCATTTCTGGCATTCCACTTTGAGCCACTGTGTGGTACTGAAATCAAAGTGACTTAACAGCAAATTTTATGCGTCTTTCATGCGAGTTACTTCCATCCAACTTCAGTCCAGCATCAAACACATAAGAATATTGTTTGCTCATCAATAAGTGCCTCACACCATACTCTTTACTTTCACACTATTCCTTGAAAAGTGCATTGTATTGCTGTATTCAAAAGGTTGCTTTCCTGCTGTAAACAGCGCACGGATGTGGGGAGAGCCAATCAGACTGCAATCTTTGAGATCCTGAAGATTGTGGCCAGAAAAGTGTACAAACAGTATCCAATGGGCAGAGCACCTGAAGCTGAGAATATATCATTTTAGACACCACAGCAGCATACACACAACTCAAATTATGTCTCGTCATGGTTATTTGATTTGTTTGACCTGATTTGTCTGTTGGCCTCCCCTATACAGTAACTTTTTTAGTGATTGATTTTGTTGCCTTCATTTTATTTGTTTAGCTCTGGATGGGTATTTTGTGTGTACATAACTCTTTAGTGTGTTTAGACAATTAGACTTTTTTTTTTTAAATCTGACTTTTCAGACTCAGCTGGTTATATACGGATCACATATAAAATTCCAGATTCAGTGATTTTTGCTCCTCACATGTGGCCTAATTTATCAAACTGGATAAAAAAAGATTTATATGTAAATCATTCATATGAGTGTTTACACAAGAAATTTGAAATCATGTAAATTTGCAAAAAAACTTTTATATCCTACTCGTGCACATAAGAAAACTAATAAGTAAACCAAGACTTGATTGGCTTTAAATCATATCATTTGCATGGATCACAGCACTATTATATAATATACTTGTAGTAATTTGTATTTTTTTATAACGTTTATGGTGTTTATCAGACACCCTTATCCAGAATGAACTTACGGAAGTGCTTTGGCCTCTCGATCAAAAACACATCCTCATGCTAGTTCATTAGGTCAGGGAGTAAGAGTACCACTGAAAACATTTTGTGAAACGTAGTCAGTACATATTCTTGGCATTAATTAAAGAACATGAAAAATAAAAAAGTGAGCCAACACTATCTCATAAATTAAAACAAATAAAATGAATCATTCAATTCTGACAAAGAAATGGCGCTGTATAAGTGGAGGACACTCCAGTCTGTTTGCATAGAGCCGTAAACCTCAAACAAATGCCTGATGGAAGATTTGATACTCCCTTATTATTATTAATATTTATATATTAATGTATATTTTTACTGGCATAGAAGTGAGTCAAAATAACTTCCACTTCTGCCTTTCAGCCTTTACCCTGAGCGTTCATTTTATGCCCCCAGCTGTCTGCACTTGTACATTTTCTTGGAGTTTTTTTGGGTGTCACTAAATGCAGAAGTGTTGTGTTGGGAACACGCGTTGCAATTTATGGGTGATCAACACACGCACAAGTGTACGAAGAAAAGCAGCATTTCTGAAACTTTTGTAAATCCATCTGAATTTTTTTAGTGCGGTTTGGCTTAAACAAACATTTACACGGTTTTACTAACAGACTCATAAATGATACCCATTCTCATGAAAAAAGGAAATTGAATTTGAGCCACATTTGAATGCTAAGCAAAATTAGAGTTTGCTGTTCTCCTCTGAGACAAAAGTTAGTTTGATCGAAGTCACGTGAATTTGTTCAGCTGATTATAAACATGGCAGATTTCAGTACTGCACATAAACATGCCAGATTCAGTGCTGATTTTTGCTGTTCACATGTGTAATGACAAAGGAACAATCAGCGCCACATATGGGGGGAAAAAAACAAATTAAATTTGTGCCACATTTGAGTTTTGAGCAAATTTGTGCCGAGTTTGGTGTTCTTCTCTGAGGAAAAGCACAAGGTCACTCCTTTCTTTTCCAGACCTGAATTCGGACAGGGTTGAACAACGCAAAGTTTGATGAGCTGAAAAGAATATGATGAGTTGAATATAATTTGATGAGCTGAACAGAATTTGATGAGCTGAGCAGAATTTGTTTGATGAGCTGAAAAGAATATGATGAGAATTTGATGACCTGAGCAGAATTTCATAAGCATGAACAGATTTTGATGAGCTGAAGAGAATTTGCTGAGCTGAATAGAATTGGTTGAGCTGAACATTTTGAGTGGAACAGAGCTGAAGTTTTATTCCACTTGTCTCCTTTAAGAAAGTGTCAGGTCTCACCTTCCCCACGCCGAGCTGAAGGTAGCTCACTGCCATGATTGGGCGGCCAAGGCGAAGGTTCTGCGGTCACGTGACCGTCTCCCAACCCCGGGACGCCATCTTGGTGGAAAGTTTGGAATTTGTGACACATAGGGGGAAGAAGAAGGGAAAAAAAAACAGGAGGAGGAGGAGGAGGAGGTGGAGATAACGAGAGAAGTTTGACGCTTTGCAGAAGACGTTTTTTTTTTTGGAAAAAAAAATCTTCAGGATATTTTAAAGTTTGGAAAAACGACGTGTGTTATAAAAGTGCGGATTTAAATCGCCAGTGTTGGGAGAGTGTTTGCTTGGTCAGTTTGTTTTGTTTTGTTTTCTGTTTCTTTTTTGGAGAAAGCTTTCCACGACTGGCCACCACACATCACTTTCTTTTTCTAAACACTTCACGCAGTGTAGAAAGAATGAGAAACTGATGCTCTGTGCGGGTGAAACACGCTTTTTTCCTGCATGTTTGAATGGAAATTAGCGTGTGGGGAAGAGCTGAACATTTGGACCGTCCCGGCTTCCCTTTTCCGCCGCTGTCAGCTTTCAAAAGTGACGCTTAGCCGAGCTAGTCGTTTTAGCCTGACCCGGACCTGGAGGACACAGCAACTCCGACTCGCCTTTTCCAAACATCCCCACAACTCTTTCACATGTTTACACCCGGATTTCATGTCGAAGGCTTGTAAGTTCACCGCCTGACACTTTGGGAGTCCGACCGAACCGACCATGCCGGTCAGGAAGAAAGGTGAGTGGCAGAGAAGTACACACACACACACACACACACACACACACACTTACACACACACACTTACACACTTATTACCATAATGCAGCAGAGACCAAGTCTGGACACTCATTATTTCCTGCCTTAAATAGTGCATTATAAAGGGAATAGGGAGACATTTTAAACAGTCTGTACATTTTCCTGCTGTGGACATTTCCCTAATGCACTTAACCCAAGTCTCAAATGCATCCTTGCTCCCTACCCAAGTGCACTACATAGGGCATACTGCGTTTTCCAGTTTCACAAGGCTTCTTCTCGTGTTTGTATTTAGGCTGAATCCCAAACATACCTACAGTAGAAGTGCACTACAAAGGGTGTTACTTATTTGAAGGCTTACACAGGGCTTTAGTTGCATATTTATGTTTTATAGGCTGAATCCCAAATACACATAGTGTATAAGTGCACTACTTAGGGTATATGATAGCTACTTTTTCTATTTTGACTAGTTTATGACTTGCACAGGGCTTCAGTTAGATACACATCTGCTTTATAGGCTGAATCTCAAATATACCTAGACTGTACGTGCACTACAAAGGGTGTAAGATCACTACTTTTACTTTATCTGAAGACTTACCCACGGCTTTAGTTGCATATTTATGTTTTATAGGCTGAATCCCAAATATACCTAGTGTATAAGTGCACTACAAAGGGTGTAAGATCACTGCTTTTCCTAGTGTTACTTTATCTAAAAACTTACACACAGCTTTAAGTTGCAAATTTATGTTTTATAGGCTGAATCCCAAATATACCTAGTGTATAAGTGCACTACAAAGGGTGTGAGATCACTATTTTTTCTAATGTTACTTATCTGAAGACTTACACAGGGCTTTAGTTGCATATTTATGTTTTATAGGCTGAATCCCAAATACACATAGCGTATGAATGCACTATATATGGTGCAAGATCACTACTTTTTCTAGTGCTACTTTATCTGAAGACTTACACAGGGCTTCTGATAGATATTTCTGTTTTATAGGCTTCACTACATGTAAGATAAGAACATTTTTAAGTTTTATTTTATATGAAGACTTACAAAGTAATATTTTATCTGCTCAATCCCAGTTATACACAGGGAATAAGTGCACTGCTCTTCTTAAATGTCTCCATCCTCCCTATCTAAGTGCACTACATAGGGTATAAGATCACTATGGTTTCTAATTTTACTCTATCTGAAGATTTGTACAGAGCTTTAATTAGATATTTGTCTGTTTTATTTGTTGAATCCCAAATACACATAAGGTATAAGTGCACTGTAGACTGAATTCCAGTTATACATGGCGTGTAAGTGCACTACATAGGGTAAAGGATAAGTGCATGTAGTTTACACTCTCTGTAGACATTTATTTATTTATATATTGTATAGATTAAATCCAAGATGTCTCCATACTTCTGTCATTCACAGGGTACTCAATAACTACATCTTGTACCTCTCTCCTCTGTCCACATCTATCTTTCTATCTATCTATCTATCTATTTATAAATACGTGCACTACATAGGGTTAAGTGCACTATAGGCTGAATTCCATGATAAGTGCACTAAATAGGTTCATTTATCTGAATGTCCCAGTGCTCCCTTCATAATAAGTGCACTACATGGGGTGTGCATTAACTTCTGTCCTTACTTCTGCACTCTGTGTAGTATGATACACAACCACAGATGATCTCTTGTGTTGTATACGTTTATTTGTTTATATATTTTATAGGTTGAATTCCAAATACGTGACCTACTTGGAGTGTAAGTGCACTATAAGCTTAATCCCAGATAGGTGCACTACATAGGGTGTAAAAATGGATTAGCCTTTCTCTCTCTTTATTTGTTTTGTAGGCTGAATCTCCTCTCTGTGTACAAGGGCACTACACAGAGTATAAAATAACTATTCCTTTTACTTCCACATCTTATATAGCGCATTAGACTATAGTATAGAATTAATGCTGCTGTTTGCTTTTACACTCCATATAGTGCACTAGTCTATATCTCCAAAGTTGGACTCTTTTGCTCTAAACACATATCTGTTTATTGACATATTGACAAAAATGCAAATATCTTCCTGTTCCCTATCCAGGTGCCCTGCATAGAGTAGAATAACTATGCCTTTTACTTTTATATTTATGTTTCATTGGCTACATCCTAAATGGAAATCGTCCCAAAATGTTGTCCTATGCGCTGTTTGCTGATCTGATCTGTTTTATAAGCTGAATCCTAAATAAGTGCACTATTTTGGAGTATGAAAAACATCTAGTTCTGGTTGAGCTCTCTTGCTCTGAAACATGTCTAATAAGACAAATCCCAAATGGCCACCTAGTGTCTATATGCCTGTGTACAACGTAGGGTGTGTCATCGCTCCTGCATCCTATGCAGTGCACTAGCTTGTATGTCCCTTAAGTCCTGGACCGTCACACACAACGGCTGCCTGTTGAGATTTAAGTGGACACACAGTACAGCTGCTTGTTCCACAGTGTGGTTTTTTTTCTCTGAGTATGCTGTGGAGCAAACCGTTATAGACAGACATTATTCTGCTTTCATACTACAACTGTTTACGAAGTTGTGTTTTTTTTGATGAAATGTGGAAATGTGGTATTACTGGCATGCTCTGAAACTAAAACTTGTCCTCTTGAAATGTTTAACGGTCATCCCCCAGATGCTCAGCGGGCTCTGTTGCTCTTGGAAGAATACCGGACGAAACTCAACAACACCGAGGATCGACAGCTGAGGCACTCCATTCAGAGAGTGATCGACATCTTCCAGAGTAACCTCTTCCAGGCACTCATAGGTACCTTTCCTTCCAAGTTTTTCCTCTCCTGTCGTTCACACTTATTTTATGCTAAAGGCTGATTTGATGATGATCTTATTTATCTTTGGGATTATTAAACATCGTGAAATGCAGCCTTCAGATTTAAATAAAATAAAGTAGTTACCTGTTTATTTTTTAAAATACTGAACAACCTGAACTGCTATGCTAATGCTGCCTTCCAAATAGGATGCAAATGCAACCCAGGCGGTTTCACTGCAGGTAATTTGGAGTGTCCACAACAACACTCGTGCATGCTAGATATCATGAATTACAGCACGGCGCTGTTGAACTCTGGATTCTGATTGGTCAGAAGGTGTTAACTGATTTTCTGATGGCAGCACTGAGAGCACAGGTTCATGTCAATGTGTTGTTCTGTTATGTTATTGTTTCTATAGTAACATCTCAACCACAGGGATTTGTACGATGGATGCTCAACATAAACGGATTAAGAAAACGTGTGTAATCATTGACATGGTGAAGTTTTTTGTAAAGAGATGTTTATGTAATATTTAACATAAACATTTATTTAATCTCTATCAAAAAAACAAAAAACCTTGTGATTTCTCCTGAGATCAATAAAGAATCTATCTATCTATCTATCTATCTATCTATGGAAGGAGTCTCCAGTGTCAGGGCTTTGTAACAGTCAGAGGTAAGGCTGTAACCGATGTTCCTCACATCTTCAGGACAGAGGAGTTATGTATTAGGAAACATGACAAACTACATTTTTTTTGTCTTATTCATTTTCAGGAGAGGCTGGTGAGGGAACGACTAACACTTTCCTCTTTACTAAATAAAAACATGCAATCGTTTGCAAATTGATGTGGTGTAAGATAAATAAAATGCTTCAAGGCATGCTGTTACAGGAAAATAATCAACTTTAGGGTGGTGATGGGACACATTGCACCACATCACACCATCCTGTTGTTGATTGTTTTCCTATAAAACCTAGGAGTGTTTTATGCCTTACATATCACATAATTAAGTATCATGCCTGATATTATTATTGGCATTGTTGCTAGGGGGTTTTATATCATTAAATGAGTTTGTTTGGGGAAAACCTGAGGCATTTTCCTGTCTGTGTTCTGTGTTTAACTGGAATTCACGCAGAGGTGTTGAGTTATAAAAGTCGTGTAGTAGCTCTGTGTCACGTGTGCTGTGAGAATGGCCATGATTTTCAGAGAGGTGATAATTCACTGCAGTCTGTGTGTTGCTCAGAGTAATGGCGTTCACTTGGGAAACTTGGGCTGCAGTAGTTTGTACTTGTCTCAAACCCTGTGCGAACCACGTGATTGTTTCCACAACTCCTCTCTCAGCTCGTGACTGTTGTAAAATTCACCTTTTCTCCCATGCGCTAGCAAGCAGAGACTCGTCTTGCATGACTAATACTGGTTTATTCCAACAAACGTGCCGTGAAAAGCGAGCAGCAGGAATGTGGAGCGGCCGGTTTGAGTTCACCAGGGGTCAACTTCCTGTCTCGACCACAACCTCTGCCTCCCACTCCCTTTCACAAAATGTGACTGATAACTGATTTTTTTTTTTATTTTTTAGGTCGAAAAGTGATTCTGTTTTTTATTTACTTGCGTTATTTTACCTGCAGTAAGTCACATGCTTGCACAGGAGAGATCTGGACCACTTTGTTAACGTTGGTGTTCATTACAGAGTAACGGGATACTTGATTAGAATCAGCCTGGTGGAAAAACCTCATTTCTCAATGTACACTGTCCTAAATTACATTTCTTTTAAAGTCATTAAAGTGCATAGGACTGTATAATGCACTATTTCTGGAGTGTAGTGATTTTATTTCTCCTGTAATGTAAGGTCTTTACTGATTTGCAGATTCACACTCACAGAGCACATAACAGCAAGACATATACTAATTTTTTAAAGATTAGTTTCATGATTAAAAAATAAGAGATTTAGTGCTTGTAATCCTAAATATGAGGTAAGTTTTTGTATTTTTATCACTGAAGTGTCCTCAGTCTATTTAATAAATACATTATTACATTATGATCTGACTGCTTTACCAAAAAAATGGACTCTCTATTACTAGCCAGAGCAAGAAAGATCACGCATATTTTGTTTCGAGAATCTAAAAACTAATTGTAGAACTAGAGCTAGAACACACACCTGTATATAAGTATATATTTACTTTGTGCAAAGTGTCAACCTAAAGTCTGGTTGTTGTTTTTTTAAAAGTAAACCTTACTCACTAGTAAAGATCAGTGTTGATGATAAAAGGAGAATATTGTTGCTGAAAGTTTTTGTTGTTGCAGAGTGTTAGTAGCTAGTTATTGTGATGAATTGCTGGAGGTTTTAATGCATGTATAACACACAATATTAGCAAATTGTAGTACGTGCTCAGTCTTATACCATCAGTCTTACACTCTTGTGTCTCTTCTAATGAATAATGGATTTGAGCCACAGTTTTCCAATTGCACTCTTTCTGATATGTATGTCAAAGGACAAACATGGTGTAATCCGTCAGTGGGCATGATTACTTCAGTCCTAATCCCAGAGCCGCTGATTTACTGCAGAGAGTAATGCTGTAGTACACGCTTCACTGCACACCTAACGATGATCTACACATGCATACTGCAGTCAACTGTGCAAGCTTTACTGGCTGATGTATGGCCTCGTAGGTGTTTGAATCTTTTGCATAGCATGTCCTCACGCAATGAAGTGCAGGGTCAGAGTGCAGGGTCAGTCTCTGGAGGAGGCCTGGAATAGATAAGGATTAAAGGACAGGACCAGATAGACATCTGCAATGTGTGCCAGGTCCTGGGATTTGAGCTCACCTTATTTTAAAGCAACAGTTCTGCCAAAAATGCTTATTTAAAATGCTGTTGTTTGCTTTGTGTATCTCAGCGTTTGTGGTTTCTGACACAGGCTCTTAAAATCGGGCTTTAAAACTGAGATCAGCATACATATGTCTCTGTTCACCATGAATAATGGTGGATAATGATCACACAATCTCTAACTACCCGATGATGACTCGGATCAAAAATTAATTTCACACCACCCAATCTGTTCATAATTACGCTGCGGCTGTGTTAGGAGCAGAATGTCTCCACTTCCTCACCTGGATAGGGTTTTTCCCACAAAATAGCCGGCCTTTTAATTATTCACAGCTTTTTTGTGGTAGATTGCAGAAGATCAAAAGACTAGTAAGGTTTGAAGACTTCATTATTGTTTATGTACTGATGATTAAAGTTTTATGCAGTTCTGTACACACATAGGGGTTGAATAGAAGTCTGAGTCAGAAGTCAGAAATGAGTGCTGGTGGAAAGATTCAAATCAGTCGTAACGAAGGAGGAGTGGCCTGTGTGTTAGTCCCAGTGAAGGAGGCGTGGCGTGTAGGTGTGTGTTAGTGCCAGTAAAGGAGGTGTGGTCTCTGGGTGTGTGTTAGTGCCAGTAAAGGAGGTGTGGTCTGTGGGTGTTAATCCCAGTGAAGGAGGCGTGGCCTCTGTCTGTGTTTTCCAGTCTCAGTAATTGACCTGTTTGCACAATACAGAATTACAGTTTAATGGATCACAGTGTACTGTATCAAAACAGCTCTAGAGCCCTTTTTATGCAGATTATTTAGATTAATTTGAAATTAGGTGGTGGGATAATGTGATTATTAACAGAGTATTTCACAGAGTATCTCCAGAGTTATTTTACTCCTGTCAGAAAAACTCCTCTCAATACTGCATATTTTAGTGTCTGGAAAGATTGTGCTGATCTTTTACATGCTATAAAATGACCTGTGAAAATAACCACTGGTAATATTTATCCTGTGTTATTAAAGAGTCTGGCATTTACTACATGATCGTTACATGACAGTTAATCTGGGTGTATGGAGGAAGGTGGGAGAGAAGGTGATGGTGGTGGTTTTCTTCGATCACAGAATTTTCTTAACCCAAAAACAGCCACAGTGTTGCGCTGTGAAAAAGAGTAAGAGGTAAGACGAGCTGACCGATATTGTGAAATTCTGATCTTGTGGTTAGAGGACAATTTAATCAGACATCAGTCCAGCAGTGTTTTATAGCCAGCTTTACCACAGAGCTCTCTCCAGAGGGACACCAGGAAACACGAGACACCGGAAAAGCTGGGAAGCAGTGCACTCTGATAGCTAAGCGCTTGTTTTGACTGGAAGGCTGAGACTCAAGGAATCTTGTGGGTTGATTAAACTCAGTTACAGGCCATGACAGAATAAGCTTTTAAATACAGCCTATATTTGTCAGGTATGTTTTATTGGCACTGTTGTTTTGGCGCTTAAACTTCTGGAAACATGGGCCGATTCTTAAAATGGCTTCCACACCGGCCCTGTGGAATATCAGTGATATAGTCTTACTATAGCTACCATCACAAACATGTGGCAGCCTGGGAAAACCCTTCACATGGTGAAATTTTGACATTTTCTGCTATATATAGTTCTGAAAACTGTCTTGAACTGATATGTTTCTCTTTCATCCGCATTTCTTTCATCCAAAAGTAAAGTTCTAGCGGTTTACGTGATGTTACTTCCAAAAGTGAAATTTAAGAAAATTACGTTTAAAGATTTCATTCCGACTGCAGCGCAGGGGCATTGTGGGGCTTTCTTGACAGCCAGGTATCTGATTACAGACTGAATATATGATGCTTATGTCTGTTTCAATATGACATGTGATCACGTGATCACAGCGTGACATTCGCTGTGTGAGGAAATTCTTCACTTTCAGCAGTTTTCTGAGCCATACGTAGCACACAGAAAGTCTGAGAGATAGAAAGCCTGTCCCTGTATGACACTGTAAACATTTCTTGGCATGTGTGGCATTAAATACAGCTTGTAGTGTTGTGCTTGGCGAGAGCATGTGACGTGACTTTTGCCGCGTAATCTGGATCGGCTGTAAGGGATGTCCCTCCTCACGCCAGCTCTCTGATCCTCATCCTGTTACACAGTCTGTCTGAACTAATCACTTGCTCTGTCTTACTGCTGTGGACCAGAAGCTTTGCTCCAGCGTGTGACATGTTGCTCATAAAGCCTGTGTATATCAGATTTGTCACTATGTATGGCTGGGCAGAAAGATATCGAGATATTTTTCAGAATGTCCTGTAGATCTTTGATGCCCTAATACTGATAACACTTAACTGTTAACGTCAGTGCTCAGCATTTTCTTTCTAGACTTTTCAGAAAGAGTTTAAAGCTTCGAACCAAACCAGATAGCATTGAGATGAATCATGACATCATGATAATTAATTCAAAGCAAAAAAGGAAATACAGGGAGAAGGCAAGAGTTAAAAACTGTGTAGTTATAGTCTTATATGAATGTTATGTTATCTTAGGATATTTGTAGAATTTGTAGAGTATTCCTACTTGATTTCAGAATTATTATACTCCATGTTTACAAAGCAATAAAGGAATTTTAGCTACCTATAACAGTATACAGAATAAAACTATAACTCGTGTTCATTTCTGTTCCATGCAAAGGATAATAAGACAAGCATTAGGTGAACACAGAGCTCGAGTCACTCATTGTCACCTATATGAAATAAAAATATGGAGGAAAAAACTCACCAACTGTTAGTCACTAGCTGGCTAACTAGCCGAACTGCGTAATGAGGAAACATGACAGCAAAGATAAATCATCTGACCATTATCCATCCTTAACTTCCCACCAAAAGTGTGAGTCATGTGAAAGAGATGAGAGTATTTATTTATTCAACGTTACTTTTAAATCCTTTAAATCCTTCGTGATAAACACAACCTCGAGTCCAAGCCTTGTTGAAATATTTACAAAAGTAGTACAAGTGATTTATTTCTTAAAAATGCTAGTAATGTAATGTTGCTTTTGTTTAAAGCTGGAAATGATCATACAGTTTCAGAAATTCATTAGAGTTCCTCTGTGAAGCTTATAACTTCCTGAGACAAAATTATCCCCTGGTAGAGTTTTTATTATTAGCTGTGAAATCACCTGCTCGAAGATTTCAAAGAGAAACCCGTGCGGGAGGAATCACCTCCACCCATGTGCATTACAGAAATGTTTACACTCATCCCCCTATACGTTCATGTGATCCTGGGTATGTTTTCACCTCTGTTCCCCCAATCCCTCACGGCACAACTGCGTCCTTCTGCTGTTTATCTGTGCTGCTGAGGTCACTTCCTCTTCATTTAAGGAAGTAACTGCTTCCCTGCATCACTTGAAACACCATGTATTACAATGTTTTGCACAAGACACACTTAGTGTTATTCATTTAAATAGTTAAATATGCTCAAGTGCTTTTAACCGAGTGTTAGAGGTTTGTGTTAAATTTTGTTGGGAAGAACTCAGACTTGTTTCTGATGTTGTAGTGGCTGTGTATGACCTTTATAACCACTTCTGATGGATTACTGGCACTCTGTGTAAATAGCCTAGCCGATAGCTACCATGTGAGTGCAAGTAAACAGCAGTCATGTGTAGAGTGCACTAGAAGCTGAAGAGTCCAAACTGTCACCTGATTTCCAAATAAATCTCCTTTTTTTTTTTGCCGTGTATTTTATTTAGTAACATGATGCTTTTCAAATATCATTGAGCTTTAAACATTTGAATGTATTTTTAATACGATTAATATATTGTAATAAAATTTGGTAATATGAAAAAAAAGTACGCTTTTATTCAAGGTAGTAATGATGAGACAAATAAATATAATATTTACACACATCACTGTTCTGGGTTAGTCATCATCCTGGATCATGGCAAATGGTGTATTTTTATAAACTAATATTAGAAAGATCGAAAACAGATTTTGTATGCTAATAGTTTGAAATGTTACTGGGAGTCACATTCAGATAGCCACATTGAATTCAGCCAAAAAAAAAAGAAAAGGACAAATTACCCTGTCCATCTACTGCTACTAAACAAACTAGCATTGTGTCTTAAATCACATGCTTATGTACTATTCTAGAGCGTTATTGAGTACTAACACTAACTGGTTTCGCTATTATAGTTATTGTTTTAATTTTAAAACCCTCTCATGTCACATTCAAACCTACTGTAAAGTCTGTTTTGTGTACCAGCCTTCTGGATTATTTTTCTAGATTAGAAAACCATTAAATACTGTTGAATGTAAGGTCAGAGTTTTTGATATGAGACGCAGCTCATGACAACAATCATGATGACAGCGGACAGAGACAGAGCTCATCAGTGTGTTCAACATCGCTGTGCGTGAAATCACTAAATATTTTACAATTCTGCTCTGATGTACCGTCTACTGGATGCATGTAAGATATGATAGTGTGTGAACAACGCTGCTCACGTTACCGCTGCTTCTGCATGCGCACACAGAATCATGTGTTAAGTATAAACCAGGCTTCACGTCAGGCCGTATCGCTCCATCCCGGCGTGGATTATTCTCCTGTAACAGCACAACACTTCCCACTAGACTGCTAAATCAGTGCAAGGAATATTCCTTTGGTTTTTACTCACTTGAGTTACGCTTATATATGTTACTGTCATGATAAACTGTTCAAATGTTACAGTAGTTCTGCATTATAAAGCTGGAATTTAAAATAAATGTAGGGTGGTCAAAGCTTGGGGTCGCAGAAAATTCGTAATGTCTATTTACCCAAAAAGTTTGGGAACCCCTGGTTTTATTGATGCTACTGAGTCCAGTACTGTTTCATTAGATGTTTTAAAGTTTTCTAAAATTCCTTTTCACTTACATGTGAGTGACTTGGTTGACTGTTAAGAGATGAACTAACACAACACTGTTCTGCTCCACTAAGACAAAAAAGCCAACTAGTTTTGTCATAGTTGACTATTCCATTGTTTTTGACATATTATTTTGTTTCATGGATTAAAAATAACTTCCTATCTAATGACCAAGCTTCTAATTATTTAGTTAAACTCCATTTAAGCCTAAAAGTACATTTCCTCTTTCACTCTATGAACAGTTTCTCATTGATGTCTGATTGATTAATTGATTTCTGTTTATTTGTTTATTCAAGCCGCATTTTAAAAGTGAGACCACTTCAGAGTCATGTTCCCTCCACTCTTCTGACAGATATCCAGGAATTTTACGAAGTGACCTTATTGGATAATCAGAAATGCAGCGACCCGATGAAAGGAAGTGCCGGGCCGGCCGCCATGAACCTGTGGGATTTCTCCAGCCTCCAAAGTCCGACCGGTACTTCAGACACGATGCCCAGCATCAGCACCAGCATAGAGGTAGGAATGAAGTGTGTGTGTGTGTGTGTGTGTGCGCGCGCATACTCCTCTTTCAATCCTGTGAACACTGTCTACTCAACATCCGCTGTGTTAATGCTTTTGGCTTCTTTCACTGGTCCAGAAAATTTTACACACATTTTCACAGCGCAATTGTATTGTGCCATCTTCACACACACTTCAGCTGTTTACTGTTTAGCCTTGTGAAAGAGTGTTTGAATGAAACTTGCCCCCCCTATTAAGTATAGTGAAATCTCTACTTAATGTTTGTTATAACCATGTTGAAAAGGTGTTCAGTCCATCTGCAGAGGTGTCAACATTTACGGTTAAGCTGTTGAGCATTAATGACAGCTATATGAAAAAAGTGACGGTGATTTGATTTTTCAACTAAAGATAAAAAACAACTCACTGAGGCAAAAAGGATGTGAGACGTGAAAGACTGCTTCTGGTCATGGGTAGTTTCATGTGGTCTTGATTTTAACCTGTGAATTCACAGACCTCGGGCTTGTGAGCCAATAGAAAGGAAGAAAGGAAGAAAGCGGGACTGTCGTGTCTTTGGATGAGCTGCTTATTATTACGTAGCTTTAACACACCACACTTCGCTATTTTCTTACTGCTGATTGATGCATATCTGCAGAAAACATTCCTCCTCTCGTCTACTGATACGTTGTAGAATTTTTGGGGATAAAGTTCAGTTTTTTTTTCCCTCTCTGCCTGCCATTATGTGATTTTCTTGTTAGCAGTGTTGGCACCTCTACATCTGGATTGAGCAGGAGGAAGGACATCAGGCTTCACAGCTGTGTTAACTACAAGCAGGGTGGTGAAAGGGCAAAAGGGCAGTTACACACACTGTAGTGGTGTAGTTCTGTAGCTTCACTTTCTTTACAGAACACACTGAGTACATCTGCAGAACTGTCAGATTTCACAAAAGTGTAAAGCTCGGTCTGTCTGTGTAGTGTTACTGTGAAAACACACACACACACACACACACACACGCACGCTCTGACACTAATCCTCACTGTCCACAGTCGAGCGCTGTTCTAAGATTAGATTTGACTTTAGATTTGAGTCTCTCGCTGCTAACACAACACTGTCACCAATTTAAACCTGATGACATCTTCGTCAAAACACTGCGTCAGCACACACACACCTCCTGCTCCTCCAACTGTACTTCCTCAAATCAGTACCAAGGCTTTCTCAGTCTCATAAACTCTACATGCCAACAATGGGAATGAGAAAAGGGTTTTTTTTTTTTTTTAAATTATCAGTAGTTGGTCAATGCTGTCTGAGGTGTAGTGAGATGTGCAGAATCTGAGATGTGGTAGAAGTTGACATTTTGTCAAATGACAAACCATATTAAAGTCTTCAAACACATTTGTTCAGTCAGCCATAGTGTTCAGGGAAATGAATATCTAATCTCACCAATTCAGTGTATCATAAAATCTCTGGTTTCACCACAATTCACTTCAGATCTTAATTTGATTATTTTTGTACGATTCAGAATTATAAAAAAAAATACACAAATGTAACTAGGCTGTTTGTGCTGTAGTGGATAAGCATTATAGAGGATACACATTTTGGGTTCTTCAGATTTTGTACAATTTGTTGATTGATTATTTTGTGACTGTTAGTACAACAGATTACAACCGAATTTATTTCGAAAAATTTACAATTATTAGTAAATGTGTGTTTAATTCGCACTTTTCTGGCCAACTAAGACAAAAAAAAGTTTTTAAATAATTAAAAAATATCTTTACAATGAAATTATCCAGCACTGAAAATCTTCAGTGGTCCAAATTTCCACGCATTTCTCATGCTAATCTATTATCAACTGAGAAAAAAGGACCAAATGTGTTTATGCAGTTATGTTGTTGAATGCAGTATGAAGTAAATTGTTATTGTAAGTCACATTAGTGGATTAGTGGAACACAGTGTAATCGTGTTAGAAAGTTTAACTTTTTTAATTTTTTTTTTTTTTTTTTTTTTTTTTTAATTTATTGTTCTATTAAATAGAAATGACTTCATATCAATGTTTTTGTGCCTAAATTGCTTGAATTTCTACATTTTCTTCAAGCAGGAATTTTTATTTCAATTCTTACTAAATTGCTGACTTCAGATCTATGCGTCATTATTCATTTTTATACCCCTGTTATATACCCCTGTCTCTGCGAGCCCCTGCATGTAGGATAAAGGGATTTATTTCATCGTAGTCTACTTGCAGAACCGACTGCACGCTTATACAAGTCTGGAGTAGATTCCTGTCTGATCGGGAATTAGGCCTCCTGTCTCCTGTCTGGCAAACGTCCGGCAGTGGAATCCCGAAGATTTTACTCGTGGGGAATATACCTATATAAGCTTTATAATAATTTTGGTGCAGATCTTTGGGGCAGATCTTCCCATCCCCATTTTTCAACTGAAGCTGAAATATTAATAGAGGTGCGATCATATTTTTTTTTTTCATAAACAACAGAATTAGCTCCGCCCCTAACACTTTCAGTAGTGTATTACATTGTATACAGTAACATGGACCTGTGTGGTTTTATATTAGAGTATGCTTTTGCTGTTTATGCAGACGACACATCAACTATAAAAATCCTCATCATCAGCCATGTAGCGTCAGAATTACCCGTAAGATTGCTAATGCTTGATTTAATTTGTACAAGTTGTTGTCATGTCATGTTAATGGACATACACTGAGCCACGATTTCAGCAACAAAGCAGTAAAATCGACAAATCCGAGCATTGAGTTGAATGATTCCTTGGCTCATACGGCATGTCCAGTCTGACTCACAACTGCAGTTAGTTCCAGTTAACTGGTTGACTCATAACTGTGGTTTCATCTTATCCTGTTACATATATGAAATCTCACTAATCTCATGTGTCTGAGACATTACGAAGAAAAATAAAGCTTGGAAGAAAGTAGTTTGCTGGTGCCTCTGGAGCGTGTTTGTAGCTAATACAGTAAGCAGTAAGCTAATTTGCTAGTAGCTAATACAAAGTGTTTGTAGCTGGCATGTAACGTACATCAAATTTAAACAATTTTTCACAATATTAGAATACATTTTAAACAAAAGTAAATTGTATGCTGGAGTAAATCAGGTGCTGAAGGCTACATTTTGGCCACTACTCATCGGAACAAAAAACTCTGGAAGGATGATACACGCACACAAGTGACAAAGTACATGCGACGTAAGCAGCTTGTGTGAGCGCAGGGTAATTCCTAATGTGTGTCCAATGTTTCATACGTCCTTGTGAGTTTACATTGCAAGAGGAGCTCTGAAAAATATTTAGCTTTGTCTGTACATGGTCGTCTGTTCGAGTGTTGTACAAGTTATTAGATGTTATTAAGTGTGTGTGTGAGAGTGTATGTATCTTTCCTTAAGTTTAAATGTCCTATTTCTGTTTCTCTTTCTGATACAAAACTGCTAATCTCAGGATTCTCCTCTTCTATATGAAATCCTCCATGTGCTTGCTAAAGCCAAAGCGTCCTCTGGTGAGCTGGACCGAGTAAGTATTGCCTCCGGTGCGGCGTCCCTCATGGTCGCATGCTGGCCCCATTCGTCTTCTCCCGCTCTTTGTTGTCCTGTTCCATGGAGATGGGCTGCTCTCCGTCTCGCTCTGTCTCGTCGCAGAGAGGCTCATGTGTCACTTGTGCTCCATTCACCTGGGCTCGGCTCGGGGGTCAGAGCCACGTCTGGTTCCTTGGGACGGGAGGGTGTTCTCTCATGGCTTTTTCTCAGCGTTTCTCAGCATTTTTTGCAACATTCACGGTTTTCTTTATTTGTTTGTTTGTTTGTTTAATACAGAATCTTTTCCAACATTCATTTCATGGTCGTCTGGTTGTCTGATGTTCTTGTCTAGCTCATAAAACACTGTTACTGACCTGCACGTCTTCCTTGTTTAAGGGTATTCATGTGTAGCTGTGTTAAAGATGACATTACCATTTACCTGTTTATGTGTAATAGAGATGTGTAAGTATTTAAAAAAAAGTTTATCTTGAAGAGCATGAGGACACAGACAGGAGCAGGAGCCTTCTGTTAGGGCTGACAGACACTAGCTTGGTTTCCACAACAGCAACTACGGCAGTCCTGCCAACCTCTATGCATTTTTTTGATCACTCAAAAAAAACAAAACAAACAAAAATATATATAAAGCAGCCGTCTAGATAGATTTTAAATAATTAAAAAAAAAAAAAAAAAAAAACTTTTTACTGCACCAAACTAAAATGGTTCATTTTGATATGGATATGTGATATTTTGAAACCTTTTCTCAGCTTTTTGCACTTTGTGGCATTTCATTGGTTGCTCTTCGTTATATTGTGATTGGTCAAGCTACTCACTGACCATATTTTGATATTTAAGATTTTAAAGAACTGGAAGTGGTTGTGGTGTAAAATATTTTTTTTATATTGCTGAAAGTGACCACAATCAGACTACACTCCGGAGCTAATAGCTGCTAGCCATGCGTATTAATAAATCACGCACCACTTTTTTTTTTTTTTTTTGGGATGGGTATGGGTTTGGGTTTCAACCCACTATTTTGATGTTTCCTTTGCTTTGAATAAAGACCTCATTACATCCTGGAACGTGCAGAAGATTTAAGTCTGCTTCTAAAGCAGGCGGACTAATTCACACACATCAAATATTTATTCTCATGCGTTAGTGACGTGGCGGATCTGAGCTGCTCTTAGTCAGTACCAGCACTTCTTTAAGCACAGATTTACTGCTGATGAATATAGTACTTTAGGTTTGGTGCTTTGGTGTTCACTTACTTATCGTTTATTACTCATCTCCCCTTTTGTGTGTGTGTGTGTGTGTGTGTGTGCGCGCGCGTGTGTGTGTGCATGTTGAATATAACACATATTGCTATGCCTTATTTGGGCTTCCCAGGTTTTTTAACAGCGCTGACCATACGGCATCCTTCAGCATTTTTGATGCTCTGTGTGTGTGTGTGTGTGTGTGTGTGTGTGTGTGTGTGTAGGTGGGTGGTGAAGCGGAGTGCAGCCAGGGACAGTGTAATAGCGTCATGTTTCCAGCTTGTGTGTATGGTTTATTATGATTTATTAATCCAGGATTTATCCGTATGATGGTGCTGTGTTGAGTTCATGTACATCATCAGAAACCTCTACAGCTGATCTGTGTGAAAGAGAGGTAGAGCGAGTGAGAGAACACGTTTTGAGATGCATTAATGAGTGGGCTGGAGGCTGACTCTCATTAGGGTTCCCACGTTTCATTTCCAAAACTAAACTTGTATCGAAAACTGTATCAGGTGATACCGGATACAGAGCCGATACTCATCCTACAGGAAACGAGCGAAGCTCGACAAGCTTCCATTGCCAGTAATAATAAGAATAATAGTAATAATAATAATAATTACAATAATGAAAATAACATTTGTAGATGTTGATATTATTGTTATTATTATTGTTATTATTATTATTATTATTATTATTATTATTATTAGCACAGACCTTCGTACATAATTAATGATTCTAATAAAGATGGTACTAGTGCAAGTGTTCCAGGATGCCAGGGATGCGTGTATTCATGTCCAGGCTATTAGTTTATTTATTTATTTATTTATTTTTTTTTATTCATATGCTTTATGGCCAAAAGTGTGTGCACCCCTGACCATCACACCCATATGTGCTTCTTCCCCAAACTGTTGCCACGAAGTTGGAAGCACACAATTGTATAGAGTCTTTGTATGCTGTAGCATCACAATTTCCCTTCACTGGATCTAAGAGGCCCAAACCTGTTCCAGCATGACAATGCCCCTGTGCACAAAGCGAGCTCCATGAAGACATGGTGTGTTAAGGTTGGAGTGGAAGAACTCGAGTGTCCTGCACAGAGCCCTGACCTCAACCCCACTGAACACCTTCAGGATGAACTGAAACACTGACTGCACCCCAGACCTCCTCACCAACATCAGGGTCTGTTCTCACTAATGCTCCTGTAGCTGAATGATCACAAATCCCCACAGCCACGCTCCAAAATCCTAGTGGAAAGCCTTCCCAGAAGAGTGGAGCTTATTAAAACAGCAAACACAGGGGGGAATAAATCAGGATATTCAACAAGCTCATGGGTGTGATGGTCAGATATCCACATAAATTTGGCCATGTAGTGTAGCTGTGCAGCAGAACAAACATTTTCATTTGGTGCGTGTGACCGTAATGCACTTCACGTCGATGCGATTCCAAATCCTGTCGTCTGCTGCACTACACTCAGTGGTGGAGGTGCGATCTGGCTGACGGTAGAACTGTTTTCACTGGCCAGATTAATTAGCATGCATGGACAATCTTTTCACACAGGTTTGTGGAAACACTGATGAAACCAAGCTGTCATGGAACGCTCATATAACCTTGCAGTTAAGCATATTGAGAAAATAAAAATGCTAGCCAGACTGGAATAATCTTTCATATGAGATGTGAGGACTGAATAATGTAGGTCATAGCCGGAATGTTGGTCACTGTCTTACTGACTGCTTGCTGAGGATGAAAACATGGCGTGCTACATTAGAAAACTTTGTTAGAAGAGGATATTGATGCACTTCACTAGATCGCCATGTAATGTTGTTACATTAGCTACTACATTTTAACCTAGTCAGTGATGGTTCCAGGCAACCAAAACGTAAAACGGCACAGCGCATTGGAGGTTTTACTTCGGGCTTGGGATGAATGATGGTGATAGTATCGGGGATCTATCACAGTGGCTATCATGTTTATCATTTAAATCACATTAGCATATTAACACGTGTTAATGATAGTACTACTGATATTACTCCTAATGGCGTCTTTTAATTTGATGAATATCTGATAAACATACATTGTATTTGGTCACAAATAAGATGAAACATGACCCTTCTCTTATCATTAACTGGAAGAACTCTGGGAAAAAAAACTAATCTGGCAACCCGGTCTCTCTTGCACATGCCTCTGAGTTGTGTCACAGCCTTCAGCTCTTTTTTTTTTTTCCCTCCTTCACTCCTCCCAAAACCCCCTCAGTGCTGTGAAGTTTTTATGGGCTTCCTCAACGAACACGCGGACCGGGTTTACCCCAGTTGGATGGGAGTGGTGGTGTTTTCACTGTCACACACACACACACGCACGCACACACACACACACACACTCTCTGAAGTAACAAAGGCGTGAAATGAGATGCTGAGCCAGAGCGCTGCTTCTGTTCGGTCCCGTGCGAGAAGATGGATTGCATTTGTATTGTTACCACTAAGGTAAGCCCTTCGCTCTGTCCCAAACCACATACTACTAAGTAGTGCATCTCTGTGACTCGTTATTTTAGCAGGCTGTCTAGTGCAGGAGTATGCAATTTGGGACGAGGCCACAGTACTCGTATTCACTTCCTCAGTCATGGCCACATCTCCTTATTTATCTTCACTTCTTTAAAGTAGTTTCGTTGCCAGTTATTTGTAAAAATGTGGTGATTTTTGATACATAAAAGAGTTTCTCCTGTATTTTGCATCATCTATTATAAAGCATCTAGTCATGTTTTTGTTTTGGAATAGTGGTTGTCTTCCTTGTGCCACTTCTTCCTTGGAGTTAAAAATAAACTGCCATCAGTTAAGGTAAAGCATTAGAGTTGGAAATGAGGACGTGCTAGCTAGCAGTGCAGGTAGTGGGGCACAATATTTACAGGAGAAACACAGTTGCATTTCCTGGATTTTTGAGGTTAAAGCATGTTGTGTGTCATTTAAAAACAACAACAAAACAACATAGTAAATAAGATTTGAGACACATTCTGTTTTTTTGTCTTCAAGAGAAGAAGAGACTGGTGAGCGAAAGAATTTTTATAGCTGCTATAACAGGAAATTGTTTCTGATTGGGATGTTCCATATAATTTAATGTAACCATAAATGGATAAAAAAACTATGATGTGTCATTTTTTTTTTAAATTGTTAGTCCTGGTAATTTACTGAGGTGTAAGAGGAATAAACCACTTCGCAGTGGGATGTTAGGGGAAAATAATCAACTTCTGGGGTTATAACAGTAACTCTGCTTCATCACATTACCCTGTTGTTGATTATTTCTCTTTAACAGCACACCCCTACAGTCATGAATTATTTAAATGCAAATCAGCAAAAGTTATAACAAAAACCTGGAAAAGACCAGGTTTTCAAAAATGCATATCATCAGGGCTTTCTTTCACAGGGTAACTGTGAATTACAGTTACAGTATTAACCTGAATAATAATTTTTATCCAGCTGTGTGTGTTTGGATGACATCTGGATACACATTTGTCCTTCATACGTCTTTTCATGCTTTAATGGCCTGGCGGATGTGTTTTGACCTCCAGCACAAGGCCCTTGACCTTGAGTAACTTCCTGCACTTAAAGCAGAGAGATAATGACTCCTGTGAAACTCGGCATTAAAGTCAGTTTTCAGCATTCAGAATGGTGACCAGATGGTTGTGAATTCGAATCCCAGGACTGCAAAAGAGCCACTCTTGCGAGAATATTGACTCTGAACTGCTCAGCTCAGCTCTTGAGTTGGAGTCAGTCTCAGCTGGAGGTTTGGAAATCACTAAGTGGTTTGTGTGTTAAAAGTAAAATGTGGCAGACATTCTATAGCGATCAGATTCTCTCTCTCTCTCTTTTTTTTTGAATTTTTATCCTATTTTCTCCTCAGTTTTTGGTCTTGCTAATTCCCACCCACTAGCTAACTCTCTCCTATCACATGACAACTGCCAACCGGGGACGGCTGGGCACACACATGCTTCTTCCAAGACATGAAGCCAACCTCTGCATCTTTTTCAACTGCTGCTCATGCTGTGTCACAGGAGGAAAGTGCTATCTGCCCTCTTCCGCATACATGAGCTTACAGAAACTCACGATTGGCCAGTGTCGCTCTGATTGACAGGAGGAAGAAAGTATGCCCCTCTCACCCAGAGAGCACGGCCAGTTTTGCTCTCAGCATCGTCTGGAATCGAACTCGTGCTCTCTCAATGATCAGATTCTACAAAATCAAAATCTACTCAGAGGTTGAAAGTGAGATTCGACATACCTCTGCGTCTTTTTGAACTGCTGCTCATGCTTGTGCTATCCACCCTCTTCCATACACGAGCTCGCAGAGGCCCATGATTCACTGGTGTCGCAGTGATTGACAGGGGAGAGACAGTTTGTCGTCTTTGATGCCTGTCCATAATTTTTTTTTTCTTTAGTTTGCACCTTTGGTTTTGATGTGTATCTCCTTAAAAGGATAATTCATGGTGCATAATTGGACCTTATGACTGTACACCATGTACAGAGCTTGCACCCTTCATGGTAGCACCACAGCGACAGGGAGAAGTTTCTGAGAGTACACACTTGACTAGCGTCACAGCATGATTTAGATTCCAGCAGTGCTCCAGCAGCCTGTGGTGAGTCTGCAGTTGTGCTTTCTGCATTTCAGTGTGCTACAGGTTTTTATTGCTCACTTAAGACAGAGAGAGGGAAGTCCTGTACACAGACCTCTCGAGTGCTAACCTTCACATTTCCTCAGATTTTATTGATCTTTAACTTGTGATGCACATAGGATACGTATTTGGAAAATAACATTACTCATGAAGTGGCAGGTTTAATACTGATCAGTCAGTACAGTTCAGTTGAAGTGGATCCCAACTCTGAGTGCAAAGGAGACTCGGATTTCAAGTACTCCCTCCCTCTCTCTCTCTCTTTCTCTCTCTCTCTCTCTCTCTCTCTCTCTCTTTCTCTCCCTCTCTTCCTGTGAGGTCTCCTGGTGGACACACTCCAGTTGTAAGCAGTGTGAGTTTGCTCATGTCTCGTCTGGTGTATGTTTGTTTCAGGGCGAGTCACACTTAGTCTAAGTGCAGAGATGTTCGTGTGGGACACTCATTCCTCTTTTTACCACCTACCATGAATCATATCTCTCTCTCTCTCTCTCTCTCTCTCTCTCTCTCTCTCTCTCATACCTTTCTTTCTTTCTTTCTTTCTTTCTTTGTTTTTCTGTCTCTTGCTCTCTGTTTTTCTCTCTGTTTTTCTTTGTTTCTTTCTTTCTTTTTTTTTATCTTACTTTCTTACTGTGTCTGTCTCTCTCTCTCTGTTTTTCTCTTTCTCTCCCTATCTGTCTATCTGTCTGTCTGTTTCTCTCTCTCACTCTCTCTGTCTCTCTCTCTCTGTGTGCATGCGTGTGTGTGTGTCTATCTCTGCCTATCTCTTTCCCTGAACCGTGTCTGTTGCGCTCTCTCTCTCTCTCTCTCTCTCTCTCTCTCTCTTTCTCGCTTTACAGGTCACGTGGCTTGTGTGTGAATCGTCTGCCTCCGTTTGTGGATTTTTAAAACAATTCTTACACTGACTTGTGCAGATCAATCCATAATTTTTTTTCTCTTTATGTAAGCTTCTCAGGGTGTTTAATAGAACACTTGTTTGGTATCACACAAACATAATATTTCACACTAAATGCCCGGGACTTTCGTATCCTCACGGTGGTTGTATGAATTTGGGGAAACGAAGTGTTTCAGGAGGCTACAGAAAAAGCCAAACTGTGGCATCAAAATGAATACTACCATTAGTTGATGTGCTTTCTCATACTCGAGGGAATTTCTTATTAGGCTGCCATTTTCCCTCTACAGCCCTCTAATGATGTTACCAGCGACTGCTGCTTCATCCTAACTCCAAAAATGACCTACAAGAACGTACCATCCTCTCATAAACATTCTGAATTCATTAGGTGAATGATGTCCCATATTATTATTCGCATGGGCCTGTTAGCTTACGTTAGCGCTAGCCTGGCCGGAGGCAGCAAACTAGCATAAGTAATGAAGCTCATTAGCGGCGACGCTCTTTAAATAGCGCATTTTAACACATAGGCTGAGTCAAATGTCATGCCACGAATCATCATGACAGAGCTGCATAGGCTGAGTCAAATGTCATGCCACGAATCGTCTCTGTTCAACAAAATGAGTGACTCAGTGAATCTGATCGGAGCTATTTTTCTCCACTGTAGAATTTTGCATGTGAATCTTTACCATAGCGATTCCTTCACTTTCTGCAAGATTTCTCTTTTGTGGAAATGCAGAAAGAATTTTGTGATGCAGTAATTAATTCACTCTTATTTTCTTTAATGTAGCATTCAGTTTGCAGAGGCTACTGGTGCGTCTGATAATGAAGTCTTTCCATATTTTAGCAGGAGTCGTCCATCGTATTTGCTGCATCAGTACACTTAACAGGAACCTCTGTTAAATTATGAATTCTGTTCCACTTCAAGCTGTATCCATGTCCAGAGAATTCAGGCAGTTGTACATGCTTCAAATCTTGACTTATAGAACGAGTCCTCCTGATGATGATGGAACATGACATCCTGCATAAAGTTTTCTTAGGGTGTTTTCACATATGTAGTGTTTAGTGTGTTTGAACAGAACCCTGTTGTTCTCCTCCTCAGTGTGGTTCTTCAGGCAGGAGAGAACACAGCAATCATACCCGGGTCCGTTTGAGAACCCCCGACCCATGAGTGTCTGAGGGAGGTGATCTCAGTCTGCTTCCAACTGAACCAATTAAAGTGAGAAAGCGATTCGACTCGGAATCAACCCGACTGCAGGAAGTGAATCAAACTGTGTGTTTTTGGTTGCAGTTGTTGTTCTGCGTTGTTCTCTAGGCTGGGGTGTTTTTTTTTTTTTTTTGTGATTTCTAAGTGCAATTGCGTTAGAAAGTTAGGGGTGAGTTATGAGTTTACTAAAATGTTTCAGCTTAAATTACTGCTACATTAAACATAACCTAAAATCAAAGCTCATCTTTTTCCCCCCAATAGTTCACATCCTGCTTGATAATGTGCAAGATTCATCGGTCACTTAAAAGATGAATTCTTGATTTCCTGTAAAAATATTAACCAATAATATCATGTCAGGTTTAATTTCCCCAACCTCAACTGTCCTTGAGCCAATCCAAAGTCCTTCCATACATTATATTTATCACACATATTCAGTTTTACTTCATCAAGAAAAATTTATGATTTCTGTTTGACCATGTCTTTAAAATGATTCAGTAGTGCGTTGCTGGTTTTAAAAAGACGAGCCCTGCATACAGAGAACTTTTAGTAAAAACCAGCAGTACGTGGCTGAGTCTTTTCCTAGAACAATTTTACTGTTTTTTTTTTTTTTTTTAAAGCAAAAAATCTTGTGATTTTCTGAGAGCATTTGAATCTACAGAACTAGTTTTCTGCCGTATATAGTGCAATTTTTGAAAAAGGAATTGGTCACGTATTACCAGGTTTCTGATAGAACTTAAGCGTATTTTTGTGTGATTGGGTTGTATATTACCAAACTAATCCCTCTGAGCTTAGTGCCGACTCTGTAGACCGATGCTAAGGGTGTGTCTGTGGTTCAGAGAGGGCAGAGCTCTCATGTGGTTCACATGCACCACACACAGCTGACGTTTTATATCTCGGATCCATTTTAGAGCAGGGTTTAAATACTGAACGTCTCAAACTAGATATAATACGAGATCCCTAAAAGACCTGAGCACTGCTAATGTGATGATGTTTAAATGCTGCCTGATGGGGCTGGAGCTGCTCTTTGTTTATCAAGCTGTTGCACAGGCTCTGTACCTGGGGACTTGAAGGGACCGACAGTTTTTCCTTGTATGCTAAGAGCTGCCGTTTCCGCTGAGGAAACAGTAATGCAGCTCCTGCCCTCTGATACTCACACAAACACACACACAGGTGTCATGGGACCTCGACCTCAGATATTACATCCCCATCTAAATAAGAGTGTTTTCCAGCATACAGTTAAACAACAGACACTGAAAGGAACTTTGAGGTGGCTGAAATTTGCTCCTCTGAAAAGTCAGACAGGGACACATCAACTACAGGCAAGGGATCAGTCATCATCAGTGGTGTTATTGTGTTCTAGTTTGGTCTGGACATGGAAAAATAGGTTTTGTTTGCGCTAGTAGACGTAGTTAACCAAAAGCTGTTGAGCTCTTTCAAGGTGATTGGGATTCTGTATTGTGCCAACAGTTTGATTTTAATATAATAATAATAATAATAATAATAATAATAATAAGGGGGAACTGTGGAAGACTACACCTCCTTCACTGGAATTGACAGGCACAACGGCTACGCCCTCTTCACTGGGGCTGACAGATATATTGCCTACTCCTCTTTCATTTCACAGAAGACACGCCTCTTTCACTAGTTACTAGTAGACACCTTCTCACGAACTGCCAGGCGCAAAGGTCACACCTTCTTCATTGGGGCTCACTTGCATAGAAGCCACACCTCCTTCACTGGGACTGAAAAGTGCATAGGCCACGCCTCCTTCTCTGGGACTTGCTCTAACTTGTGCATCTTTCAGAATGCTGAAGATGTTTTGAGTCAGTGGTCTGTGGCTAATCAGGGGATTTAAACTTGAGCAGGACAGAAAGAAACCCTTGGGGGAAATTTGCCATCTGTAACAGAACTGACTCTTTACACCCTTCACGGTCAGACTGGAGAACTCCAGCGATTTTACTGTGTATTAGCGTAAGACTGACGTCGGTGATTATCTTAACCAGGATTAATAAGATTGGTCATCCAGCACATAAGCAAGAGCTTCCCAAAGCCCTGTGTCAGACCAAGACACTGAGTTTTATTGATGCAGGTGTATACTCACTTCAGGGTCTCACTTCCTCATCGGGGACGTTTACTTCTGGGACAGGCATCTGCCAAATAATTGTTCTGTTAACCTAAAATTAAAGAAATGAGGAAGCAAAAATAAGTAGCCCTAGTCCTCCATACAGCTCATCATCAATATGTCAAGTTCAGCGATACTGCATGAGGTTAACTCAACTACATCAGCAGGTGCAGACTCAGGTCAGGTCAGCTGGCATGTCGGATGGAGATGGAGACTCCACTATTTGACCATTTGAGCGCCATCATTTGACCAGTGATAATGCAGGGAAAAAAACAAACACTACCTAGATATACGTAGATTATAGACCGCCATAAGCACTGGAGTGTTAGAAACTGCTCCGTCCTCCTACATTACATTGGATATTAGTAATACTTGATGCAAATGAATTGAAATTATTGCATGTTATTAATAATTAATAATATTAGTAAAATTCATAAGCATAACATGGTAGATGTTTCCACTAACCAGTGGAAACCAAGAGGTTAAGGTGTTTGCATTCAGCTGCTTCCCTCTACTGGCTTCATAAAGCACTACATATTTAAACCTTATATCTGATTTACTCTTTATTTAATGCAATAAATCTGTCCTTATAGTGTAAACATTGGTTTTGCTCATTTGTACAATAACCAGTTTGTGATATATTATGATCTTGAATATGCAGAATGCCAGTAATGTAGGCACACCCAAATATTCTATTTCAATCCGACGTAGGATTTTGCACTTTTAAGCAGCGTTCATGTTCCAGACTTAGTGATCGTCCCATTCAGATGCATCATATAAACGTCTGTCTACTAAGCTTCCTTATTTTTGACTTAATATGAAAGACAGCTGTTCACAATATGCAATTTTCTTGGGCCGAGTCATCTTTTGTAATCTGTTTTAATACAACACTGCGATAATGAGCCTGGTTATTATTGAAATGACATGAAAATTTAATAATGGTGCAACACTGCTTAAATAAAATAATACAAAACAACACCAAACAAATAAATTATGAAGGGGTTTGCAGTCCTGTAGTACTAACTCACAGCACTGGATGGAGCTGTGTGCATCTCCATCTCTCCACGTGTGTGTGTGCGCGCGCGCGTGTCGCTGTATTAGTGGGTTTGGTGCGTCAGTAAGGCGAGTTAAAATTACAGGCTCGTCACAGTCAAGTAGAAATGCCACAAGTGCTAGTTAGCTCCATGACGAGGAATTTCCGATCCTGTCTTGTTGACCGACCGGGCAACACAGCGTGGATCAGAGATTCACTTCTCAAGACTCCTTATTAAACTTTAATAAAGTCAGCTGAGCATTATTTGTGAGAGTCGTGACTACTACACGCTTCTCGTGAGCAGGCCGTTCCTCCTCCTGCTGTGTACTTCCTCTCGTTAGTGGTGCTGAAGCTGTGCTAATGTGCCGTCCTGCTGAGGGCTTTCCCCCCGTCACTGCTAGGGACTCTTTCACTCGGCCAAACTCTACCAAGTGGGAGGGCTTACTGTAGCGGCCATCATCTGTCAGCAAAATGAGGAATTTTATTGGTTACAGCTAGTAGGGATGAAATAAAGACATAGCAGTGGTTCCTAATGTCCTTCCTCTACTCGTGACTCAAAAGAAGAAGCAGAATTATCCAAAGAATCAGTCACACTGCTGATAGAAATAGAATGCTGCTAAAATAAGGGCTCTGTCAGTAAAGCCTGTGAAAAGACTGCCGGACCTCGATGCTCTTTAATCAGGCCTGTGTGTGACACATCTCTGAGTCACACAGCAGAAAAGAGGCAAAACAGGGTAACTGGTACAAAGAGTACAACTGGCTCAGAGAGCAATGTAATCCTCTGACCTCATTCTTTAATAATAAGCTTTATAGCTTAAAATATTTAAAACGATGGCTGATAGGAACTCATTCATCTGTGGTGCTCTAGATTGAAATGAGATTTTAATGTCCATTTTAGCATATCTCACGGTTCATGGCTTTCAGTGACCCTTAGTATTAGCAGTGGGGGTGTGTATCACTCCTTATGAGGAGATACAGTGAGCATCAGTGAATGTGATCAGTGACTCAATGCATAAAGGGACATTTAAAGCTGTCACCGATTCAAGACAATCACTGAGAGCTGTTTTAATGGAAAATGATGCAATACGATGTACTTTGATTTAGGATTGTGCAAACAGTTAGGAACGGAGGCCACGTCATGTTTACTTTACTGGAACTGAGCACAAAGCCACGCCTCCTATACTTTGAAGCCATGCCTTCTTTACCTTAGTGGTAGTGAAACACAGAAGCCACATCTACCTTAGGATTGTGTGTCATTCCATCATGCTACACCTTTTTTTTTTTTTTCTTTTTTTTTCTTTTTTTTCCCCTGATTGGCACATGGGCCACATCTCCGTTACTTACGCTACTGGGACTGACAGGTACAGAGGCCACACCCTATTTATTTTACTTTACTGGGTCTATTGGGCACAAAGGCCACACCTCCATTACTTTAACAGGGAATGACAGGTACAGAGGCCACACCTCTTTTCCTTTATAGTGACTGATGGGCTCCTCCTTTACTGGTACTGAGACACAGAACCTACACCTTCTTTACCAATGAGAGTCATTTAATAATGTTTTTAAAGCTACACTAGTAATAAACAGTCATATTAAACTATCCAGTTTTTCTTCCCAAAGAGTTAACAAAACAAACTTCTGTGAGTCCATTATGAAGCATTTCAGTCATTTTGCTGCTCTTGTATCTTTTGGTGTACACGTTCTATGTTTAGTACACTGACTCTTTGTTTTACGTACTTGGGTGTAGTGTACCATCATGGGCCGTTTCTCATAACCAGTTTTGGGCATTATTGAAAGAAATCCATGTGCCGAGCCTTTATTCTGTTTTTTAAGAAATCAGATCTATTGTGGAGAAGTGGTTTGTCGTGCCTCGAGAGCCCGAGATTGGTGGAGCGTGAACTCGATTCTGCCAGAGCTTTTCTGGCTATTTCTGTCTGCTGGTTCATTTTGTCTCCAATTGTGTTGGAAAAGTCACGTCAAAAGGTCACAGGAAGACTGACCAATCGCAATCACAATCCTTTTCTCTTGTCCTAATTGGCTTCTTGGTGTTCACTCCGCCCCTTAGTCGTCCTCCTGTTCATGTAAATATGCTTGAAGTCCATTCATTATCCCACCTCCCACTCTGAATGCTGCTGTCCCTGAGGATATTTCCTTTCAACCCACCCCCCCACCCCCCACTCTCTCTCTCTCTCTCTCTCTCTCTCTCTCTCTCTCTCTCTCTCTCTCTCACTCTCACACTCTCGAGATCAGGCTTTGCGTTTTTGTGGCGTCTGTGATGGTATCTGTGTGATGATAAACCCCACACGTTGCCACAGCTTCGTGCTCCTCCCCCACTTCTCCGCCTCTTTTCTCTCCACACTCACAGCCGCTGCACTCTGTATCTCTCCTGGGGAAAAGAGCCAGCTGCCTCGCTTCCCTGAGAGCTGGACTTCACGCACGCAGTCACACACAAGAGCTCAGCCGACACAGCATGGCTCCCATGGGGCCGTAATGTAAACACCTCCATTCTGACGGACAGTTTTGAGGGAAAGGCACGAGCTGGAGGGAAAATCAGCCACAGAGAACACTCTTAAGTAAAACGCCAGAGAACAAGGAGAAGAAGAAGAAGACGGAGAGAATCGAGGAGAAGTCGCCTGCTGGATGAAGGAAGCAGTCTGGCTGTCCTTCCCCTGGCGCGATGGAGTGATGCGAGGAATGAGGGTGGATGGTGAGAGCGGGGAGCACCAGCAGCAGCGGAGGTGGAGGAGGAGGAGGTGTAGGGGCAAGTGGTGGAGGAGGAGGTCGGAGGGGAAGGAGCAGGCAGCGCTCGCGGCTCAGACGCGTCTCCGCCTCCTCGCTGGCCGAAAATGTCAATGAGAAAATGTCTCCCAGCATTAAGAAGCTGGACTGCTTCTCGCCCATGCTGTGCCACTGTAAAGTGGCCTGCACCAACAGCACCATCTCCCTCATGTTCGGCTGTAAGGTGGGTGCATGCCAGAAACCCCACACCGGTTGCTTGTTTGCTTGTTTGGTTACCTGTTTCTGAGCTAGGTGACAGACGTGCTTAGAGTCTCGCCTGGGGAGCATTAATTGAGTGCCAACAATGCCAGACTGCTGAGAGGGAAGTCAGATGGAAACAGTGAGCGATCGCATTGCTGTTTGGTGACTAATCCTCTTAATACTCCACTTGTCTGAGCCTACACAACTTAATAGATGTGTTCTTGCACTTAAAGAGCTAAAAACACCAAGAGGTTGCATGTTTATTACCACAATATTTACAGTAACTAAAATGCACAGTGTCGTGTTGCTTTTAGGAAGGTAGTCTGTTAGTAACATTAACACATGCACTTCTGCATGAGGTTCAGTGGCACATAAAGAAGATGGAGTTAGGTGTGAACGCCAGCCAAATTTTAAATCCGGGGAATGAGACTTAGTTCCCTTGATATTATCATCTCCGTTGTGAACAGAAGCCGGGACGTTGTTGGAAAAGACATACTGATACATTTCTGAAGCGGCTGACTTAGCACAACAGGAGAAATGTCTAGAAATTATAGCAAACCAGAAAATAAAGAACTGTTTGCCATTCTTAGCTAGATTATTAAATGATTGAAAGATTTTGCAGTGATGCCATTAGATGTCCTTATCACCTTTTACGTAGGCTTATGCATAAAAGCTTTTTAATTGATTTAAAAAAAAAAAAAAAAAAAGTAGGTTATAGAATGAAAAAATTACACTTGACCAAAGTTTTGTTTCATAGTCGCGTTATTAAATGCTTTTGCATGAAATTCATATTCTGGTTTTTTGATAATTTTAAAAAATCATATATCGTAATATCGTTATTAATATGCTAATACAATGTTAATCATATATGATAATTATTAATATTAAAAATGGCACATGTCTATGTTCTATGACCGTCAGCTTTATATATAAAGTTATTACTTGGAGTGAAGGTTAGATATTAGATAAGGTTTCAACTAGATAAGTAGCTAAAGTTGGAATTTATTTCATTCACTTTTTACTCCAGTGTTCTGCAGGACAACATGGATCCATTTAAATCCAATCCTCTCTGTCTTTATCTTTATCCTCGCTCGGTCTTTCATTCATATTGCACGCAATTTGTTGTCTTCGCTCTGGGAGCTAAATCCTGCAGCATTACTGAAAGTGTCACAGTGTGAACACGTCAGCTCTGGAATTGCCACAAGAGCGCATGAATTGCCTCGAGTTCTTGCGGTTCAGTCATGCGATTCTGCTGATGATGCTGCTTTGCTGCAGGTTTGCAGCAAATTTAGCAACATTCATCATCAGATACAGCTACACTAAATGGCCAAAAGTATCACAGTGAACACCTGACCATCACACCCATATGTGGTTCTTCTCCAAACTGTTGCCATAATGATGGAAGAACACAATTGTATAGAGTCTTTAGAGTCTCTCTTCACTGGAACGAAGAGGCCCAAACCTGTTCCAGCATGACAATGTCCCAGTGCACAAAGCAAGCTCCATGAAGACATGGTGTGTGAAGGTTGGAGTGGAAGAACTCGAGTGTCCTGCACAGAGCCCTGACCTCAACCCCACTGAACACCTTCAGGATAAACTGGAACACTGACTGCACCCCAAACCTCCTCACCAACATCAGAGCCTGACCTCACTAATGCTCTTGTAGCTGAATGAACACAAATCCCCACAGCCACGTTCCAAAATCTAGTGGACAGCTTCCCAGAAGAGTGGAGCTTATTATAACAGCTCTTCTACAAGCACCTATGAGTGCTATTTGGCTATATACCGTCCCATGCAGGTGGAGTTTGTGGATAAATAGCCTAATTACTGACTGTAGCTCGTGTCAATCCACTTTGGTGGTCCTTATCCTTGACCATATGTTATTTGCATGGTGGAACATTCTGAAAATACTCGATTTAATTACTGATCACAGGAGCAGAGGATATCACACACTTCAGTGGGTTTGATCTATATTCCCAATTGTGTGATATCAGAGTCCAGGCTCTGTCTGTCTGGCCTCTTGCGTGAGTAGTGTTGCATCCTGCACCACTTTCATCATGACATTATCCACTTGATTCTTGGAACGAACTGGCCATTGGATTACGCTGGATTAGTGGTTTGACCTTTGGCTAGTATTCATCATTAATCTCTGACCGCACAGATCTTCTGAACAGTGTTAGCAAAACATTTCTGATTTTTTTTTTAAATAGTAAAATTTATTTGTATTTATTGCTAGAATTTATAATTTTTTTATGCTTTTCAAGTTTTTTTTTTATTGTAGACAATGAATAATTAAAAAAATTTAATTTTTATTTTAATTTTAAAATTAAATTAAATTAATAAAAAAAAAAAAAAGGCAGTTGTATACCAAATCTATATATCGTGGTGCATACTGTATATTGTAAAAATGTCTTCAAGTGTTGTGATATATTTTTCTCATATCGCCCCACTCCTAGGGTATCTGTTTGATACCCAACTCGCCTCCAAATTCATCACAAAAAACCCCATTGCATTTTACCAAGGTGCCTATTTTCCTTCCACCAAGGAGATTTGTGATCACTGAGCAGCACAATGTTTATAGTATCAGCTAATATATTTATAAAAAGACCAATATCTTACCCGCTGCCCTCTCGTGAACAAACAGTTACTCCACAGTAGAGCATTTAATATTTTTCTTGACTTCTACTCATAAAAGGGTCAGTTCAGTCCTTTTACGTAACCTGTTCACTGTGATAATTCTGCCAATGCATTTAAATAGAATACAACTGAAAGACTTTAAATTGAACTTCAGTATTGAACATTTCTAATTCACCTTATAATCCCACTCCATAAAGACACATTTTTCCCTAACCTTACTGTATTCGATAGCTTTTTATATCCAAAGGTTATAAAGACCTTTTCCAAATGCACATGGGATCATTTGTTCTTGCAAATGTGAGTGAAGTGCTTTAGTTTTTTGGCGTCCTGCCCTGTTTAAGACTGATGGCATTTCTGGCACTGAGACAGCCTTCCCATGTGACTCATCCACATTCTGGGTGTCTCGAGTTTTCAATTGGGTCTAAACAAGAGTAGTATTGACTGATTAAATTAACTGATTAAACCAAATAGCATCCAGGCCTCCATATTAATTTGCAATTATGGATACACTGCGTTGCTGTTTGTTTTCATCACATCATGTTCAGATCTCAGCCATGAAAAAAGTCTGTGTTGAATATCAGTGCCTACATTTTTTTAGTGTTTTTTTTTTTTTTTTTACTTTTATGTTTTTGGTTTGTCGATACGTCCACGCGAGATTCCCGGAAGTGCGATATCTCAAGAATGAGTGGTTGAATGTTTGTAGGCTTTATAAGGAATTTACCAGCAGATGAACTCTTTAGATTTTGTGACCTTAACAGGGTTAAAGTCACAGCAAATATTTAATAATAGTTAATATATAATTAACTATTAATAATAATATGGCTTTTCTTTAGTAGCTTTCTTCCTTTTGAAGTATAAAACGCCCCCTCTACTCCGAGTTCAGCACATAATGTCAGAATCAAAATGGCCACAAAATGGCTACAGCATCAACAGTAAACAGAGTCTTTGCTTTTAAATGGCTTAAACTGCATGTATTGGTATTTGCTTTAGATCAATCAACATACAGATATATTCGCTTGTTAAATCTATGACACCTTGGTGTTTGCTGTTTCGAGGAAGTAAATATACATCACTCATCACATTTAGCTGGCTAGATTGTTGCTAACGAAAGACGAACACGGAGGCCCCCATATTGTAGCTCAAACAGACGGTTGAAAACATTGCCATCAGTACAATCTTTGTTCTTAGAAAATATTATTGGTAATATATAATTTTAACCTTTAAAGGTAAGCGTGGATGAATACACGGATTAAAGTCGGCTCATGGCTCAAATCTCATTCTATCGGGGGAAAAAAAAAAGCTGGTCTGCTATTTACCAGTGACAGGAAACAGAGATAGGCTCTAATTACCAAAATGATTGAATTGTGAGTGTATTTCTGATTAAACTGAGGGTAATGTGTCCACATGACAGTGATGTACGAGGGATTCTGTGCAGCGCATTGGCCTGCTCCTCTGCTAAATACTAATTTCTTCGTCAATCGTCCTTTCTCTCGGGACATGCTGGCTGCATGCACAAGCTCTATTTTTAGCTGCGTTGCAAGGCATGAGTTGGATACGGATTTCGTTTCCCCTCCTCTCTCTTTTTGGCACGGTGTTGCAATAATTAAACAATAGCGAGACAGAGCGGAGTAAGCCTCTGTATAGGCATGAGTTCTCAGCAGAGACACGGGGGTAACACGGTCATGGTAGCTGAAGAGCTGCGGTTCACGCTACAACACCCTCTTCCTAACGCTAATGAGCTGAGATTGACACTTTCGATGCTTCCATTGTACATTAAACCAGGATGGAAGGAACAGCTGGTTATTCTCGGGGCCAGAGATACATACACAATTTCTGCTGCTACAATATTTATAATATATTGTATATAATCTTTATATTCTCTGTCTGGCTGCTACTCCTTACGTTTACATTTACAGCAACTTATATTGTTACTCTTTTGCACAACTCATCTGATTCACTTTCTACTAGAACTGTGTGCTAGTCGGCGCTGCACTGTAACTTACTGTGCCCGTTGTCTTGTTTTGGTAGTTTTGTACTGTCTTGTGCTGTCTGCACATGTTTGCACTGTGCACTTTATGTAAATATATGTAGTCTCCTGTAGTTCTGTGTTTGTTTTATGTAGCACCTTGGTCCTGGAGGAACATTGTTTCGTTTCGCTGTGTACTAACTAGTTGCTGAAATGACAATAAAGCCACTTGACCTGACCTGACTTGACATATATGTTGTTGAGGTGTTATTGATTTGACGTGGTTGTAACGGCAACATTTTGATCTTTAGCTGCATGCTTAAAGAAATTATAGGTTCAATATGTTGGCGAGTCCATATTTTTACTGCTTAATACTAAATGTCTTCATTTACATGTAAATGTTTTAGTCAGTCCAAATGCCATTTTGTTTTCAGTTTCAGATTTTTGGATTAACTGTTTATGTATCTACCCTAAACTTGGCCCAGTGTTGAAAATTGAGAGTTCCATTCTTGGATTGAAATTGTATTGCTTTAATTTTTTTGGATGACAGCTATAAAGTGTCAACATATACAAAATTATCCTCTTAAATTACACCCTTAATAGCCAGTTGATACAGATTGATAGATGAATCACAGGTTTATATTAATGAGCTCATTAAACTGTTGAAGATCTGTAAGGTGGTGGTTATTTCACCTTTGTGGAAGGAGTCTCCAGTGTCAGTGCTTTGTAACAGACTGTAAGCTTGTGCCATGGGAAAGTCTTCAGGACTGATGAGTTTGCGATATTTGGTTTCTCTGTAACACGACAAGCTGCTGGTGAAGGAACAACTGTTTATAGCTGCTGTAATGTAAGTGAGAACAGGAACTAACTTGTTTCGTAGATATTGCACAACATTAAATGTAACTGTAAACCGATAAAAAGTATGCCATGCCATTCTTTAATTAGTAAACATATGTCATTGTTTACAAATAGCTGTGATGATAGAGGAATTAAATGCTTCGAAAACTGACATGGTAACTCCGCTCAGCTTTTGTACATTTGTAGTTATGAGTTGACCTACGAGAGACCTTTTTCTTGAAAATGTAAGCAAATTGGTTTAGAGCAGCATTTTTCAGTCCTGTTCAACGAAAACCGCTAGATATTTTCCAACTCTCAGCCTAAATGAATCAAGCTGTCAGTAATACTAAGCACCAGGTATCTTCCTCCATGTTTGTCAGAAGGATGATGGCTAAAGTCTTCAAATTCTGAATTACAAACTACTGGTTTAGATTCCTGCTCAGTTTCTGAGAGATCTCGCTTTTTTGCTATGAACCAATAAAATATTGAAACCATGTAAGAATTCATCCAGACTGAGTGTGCTTGCCAGTACACCGCTGTTTATGTATTTGACATTAGTCTATTTTTAAACTGGGACATGTTTACGTCTGTGCAGTAGTTTTGCTCGTTTCATTTCTCACCTGTTTCATTTTGATCTTTGCTAGACGAAGAGCTGAAGAATGGTTAGGGTATGGTTAGCAGGCACTCTCTCGTTTTGAGCTCTCATGTTGGTGGAATATTCTCCGTGGGTCATTTGGAAGTGTGGGCAGAGAGATTTTTACTGAATCATTTCCAACTCCTAATGGCGTAGGAGCAGGTGGTGTGTCATTATTTTAATTCAATTTTAATTCTCCCTCTTGGCACACATGAGTTCAGGGTTTCACTAAGCTTCTGATTTTGGATTAAATGGTAAAGTTGTACGAATTCCGTCAGGATTCATCCACGTTTAATTCCTAATCAAGGTGGTGTCATGCTTTATAGCTGTGTTTTTCTGCCAGCATGAAGGTTTCAGTGTATGTACATGCAGGAACTGGGTCGGTTTGAGTGCTGAGCTATGAGGTGTGTTTAGAGCGGTTTTCCGTAATCCACAGCGGGCCGTGATTCAACGCTGAGTGGTTGTGGTTGCCTGGAGATCCTCCTCCTTCTCGTGTGCTCACCAAGGGAAGATGTTCTGCCATTTCTAGCATGATCCTGTGATTTTAAAACGTTTAGCCGAATGACCTTAAGGTCTCATGATAGATCATGCTTGGCTCTTGGTTATAGATTTTTCTCCTTGGGTGAAAAAATGTGTAAATGTAGTTATGTGATAGAAAAAAAAAAGTTTTTGTTTGTTTATTTATTTATTCATTTTTGCATCAGACAGTATGTAATTTCCAAACTAGATTTGGAATGTGTAGGAAAATGTAAATGAGCTTTAACTAAGACGATGTGAATCTATAGAGAAAACTCATCGGTAGGCCGTGAATCTTGTTGCCACGGCAACCTCAACCATCCCCTAGTTGTACAGGGAACGACTCATCAGCTATACACACACTCGCCGGTGTCGGGTTATACCACTGTATTACGGGGAAAAAGGGGGTGATTTTTAGATTTTATCATCACCAGAGGTCTCAGTAGAAAGGAAGGGAGGGGGATTTGGAATAATGTGTGACAGTTTTCACTCTCCTTGACCATTAAGAAGCATAGTTTCAGCATATAATACTGTTTTATTTTCACAAGATTTTTGGGCAAGAGAGGAAAAACAAGCTTTTTTGACTAGTTATCTTTTCAGGAAAAGTGCTTGGCCCCCTAATAGGGTTGCTGTAGTTATCATTATTTAGTGTGTACAGTTATTGTGTATCCATCAAGTATGCTTATTTATTTTAGTTTAATTTCTCATCTATGACGTCAGTTAATTTTTTTCGTCTATGCTAGGCGATTCCTGTTAGTCACCGCCAATGAATATGCATGTTTTGTATAAAGAGCTCACGAATATTTGCGATGTGTCTGCCTGCATCATTCGCTGTACATAATTTGCTGTTCATGCTATTGAGTAATATGGAAAATAAGGCACAGCCTAGACTTAATATGAGCTTGTCACCTTTAAAGGGGTGTGCTGCATGTTCTGCTTCAAGCTTATCATAAATTTAAGGATTACTCAGTGGGACTCCCATGCTTGCAGCACTTTCACATTTCAGCAGTGTAAGCTTCCAGCTAAAACATGAGCAGACAAAGCCGCAGACAATTCATTTACTCATTAATTTCTTATTTTGTTTTATAACACTTTGAACACCATTACAGTTTTTTAGAGGAAAATTAAAATGGATCCCATTTTCATCACTGTATATTTGACATGTATTATTCAACATCTCCAGGGACGATAAGTGCAGGTTTCCATAATCTGTTTCTCAGGCATTCATCTCCATTTCAGATCTTTCTGAATTTTTTAAAGAGCAAGCTGTCAAACCACTTTCTGTCATGACGGTGGGGAGTGTATTTATACTTCTATGATAATATAATGGGCATCTCGATACTTGATTGCAATAATGAGCTTAAAGATATGTTTGAAAGATAATTAATGCAATACAATGTGATTAATATACAAACATTTTTCATTAAAAATGGCCTTGAGGAGTATGATGTGATTGTTTCTTTGCTGAAACTGATTGGTACAGACGCCAAGCCTCTCCTGAGACTCACAGGTACAGATGCCATTACTCCTTCATTAGGACTGACATTCATACAGGCCACACCTCTTTAACTGGGTCTGACACGTAAAAAGGCCACACCCCCTTCATTCAGAGACCACAACTCTGGTGAGACTGTCACAGAGGCCATGCCGCTCATGTGACTGATGGGCACAGAGAAGTCTTCTTCATGGGGTGTGATGGGTACAGAGGCCATTTCCTCACCTTTCCTCTTTCTGTTTTCTCCACAGAAGTACAAACACCACGATGAGGACGGGTCTCCCCAAGAGCAGAGCTCGCCTCAGCTCACCGACGAGACGCCAGGCCCTGAGCTTGTCCAGGTGGCCGAGAAGAACATCTCTCAGATCGAAAACGTCCACGGCTACGTGGCCCACGCACACATCTCCCCCATGAAGGTAAAGGTCTAACCCTGACTCACCTTTTCTGACACACACTCCTGTTCCAGCATCAGTCCTGTCCCATTTATTTGTCCACCTCATTATGTTACCATGCCATCCCCACACACACACACACACACACACACACACACACACACACACACACACTGTGAGCGTGTCTCCTCCTGTGCATGGTGTAAAGAAAAGCTCACAGGCTCAGTGCCAGTTTTGTATCATCAGCCATTTTTTGTCTCCACAACACTGAAGCCTGATGAAAACATGCTGCGTGGTCTCAGAGCCGAGCTGTTCAGCAGGGATGACAGTTTCACCGCAGGGAATCTCGATCCCCAAAGCGGCTCTGTATATAGGGCACGTTTTTCTCTAACCCCCTCGCGGGTGCAGCACATGTGTCGTTATTAGCATAGCACAGATAATAACAGGGGAACTTAAGAGAGCACACATCTGCAGAAGGCTCTGATCTCTGAAATTACAGAGATTTGCTTGTTATTAGATAGTTAGCATTGCTGAACAGTGATAAGATTTTTTTTTCCACTTCTGGTCTAATAGCATGTGCTGTACAGATGGATAATAAAAAAAAATAATGAAAAAAAAAGACCTAAAATAAAAAAGGTACTAAAATAATGAAAATAATAATAATAATCCTTTTTTTGCCCATATTCTGCTATAGTATTAAGTGATAATTTGACAAATTATTTGCTAAAGCGATTAAAAAGTATTTAATTTTTCAGCCAAGACATTCTTTTTTTTTTTCCTCTTTATGTAGATCACTAAAAAAGCACAAAACAAGCAGACACTTTTTTTCAAATTTAATTTACATAAAATATTATAGTATACAAATGTATATTTATACTTTTTTTTTTTTTTTTTTTTTTTTTTTTTTTTTTTTTTTTTGCGCCAATTAGCTTAGCCATAACGCATGTGATATCGTCTCTGCTTTAAAGACAGTGACTGAGACTGAATCTGAAAGGCCTCTTTGAATGTTTGTGTGAAATCTCTGAGGCGTTTTACTCAAGGTGAACCGCAGTCACGCTTCAGTATGCTAACTGAACAACAGAGTGATTGGGTGTCTGAGGAAGGGGCGGGTGTGTGTATGTGTGTGTGTGTGTGTGTGTGTGTGTGTGTGTGTGTGTGTGTGTGGTGGACATTTAGGACATTTACGAGCGTTCCTCCCGTGGTTGTCGTGCTCCAGTGCTCCCCTCTGCTTTCAGATTTATGACTCCTCTGCACTCGCTTGGTCCAGCACTAACAGCACACACACGATTCACGCCTGCCACCTCTCATAACTCTCGGCTCACTGGTGTAAACTTGGTGAACTCTTACCTCACACTCGGTTCTCCATCCATGCAGAACCTTCATCTTTCCATCCTTCCACTAAAACTCACCTTATTAGCCGTCACTCACCCTCTTTCTTACCTTACGTTCACACTAACAAGCGACAAAGCCACAGAAGACCGTTTTGTTTTCTATGTACAACATGAAGCTGTGACAATTGTTCTGAGATTTTCACAATTCTGGGCAAATTAGATATTAGAATGCGACAAATCCAAACGATTGGCTCGAATGATTGCTCGGACCAATCCTATGGTGCATGTGGTCTAACGTTTCTTCCTTTCTCCATTCACAACTTAGATCCTACTGTTAAAATGGAAGGCAAAGTTCTAACCGTGGTTTCATCTTATCCTGTCGTATACAGCCTCTCAGTCAACATGTACAGTGACATTATGAAGAAAAATAAAGCTTGGAAAGAAGTAGCAGAGTTTGTTGGTGTCTCTGGTGAGTGGACATAGCTAGTACAGTTAGCTAGCTTTGCTAATCAATGAAGCTAGTACAAAGCTGAGCCTGAAACATCAAACAAAATCAAACGTTCACACTAGAGATGGCACTGATCCGATCCCTAGGATCCGTATCGAGCAGATCCTGGCAAAAAAAAAAAGGTGGATATGATATCAGAGGAAAAAAAGAACTAATTTGATCTGATCCTGTAACATATGGAAAAGATTCTTGAGTGAACAGTAAGTGACGTGAGTGGCTTGTTGTTAGCTAGCGTGAGTGTAAGTTTAGTCCTATTTACTCTTTGCATTTCCAAAGTCTGGCAAATTAGTACAGTAGTCAGAGTGTTTTGTTTGACTACAAGACTAAATGTCTGTTTTTCCACCCACCTAACTTTGTGTCTCATTGCTCCATGTGATTAAATGCCTCAGGTGCTCTTGTGATATGTAGAGTATATTCACAAAGCTGCGCATTAGAAAACAAGCCGTTATCACTCGTCGTGATTAATCACCTGCCATCATAGTTTGTCACAAGACAAATAGGGTGTGTGAGGGAGACACTTCTTGAGGAAGCACTCATCGTGATCCGTGCTGTGATCACTACAGACAGAGCTTTAGCTCCACCTTTTGGATTCTTCATATCGTTGCAGCAGAGCCATGCTTTGATACTTTACACGTCATTGTGCTCTGAATTGAACCTTTAACATTTTGATTCTTTGCAGTCTTATGTTTTGATATTGTAAGTATTAAGGGTTTGATAATTTACACATACAGGGATGAAAGTTTTTCTAATTCTAAAGCTGAACTCTGCTTTTGGCTTGATAACGATTTGGTTTTACTGGTTTGAGTTTTTAAAACAATGACAATTAATAGTTGCTGGAGCTTCAGAAGATTTCTAGCAGTTTTCCGTCTGGAAAACCTGAAAAGCCTGATAACTAATGACCAGTTTATCTATTATAAAAAGACAATTGGGAAATGTCCTGGAAATATTAGCGAGGTCTTGATCAGGTGTCTGGGAGGACCATTAAGCCTCTGAGATTGCTCACAGTGTATGTTCATCTCAGCTGACATTTTTTGTCTTGTGGAAAAACAAAATGTGTATATGACATCATATACTAACTCAGGTTTGAGAACACCTTTCTGACATGTTGTGGGAGCATTTTCTTTGGTTTTTCCTAATGTAAGGTCAGAAAATTCTATGTTATGGGCTTTAATTGAGTGTATTGTGTAATATTTCAGTAAAATTCCTGCTCTGAGGGTAGGTTGAGGAACAGTTTGAGTGTGAGTGAAGCGGTCAGGGCTAGGGTTAGAGCTCATTTGGGCTTGTATGGCTGACTGTTAAGGATGTTAGCAGGTGTACGTCTTTCAAAGAACACCTTGGGGCAGTCTGGGAAATTGTAGAAAACAGCCAAAAAAAATCTGGTTTGGACTAAAAATGAGTATTTCTTATTTTGACATAGTGGCATATTCATAGTGACACCTCAACTTTAAAAAACATCAAACAAAAAATTGTCTAAAGATGTATAAAACCTTATTTGCTGTGTGAAGTGTGATTTTTCTCACATAGCGAATGTCATGCTTTGATCACGTTGTTGGATAGATCTGTGCATAGCGAAATGGACATAAGCCTGATCAGTTCAGTTTGTAATCCGATACCAGCTGTCAAAATGTCCACGATGCTCCTGTGCTGCTGTCAGAATGAAATCCTTTTCACTTTCGGGAGTGACCAGATTTTAAAATGTTAGAAATTTACTTTTGAGAGAAAGAAAGGGAAAGATATCAGTTTAGAAAATTGTGTAGATTTAAAAAAAAAAAAAAAAAAAAAAAAAAAAAGTGTCACCATGTAAAAGGTTTTCCCATGCCGCCATCAACATTTTCAAGAAGCACAGAATTCTGTCCTGTAATTTAGTCCTCACTTTTTTCATTCAGACGACACATGTAGCCTCAGCATCCTTCATTATCTCCGTCTCACGTTCTGCCTCTCTAATGATCTCCTTCTGTCCAAATCTAAACTGTGAGCTTTTCTGAACGCCTGCTGGTGTGCTGTGTGCTGTGATAAGCTGAGTTACGTGCGTGCCCCTCCCTGTAGGTTGAGTCTCTGGAGTGCATCTTCGACGGGCCGCCCACGGTGGCGAGCGAGGAGAGCCCTCTCCTCAGCCCCTCCACCCCGTACCAGGTAACACCCTGCCACAACACGGGAACTGGATGCAGCCATCACTGTGTGCAGCAGTCGAGTCTGATGTCGTGTCTCGTCACGTGGTTGTGCTGTAGTGTGGCTGAGCGAAGTCGTGTTGGCGCTGATGCAGGCTTTGTGTCAATGCTGGATGGCGCAGTTCCCAAAATGCATGATATTTTTTTTGTTTGGTCATATACTGTGTATATGAGTGTGTATACATGTTTGTCTGAGAAGCTTCTGGCCACCAGTTGTTGCTTCTTGCTGAATAAGGAGTGTATCAGTGATGCACAGAAGCATTTGCTTCTCACATGCATGGCTATATGTATGTTTTCAGTGTTAGGAGGTGTGAATGCTGCCTTTTGAATGTTCCTAGGATATACAATTCTGATGATGGATGAGCTACCGTAAATCAGTAATCACCCCATATGACAACGGGAATATAAATGATTTGGCATTGAACATATATAACGTGAATAAGAGTTGTTATAATTACAAGAAATGCCACAAGTGTCATTTCCGGCATTAGCTCACTTTCTCTCCTAAAGCCGATCAGTCCGGAGCTGCCTCCCGTTTCCCGTCAGTGACGTCAGCCCCGATACTTTTCCCCCCATTCTAGCCACTGAGCAGAATGGATAAGACCCCACATTAGAGAACGCATTAGCAGGATGATGCGTCAAAGGCGAAGAGATGAGACAGACTCTGCATTCCGCAGCCTCTGGTCGGATTTGAGAAAAGAAAAAGATGAGGTCAGGCTGTGAACACGAGTAGGACACGCTTCACAAGGTGGCTCTCGAACACGCTGTCCGGTGGGGACTAGAGAGAACTTAATAGCGCCCAAGTGGACTGAGTCTGCAGTCAGGCATCTTCCGAGCAGAGGAGAGCGATCGTTCGAGGCGAGTCAGGTATCCAATCTAGGTCTGCTCTCACGCTTCCTGCTGACTCATTTGGAGCGTTTCAAAGAGGCAAATCAGGCAGCCAGCTGCTCTGCCCCGAGCTCTGAGTGGACCTGCATGAGAGAGAGAGAGAGAGAGAGAGAGGGAGAGAGAGAGAGAGAGACGTGGTTTGGAAATGAGAGAGGAGAAAGGGAGGTGAATAAAGCAGCGTTTTGGGGATTGAGACGTAAGAAATCTCTCTCCTGCTCTCTCCGTGTCTGTTTATCTCCCTCACTTTCAATCTCACTCGCTCTCTTGCCGCAGCAGCAGTGTGCGTCAAACAGCCACTGCCTCTCTCTCAGACACACACACACACACACACACACACACTCTCTCTACTCATCACAGGTTCACATAACCTGAGGGAGATGTTTTTGTCTCTGATGTACAAGTCGTACAAAAGCAGTCTTTGAGATGATTGCGTAGGGAAACAAAACTCCGGACTATCGAGCAGTGCATCGTCGGAGCGTGAACCCTGCACTCGCGCCCGAACCCAAGCCCACAATGCTCAACTCGGTGTGGTACGCCAAAAAGATGGGCCGACGCATCATGGGCACCCTGAGGAGAACCAAGAGGCTGCATCTGCACTTGTTGGTGAGTCTGGACTGTGACAGGAGTGACTGACTTACGACAAAGTGTGTTTGTTTCATCCACCGTATACAAACACATGTTGATGAGTGATGGCGTGTGTGTGAAGGTATTTCATTAAAATTGCTGGTAATTGTACTGCCATCTGTTGCGTCTACTACTTTGCACGCTTGTTCACTGCGCCGCTTTGATTTATTGATAACACATGAAATGGTTCAGGGGTATGAAATATCTGACCGGCAGGAAGACTGGCATCTGTTTATAGTCTGGTTATGCACTGGGGGAGCAGTGGTGCGTCATTTTGAGGTGGTACGTCGTTGCGTGGGAAAAAATAAAAAGAAAACCTGATTCCTAATCTTTTTATCTCATTACCAATAAATCAGAAGGTGAGTGCTTTTTTACGGGCTTGTATTGCAGCAGCTGTGTGTGATGGTGGTCTAATGGAAAAAACGTGGAAGCACATACCTCTCTCTTTCCCCCCCGCTGCCTGGCAACCTGCATGCTCATGTCATGCAGCAGTGCTCGGGATCTTTTATACACATACACACATGCTCGTGCACACACACACGGGTTGTTTGCTAAATGAGTCCCATGTTAGTGATGCAAAAAAAAAGTCGTTTAGCAGCATTTTCTCAATAATGATAAGAAACGTAATAATCTGCTGTATCTATTGCGCAGATACCTCCGCTGTCTGTTGCTGTGGAGACGTAGGTATTTAATGAGAACATCACTCACGTAAAACATAATTAAATATAATCTTTGATGTGCTGTTGTTGTGATCAGTAGATAACACAGCTCTCCAGAGCTAATTTCGTACACACTGATTTTCCCCAAAATCTTTTTTTCTTACTTAATTTAGGGAGCAAAATGTCTCCTTCCTTAGAGCTCTGAGTAGCGTAGCTGTCAGTTTGTAGATTAATTGAATTATATTTGGCTCCTTATGGACTACAACGAGGAGATAATGGGAATAAAATTAGTTCATATTCATAGGCAGTTTATGAAAACTGTCTTTTCATAGAATATTTTATGACAGGCTGGACAGCAACCGTTAAAGAAACCTCCACCCTGAAACACATAAAATGTGTTTATATTGAAATATTTGTGATGTGCTTAGAAATTCTGGTGCTGATTTTTTGTTTTTTTTGTTATTCCTTTGAGAAGTTGGCGGTTGTGTGGAGCTCTGATGTCACAGGGGGACATTGTTATTGCTATCACAGTTACACTGGTGTTGAATAGGAGGAAAATTTCAGCGATCTCTAGCTAGTGAGAAAGGTCAGGTTTTGCTGTTAGATCCTCAGTACAAAAGATCAAAAGCTCCCTTTCTCACTCACCATTTTCCAGCCGAGTTCAACGTCATATTAATGGGGAAATCCAGTATGGAAGTTGTTGTAAACATTGGTTGCAAAGTTCCAGACTGCAGTGTGGGAATACAATTCAGTTGCACTGAATTACAGAAGACTTGGCTTGGTGAGTTAGTGATCTATAAGATAAAGAGCACGACATTGATGGTGATATTAGCATGAAAGTTTGAGCAGAGTGTATAGATGAGGAGGTGCGAGAGCTGGACAGACTGAAGGACTAAAGTGTGGGTACATTGCTCTCTTTAGGTAGAGATGACGCAAGGGCTAAATCCCATTTGCACTACTATCAGCAGGAAGTCAAACTGCATTGTGGGTAATGTTAAGCAAATTGAATATAGAGCAGCATGTTAATGAAAGACTTAAAACTTTCAACACAAATTCATTATACACCATAAATCTTGGACGCCATTGAAGATGACTTTAATTATTATAAATATTAATATGCATGTCGTATAAAGCTCCTGAGGAGTTATCTGCAGAGGCTGGGAAAAGATCTCAGCCATCATAGCCATGTTGATTCTAACAGGTCCACTGGGGTGTCCAGCTTAGCAATCTCATTTTCCCTATTTTTCCCAGGGTCATGCTGTTCCTTCCATCTGCTCCTGCTTCTTTTTTTGCTGGCACTGATGCCCCTGATTCATCCAGTGCTGCAGCATGATGGTCTAATTGTCAATTAGCAAGGTGACAGACAGGACGGCTTAGCTCCAAGGAAAGGCTCTAAACTGGTTTTGCAGGGATCTCATTAGACATGCACACAGTATGTTCAGGGGTAATTGGGAATGTATTATTGATGTCCTGCCATGTCTGTCATCAGGGTTTTATCCTTACACCAGATGAGGAGATGCTTGGCACTTGTTTTGACCGCCATTCCTTGAATTCCTAGTAAAAAAATGATGTGCAGTGTTAAAAATGATTCAGTACCTGCTGTAGTTCCTTGGTTTAACCGTTTGGCCATATTAAAAGACCTGGAAAACCAGTTTTCCAGATTACTCACGTATACCTGACATTATACGCAAGCCTATACTTTGATGCCTGAGCGATGATGTTTTTTTCTGCTACCTTGTACACTAATAAACATGTCAGCGGATGAAGCTGAGGGGCGTGTTTACTGAGACGTAGCTGCAGGCCAGGAGACCGGAGCCTGAGCAGGAAATCCTGCTGGCTCTCTTAGATGTGGGAGCAGTTGCCATGGCTTTGGCTCCCGCAGGAGTGGAAGCGGAGCCTGGTGACAAAATTACCCGACCCATCCGACACCTGTGGCACATCTCCGGAAGCTTCTTACTGGAAAAGGTCCCCTCGGAACGGCAGCGGATAAGGGCTGTTTTGTAGACCGAGCGGTACAGCTATGAGCTCGTACAAGCCCGGTGGAATGCTACTGACGATCCAGAGTGCTTTTAGGATGTTCCAATATGAAGCTTTTTGATTTTTTTTAATTTGTATCTCCCTTCAGTCTAGGTTGTGTCTTTCGTTTGGCTTTTTGACTATTTGGTCCTGGTTTCAGATGAAGAACTTGTGTTGAACCCGGCATAGTGAGAAACCGAGTCGTCTGCTGTAATTCAATTGTTGGCCTCCACATTTATAGTTTGATTGATGTTCGTTGAGGGACACGAGGGTATTACTATAGCAACTGAGAAAGATTGACTGTCAGCTCTTGATGAGTTCCCTGATTGATTCTTTCTCTAAGCTTGCCTTCACCAACTATTCATGAAACATAGTCAGTTGTTACGAGAACTGATACTCTTGAGCAGATATTTATTTTCTGGCTTGACTTTTGCCAGGAAACATTTGTTCCTGCTGTATCTGGACCATTGGGTGCGGCTTAGTGGGTGTGGGGGAGCATCTGAAGAATCCTGGGGTCGCGAGGACATTGCACAGATGAGACCGCCAGATACAGCCCAACACAGGAAGCTGCTTTCATAATTAAGGAAATTGTTCATAAACCAGCTCACTCCCCCTTTGCCTTGGGCTAGATTTGTGTTCATCAGTGCAGCGCTCTGTATTGTGGATCAGAGCGCATTCACTGGTGATGAACTACATCTTTGGTGGAAACACACTGTACTCTAGGGGGAGTCGTGGCGGCAGCACCAGCTCAGCCCATGGCAGCTCGGTGGGACCAAGACTTCGTCAGTGGTCAATGCGGAGCTCCTGCGAGGAGTCTGCCGAGCCCAATCCATCTCGCTGGCGCCGCATCCTCAACATCCTCACGCGCCTCAATGCCTTCACCAACTGCGTCATAGCAAGAGTCAACCAGGTAAGATGCTAATAGTGCAGGATATGATGTGAAAGAACAACCAAGGGCACGGAAAGTGAGAAGGTGATGCAATTTTGCTGGACCTTGTTAATCCTCTGTTCGTGTTATATGCAAGTATGATTTCTGATCTCGAAGCAAATGGTTGATTTGTATAGTTTTATTTTGCATTATACTTGTTTTTATGGATTGATTTTTTAGACTTATCTCACTGTCCCTGTATTCTTAAATTATGTGCATTACAGTTAGAACTAGACCTAATTTCCTAATCTAAGGATGCTCCTTTTGGCAATGAATTGGTCATGTCTGTTTCACAGCTTTAGCTTTGACTTAGCTGGTGAGTTGCAGATTGTACTTCCTCATCAGTCACTATGGTGTTGTCTCAGAGGATTCGGATGTGTGTTGTTGGTGGAAGCACATAGTCATGTCATGTGACATATTTCCCTGTTAATTTCCATCTCAGCACTTTGTGAGCAAGGCATGGGCTATAGTTTTGTATGTATCATAGCCAGACAGTGTCGAAGCTGTTGCAATATCCATTACACAAATCAAACACTCTGTTAAAATGGAGCTAAATTCAGGGTCATTTCAAGGTTGGAGAAATAAAGGTCATAAGCCTTTTAGCACATAATTTTTCCACATGATGTCCTCCAGTTTGAGAGTACCCAACCCTTAAAATCGGTTTCTGACAGCTGATTGAACCTTTGATTGAATAAACCTTCAGGAATCTGACAGCCAGCATAAAGCGAAACTGAGCACTAAGCAGTTTTCTGAAACTGTATGCTTAACATGCTCAAATCTTGTTTTGTCCATTCAGGATTGGTTGCTACTTTTTCTCTCCAAGTGTTTTAGCTAAGATTTGTTGTCACTTTTTTCCTATTCTTTCATTTTATCATTTGATTCTTGTATAACTTAATAAACTAAATTGTTTCCTGTCTGTGAAGAGCTTCAACTTCAACCTGGACCTTTGTTCATTGCTGACCTCAGAAACCAATAATTTGTGTAATTGGGTAGTTGGTGGACTAACTGCGGACCTGCACAAGCATCTGCACGAGCATCTTCACCAGTCTTTTCTCTTGGATCTTTCTGATTCTGAGAATCTGTAATACCCTTGTGCCTCCTATCTAACTGACTGAGTGCTGTTAGTGCAGTGCTTCCCTGCTCTGATGCTTATTACTTTGGAAGGTTGTTGCTGTATCTAATTTATATACGATCTGGACTGAATAAAACTTCTAAAATCATGCCTTCCTATTTGGTCTTGCTGGTCAAGTATCCAACCAATTTGACAGGACAGCAAGCAGGATTGATCAGCAGTGGATTTGGTTCTCGCCCTCACGTTTTATTAGTTCTTTCCAGGTGTCTTGCTTAAATTACGTAAGATATCATCATAAATTTAGTCTTGCGTATTGCAATGTCAGTCGCACGAGTTACGAGTATCTTGCATCATTTCAAAGGATACTGCTGTATTCACCAGAGTTGTCTCTTAGTTTTGTTGATCATCCAAATCATTGGGCATAATTCTTAATCTTAATGACATACTAAATGTAAATTACTACATGTAAATCACTAAATGTAAATTAGAGTTCCCTACCAGGTTACAGGTCATTGCACACCAGTGGAGGATTCTCACTTATCAAGGTGCAACAACATTTTGAACGTCTAGAATTTAAACTACTATCTGCTTCCTTAATTCCTATAGGGCATACATGTTACATTTGAGCTAACTGAATTTCTGAATATACCAAGCCCTTTTTGACCTGCCACATTTTCTCACCAAAGTATTCATGTTGACAGTCAAAATTATCCATTGGTAATACTCAAATCTTTCTTACTTGAGTTTTTCTGGGCAACTGAACTGAATTTTAACCTCGACTGCACTGTGTTATTTGCCTTATAAATGCCAAAAGAATTCTATCGTGCCGTTCTTGTGTGAGCTAAGAACTCTATCAGTGACTTAGTCCAGCACAGTATATTCTTGTAACCTTTTCATAATCATCTCACAAAAGATCCCCGTGCCCTTAGAGCTAAAGGTTAATGACTTGAGAGGCAGCGTAAAACGTCTGGTCTCAGTGTCCGTGCCACTAATCTATGTGCAACATTCGATTTATGTGTAATAATGCCTTGGGAGCTGCTAAACCCTGTTAATATTCTCAAATGATTCATGATGGCTAGGGTAGACCTAGGACTCTGTTATCCATCATCCATAACTTGCTGAAACACCGGACCACTACCTCTTTGCTGACTTCAGCTGAGGGGTGCAAATTGTTAATTAATCGCTTTTAAAACAAAATTGAAAATGTAACACTATCAGCACAGTTTCCGCAAAAGTATTTAGGCACCGTAGATTTAAATTTGCTTCTTGTAAGACCAGGTGTTCTTAATCTCCTTTCCACAAAGCTTTTAAATAACCACCTACCTGTCTCTTGTGCTTACGTTATGAATATTATTAAGAGGTAAGCACTGGTGTGGTCCCCTCTTATATAGAAACCGCAAGCACCACACTTTTTAATCCCAGAAGTAAGGATATAGCCACTAATGACTGTAATCATGGATCTGAAGTTTCTTGTTGCTTTAGTTCACCTTCAAAACATTTTCTCCAAGAAATCTCAGAAGCTGCTCTGAATCACAGAATCTCAAAAGCTGCTCTGAATTAATTAACAAAATTAAAAGTTGTATGTAAATTGTAGCACTATCAGTAAGGCATAATTTCACATAATATTTCCACTGCTTTTGTGCTAGTTCTGTATGCCACTAGATGGCAGTGAAATTATATTATTTGCTGAAGTGAAACAGACTGCCAAGTGCCTGATCCTAATCCTCATCAAGTCCAAATTTAGATTTATATTCTCCCACCCCCATATTAAGCAGTATGGAATGTATAAATATGCAGGATTATAAGATCCAAATGTGGTGGTGCCGCTTGAACATAACAAATTTTACATTCACAAATATTCACATAATGAATTGTTTGGTATGGGAAATTCTAATTGCAATTCTAACCTAAGATATGTCCTGCAAGGTTTGTTGTATCAACCTTCAAGCATTCACCAGGTTAAAAATTCACCTTGTTTTCCTAAGGCTCATCAAATCCAGGCCCACTTCCTCTCCGGTCCAATAACTCGAGCTGTCATGTCAACACTATCTCGGCTGTTGCTGTATTATTTATCTCTCCGTTCATAATTTACCCGGTGTAAGCAGCCTTTGGATCCACACACGTTGACAAGCCATCTGTCGTGAAGACTCTGACACTGCCAAGAATGTGTGTTTTTTTTTTTTTTTTTTAGGATGTGGTGCTCAGATTAGCATTGATACCTGAATGAAAATGTTTTAAAATCTACAGAAACAATTCGGAGAGGCCTAGATTTTTATACATTCTTTTCTGGTAAATGAGTAAACAAGCCTAGATAGAACCATCCTGGCTTTAAGAGCTGCTGTATCTTGAGCATGGGGACATGCTGTACACACACCACACTCTGTGATCCCATACAAATGTACAGGCGGGGATGTTTGTGTGTGTTGGCTGTGTGGATGTGAAATCGAGCTCACCATTGATTATTCATGCCAGGAAAAAGCCCCACAGCTCCTCTTGGCTGTGCCTATTGGAGCTCGCTAATTGGCACAAACACGAGGAGATGAGCACGAGAGACACAGAAGCGCTAGATGCTAAGGAATGAGTGTACGAACTACTCGCAATCCACGCTATACATGTGCACAGGAGCTGAAACAAGCCGAGAAACTGGATTGATATCTCGTCTGCTTATTTGTTTCCCAAGGATCTTCAGAATCTCGCCAACTTTTCTTTTTTTTTTTTTCCTTTTTTAATGCAGTGGCAAAACATCTTCAGCATTACTGAATACTGTTTCTCCTTTCTCTGGTGCTGCTAATCTCCAAGAATGACCACCTATCACTCCAGCACAGATTATACCTCCCAAAGAGCCAATGGTGGAATTCCAGATATGAAGAATCCTAGATTAAACTTTAGACCGCAGCTCCCTCAGTCTCAACTTGTGCCAGCACCCGTTCTCCAGCCGAACCCTGCCCACTCTGCCTGCTACAGCTTTTCCATGCTGCCCACCAACACTGGTAAGAGCAAGACCAAGTTTCTGAACCTGCGGGACAGTGTGAAGAAGAGTCCCACCAAGAGTACAGCTAAAGTGAGCAGCCCAGTACAGAGCTTCTCCATTAGGGAGCACCCGCTCTGGACCTCAGTGGCCTTTGACAAGGTATGTGAGGGTCCACAAGCTCTGGATTGACTCATCGTAGGACTTTTGGAGTTTTGCTTTTAGTTGACATGCTCCTGTTTGCTGACTCTGCATACAGATGTTAAGAAAGGCATTGTTAGTCTGAGTTGAAATTTTGTTAATATGCCATTTATGGTATTGTGTGTACCTCTGTATTCCATTCAGTAGACATTCAGTACGTAGTTACAGTAGATACAAACACCAGCTCTGGACCTCCATGGCCAGCATTGTATTTGAACAGCAGAACCTTGCAAAATCCATGGCCTTCAAGGTTGTATTTCTGGGGTAGCAGAGAGTTTCAACATTCCAATATTTGACTTTTTGAGGTCTGCTTTGGGTTGTACCATGCTTCTGTTTGTTGGATCCACTTGATGACATTCTCATTTGAGGTGTGACTATTAAATTGGTTGTTTCTTGTGAGGAACTGAGGCAGAGCCCATTCTCCTCTGCTCAACACCAGATTGTTTAATGCAGTGGGAAGTGAGATTAGCACAGGGACTCTGTTAATATGGATTAAAGAACCCAAGGGCTGGTTTTTCAGGAATCATGGAAGTGTCCTTTCTTTAATACAGCGGTGATCAGTGAGAAGTATTCTGTCGTTTTAACATAACTGGTCACTGCTTTATGTGTGGCTTGACAAACAGGATTAGTGTTATTGAGTGGCTACGTCAGTAGACAAGCTTTCTTTTTAATGTTTGTTGCCAGCAAATCCATTTGAATAACATGGGGAAATCCCATCTGGCCCACATGCTCGACCCGCTGTTAAACTATCAGAAGCCTCTACAGTTTCATGTGGTGTTGTGTCTATCTCCAGAGATGTTTTTTGAATGTTTCTATTCTTTTTGCTTTGTTTCGGGGTTAGATTTGGTTAGAACAGGCATGCGAGCTTTAGAAGAACTTAAATTAGGATTTTTTTTCCTTTGGGGTATACATGTTTGTTATGTCTCATTGAGAGTTTAGTTGTTGGAGTGGTTGTTTCACTAGGAGGAACCTAGCTGTATTGAATTAAAAAAAAAAAAAAAAAAACAACTTTTTTTTTGTACGTCATTCTTTCAATAGACATGCTTCCTTTACTTCCCAGCCTTTAATATGAGATGTAACAAGATTCGTAGAACATTTGAAGCACATGGTACTCATTTCTGTTTTTATTTGGACCTGGGGTGCAAAGTAGAGCCAAATTTGGCCATCTTTCTTGTTAAAGACACCAGATTGGACTCAGTAGTTAAGTGGATGTTTTAGAACAGGAGAAACACCAGACTTTGCTGGACTCTTGTCCTGCTTTAGAGCAAGTAACAATTACAGCTGTAATGTGGAACGGTAAAGTAGGGCTTCGATCGATACTATTGACGAGAACTAAATTTTGCCTTTGTTTGGGATGATGTGATCTGGTTTAACACCACCACTCAGCACTATCTTAAACGCTCAATCATGTCTCCAATGCCAGTGGGAAATAAGCTCTCACTCTGGTTATCATCATCATCCATATCAGTCTCTGTCTCATATCCAAAGGTAAAATGCTAAAAAATTGTCTAATAAAATTTATTCATAGTGTTACATTATTTATTTATTTATTTTTTTTTAATATTGTTGTCCAGATTTGTCAGTCCATCTTTGTTGTAGTTGATTTCCTCAGGATTATATCTGCACTTAGTATGTGCATCTACAAATTTGATTTTTTTTAACTTAATGAGTTGATTTGCACAGTGTTTCAAGTGTGAGCTCATCCAAACTGACACTCATCCTCTCTTCCATGCACAGTGTGCGTCAGACGTAGCATAACAGCCCTACACACACACACACACACACACACACACACACACACACGTACACACACTGGGATTTACCACACATATACACACAAATAGAAACACTCTCTCCCATCCCCATTGCCCTCCTGTATATTTCTGTTTTGTTTGTGTGTGTGTGTGTATCCTCGTGTGTGACTTGACCTCTTCCCCATGCTATTGTTCAGCAGACAGATGCCACCCCTCCCTCCACTCCCATAATCCCCGTGATCCCAATCTCGCCTGTCCCTGCGGAGGCCGCTGTCAGCCCTTCACCGACGTCACAGGTCTTTTTATTTTTCATCCATTTCTCCTAATTTTTTCCTCCTTCTTCTCCCCTATCTCTTTTTTTCTCCTCTTCTTTTTGTTGGTCATTTTTCTGTTGATCCCACTGCTCTTTTCATGAGGACGTAGCGGCTCCAGAAAAAAACGAGCATCAATCTCACACATGTCTGAGTGCCAAAGGAAATGAAGAGGATCTGATTTAGCCCATTTTGAGAACTAGAAGCATTCGTGCTCCACTAGTGCATTTCCTGCAGCATAAAATCTCATGTACGTACGTACTGGTTTTAATCTCATGCGAGTGCCAGTGCTGGTGTTTGTAGCATCATGAGGAGAGTAAGTCTAAGTTTATCTCGCATACCACTGTGAATAATGATGTATTAGGACGTTGGTTATTTGGTTTTGGAGCGTCCACTTCAAGGTAAACGCATCATGCGTCTTACGGATGTTTAACTGTGTTTCTCTTTCTTCCAGGCAAATCCTCCTCCTGTCGTGGTGAATACGGAAAGCCTGGATTCAGCGCCATATGTGAGTTTATTTATTTAATTTATTTATACAAAAATGTGGTGCTGAAATGTCACCCACTTGTACATGTTAGGAACATGTATTTCATTCATGCATTGCTTGGATTAAGAGAGCATTTCGCAAAAGAGTAAACAGTAACACGACAAATTTTCATTTCAGTATTTTATTTACAAAGAGACAGAAGGCAAAATTCAACAGGTGGACAAAAGCGAATTAAACATAATAACAGTACAGTAGAATTTTTCCTTTTTTCAACTCTTCTTTTCCCCTTTAATTTAATTTAATTTCCTTATCCTTTTCTTTCCTTTTTTAAAGAACCCTTTCTTTTCTTTAATTTACTTTCCTTATCCTTATCCTTTCCTTTCTCCTTTCTCCTTTCTCCCTTTTTCTTTAGGCATAGAAGGACCACAAAGCATATCTGCTATAAAAAGTATTCAGTGCCAGGATTACCTATATATTGCAGAATATAATAAATATTCTGCAATATATAATAAATATTAATTATATAATAAATAAATAGTATGCAATTCCTTAATTAGCGCTTTCATCACAGCACGTCTTAATTGCGATTATGTTCCACCCTACCACAAGGAAATGTGTTTCATTATAAAACCAGTTTTGTGGTCATTAATTCTAATTTTTTATTTAGCTAGTCATTAAATTTGTATTAATTAATTATTCATTACATAAATAGGTTTAGGAATTTTTATAATTTTAATAGAGAACTAAATTAATTTCTAGAAAAAATAGTACTCTTGTTTGTTTGTTTATTTATTTATTTATTTATTACTTTCTTACTTACAAATTTGTAGTACCTCCAAGTACCCCTAGGAGTAAGAGTCCACCTGTTTGAAGAACAACTTGTTGCTGTGCAGTTTTAATTGGCTTTAGTGACACCATTGGCTCTCTCTGATTGGTCTAAATGTCTTCTAGGAAACACGCAGTTACTCAATGCTGTAGCACGGCTGCGGTACACAAAGTAAAGCATATTGCGATGCAGGTTAAAGCTTATTGAAATAACGGAAACATATAATCACCAACCTTGACTGAGTCTCCCATTTTAGAGGTTTATTAGCACAGCAAGGAGAATCATCGTCTCTCACAGTTACTGCACAGCGTTCTCCTTTTCTCTCAGTTTTCCACAGCAGTACTGCGGCATCCCCTGAGGCTTTCTGCAGAGGGGAAAGGCTTGATCCCGCTTTAATCTGCGTCTTTAGGGAGCTTGTGTGCTTTTCTTACCACACACACACACACACACACACACACACACACACACACTGCCCTCAGGATGACTGTTGTGCTGAAGCAGCGACACACTGCCTCTGAGTACACACTGAGCCCCAGTGGAATTGGTGCCTTTTGTCTTTTATAATTGGGTTCCCGTAATTGGTCTTCATGTGCAAATTGTGTTGAGAAGCAGAAGTGTAAGCAATCAGTCATGATTGACGGTACACCTGTCTAAATATGTACAATGCACTTGCACCGATTCAGCTGAGACATGATGGTGACTTCAGCGATCCGTGTGTCTCGGTATCTGTATCTGTAAAATATACTATTAAAAAAAGGAAGACGCGCTGTTTTATTGCTTCTTGTTTTTTTTGTGTCTTACTTTAATGGAGGTATTTTAAGAACTGGAAAAATTCATTAGCCTGTAGTTTCCCCTCACTCATTCAGGGCTCTGCTATCTTTGTTCCATGGGGCTTTACTGGTGACATGAGTCACAAATGTCATGTGACTAAGTATGGTTAAATCCACCATGTTTAAATCTGAAAAATGACGGAACAAACATGAAACAAATGTACAGACACTCCACATAAAGGCATTAAACACTGTGTGTAATAGTTGATATGGGGAAGTATTCTGTAAGGAGATGTTTATTTAACACTTATGGAAGGAGTCTCCAGTGTCGGTGCTTTGTAACAGTCAGAGATAAACCTGGAATTTTAGGAGTTTACACTTTTTGGTTTCTCTGTAACATGACAAGCCGCATTTTCAGAATTATTTATTTATTTATTTTTATTTTGTTGAGAGAGAGGGGAAAAAAGAGATGTTAGTGGTTATAGCTTTTACAGCATGAGTGATAACAGGAACTGTTTCACAAACATTGCACAACATTATATGTTACTACAAATAGATAAGGCACCTGTTACTGTTACATCCTCATTTCATCGACATGATGCTCTGACTGAAGCTCATTTAAACCTTCCACTGAGAGAACAGAGTGAAACGCTTTACATTCTCACAAGAACATGAGGACCACAGCTTACACACACCGCCGTCACATCCGAGTCACTTAGGAGCAGAAATTAGATTGTAAATATGAATTGGCTGCATATGTGGTCAAGGAGCCGAAGAGCAAAGTCTTACATTTGCCTGGATGTGAATAATAACATAATGACTAGCTCAGAGGTTCACTGTATAATAAAAATCCAATAGATATTCGAGCTCTTGATATGCACCTAATTCAATTCAGCAATGTAATGCCATGACTTTAAGCTGCAGTCCTAGTGAGGAGGTGTCAAGTTAAAAAAATCTTAATTTTATGCAAATCAGTCCTGAAATGGACAAATCACAGTAATCTGTCATTGTGATTGGCACCTGGAGTGGATGCAGGACTGCGTGCGTGCGTCGTGTTTGCGTGCGTGATGGCCTCTGCTGCTCCGCTATCATTACTGTCATTAGCGCTCCTCTGTAGGGGTACAGTAATGACTTTATCCTCCTGTTATCATGGAGTGAGTAAACCCTGATACACACACACACACACACACACTGCCTCCGCTTTCATTTCACTGTGCTACTGAACTGATACACACACTCACATACATGCATCAGTGAGTCAGTCTGAATTGTGCGAGATAAAAGGGAGAATTTCATCGCAGTGGCACCTTTTTTGCTGTGGACAATTTAAATGTCACAAGGTTTTTGTAAATCGGATGGAAATCCAATTTACAATATTGAATTATTTATATTTATATTAACTTTTTCATGCACAGCATCAACACTTATGGATAGTTTGTAAACGTTAGGTGGGTTTTTAAATGTTATACAGGTAGACTGCGTGTTACACTTCACCTTCACCTAAGTATTGAATTATTTCTTTGTTTGTATTTAATCCACTTTCTAGAAGCTTCAGTGGATTTGACTGCTCTTAGCTATAGCGTGACAGAAATGCCTCCAGGTTGAATGTGACACTCTAATCACTCTGCTAGAACACAGACCAGAACATTGTTACTGTTCACTCTCATTTTATGAGCAGCATTGTGTGGTCTGTAGGTCTATTTTTAAACCTGGCTTTGATAACGGACATTTGCTTTTATCTGAAATGATATTTTTCTACGCTCCATTTGCTTTGTCGATGGCTTTGTGCCGGTTAGATTGTTCATAAAAGCTCGAGCTGTGGCTGCTGATGCTCATTTGGATCTAATGTGTTATATCTGTGTGTTTTTGTCCTGTAGGTGAATGGCACAGAAGCAGACTATGAGTATGAGGAGATTACGTTGGAGAGGGTGAGTGGAACATTTCATGCTGGTGTTAGTTTCCTGAACTGGAACAGTATGATTGGCATCCATAATAATAATAATCAGTAAATTACTACTTACAATTTTTTTAAGTGAAGCATTTTATTTTATACAAATTCCTTTACATTGCAAATATAATAAAGTATAAATATAATAAAATCAATCCTAACAAAAGGAAACGGTCTCGTTATATGTAAACATTCCTAAAATAAATTTATTTTCCAAATCCAATTCCAGTCTTTTGTTACCAAGTGACTTCCAAGTCTTTGTCTATCCTTTTGTATAATTTGTGCTTTAAATGGACGATGTGTTCTTAAACTATCTGCTTTTAGTTTCTCATCTAATTTCATTTGATATTGGTGGAAAAAAGGGATGATAGAGTGAATAATCCACCTAATTCATGTTCATCTCAATCACTGCTGATGACACGTTAGTGATTCATCTGCGACGTCAGCCCAAACAGAGATCATGTCTTTGTAATCTATGTATAATCACCTGACACAACTGTCACTAACAGGCTGCATGAATCTACAGTCTGGGCTAGAAAGAAATCAGCCCCAGCCTCGCTTCTCACTTGTTGAGACTGCTCTGAGAGTGATCCATCATGACTTATCTGACTTACTGAGGGTGAAAAAAAACAGCACCATCTTGTCTCACACAGCTGAGACCTCTAAACCCTGATTGTGCTCTCTCTCTCTCTCTCCCTCTCTCTCTCTCTCTCTCCCTCCCCCCCACCACCCACCCTATTGCCTTTTGGGTGACCCAGTTAGCATGAATCCCTCTCAACTGCGCGTTATTAACTCAGCATAAATAAACGATGCTGCCCTCAGCAGGATGTCACCAGAATGCTTTAACGCCTGCTCTGTCAAACAGCATCTAAGCTTCACTGTCGCCTGTTCATCTCTTTGTTTTCTTTTTTTGTTTGTTTTTTGTTTTGTTTTGCTGTCACAGTTTTCTGATTGATAGGCCACGCTACTTCCAAAAAGAATGTTGCATTTGTTATTTCAAAGAACAATAGAAATAATAAAAACACGAGTAAAAATAAAAATAGAACACAAGTGGTTTAATTTGAATTTGGCAAATTGCACCCAATGTGCTAAAAGCTTGATAGGGATCACAGTGTTATTTTGTGTTTACGCTTCCAGCCTTTATTTAATTTTAGATGCACTTGCCTTAGACTAAAACTCACCTTTTATTAATGAATGCCTAATAAAATATTATCTGGTCAGTGGTGGTCTGTTTACATTGGTGAATAAGCTGAAATTGTATATTTACCTGTGGCACCTGCATGATAAGTGGATCTGATGATAAAACTTAATATAAACACATTACCTGCAGTTTTAAAAGTATACTATCCAACCTGTTTGTGTGTTCAGGCAAATTCTGGGCTGGGCTTCAGCATCGCCGGTGGCACAGATAACCCTCACATCGGAGAAGACCCCAGCATCTTCATCACCAAAGTGATCCCAGGGGGCGCCGCTGCTCAGGACGGGAGACTTCGGTGAGTTTGAGCTCACATTACCACCATGGGCATGCAACTGTAATCGGTCGTCAGGTGACTAAATTTGAATCGGTTTCTTGTTTGTGAGGTAGTTTAGGGTTTATGCCTAATGCAAGCTGTGAAGACCACCTTTAAAGAACATAGTACTAGGAACTCGGATATATAGATACTTTTTTAATAAGAGGAGTCAGTAGTTAAGAGATCTGTCATGTCTGAGTTTGTTTTTTAATCACTGTATAGTGCACTATTCGAGGAACAGCCATTTTGGACTGTTGTCTGAAAGTTGACACATAATATTCCCTAGATAGTGCAGTATATTATTATCCACAGTGCACCACGTATTCTGATTCGAATTAAGTCCAAGGGTTATGTCAGTGTTTATGGGTATAAATCATCCATATTCAGACTAGCATTACATATGTGCATGGTGTAAATCAGTTTCCTGGGCGGTCCATATACCGGTGTACTGCTACATGAGTAATCCAAGTTGTGAAAAATTTGTGTATTAATACATAATGAAATTGTTTTCATTTTGAATAAATGCTTCTTTGAACTAAATAGAAGTCAGTAGAAAACGAATAATTACCTGCTAACTAATGTTAGAATCTGCCAGTTCATCTTGTGCCAAAGTTATTATAGAGTTGAGCATTGCAATAAAATTGTGTCAGCTACAATCTAACAGCATAATGATAGCTCGCAATGTAGCTAACAATGTAGCATTGTTTCCATATATTATTTATTGATTCTGGGGCCATGTCATGTCTGTTGAGCAAGAATATTGATCTGCGTTATACTGGGGGAAAAAGGCACTATATATATTTTAAAAATCACGCGTGGTGTGTGTGTGGTGTGTGTGTGGTGTGTGTGTAAGGGAGAGTGGTGTATCTGAGCGTGCTGTCAGAGGCTCATTAAAGCTGCAGGAGTGTGGACACAGTGGAGCTGAGTGCTGACAGTGATGAGGACACATTGACATTTAATCTGTCAGAGGGGGAGAACCTCTTTTGTAAAGGGGTCAGGTCTTTTAAAGCGTGTGGGTGTGTGCTTGTTTTGAATAGAGGTTTGAATCAGAATTTTCTTGAGGACCAATCCTGTAAAATCACTCTTTCTACTAATAAAGATGATGAAAAGTTTCTTCCCAAGTAAGTGAAGTACATTATAATATGTGTGTATTAAGAGTGCATTCTCTGTGCAGGGTGAACGACGTTATCCTGCGTGTCAACGAGGTGGACGTTCGGGATGTGACCCACAGCAAGGCGGTGGAGGCGCTGAAGGAGGCCGGATCGCTGGTCAGGCTGTACGTCAGGAGGAGAAAATCCGTCTCGGAGAAAATCGTCGAGATCAAACTGGTTAAAGGACCTAAAGGTACAGCAGCTCTCTCACTCTTCCTCATGACATTTGATTATTCAGAATAGCAGGAAGTGTGAAGCAGATCTGGCACAGGTACTAACTCTGTCAGGGGTTTAAAGATCAGAATCTCGGTCTCAGTATCTACACATGTGTGATCAGTCCCAGTGAAAGAGCTAGTGCTTTTACTTGCACAATTGTATTGAATTGTGTTGCAGCCAAACAGTCTATATCTTTTCGTCATGTAATTGTTGCTTTAAATGTAATTTTTTTACTCTGGATAATTGGTTACAAATCGTATAGCGTTGGAACCCGTACTAGAAACAATAACGGAAACATATATTACAAAAAAACATACATATGGAGGGGGGAAAAAAACATTAGTCCTTCCTTAATCCTAATCTAATCTTCCTTAAATTCAGCAATTTGAGTGGAAAAGAAAGAAAAAACAAAAAACATATATATCTAAAATATGTAGGAACCCATTATTTTTAGATAATTTTTTAAAATGAATTTTTAATAAATTTTAATCAGTTATTAGAAAAAAATCCCTGTTGTGTGTTTTTTAAAACTATGATATGTGATATGTTTTTCTTTCTTACTTTTTTTTTTTTCTTTTCACCCTATCATTCTTGGGAGATTTCATCAGAGTGACGCCACAGTGTTCCTCCATCAACTGCACCAAAAAGCAGTTGCCATGGAAGCTGTTTCCGCTGCCTCCTCCCTGTCCTGTACTCTGTCTCTCTGCACCCTTGACGACAGCAGTGTCTTTATTTATCCGTTTTATTTTCTTTTTTATTATAGCAGTTATCACTACAATTCCTCAAATCTTTCTGTAAAATTCAGATGACATTTTCTAACAGTGTAGAGCTGTAAGCTGTATCTCACATCATGCTGAATTTAGCACCGAATAATCAGCGTTTTATGGGTGTGTTCATGTCACAAACGTTCACAAGAGCAGTTTATACCACGATATGATCTCCTGGTCTGAGATCCTGTCACCTCAGATGTAGTGTCTAGCTATTTATTCACTCCGTATTCACTCAAGGCTGCATTCAGTGCTGGAACAAATACAACATTTAAATATATGGCATAACAACATGAATAAAAAAAATCATGCCAACATGCCAACTTTTCTCTATATCTAATCCTCTATAAGTGCAACAGCTTGAGCAGACACAGCAATTGTCCTGGGACACAAACTTGGAAGTTTGTTTTGCCTCTTGTACTGTCATCACTGGAGTTTAATTATTCATTGCTTACATTTTAATTCACAAGGTTTTTCCGTTTAAGACGTCAAAGGTCTAGAAGACAATATACTGGTGATTTCATATTTGATTATGCCATATTTTACTATTGGAATGCCTTTAATTTATGTTTTAGGGATTTTTTTTCTCTCTAATAATTGCATTTTATGCGGTAATTCAGTATATCAGCACTGTATGCTTTCTTGTGGATGACAAATCTCTTTGACTTTATCAATAAGTGTTGTCACTCACCACTCCTTTTTTCCTTGGTATGGCTCAGGTCTTGGTTTCAGTATAGCGGGAGGTGTAGGCAATCAGCACATACCGGGAGACAACAGCATCTACGTCACCAAGATCATCGAAGGAGGAGCTGCACACAAAGACGGCAGGCTGCAGATCGGAGACAAACTCCTGGCTGTAAGTCGATCACCGTAGCCGCTGGAATCGTACAGAATCCCGAAGGCTGTCTGCTGTTCATATTATGCTGACTAAAGTAAGTGTGTGTGTGTGTGTGTGTGTGTGTGTGTGTGTGTGTGTGTGTGTGTTAGGTGAACAGTGCGTGTCTGGAGGAGGTGACCCATGAGAGTGCCGTGACTGCCTTGAAAAACACTACAGACGTGGTGTATCTGAAAGTGGCCAAACCCAACAGTGTCTTCATGAACGACAGTTTCGCCCCTCCTGACGTCACTAACTGTGAGTGGCGCTGACCATCAGCACTGATTACTCCTACACGCATCACTGTTAATACTGAACACATGACCACCAGATAAATTACACACTTTACTGATAAATTATATACACAAACACTGTGGGATGCAAACAAACCTGGGAAAATCTTGTTTAAAGTCAGTTATGTAGGGATACAATTACAGACTGTAGCCCATTTCTTTCTGTGTTCAATTTGCCACCTTCTACCCCATCCATCAGTGGAAAAGGAATAGCGTAAGACCATCACTAACCAGATATCATTTGAGGAATAGACAAATGAACCCGATAGATTGATGATTAACTGGATGGATTACATTGATGAATGGATTAAATAGATAAATGGTTAAATGTATGGTTGTGTAGATGGAGGGATGGATGAATGGATTTGGATAGATAGATGGATGTAGGTAGTTCGATGATTGGACATATTTGAGTGGACAGATGGATGGATTTGTGTAGAAGGGTAGATGGCTAGAAAGATGGATTTAGGGAGCTGACAAGGATGAACGGATAGATGCTTGGATGATGGATGGATTTGGGTAGATAAATGTGTGGATAGATTTGGGTGGACGTTTGGAAGGATGGATTTGGGTAGATGGATGAAAGGATGGATTTGGGGGCTGTTAGGGCTGCGTGATATTGAAGAAAAATGGGATATGCGATATGTGGTTAAATAATGGGATATGTGTGCTATAAGTGTGTAAAATCAGTTTAAATTATATTTATATATATATTTAGATATTTAAAAGCTGAAAATGACATAACCAACATACATATTTCATGTTCTTTTGAGGAAAAGAAAGCATTCTCTGCTATCTGTGTCGCCCTAAAACCTTGACTTTTCGTAACTTTTTGAAGTATTAAAATCATTCAGTTACTGCAAGCCCTTGAGATAGGTATATCGTGATATTTACATTTGCGATATTTCGATATGTTGTGCAGCCCTATGGGCTATGGATTGATGGATGGATTTCGGGAGATGGGTAGATGGATTAGATAAATGGATGGATGGATTTGGATGGATTGATGGTTGTAGGTGTGTTGAACAGATCGCTTTTCTCACAGTATCTAGTATCTAAAAATTGTTTCCAATATAACCATTTCATTTTCCATTTTTTCCACCTCAGCTTATTCCCAACACATGGAGAACCATATCAACACCCCCAACTACCTGAACCAGCCGCTTCCGATGTCCTCCTCTGGACGCTTCTCCCCTACGCCCAAGACCCCACATGGGGACGACGACATGACGAGGTAGCGTTAATCTCCGTCTTTGTGTTTAATACATGTTTCACTGTCGTAAACATGGCTTCAGATATCCATCAGTTATCAAAAAAATCTGTTTGGAGGAAAATCTGTTTGGTCTCTGTGGCGCCTCAGGCTCTGCTTACAGACCTGAGATAAGACATCTCACATCCAACCACTTAGAACAAGATGGCGTCTCTGCTTGCCTGTCAATCATTTCAGAAAGCTCGCCTCTTGCACTAGTCACCAAGAAGGAAAACTGACAGAAGTTTTGTGTCTGTTTGAATTTTGAGTTTGAAAACAGCAACTGTACCTTGTATTTTTTTTTAATTTTGTTTAGAATTATTGCCTGTGTGTCTATTCAGTTTTCCTCTCTCACTTCTTTTCCCCTGCTTTGCATTTTTCATGTCTCCTTCCCTGCTGCAGAAAGAGAAGAGATGAAGTTATGAAAGATTTATTGGTGCTCATGAGTAGAGGGAGGCAATATCTGCAGAGGGAGAACGAAAGAGAGAGACTCGCTGTTCTGTCCCCTTGTTCTCTCTCTCTGTCTCTCTCTCTCTCTCTCTCAGTCTCTCCCTCTCTCTCGACCCCCTCCCCCACCCTGTCTTCCTCTCCCTCTTTTCTCTGGAGCTCAAGGTCACTACAGTTTAGCTGTGCTCTCAGATGGAGTGACTCTTGCTGCTGTGTGATAACAGAATTGAGCAATTGTCACTCAGAAAATGACACACACTCCCGCCATCAATTTAGTCTTCCTGCACGAGTCTTCAGGATAAGTGTGGAATGTGGGGATGAGCATTCACTCGCTGTACTGACAGCCCTTCGTCAATCCTCATACGAAACACCGCTAACAGCACAGCACACTAATAAAGATAGATTATATTATATGCAGGCAGCATAAAAAGAGATATATGTATTATTATTATTATATACCTATGTAAAATAAAGCTGAACTGGATCAGTGCGATTCTGACTGTGCTTGGGAATTTCTAATATTGTCACATTGACACTGTAGCGTATCACGTTCATGGATTTACATTATTGATGGCCTTCTTGCTGAGCACTCCATCAGCAGGGTTATCCGGTTGCCAGATCCTCTTCCTCAGGTTATCCAGGCTAAACAAAGAAGAGATAACAGTTCTGCGGTTGTCTTGCATCCCCTCTTTCACTCTCTCTCTCTCTCTCTCTCTCTCTTTTTCCTTTCCCCTTTTCATCTGTAGCTCCAGACATCAGTAGGGCTGGGCAATATGATATTTTATCGTGATCATTTTTGTGACAATAAAATTTTTTTTTGAGATATCGGCAATATCGTGATTTTTTTTTTTTTTTAAATTATGTTAAAAATGTTATATATATATATATATATATATATATATGTATATATATATATATATATATATATATCAGCTATATCAGATATAATGTGTATCGTATAAATGTCTCCAAATATCAGTATCGTGATATGATATTTTTATCATATCGCCTGCCCCTACAGTGCACTTAAAAGTTACATTTTATACAACATAACATCAGCTGTCCTCTCTCAAACCCCTAAAATTGCATCTATATTTTTTATAAAAGCAGGATGGCATTTGGACAGGCAGTCCATTCCGAGACACATCATCACTCATCCCCTAAACTGTATCTGGTCCGCATCATGTGGTTCCATTTTCATAAGACTGTTTGCTAACAGTTCATCAGTCCTCATCTCTATCTCATCAGCGAGTGCATAAACAAGATTATTCTAATAAGGTGTAGTAATTCATTTAATTGGAAATGAAATTGTGCCAGATTCTAAATAGGATGAACACACAGGTAGAGGTGATATGATTATAACGACACACATTAATTATTTTATTATTTTATTAATTATTAATTTGTCTCTTTGGTTACTCGCAGTAACAAATAGCTGATAAAAATGACCAATCATTTCATTTCCCCTGCTTTTTCATGTTCTTTAATCCTTTCAGTTCTTATCTTGTTATTCAGTCATTTATCAAAAAGCATATTATTCAGTAACTACTATGAATTATTAATTAGTATTAATTATTAATAACTACAGTCAAATAGGAAAGGTGTGTAGTTACGAGATTCATTCATTTAGGGGGTAAATGTATAATTGTTCATGAGGTAGGTCTACTGCTAAAACTAAATATCTTATGTACTTGTATACTTAATACTTATTAAATATTTAAGTACATATGTAAATATACAAATAGCATTTTGAACATTTTGCTAGACATTTGTAAAATCCAATTAAAAATTCTCCTTTAGGTTTTTGAAGGTGTAATATCGAGCCTTCTGGTTTTTGTCCTATCTGACCTTTTCATCTATGCTTTTAACTGAGTTTTTTATTTTTATTTTATTTGTATATTATGTCATTGCTTTTTGGAATTACTAGATTTTATTGTACAGCACTTTATCTGACACTGTTTGTTGTCTTTAAAAATGCTATATAAATAAAGGTGACTTGATTTGAAGTAATTTTTTTACCCTTATACACAACCAAAATTCATTGTTTACATGCATTTTTCCTGTATACAGTATTTCTCTATTATATTCAGGTTTAACGGTAATTATTGTTGTACTTGCTGCCTGGAGCTGTTTTTCTTTCAGCTCAGTACTTTGTGTATAAAATAGGCTTAGTGCAGCAGCAGCGCCCTCTAATGACTGGTCATTACTGGTTCAGTAGAAAAGCTAATGTTCTGATGTGTGAGGCTCGAACACCGGTGAGCAGTAGTGTTTTACAGTTCGGCTTTTATAGCTAAGTCGGATACCAGTTATGAGTTTAACGTGTATAATAACCTGCTGTATGTGTTACATGGTCAGAATTAATATCTTTTTAGCTTCTTTATTGTCTTTTAAAATACTAAAGCTGTGTGTGTGTGTTTTCATGACAGAGAGCCTAGGAAAGTGGTGCTACACCGTGGAGCCACAGGACTGGGCTTTAACATTGTAGGTGGTGAAGACGGAGAAGGAATTTTCATCTCCTTCATTCTAGCAGGAGGTCCTGCTGACCTGAGCGGAGAGCTGAGGAAAGGAGATCGCCTCGTCTCGGTACGTCACTCTCAGTGACAAATATTACCAACTCAATAATGCTAAAAACATCTTATTGATGTCTTCTGTAAAAAACAATGCAGTGTAATAGTCATTTTTACTTGTCACTTTTATTTATCACTTCATTCATTTCAAACAAAGTTTTGCAGAAACCTGAGGAAACCTGATTAAAAGAATAAAAGAACAAGCCTCACTGCACACTTTGGGTGCTTTCATATATGCAGAATTGAGGCTGTTTGAATGGAACCCTGGTATGTTCTCTGTCCAATTCTGAATTGACTCGACTGCTGGAAGTGAAGCAAACATGCCACGTGGTTTGGATTGCAGCATTTTGTTTTTCTGTAGATGCGAGCTGTTAAACTGAGCCAAAAGACAGAGCTGTAGTGCTGCGGAAATGCCATGTGTTCTGGAGATGTAGACAGATGAACAAGTAGAGAAGATAAACTCTGGATGTGACACACAAAAGGTTTATGTAATAATTGAGTCATTTATTGATCACTAGCTATGTTTTCCATGTGCTTGAGTGATTTCTAGACGCACTCCGCAAAGATTTGGTTAACTTTTTCCATTGCTGTGCTTCTGACCTGAGTTTCATGAGTAATTTTTCATCCGTACATGCCCCTCCACCACCACACCAGCCTTTTCACGTCACAGTAAATATACAGTATTACACCCATACAGCATGTCCAGCCTTTCTCCCACATGTACTCAATACTTACTCAATCATGTCATTGTAGATTTTGCCCTTTCTCTCTCTCTCTCGTTCCCACACAATTTTATGGGTTTTTGTGAGAGCCGGAACACACCCTAACGTCTATTTTAACCTTCTCTCTACACTCAAACAGGGCTGGTTTCTTCTGAAATACACTCTTATGTAGGCTTGATGTCACCAAATTGGAGTCATTTCCTCCTAGTTATGGAAAGGCGGAGCACATTCCAAATAAAAATCGTTCATCTTCAGTTTCTAAATCAAATAACCACACTGAAATGACATGGCAGGACTGAATTCCCTAGAACTGATACTTGTACTACTTCTCAGGGGTTTTTTCTGTGTAAAGATGGTGTTAAATATTTTAACAAAATACTTCACTAAGGATCTTGTGTTAATAATCAGGAAAACAAAAATGTGCAATTTCTGAATATTTTTACTTGAGAGAATTCTCTTGAGGTGAACCATTATGCATGAATGTTTACTTAATGCTTGTGGTACATATCATTTTTTTTTTTTTTCTTAATTTTCTTGAAGGAATTTAATTGTAATCAAAACTGCACCCTGCACCCAAAGCGAGAGAATGTATCTGGGCTTAAAAAGAGCATTGACAGTGTAGAATTTTCAGAATTAACTTTGATTTAAATAATGTCAGTATCAGGAAAATCTTTCAATTACTACCAAGCTTTGGTTTTTGCATAATCCATGGCAAATCAAATTGCGACTAGCACATCAGGAGCACTACTCTCTATGAAAACTGATTTTTCCTCCTGTTTTCTCCACTGCAGGTGAACGGAGTGGACCTACGCAGCGCTACTCACGAACAGGCAGCCGCTGCTCTCAAAAACGCCGGTCAGACAGTCACCATCATCGCCCACTTCAGACCAGAGGGTGAGTCTCTCATAGTGTAGACCAGAAACAGCACACAGGGCAAGAAACTAATCAATGACCAGCTAGAATCCACTCATGTAGAAGAGCAGCATTCACCTGGAGCCCGTTTTTATTCTTGTATTAATTTAAAGCTGGTTCTTTATCATGCCAGTTGCATTGATATGAGACTCTAGTTTACTAAAATTACTATCTAGCTACTCTTTAATTACTATTACTTCTTTTTCTTATTCTTTTTCTTATTCTTCTTATTAGTCTTGGACTTAGACTTGGGACTTGGACTTGGGACTTAGCCCACCAGACACTTCTCAGAGCTTCATTCAGTCAGTGCTTGAGCTGTGTTTTGGTGCGTTATGGATTTAAATCTGTATCACAGGACATATCTTTAGCTTTTAGTTTGGCTAGAGGACACACATGCCTCCTCTTTTTTTTTTATACTGGAGACATGCCTAAACCTCATCAAAGGCTTGGAAAGTACATTTTATTTTATAGAGAGGCGCTTTAAATAATGACGGTTACATCATATTAGCAAGCCAAGTGACAGGACTTTATTAAATTACTTGCTTAGAAGAAAACAACCATGAAATATTCTGAAAATGATATGCATAAATACATCACATAAAGGCATCTCTCTCCTGGACTGTGTGCTCCTTTAATTGGTTTCAGCTTTCCTGCTTGCTCTTTTGTGTGTTTGGTTGGTTAGTTGTTTGTTTATAATTTTATTTTTGTTACTTCATTATTAGTATTATTATTATTAGTAAGTAGTAAAATTTTTATTATTATTATCTGAATTGGCTAGTGATGAGATCTGCTTGTCTTTTGGTGAGTTCACACACCACATGATAAACTCCTCTCCAGCTGCTGTGTGTATGCGCATGATGTTTGCACATCATTTTTTTTCCAGGCTGACATTTATTTAAGGACAGCGTCACTGTGAGTGAAGTGTGTGGCCTTGAACAGTGAGGGAGCGAGGGATGGTGAGAGGGACAGAGAGAGGGATGAGCAGACCGGGCTGGGAGGGGTTGAGTGCACAGAGGCAGGATGGAGCGTGAGTGAGAGAGTTAGTGAAAATGGAGCCTTTTAGAGAGCCGTAGTCACCAGGAGCACCCTAGGAGGGGATAGTGTGTGAAAAAGTGTACTCTTTCTGAAGCTGTAAGGACTCACTGCAGAATCAGGAAGCAAATAAAGACTGTAAGTACTGTGGAAGTAAATTGGTTAATTGCTTAGTGTAAATATCTGAAAATTATCTCTATTTTGTGTAATGTTTTATTATTTAAGGAGTTTTAATGTTAAGGCGTTTCATCGTTATTGCCTTTGACTGTAAAACTTTCCTCCCTCGCATATCATCACCTCATTTTACATTTAAATCGCAAACAAAACAGTACACCCCAGGGCTGGTACAATGCGCTGTAGTAGTTTGGTCTTTGCACCACCTTATTTGACCTGAAAGACTGTTCAGTATCGCTTATCACTCATCACTTAATGTGTAAATATTTCATGAAGTGATCAGTGAAAAGTGGTACTGGACCGCCTTTCAAATCATATAATGTGATGCGAATGATTAAAATTTACCAGACCGTCATGCATTATAATTATTTAATGATAGAGCTGGACAAAAATAGATTTTACAGGACATGCATGCACATGCATTAAAGCAAATAAACGAATATGTTAGACTAAACATCAGCCTGCGTTAATTGATCTTTTTTAGACTTAATTTACAGAAAATTTATATATAACTAGATATTTGGCCAGAAAGCTTAACAAACATAATAAAAAATGTGCTTCATGAGAGTGCTTCAGCAATATCAGTATTGTAAAGGCTGTATTATTGCTCATGTGTAATTGCAAGACTCAGGACATCACTTATAGTCCTGCCAAAGGCTTATTGTCACATCCAGTTACATTGAAGAGGTAGAGTGAAAACATTTATTAGTAGTACGTGTAAAGGCTTCAGTCCGATTTGTTTGCTCACTATTCACACAGCAGAGAGAACTGGATATTGCAGAAGATAGCTTTTAGAGCACAGCTGTGTCTTAATTAAAGATGAATGAACGTAGCATCTCATTTTTCCACTTCCCTCTGTGTCTGTAGTTCTCTCTCTCTCTTTCTCACTTACTCACTCACTCGCTCACCTTACACACATGCACCTTTTAATGCTAAAATTTAACAGTAAGGTTCAGTGTGAACGCAAGCCGAAGTAAAACTAGTACGATTCCTGTAAAATTCCTGTAAAAACGACGGTTCATGTGTTGACAGAAGCTGATACAGTCAGCACAGCCAATCAGAATTCAACTCCAGGAACATGGGTTACATTGACAAAATATACAGCTGATTAAAAAAACTAAAATTCAACCAAATTTATTCATTTACAGTCATGTATGCATTTATGTGTGTGTTCAATACACTAAAATTCTTTTCTATGCATATTCTAGCAGGTTAAAAAGCTCTGGTTAAGTTCCTAGCACAACCTTTGTGCTGGGATTCAAACTCGTAACCTTCTAATTGGTAGCCCAGAACCTTAAACACTGAGCCACACTGAGCACTTCTTTTACTCTCTACGGAAAAAAGTGCTGAGAGGAGTGCTTTATATGGTAATATGAGAGAAAAAGGGGATCCACATGACAAACACAAGACACTGTTATGGCTTCTGCTGTCTAATTGTACAGTTAAATATTAGATCTAAATATTAGACAGGCTTTGTCCTTTTGATTTGACATGCTATAAATCTCTTTATATTTGCTCACTAATATACCAGCACATTGTTGGTTTATCATGTTTGCGCCACCGGGCTACGGCCTGATTGGTCACGTAGGATAAAACCCACACCATTCTGCATATCTTGTGCTTGCTTCGCATGGGCAGTTGTGGTTGAGGGAAAATATACCTAGAGTAAAATCAGCCTTATCTGTCACTTCCTGTTTAATTGGAAGTGTAAACGTGTGCATCCCGATCAAATGCTGAACATTACTGGTACAGATGTGCTGAGAATGTCCCAGGTTTGGAGTGTGAAAGAGGCTTTTGTCTCTTTCTGTGTCTGTCTCACTCTTTTTTTTTTTTTTATGAAGAGGTTTGTATAAGCATCCACACCCTCAACACTGTTACGACACTGACCATGTGTGAAACCTCTCTCCAAAACCCTGCTCATTTTCCAAAAGCTCTGCATGCATGCAAACACCACTTGACCTCTGCTGCTTGATATGCCTGTCCTCATCTAATCAGCTTATATCAGCTGCAGTGAAATTACTGACAGGAAGTCTTTATCAATAACAACACCAAACCGCAGTACCATGAACAAAGCAATACAGTTTTAATGACAACCGATTGTTGACTAAAATATAAGCAAAAACCTTAGCAAAAAACATTAATCAGTGCAGTAAATCTTTATCAGAGTGGCACCTAGTGTGGTCAAAATAATTTATAATAATTACTTCCAAACTGTGAACTAACCAGAAGCTTCAGACTATCTTTTTTATTTGTTTGTTTGTTTTTATTTACGTTTGGACATTATGTAACAAAACACGGATAACCAATCCTGCTAGCCCCGTCCCCAAGTAGCATTAGCTCCTGTTGGTGTTAGTCCTGAGCAGCTAATAAAACCTGTACAGCTGGATTATTTGGTACTGAACCGGTGGCCGATGTGACACGCATATTTTCACTTTGTTCATGCCAAAAGTTCTGGTAGTGAAAAAAATGCCATCAGCACACCTTCCTTTCTAACCTCAGTAAACAGACAAAAGACAAAAAAAAAAATCAGAGACTAATGGTCATAACAATATGTTTTACGGACGTGTGTGTGTGTTGCAGAGTACAGCCGTTTCGAAGCAAAGATCCATGACCTGCGGGAACAGATGATGAACAGCAGTATCAGCTCCGGGTCCGGTTCTCTGAGGACCAGTCAGAAGAGATCACTATACGTCAGGTACAACACACACACACACACACACACACACACACACACACACACACACACACACACACACACTGGCTCTTCCATGGCAGAGTGAGATCAAACTTCAAACTGCTACTTAGTGTAATTTTTTAAATTTTGAATTAAGGAAACATAATTAAGGAAAACAATTATTGTTTAAATTATTTATACAACATGTAATATTTATGCAAATGTACATGTCAGCCATATGCTGTGCAGAAACAAGATAAGATCGCACAGTAGTCCTTCGGTAACGTAAAACATTTCAATACAAATAACTTGGCAGCATTCTGGCTTGTGCATCGCTCTCAGCTTCACTCTGCTCATGGTCACACACGCACACACGCATACAGCTCACTGCTCATTATACACGGGGAAAACAAGCCTTCATTGTCCCACGTTAGTCATTACACCTGCAGCTCATCCTCCAAACACTGCCCTCTCACTAAACCACACCTCCACCTGCTGCAATTTTGTATATTGATTCAGCAAATATTCTGTTTATCTGAATTTTTCTCCCTTTCACATAAATTCTTAGAATATTTTATGAAGTCTGTTTTTAAACTGTAAAATAAATCCTACAGACCCCTTCAGCACATATTTATTTTATGTACATAATTTTTTGCCTCCCATTTCCACCCTAATTTAGTCACCTGCCAGGGAGGGTGAAGGCTAACACATGCTTCCTCCTAGACACGTGAAGCCAGCCAATCACATCTTTGCAAACTGCTGCTCTTGCTGCATCACAGTGCTGCAGAACACACTCAGTCGAAAGCGCTCTTCACTCTCTCCAATGTGCGTGAGCTCACAGAAGCCTATGATTGGCCAGTGTTGCTGTGATTGACACGGGAGAAAGAGTATGCCCCTCCCACCCAGAGAACACGCTCAGTTTGGCTTCCATGATGCCCAAGAAATCCATCACTGGGTTTGAATTTGTGATATCTGGACAATATAGCAACCGCTTTTTTCGTTGTGCCACTTGTGAGCCTTATGAACATTCTTTAATGTTATTTAAACAATATTTTGTCTATAAGCCATAGACCTTTGTAGTCCTGAAATTTTCACCGACAGAACACATTGGGTCCAAGCTGACATGCCGACATGTAGGCATCGTGTTTTACTGAGATTTAAATTAAACCCATTCAATTAGAAGGAAGAGCCAACTATGAAAACTCAGTGATAAATATAATAAATATAATAAATATAATAACTTTGGGTTGTGATTTCTAAATCATAGATCACCTGGCTATGCTTCATGGACCCCTAATGGTGTTGTGTTTTCTCTCTAGGGCGCTGTTTGACTATGATAAAACCAAGGACTCTGGCCTCCCCAGTCAGGGCCTGAACTTTAAATTTGGTGACATCCTGCACGTGGTGAACGCCTCTGATGATGAGTGGTGGCAGGCGAGACAGGTCACCGCCGAGGGCGAGGTTGAGGAGATGGGAGTCATCCCCAGCAAAAGGAGGTCAGGCTTCACAGGCACAAACTGGCTTATAATAGCTACAGAAAGAGCCAGTTACCTTTATCAAATTACTTCCTGGGAATATGAAAGCTACCTTGTTTTTTGGAACATACCATCTGCACAGATCCCATAGGCACAAAACAAATTTATTTTACATTTATAATTCAACTATTCAGAGATTAGACAAATACAGTTGCTTGAAAGACTTCCCACATTTAAAAAGGGATTAGTATTTAACCAAAAATATAAATATATTCTTGTCTGCAAAAGAGATTTTTATTCCCAAATTTTAAACCTACAGAACCCAACCTGTATTAAACTGTAGATTTAAATTATGTTTCATTATGTTTTGTGTTTTCCATTTTCATTATATAATTAATTAGAAAGTTTTAAATATTTACTCTTAGAAAAAAAGTCTGGATTTTTTTTTTCACAAAGAAAGGACAAAAAAAACCCTGAGCTGTAATAAATAAATAAGAAATAGTAAGTACTGTTCATATTTGATAGTGACCACCATGATCGTAAAAATCATGTCGTTCACGTGACTTTGTGACCTACAGGGCTTCAGGAGGATCAGTACACAATGGCAGTTGTATTGCAGAAGTACATTATAGTTTAGTGACCTGTGACCTTTGTGTCCCCCACAGAGTGGAGAAAAAAGAGAGAGCAAGGTTAAAAACAGTCAAGTTCAACTCTAAATCTCGAGAGAAAGGGGTAAGTGCACCAAAGCATACACACACTCACACAAGGATGGATAACACACTTGAAGTTAAAAGCGCTATACAAATAAAATGGACTTGAATTGAAGTCTCCTTAGACTCTCAGCTAAATTACTGAGGATCCACTTAGGAGTGGAGGAATTGCAGGGTAGAGTATAGATTTATAATTAATTTCCAGCTAGAATATAGCTTCATAATGAAATTTAGGCTAGAGTTTAGCTTCATAATGAAATTTAGGCTAGAGTATAGCTTCATAATTAAATTTAAGCTAGAGTATAGCTTCATAATTAAATTTAGGCTAGAGTATAGCTTCATAATTAAATTTAGGCTAGAGTATAGCTTCATAATTAAATTTAAGCTAGAGTATAGCTTCATAGTTAAATTTAAGCTAGAGTATAGCTTCATAATTAAATTTAGTCTAGAGTATAGCTTCGTAATTAATTTCATTAAGGCTAGAACACATTAGTTTGTATATTTTGCAGAAGTATATGCTTCCATGATGATGTTCACCCCAACTTAAAAATCCAAACTGGTTTTAATTTAACACTGTAATAAAAAAAAGGCTTCTTATTAATCCTATATCAGAAAATCTTTAAATGCTGACACCAGGAATGTTTTATCTTTTGACATTTTCAGTATTAACTCACGCAGGTCATTACTGCCTTTATAATGTACTGTAAAGCACTAATGTGTGTGATGAGATAACAGCATGTTCAACAGCGCCTCCTGCTGGCCCACTCGATATTTGAAGTTCTTTTATAACACCAATAACAGCAGAGTTTGCATCCAAACTGTATTCACCCTAAAGCTAACTCTCCACCCAGGCATGCATGAGCGGAAAACAGGACAGATACGCTTGCCATTGATGTCGGACTGCTCGTATTACCGTACCCCACTCGTCTTTCTCATCCCTCACTCACCTTCCCTCACTCTATCCCTCACCTCCACTCACCTGTGCAATGCTACGCTGTCTGTCAAATACAAACTACTGACTGCTAGAACAGAACCTTCTGGATGTTTTTTTGGTTTTGTTTAAATGTGCAACTTTTTTTTTTTTTAATGAATTTTCTTTAATTTTTTTTTTTATTATTTTAATTTCTACTGGAATACTACTACAAAGTGTGAAATTGTCACTGCAGTGGTTTTGCTGCTGAAAAACCTCAGATAATATTATTAAACACATGATGATAATTTTTAATCTAAAATGACTGATGAAGGTAATAAGTGTTTTTTCTGCTGTCTAAAGGCATTTTTTTAAACACGATGACAAGCACTGTCATGGTGTTTAAAATGATCCTAATTTAAAAAAAAATTTAAATGGTCTTCAAAATAAGCTTTAAGACTCTTATAGTGTGTGCTATAGTAAAAATAATAGAAAGGGAGAATTTAGAGCTTTACCCACTTTACATTTTGCTGAATTCCTATCTTCTTTTTGTCTTTTTGCTGTTATGTTCTTTCTTTCATTCTTTCACTTGTGCTTGGTAGGCAGAAAAGCGTTCCTGCAGGGGGTTTCTTTTGTGTTTCTCATGGTGCTGCTGGCGATAAGGAAAGCAGGTCAATGCTAATCAGTAACAGATGCACATAGGTTTCTGACAGACCCACAAAACCCCTGTGCCCTATACAACTGTGAGTGTGTGTGTGTGTGTGTGTGTGTGTGTGTATGTGTGTGTGTGTGTGTGTCTGTCTGAGGTAAATTGGGGCAATAGTTTTAGGGGTCTCATCTGTGTACTATCTGAAACTGGTGCATAATAATTGCTATCTTATCGACAATAGCAGGTAGAGATGTTAATGTTTTCATTTTAATTAATTTGACCTGCAAATCAAAATTCACATCCAGATCCCAGCTATCCCCAAAGTTTTTATTTTAACCAGTGCTAATTTTAGAGTTTGTGAGCCAGCTGAATATTGTCTTTTTTGTCACATTTGCATATTTTAAATGTATTATTATCTTAAAAGACAAGTCTTTTAACATAGGTTATGCTTCTGTTATGCATTTTCAATGAACACTACAAAAATCTGGCCCTTTTGCATTAGCTTTGGTAATAAACCATATTTTTTGTGATGAAATCCCTAATTTGGGTATGCAGGTGAGTCCAAAAGCAAAACATGTAACAAGCACACTGTTATTGGACGATAAATTATAAGAGCCAATCAGCTTGCAGTATACAAATGCGTTCTGATAATACCACAAGTGAAGAGGAGAGTAGGGTTAGGATTAGCGTTTCCAGTTTGCGTATGTATTATAAAATCTTTATAAGTAGGGTATAAAAGGGTAAAAGTATTAGCTCTGCTGTGTCTTTTTATGCTGATATGTTTTGGGACATCACATCAAGCAATTTGTTTAGGTGACTTTAATGCGATAAGAAATGAAAAATCTTAACACGTTTATTTTCTGCAGAATGACAGTTTTCTTTATTTTAACCATCAGAATTTAATTGGTTTGTGAAAATAAACATATTATTTGTTAGTATTATTTTTCTGTGCATCAGAAGATGTTTAGAAGCAGAGTAATTGCTTTTTTTGTAAGACTGGAAAAACAGGAATTTTCCCTTTTAAATGATTGCTTTCTCTTTTAAATAAAAAAAAGGCAAATAAGGCAAACCTATGTAAATCCAGATTGCTTGAACCCCCTCTTCTGCTTCTTCAATTGTTTTTTAAACTTTTGGTGCCGTTACCTCATTTTCTCTCCTCTTTCTCCATTTCTTTTGCTTCACATTCTCTCATTCTGGTAGTGTCGATCTTAGCGGTGTAGGTGTGTGGCTGATGGTGATCTGTGTGTTCATTTTGGTTTTTTATTTATTACAGTCTGTGCTGACTTTGTGCATCATTCAGACAGATTTTAATAACCAGGTTCTGTAGGATTTTTGAGATGCATAAGGTCAGCACTGAACTGTCATGTTATTATTTCCTCCACATCAGACACCTCTCTCCCCTCTCCTTTTTTTCTTTTTGTCCTCCATCCCTCCCTCCCTCCTTCTCGTCCTCAGCAGTCCCTCAATGACAAGCGTAGAAAGAACCTCTTTTCCCGCAAGTTCCCTTTCTACAAGAACAAGGAGGCGAGCGAGCAGGAAACAAGCGATGTGGACCGTAAGTACGACAAAAAACTGTTCGGATAGGGAGGTTAGGGCGACAAGGCACAGGGCCAGCAGGGGGCGCCACTCCACCGGATACAGCAGCCATGAACCAGAGCTTACAGTGGTGTTTAATAAACGAATCAGATGAGTTATATTGCTCTGTGACGTCAGTGGTTGCTGTATGCAGTGGTAGAAGCCGGAGTGTGTGAGTAACCCATTGTGCTTTTGTGGTTGTTTTGGTCTTTCTCTCTCTCGCTAACTGACCAACAGGACAATCCAGATGACACACTATCCAAAGGCCAGAGTAAGTGCAAGATGTTCCAGATGCACACGTTCCTCCTCCTTCACTCTTATTGTCCGTCACATCCTTCTGTCTCTGTCACTCTCGTAGCTCATTACCACAAACTCATTCCACTTTTAGTTTAACGTTTAGTGTTAGAGAGATTGTTTAAGGATATGATAATGTGAGTTCAGTCGAAAGGACCGTTTTTCTTGGAATCGCGCAAACACAAACAATCTGTCAGTCAGCGTGTTTACATGTATAAAACAAAAACAGATTACTGTAGACATACAATGCATTTACACACACTTAAAGTTGTCTAATAATGAGAAAACTCACCCAGTAATCAGATTTCAAGATAAGCAGAGAAAATTTAGCAAATTTTCCAGTAGTTAACTGATTTTTTACAATTTAATAGCTTAGAAGTATATTTTATAGACAGAGTAACGTTGACAAAGTCTGCATTTTTAAACATACAGAATATGTGTTTGATTTATTATGTTATGTAGTAATAATAATAATAATAATAATAATAGTAGTTCCACACCTGGAAGAAGAAAGGTTTAACAATTATGGTTTGCCGTTGTCGTTCTACTGGTTGAGAAATCTGAACAGCAGCTAAAACTTAAACCATATCTCAGATCACAAGATTTTTTTAGTGTATAAATAACTGTTGCATTTAGATTTGGAAATCCAAACAAATGGCATAAAAAGAGATGGATGTTGGAGTGTGTTTGCCGGCAATTTTTACATTAACTGCTCCTTCACGCACCACAGAGCAGAAGGGACAGTGAAAACGTACACAACCCATATGGTGGCTTCACTTCATTCACCATTTCACTGTGATTGTTAATAAGCTTTATATTCAAATTAAAAAACTAATAGCAGAGAAAATGCATTTGGTTAGCGAGCTAGCAGCAGGTTGCACTGAATGTAGTATGGGACTATTTATCATGTACATTTTATCCTTAAACTTTTAATATTTGAATTTTAAAAACAAGTATGTACAAGGTTAGTACATAGAAAATTATTTTAAGTGTAAAAGTCATAGAACTATAGATAGATTTAAAACTCAGGTATGCATGTTAATAAGTACTTCCTGTCAAAGTATTTATTGTTGGCATAATCATGTTTGTATATAATGGTCTATAGAAGAGTTGACAAAGTTAATTGTGCACATCATGGTACAGTTTAGCGTTTCCGTGCTCTAATACAGCTTCAGAATGGCTTCACTATTAGCTAATGGCTTGAGTCATGTGTGTTAATGCAGAGAAACACTACAGAGTGACTGTTTCTGCCTAGACTTTCACCCTGCTGGTGTAGAAGTGTGTTTTCTTTGTACTGGGTTTACATTTGGGTTTCTTCTAGGTTTTCTGCTTTGTCAAAAATGCTGGGGGTTTCCCTCCATCTGACTCAGTGTGTATTTGTCTGTGTGTTTTCGGGTTTTCACCATCTGTTCCACCGTGTTGTGATTTCAGAGCATGTGACCTCTAATGCCAGTGATAGTGAAAGTAGTTACCGTAAGTTTTCCTTGTATTTTTCCCCCTCCATGTCATCCGCCGTTCTCGTCTGCATGTCTGGCTTTACTTTTAATATCTGATGTTTTCTTACTAACACACACACACACATACAAACATTGTATGTATATATATATATATATATATATATATATATATATATATATATATATATATATATATATATATATACACACACATTCATGCACAGAAACCATTGACAGGCTTTAATTCCATTAATTCCAACAATATTCTGTTTAATATTGTATCCTTCTCATGCAGCCTCAGTCCTCTGATTCTGAGTAAATAATGTTGTTAGTCAGAAAGGTGGGTCTAATTTCCCCTCCGTGGGAAGGGCACTGCAGTGAGGGAGAGGAGGCTGAATGTTCGAGAAGGCAGAGAGCGCACAAGCGCAGAGATACAAAACTAAAATCAATCAGTGAGGGCGAAGCCAGCCCCAGGCCGGTCTCCATAGCAACAGAGCTTCCCTCACTCCTCTCTTTAGTCTATCTCTCTCTCTTGACAGACATAGTGAGCAGTGAAACCGAGTTAGATCCGAAGTGTGTCCTACACACATACGCAAACGACAGGTGACATCACTCGGCTCTGTTGTACAAAACCACTGTGTTCCGTTTGTTATGAATTCGACAAAGATGAATCGTGCAGATGGATTGATCTTCAGAGTCTTTGTTTATTTGTGTAGTGTTTATTCAGAGACATGTCACATTTAACACAAAGTTAGAGATTCAGAGATAAACATGGACGAACATGAAAATTTAGCAAATGATCACAGAGCCACGAGCAAATAAATTAAAGACAAATGTTCCTTCACTTTGACAGAATTAAGTCCAGCCCTAACCCAGTGTAAATCTGTAAACATTAAAAGTAGTGAGGTTGTAGCATCGCTACTGTTTGAAATCCTGTAGCTTTGTAAATAGTCTTATCGGAGTAGATAAACACTGTATTTCATTTTTTTAATATACATAAATCATATATTTAATGCAGTTATGTAGCTCCTTGTCTGTTAGCTGAGGAAAAAATGACTCTATAACTCTACAAATAATGATCTTATGGCTTCATTTGTTATTATCAGAAGAGCTGACATCAGTCATGTGTTTGCATACTCGCATACTGTGTGGTTCAGGACATTTTACTGTGGATTTGAATTGTACACCAAAGTAAGTTTATGAATCATAATCCCATAAAAATAATACATAAATGGCACCATGAAATCTTAATTTTATAAATCACAAATCCATAAGACTTGTAATCTTCGACTGTCACTGCTTTGCAAGTGCGATCCACAGATCACAGTCCTGATTTCTGTCTATACTATAACCGTAACTGTCTATAATGTTCATATTGCGTTTACAAATCACAATTTACATTCTTACACCTGTCTATTAACATATAGGCAGTTATGATTATGTTACTAAATTATGTGTTTGAATGATCCACAAATGCAGTACAGCACTTTACATTCCAATTTAATGTTTAAGAAAAATATGCAAGAAAATAGTACATTCATTTATATAATACAATAATTCAAATTGTCTTAAAAAGATACAGTACTTTCCTTGCTTCTTAGAACAATTCTCATAAATACTGCTGTTTTAAATAGTGTTTCAATGTAAAAATTGCACCTGTCATTTGTTTGAGAGTTACAGACTGATCTGTAAATAAAATACACATTATAAATACATATTTTATTAAAAACCTGGCTTTGTTCTGCACGTTGCTGAAAGCTTTGATTGTAAGATCGGTTTTATCTTGCATGGTGAAGGATGCTAGGATGTCCGTGAATGAATGATCTTTCATGGTGTGTCAGGCGTAATGCACAGATTGAGTCATAGAGACATGGTGACATCTGCAGAAACACCCTGCTTGAGATTTTGAGGTGACCTCCAGTGACCAGAGGAGCATGTTCTGTCTTTTCTGAAATGGACTTGTGTCCCTTACCACTGTGCCATATAATCATAAACCCTGTACTAAACACTGCAACACACACCACGCAGCATAAGACCTTGAGCAAAGCTACACTGTTGTTTTTAACCGCTGTGTTGTGTTCGACTCTCAGGTGGCCAAGAGGAATATGTACTATCCTATGAGCCTGTGTGTCAGCAAGAAGGTGAGCAAGAAGGTGTCTCTATGATAATGTGTCTGTAATGCAAACTTATTGACATATGATCCGAGAATGGTCCAGTTATCAGTAGATTAGAGCCGTAGAAAACTGCTGTATAATGAATTAGGTCTTGAGTATAGTTAAACATTAATTTCTCTCTCTACAGTGAACTATACTCGTCCAGTGATCATCCTGGGGCCGATGAAGGACAGAGTTAATGATGATCTAATCTCAGAGTTCCCCGACAAATTTGGCTCCTGTGTTCCTCGTGAGTATCTCCAGGTTTTGTATGTAATTTACAAGTAAAAACTAATCTAAAAGCTTGACAGTTGTTTCTAAGGAAATTTTTTAATTCTTCTAGTGAATTTAACGCATTTGTATGAGCTCATTGTGCAAACCTAAAATTAGAGTAGCAGCTGAAACCTTTGGTACCAAACCAGCGATTAAGGCTAAAACAACACGGGTGCCAGTACTTTGTGTAAAGATCAATCTGGATGTGCTGCAATTCAAACTGTGTTTCTCGTCTCTCGTCTCAGATACAACACGGCCAAAGCGGGACTATGAAGTGGACGGCCGTGATTACCATTTTGTGGTGTCTCGAGAGCAGATGGAGCGAGACATCCAGGAGCATAAGTTCATCGAGGCGGGCCAGTACAACAACCACCTCTACGGCACCAGCGTGCAGTCTGTACGCGAAGTGGCTGAAAAAGTACGACTTAATATTACAAGTACAGCTGTTTAAAAGTAGTACAACATAATTGTAAAAATAAAACACATATTTCACATCTTTCAGTTAAATGTTCTGACTCTTGTTTCCTCTCATCAGGGTAAACACTGCATACTAGATGTATCAGGCAACGCCATCAAGAGACTACAAGTTGCTCAGCTCTATCCCATTGCCATCTTCATCAAACCAAAATCAGTGGAGAATATCTTGTAAGTAACAGATTCAACACACACATACACACACACACACACACACACACACACACACACACATGCTCATTGCATATAAAGCATACGTTTCCGTGTATACATCACCGTCATGTTAGTGATGAATATTAAACATCATACTATCATTGTGTGTATAGTTTTACATCTACAAGCCTGTAACAGTGTGTGTGTGTGTGTGTATATGTCAAATAAAAAAATTTATTTGGCACAGTTATCTCCAGAATTATTGGCACCCTTCCTGACCACAGGGAATTCACAAAGAATAAACAACTACAGTACTTACCTTTCTTCTTAACAAAAAGACTCAGAAATACTAAAAGTTCTTAAACAGAATTATTGGCACGTAACTTGAAAATCATCACAAACTATAATGCCTTTATATGTGTAAGCTTAAAATATCTATTATCTTATATATAAATGTTTTATATTATATATAAAACATGACAGTATTTATGTAGTTGACGATATACAGTGTATAATTCTTGTAGCTGTGCAACAATACATGCAAAAGTTTTGACGGCAACAAAGTGCAAGTGCATGGGACTCTTGATCTCAAGATCATGGGTTTGAGCCCCACGCTGGGCGCCAACCACCAGCCACTGGGGTGCACAGGCTAGTGCATTCTCAGCGCCGGTCCCAAGCCCGGATAAATGGGGAGGGCTGCTTCAGGAAGGGCATTTATGACAGAAAATTGCACGTATGTGTAGTCAAAATTGTGTAAAGTTTGGGAAGGTGTATCTGATATACATAGATATATATATAATGTATGTAGATGATATAAAAGTAAACAGTAGGGTCCCATAAGGTGCAGTGTGTATGTGTGGTCCATAAAAATGAAAAATCAGCAGCTAGTCCTGATCAGTGTCTCTGTTAAGAATCTGCCATACTGCAACAAATAACAGGTTATGGTTTGGGTGAAGATCTGTTTGTTTTCTTGTGTGTGTGTCAGGGAGATGAACAGGAGGCTGACAGACGAGCAGGGCAGAAAAACGTACGACAGAGCCATGAAGCTGGAGCAGGAGTTTACTGAGCACTTCACAGGTCAGTCACCTCACTGTGGAAAAGAAGCTAAAACTCTCAGTTTATTTCTTAACACTCAGTTTATACAGTCCCAGCGAATGGGACGCGGCATCTCAGTGCTCGAGTCTAACACTTTTTATGCAATTAAAATCAAACCACAACACTAAATATCCTTGTACAACATTGAAACAGCTGTAAATCATGTCGTATTCAGTTGTTAGTTGCTGTATATTGTATTGATTTTATCATTCATACATAGTTTGTGTAAACATTTTACTACTGAGGCCTAGTCCCTACTAACATGGGTAAAATCAATTCTGCTTTTCTTATCTGTTTTGCCTTTCCGTTCACATCACAACAGTGTTTTTTGGGTAAAAAAAAAAGTATCTTTTCTAATCTGCTCTCCAAAGAACCTAGTGTGAAAAATGTAGCTTTTCGGAATGCTGAGGATTGTTTTTCAGTGTGATTTCCACAATTGCAAGATGCCGGAATTTACGGTGATGCTGTTTTCTGTATTATTTAATTTCTTGTTTCACCAATAGACACTAAAATGTGTTTTATGCACAAACACAAAATGGCAGAAATTATGTAGAACACCTAGTGTCAGACACCTAGTGTGTCATGCAGAGCACATTGTTTTCTAAAACCTTTGTTAAATGGATTAAAAATGGTAATAACAGATATTAACAAGTCCTACAGTAGTACAGTGTAGCAGATTATTTAGTCATATTGTGTGTGTGTGTGTTTTTCAGCCATTGTCCAGGGAGACACATTGGAAGAAATCTACGATCAAGTCAAGCAGATCATCGAGGAGCAGTCTGGACCATACATATGGGTACTATCCAAGGAGAAACTATGAAGCGCTGCGAAGCAAAGTCCATTCTCTCTTTTCTCTTTTATTTATTATTCTTTTTTTCCTCCGTATTTTTTGTTTCTTAACAATTTAATCCCTGATCCCAATTCGGTCTGGCCCCAATCTCAGTTCACAGCGACACTTCGGTAGGTGTCCCACAGGGCTGGATGCGTCGTCCCCTTTCCGATCTCCACTGCTTCCGGTTTTACACAAAGAGAGGGGATGCAGTCATGCCAAACCTAACATCCATTAGCAGGACTTTGGAAACGGTACAGTTCCTTAATGTTTAAGGGAGGATACTTTTTACAGAAGAAGAGATACGTGGACTGAGCTGGATCTTTTCCTTTCCTTATTCCTCATTGTGTATGATGTTGATACAGAGGTTAAATCTCAGGCATCGGAATCATAAAATAGCAGAAAAAAATTACAAAAGCAAAACTTTGCACGTTATAGCTTTAAGAGCATGTCTTCTGTGACCTTTAGTTTTCTTGTTTTTCCTTTCCTCCATAGTTCCATGTTTCACATTTATCATAGCTTTTTTTTTTCGTTATACTTTCTGTTAATTGTCAATATTCGGGAGCTTGTCTTTTTTTTTCGACCACAACGCATTTGTACAGGAACAAGTCACGTGCAGTCATCAACATCAAAACTTTTTTTTTTTTATTCATTTTTCCACAGTGTCTTACATACAGAACATCAGTTTTACTTTGATTTTTACATGTAGGGAAGTCTGCCATTTGTAAGGAACTGCCATTTTAAGAGATGTCTGTGTACATCTGTGGCTTAAAATGCCAATGCGTAGCTGAAAGAAAATTTATTGTACAATGAAATCTTAACAGATATTTAACCCTCCATGAACTGCCTATTTTGTTATAATAAAAGTCTATAGTGAACTTTACTTAAGCACTAATACTGCGGGAGTTATTTTCTTTACATTGTAAGACGTAAAAAGAACGAGGAATTTTTCACAGACATAATATGGATATATATTTTTTTCTTTTTCCGTTGGCCTTCTTTATTTTCTTACACTGACGCAGCGTATTGACTGACAGGAAGTGAGGTGTGTCACTGTGAAGAGCGAACTCTCTCACGCTGACTTTACCTCCATCTGAGCTCTGTCCGCTCCTGCGTGCTGTGTAAACGTCTGTGCTGTGTGGAAGAGCTGAGGTCTGGCGTGTTCCGGTGCGTTCTCTATCTGTCGCAGACGCTCAGCGTTGGTGCGCATCGAGCCAAACCTCCAGCCGTCCAGGAGAGGGCGCTACTCTGCCTGTTCTTCTCACGCCCGGGTTGTTTTCTATACCGAGACTGCGCGTTCTACCACCTCACCACCTCTGCTTTTTAGGGACACTTTGGGACTGAAAAATAAATCCATGTAAATAACCTACTGATCTGATTCATTCCATTGATCCGAACAAACCAGAGGGACGGCTAATTCAACAAATAAAACAGTTTCTCATACAGCAGTGTGTTTGTGTGAGTTATTTACAGGGGAAATCTTGTGTACATGCCATTAGCTGGATTAGCTATTATTTGTAAAAATATATCATCAGCTTTTGAACATTTTATTATTAACATTTTCTGTATGGACACAGGTTATTACAGCAAATTCATGTTTATTTTACATAAACATGACAGAAAACAGTTTCTCAGGTGTTATCAGTAAAAGATAAATCTGTGATCATTTATAAGTCTGTAAGTTTCTTGTACTCTTATTACAGGTGTTGTCAGGTGTACAGGTGCACTGCTACGAGTAGATCAGGTACAGCATTGTTAATGTAAGAAGAAACAGTTTACTAACCAAAAAAATCCCCCTTCCTTTAACTGTCATTTCACAGATCTTCTATGTATGCATTTATCTGATGAACATTTTGATTTTCCAGGGTTTTTTTTTTTTTTTTTGAGCCATGAAGCTTTCTCTTCTTGAAACTTCCACTGACAGAACACATTAGGTCTGAGTTGACTTTGGTGCTTGGACCCCTAAATATAATAACTTGAATAATGTGGATGTGGTTGTGATTTCCACCACTGTAACAAAATCCAAAATTTCACAGGACCCCACTTTGAGAACCGCTGGTATAAAGAATAATTAACACACACTCAATTATATCAGCACCACTAATATGAATGTCAAGTCACAGAAGCTGGAATAAATTTGGGAGTTAGTGTGTGGGTCTGAATGTGCAATTAATGAGTGTCAGTTAGGTTTTAACTGTTTTTACCTGTAACTTAAAAAAAAAAAAAAAAAAAAACAGGAATGAACATAAACCCACACAAAGTGTGTCTGAGGAAAGAAAATGTTAAAATGGAAAAAAGAGTTTACAGAAAGCATTTGTTTTCCCAAATGGTACAAATTAAAAATGAAGCTAAAATGGGCCAAAGAAGACTTTAACATGTGATCACTGCTAGCCATTGAGGTGGAGCTTTGATGATTTGATGATTGCGGGCTGAAAAGCACGAACCCAGTCACTTACGGCATTACTGCCTGCTGCGCGTCACTGAGATTACTCAAATACTCAGTGGATGTATAATGTAGTAACGTATTGGGTTGTGGAATGGAGTGCTCAGAGTGCTATATGTTGGTTTACATGTAGCAAGCTGGGGAAGGAGGATCTGCTTAGGTTCCTGCTCCAGGGTTGCCAGGGTCACATTTTGTGTGCCATATTGGGCCAGTTTTGGAACAAGGTTACTGGTGGAAAAAAAAAAATCAACCTAGTTTAAAAATAATCTATGGTCAGCAAGATCTTGTTTTACAGCAAATAACTGGAATTAAATCTAAAAACACAGGCTATGGCAAACAAAGTGAAAGTGTAAGTGCAGAAAGTGTATCTGTGATGTATAGTACATACTGTAAAGACTGAGAAATGAAACTAAGACGAGGTTGGAGTGAAGGAACTCGAGCCCTGACTTCAACCCCACTGAACACCTTCAGGATGAACTGAAACACTGACTGAACCCCAGACCTCCTCACGTAACATCAGTGTCTGATCTCACTAATGCTCTTGTAGCTGAATGAACACAAATCCCCACAGCCACGCTCCAACATCTAGTGGAAATCCTTCCCAGAAGAGTGGAGCTTATTAAAACAGCAAACACGGGGGGAATAAATCTGGAATGGGAAGTTCAACAAGCACATATGAGTGTGATGGTGAGGGGTTCACATACTTTTGGCCATATAGTGTATGTTGTATCAGAAATGTGTGTGCACCACGGTGAACTTGTTTCCCATGCAAGACTGAGAAAAAGAAGAAGAACGTGTCTCTCTTCTTTACACAGCCTCTAAGGGGACATGGTGATGGAAAGAAGGATGGGATGGGAGGAAATTTTATATTTCAGTGCTTCAGTACTTCTGAGAGAACGCAAATATCTTTACAGTGAACGCAAAAGTTTTGCAAGCGAACGTAAAAGCATTGAAATATAAATTTCCTCCCGTCTCATATTCATATCCATCACCATGTCCTCTCAGGGGCTCTGGACTTCTCCAATGCCAGAAGTAGTTTCTGAGAAGTAGTTAGTTTGGAAATTTATTTTTGCTGAGACTTGGCAACCCTGTCTGAGCAACACACACACACACACACACACACACACACACACATACACACACAACCATGTCAATGTCACTGCTGTAGTGAGATCCACCACCCTTACAGCTGGAAAACACAGCTTTAAGAAATTCAGGTCACAGGAGACAGATGTATTGAGGTGTAAATATGTTGTTATTATTAAATAAACACACAATCAGACTTTTATAATTATGTACAACACCGGAAGCCCGACACCGTGTTCAGTCAGTTCGCACAGATTGTCCCGAGTTTTAAATCCACACCGTTCACTTCTTGTCTTTAATTTGTCGAGACGCGTCTCTCATCCCCTCCTTCACCTCTCTGAGGAAAGTGTCCCGGAGTCTCGCGCCTTTCTGACCCAGCTCTCCTGCGCGGATCTGGCGCGCGGCGTCCTTCCCGGCGATCTGCGCGCGCGTGATGGCGAAGGCGGTGAGCTGCGCCGCGCGCCGGATGGGCCGCGATTCGGCTAGCCTCTCCACCAGCTGAGCGTTGTTTATTAACGCGTATAGGAGCCTCCGTAACACCATGATGGCGCTGTTTAAACACAAACACTAACGTTAACTTTAACGAATTCTGAACGTCAGAGACAAAAAAAAGTGTAACATATTAAAAAAAAAAAATCAGTCTCACCTATGAAGTGGTCAAGGTCCTTATCGACTATTCGGCGCTCGATTAGCGCTTGGTGTTACACCATATCAGGTCCTTCTCAGCACTTCCGGTAGCTATTGGTCTCGTGTCGCATTGTTTTGACGCGTGAATCGGAGGACCTCATATAGGTAGATATCAATGTGCCTGATTCCGAGTAGCGTTTTATCCCAGGAATGTATTACTAGTAACTATAAAAAGCGTCGGAACACCAGTGAATTAATTTTACACAGTTACCTAATAATAGCATGCTAAATGGTTTTATGCAGATTAACATAAATTTAAGAATAAATTAAGAGCCAAAGTAGAAAAAAATTAAATATACTAATGGTCGTTTATAAATAATATCTGAACCACTGAAGTAAATAACGAGTAACAATAAAATAAAAACTAACTATATTAGTATATTGGTCTGGTTTCTAAATTTAAGCACTCGAACATCCCTTCTGGATCATGCAATTTAACTTTTGTGCCTTCCTAGAAAATTTCATCAACAGCAACAATTATGTTACAAATATTTTCTGTTCTATTTGCTTTTATTTTAAACTCTTAAATTGCATCTAGTTAAATCATACACTCAATTGTACATTTACTCCATTCAACCAAAATACCAAATATTTTCAAAATATTATTCGTAACTTAATGTTTAGAAATCAAATCGTAGTGTTGATGAGATTTTAAATCAGGCGGATATGAAAGCTCCTAAAGGGGTCCTAGGCATTCAGGATGTACACGAGAGCCACGATATGGCGCTACACCGGAAACTCTTCAGCACTTAAATGTTATAGCGACACCTGTAGGACCGGAGGTGATAAAACTTCACACGTAAACGTGCTCGACATACAACATACTCATGACACGAGATTGACAGGTTGTTGCTGATATTAAAACAAGCAAAGCCTGTTCTAATATAAATATATACACTATAAACCATGTCCAACTTTTAAAACAAAACAAAACAAAAATATTTTATAACAGAGAGCTGTAATTATCCTGGAGGATCATGTGTGTGGAGTTTTATATGTAGATTTATTCTATTTCTATTCAATTTTTTCACTACATTTCAATTCTTATCTGACATTTTCTTACTTTTTGTGCCAATTTAATGGTTAAGTTTATAAATAGAGAATAAAAGCATACAATAACTTTGTGTTGAAAAATTGATTGTTGACTTCCACATGGTCATTGGCTCTGAAGGACTTTATACTGGGGTTATATATGGGTTCCACATGGTCATGAGCTAATACTGATGTACATTTAGGTGATCCAGCAAAATAAAATATGAGCTGAAAGAAGAATAGTCCTTAAAATCTACATATATGGAGACCATGTACTTATACTTTTGTGTTTATATAATGACTGGAAAAATGAAAACTGGAGGAACATGTGAAGAACTTTTCACCATTTTGCATGAAAGTGTTTTTCTGACAGAAGATGCATTTTGGCTTCATGGGTGTTGCTTTTACATTTACCTGACACTTTTATCCAAAGTAACTTATAATTGAGGGCTAAGGACCCAACAGTAGCAGCTTGATGTTGGTGGGATTTGAACTCGTAACCTTCCAGTTAGTAGCCCTGTGCCTTACCCACTGAGCTAGCACTGCAAACTTAACCCATGAAGACAGTGGTAGTATGTCTCTCGTCATCTTCAAAAATAATTTGTAAACTGTACAGATTTTGTTGGAAACTCTTACGGCCCGTGGACTTGTATACGGACATTTTTGAAAACATTGTTTTTTCTCTTGTGTACACACAAAATGTTTGCGCTTTCATGTGGATGGAGATATTGTCAAAAATGCTGTTCATGTAGAATAATTTTTTAAAAATACTTTTTTCAGAAAGATCCATATACATATGGAGGGGTCTTAGATGGAGCAGTTAGTTCTAGCTAAATTGGAGCCACCTAAAGATAAAACTGTCACTGGTACAGACGTTCACCCGCGTACACACCCAAGAAAACACCCCTGTTCTGACCGTATCAGTAAAAATGGGCAAATGGGCAAACGTAAAAGCTACCATTCGATTTGCTAACCCAGTTTATACATCCCAATGTTGTGAATAGTGAAGAAAGTAAAATGTAGTAGATGAATATCTTAATAAAATGTTTCTTTCTCGGTTTCTGTGAATGACCGCTCACACTGTGTGTGTGAAATTCACATGCAGATGCATATATGTCAGCGTTCTTCAGGAGTTCCTGGACCAATATTTTATCTGCTCGAAACAGTCCCAAGCGTGACCTTCTCTGGCCTTTCAGCGTACGCATGTGTGTTGAGGGATTGCATCATCTCCCATGTCCATGCCCTGGGGTAGGAGGTGGATGGAGGCGTGGTTTGTGCTCAGGACCTTCTTATGTCTGGGTGGGGTAAAGAGTTAACACTTTTCTCTGTAAAGCTGGGATGGAAGACAGGGTTTATCTCAGTCTGCGTTTATTTCAGTGTCCTCCTACGTTCCTTACCAAAAACTCTGCTTCCTTTCTCGTGTCACTTCCTTAGCAGGTGAAATATAGGCGAATTTATATAATGACAAAATATTTTTCATTTTTATTATTGTTTTTTCTTCCATCCCAGCTTTACAGAGAAAAGTGTTAACTCTTTACCTCCCCCAGACATAAAAATGTCCTCAGCACACACCAGGCCTCCGTCCACCTCCTACCACAGCACAACTGGATTAATAAGCTCATAATAAGAAATGACCCATTTGTTACATTTGCTGCGCTACTTAATAAATATTTTATGTTTTGAGGTAAATATTATCTAAGCTTTATTTCAAATTGGTAAAGAATATTGGTATCACAAAACATATAAGTATCTCAAAGTCATAACACTCATCCTTAACTACACAATTTCAATTTCACTGCAACCTGGAATCCTTTTACATAATTTAAGAAGAGTTGGTTTAGTAATTATTATTAGTATCAATCATCAGTCTGAATAGACAAATGAAATATCAGAGTAACAGAGTAACAAATGTCAATTAACCAATAATATCATGTCACGGGTTTCTGAAACTTTAAAAAAAATTACATTAAAAAAAATTACTACCATGTATTATTCAACATAAATTATTTTGAATACTTAAAATTACCTGATGAGTGATACTTTAGCCACTAAGCTACCACTACACACACTAAATACACATATTATGAAACCACATGGCTGTACTCGATGTGTGTGTGTGAGAGAGGGAGAGTGTGTGTGTGTGTGTGGAGGTGCTGGAGGTCAGATGGAAGATTTAATCTGCAGGTTCTTTAGGTTGCTTAGTTTGGTTACACTGATGCTCTTTACACAGATATCTTCCCAAGCTTCTCACGCTTACTGTTTGTTTACTGAGCTTTACTCACACAGATATGAGTAACACTTAAAATTCCTCCATGATCTACCACTCACGGTTTATGAACACTGCTTTAGGTTTTAGTGATCCACGTCCCCAGAATGCTGTGATGAATGAGTAGGTGGCATGTGAAAGAATTATAACATGTCCACAATCTAATACACACTCGGAAAAGTGTGACTGGACGGATCTTCCTCACATAATCTAGATGTAAAACAGATCTCAACCTGAACACTTGTGTGAGATTTCAGAGCGATCTGTTAGACAGCGATCTTCACCACCAACATCAAAACAACAAGTGAAGGAAGATCTTTTTAGTAGATATAAAACCTATAGCCATCCCATAATGACACAAATTAAAGTTTCATGATGGCAGCATTTATTTTAGGCTCACAGGTTTGATCATGAGCTCGGTTACAGTCTGTGTGGAGTTTTCTCTGCATGTTCTCCGGTTTCATCCTGAAAACATGCTGGTAGGTGAACTGGTGACTCTGAATTGCCCCAAGGGGCGTGTGTGTGTGTGTGTGTGTGTGTGTCTGTGTGGGGTGCCCTGTGATGGACTGGTGATCTGTCTGCTGTGTATTCCTGTCATATGGCCAGTTTTTTAGGGATAGGTTTCAGATCCAATATGACATGGACCAGGATAAAGCACTTACTGAAGATGACTGAATAAACAAACAAACAAAAAATGTGTGTAGGTAAAGTAGTAAAAGCTGTTAGCACACCACACTTATTTATGATAGACATGTTTTTTTTTTAATCCTCTATTAAAATTAGATGAATCAGTCCAAACATTTAATTTAATTTAATATTATCTAAATAATTCTTATTAATTATTAATAATTTCTTATTCGAATTCTAACTCTAATAAGAAATACTTACAGTTTTGTGTCATGGGTTTGGGAATAAGTCACAGAATGTTTGCTGGTAGATGAAGTGGGACGTGATCGAGGACACCTGCTGCTGCTGTACGTCCTGATCTCGTCTGTATTTTCACAACAAAGCAGGATGGTGATTAAATTCCTCACCTAAGCAGGGACTTGTTATGGGTTCAGATCACAGTTTAGATTTTACATTTTGATTTCTCACAACGTGAATTTCCACTCAGTGACTGTTACATTAAATAACAATTTTCAGCGCACATCGAAAATTTTGAATTGGAAATAAACAGAAGTTTTTAGAATTTTGAAACATTTAAAACAAAGAAAGGAAATGTTCAATATGTTGAATATTTAATATTCAAGATTCTGCATTATTTTTATGTCTCTATTTAAATGAAAGCAGATGTGTGATATTGACTATGTTAACTGCTTTGTAAAAAAGGTCAGAATTTCCACATGCCTAATCTCTTCTTTTGAAGCATGTGATCAGGATTTGATCTAAAATGGATCATAAGGTTTTGCACAAACTTGTGGAGTCCACGCCAGCTCAAGTGCACACTGTCATTAAAGCAAAAAGGGGACAGAGCAAATACTAAGAAGCTCTGAAATTCATGTAAATAATTCAAAGTAGTTTTCACTCAAGTTGTTGTCAATACTATCATTTGTAATGAAAACTGTTGTGTTAAATTAGAAAAGAATGCAAAATAGAAGCATTTTCACCAGTGCTCTCAGACTTTTGGACCCCACTTTATTTCTCATTTTGAGATTATTATATATATATATACATATATACACACAAAACCATGAAATCTATTTCTAGACATATTTACTAATTTCAAGCTTAAAATGGTCTTATTGTACTGCCAGATCATTTTGCTTCTTTCTAGAAATAAATGCGACCGACCAATAGAATAAGACAGTTTGAAGCTTGAAACAATCTAATAAAGAGAAATATTAGTTGAATTTGCCTATATTCAAGATATTCTCACTTGCTAAGATATCTTTGCAGTGTTCATGCACCAGGTGTATTTTTCGCTGCAGTCAGCAGGACATTAGAAGCATGTGTTCAAACAAAATCAAGAAATCATGAAAAAAAAAATTTCTTTTTGTCAGTTGTGCTGCGCCACCTGTGTTAACAACATGCTTTAGTAATCGCATGTTGGCTTAAAACAGGTCTCTAAAAATGGCAAGCGTTTATCAAATCAGCAATGTTTAATAAGACAAGCTCCACCCCAACTGTTCCTGGTCCAATGAAAGGTTTCTGGAACAACATTACAAATGATATCTTAGCAAGTAAAAATATCTTGAATATGGGCAAATTGTATTAATATTTCTCTTTATTAGATTGTTTTTCAAAAAAATAACATTACTAATCTTATTTTTATTGAAGCAATATTATCTGTCAATAGAATAAGACAATTTTAAGCTTGAAATTAGTGAACATGTCTAGGAGTAGGCTTAAAGCTCATATAATTGTTAAATAATATTCTGAATATTAATGAGAATATTAGATAACTTTTGCTTAATTTAAGATATTTTCACAACAACAAGACCATAGAAGCCTGAGTTCAAAACAGCTGCCTCATTTGTATAATATGAAGCACTCTCATCAATAGTATCAGCACCTGTACAGTAAAACTTCTGTTTGTGAGTGGAGATGACAATCTAGTGAATATCACCTGGCCCATTACAGGCAGGAGTGAATGATTTGGACTCGACAAACAAACTAATAGTCGTGAAAGTGCTGTTAATGAATTTGAACTTGTACTAGTCTTGAAAAGAAGACTTTTTGACTTTTTCAAAAAAAAAAAAAAAAACCAACAACACAGATTTCTCTCTGCTTTAGGGTTTTTTTTTTTTTTTTTTGCTACTTTTGTTTTCCTTTCAATTTTTAAGACCATAAACCTGGTATGTTAGTAAAGTCACTTGGTTCGTTTGAACACTGCTGCGGTGGTCTTTGGGTTCTGGTCGGGTTTGGACCAAATCTTTGGCCCCTATCATCCATTTCATTATTTCAAATTCATTGCTACAGGACTAAGCAGCTTTGGTCAGGACGGAATAGATGGAATAGCATTTTGGAGCTGTGGTTGTGTTGTCAGCAGTTAAGTGACAACTACATGATGAAAAGTAAAGGTAGTAAAGTTTGTCCCTTTGAGCAAAACACTTATCCCCCAACTCCTCAGTGTTGTGCTGAGATTGGATTCTGCATCGCTTGTAAGGTATTATTAATAAAACCACCTGCTGTTGCTGTTTAATACTGTGACCTTGTGTGTAGTCTTGAGGCACACAATACTTGTATATTAGTGTATATATGTGGTTAAATCTGTGACGAACAGGGTGGGAGAGATCAGTCTGGATCTTTATCATGTCATAGTTTGTTAAATGTCACTGCCTTCACTTAAATAGTTACTTAAAAGTCCAGAAATGTTGATGAGTAACCAGGGATAAAGTTTCTTTTTTCAGCCTTATCAGAAAGGACCTCGGATAAGGGTTATGTGTCCATTGAATCCACATTATAAAACATATCACAGCCTGAACTCTATCAACCCGTCCTTCTAGTTTTAACAATATTTTCTCTTCTTATATTTCATGACACCTGCTGCTACATGGATGTTCACAACACAGTGCCTTGGGCCAGATAAAACAAAAAGAATCAGATAAACAATGCACAGAATCTCACTTTCTAAGGCCTGACTTATCACCTGATTCAGGCAGCTGCTGGAACTGTATTATGTGTTAATAAAGGCCAGTGTATGTGAAGAATGTGTAATTCCTATAATCCAGGGTTTCTGAGTTCACCAGCTCATTATTTACATTCAGTCATTTAACAGAAGCTTTTATCCAAAGTGACAATCTAACCCCTGCACAGAGCTGTTACAGAGGGTGATACACATGCTCAAGTTTCCACTGACTGGCTTACAAACGAGTGTAAGATGAGTGTAAGAGTCGTAATTAACGTGAAGCTTGGTGTATGTGCAAGTGGGAAAATGCTGATATGTGATATATGAAAGGAATAATTCACTTGGGTGTGTGCTGTTATAGGAAAATAATCAACAACACGGTGGTGTGATAAAGCAGATTTTCTATTGTAACCCTGAAGTTTGAGATTATTTCTCTATAACAGCACATTCCGTGTTTTGTTTTATTTCACTTGTACCACAGCAGTTTTTCAGCTATTACATTATTTTATTAGTTTATTAAAGAATGTCACATCAACCACTTTGGATAAAAATGAGACAAAATACTCACTCACACACACACACACACAGAAATGATCTGGAGATTGAGAATGGCCTTAAGTTTGCAAACTGGTAGCTTTTCATATGGAAAGGTTACAAAAATTCTAGTTAGAGGCAGTGTTACCATTCATAACTTTTTCTTTCTCTCTCTTTCAGTCTGCTCTAAGTGTGAGAGTCAGATAAGAGGCTGTTCCCAGAAAGGACACGCACACTGTTGGGCTGGTGAAGGATGCACAGCACTGATACTGTTCAGAAGAAAAAGGCGGGATGGTATCTGTGAGAGGTGTGTTAGTGTGTCACTGTGTGTGTGTGTGTGTGTATGTGTGTGTGTGTGTGTGTGTAGCAGTTGTTAAAAGTTTATATGAAAGCCTTGGCCATGAGGTTGTCACCTTGAAAAGGAGCTGATCCTCCTCACTGAAAGTTCTTTCCGTTAGTCAGTGCTGTCTCCAAACAAGTTGTGGTGTCTGTGGCTGAACCTCTGAAACATAACCAAACACCACCTACACAAACACACATTCGTGCTCGGTTAGGAAATACTCAAACCAGCCCTTCTGTTACCAGCAACCCTGCCATGGTTAAAGTCACAGGGATCACATTCTGATGTTTGATGTGAACATTAACTGAAGCTCTTGACCTGTATCTGCATGTGTTTATGCATTGCGCAGCTGCTGCATGATTGGCTGATTGGATAATTGCATAAATGAGAAGGTATACAGGTGTTCCTATTAAAGTGGATGGTGAGAGAACAAAACCATGCACATGCTTATACAGTGCATTGCATAAGTATTCACTCCCCTTTGAACTGTTCCACCTTTTTTAGTGTTATAGTCTGAAAATAAAATGGACTTAATTGGGATTATTGTCATGAATTTACATTTATTGAAGTTTCAGGTTGTAATTAGGGCTGTAGTTACCATTACCATTATTCCCAAGTCCAAGACCAAGGCTAGCTAAGATCAAGGCCAAGTCAAGATGCAGTCCAAATGAAAGTGAGACCGAGTCAAGAAGGAATCCAAATGAAAGTGAGACTGAGTCAAGATGTGCCTAACCACATTCTTTTCTAGAAGAAGGAAATGCTTCCTGTCAAAGTTTGTGCGTGTGTAAAGAAAAGACAATACAAACGATATTCTAACAAACTCTGAGTTTGAGTGAGAAAAGTCCAAGTAGAAATGATAATAATTGTAAGACAAGTCCAAGTCAATACAGAAAATGTCTCAGGCCTGGACTTTGTCTTACAGTCCCACAGCCCTAGTTGTAATATTACAAAATGTGGAAAAGTTCAAGGGTGTGAATATTTGCTTGTGTGTATCAGGGTGCTAATTAATTTTTTGGGTGCACTCATAATAGAAAAAGAAATACCAAACTCATCCTGTGTGTTATGTCTGCATGAGGGAAATCCAGGTCCTGTACCATGAAAGAAACCTACAATTAATTAAAGACACCTACAATTAAAAACCCACAGCACAGCTGTGCAACTCCATGTGAACGGATGGAGCTCCTACGAAAGGATTTTTAGGATAAACAAAGCAAATGTTTTATCAGACTTCACAAATCTTACCAGGTAAATCTAAAAATAACTGTTTACATGTACATTAAGTGTGTAATTACAGTGTTTAATATGAGGCAGAGCTAAGTGTGTGAGTGTGTGAGTGTGTGAGTGTGTTTGTGCGTATGAGTGTGTGTTGGGGGGGAGGTGTGGGGATGTCAGAAGTGAGCTCAGTGTACATTACTGGTCTACCTGGTTAATCAGAGATAGATGGAATTCAAATCTGAAGCCATCAATCTGAACTTTAACCACTACAAACACTATATGTAGTTAATATTTTTTGTATAAACACTCTCAGTGGTGTGTGCAGAGTTTTAAACCTGGTATGAAAAAGGGTGTAAGAACACATTAACAGAAAGTCTCACCTAATTACACTGCCAGTCAAAAGTTTTTGAAGACCCTGTATTAATATTTTTGCAGAAAATTCAAAGAAACTGGTTCAGGTTACTACAGTCATGGGGAAAAAGAAAGTACACTCTCCTTCAATTCTAGGTTTTTAGTTATCAGGGACTAAATAACAATTGTGTGGTCCTCACCAACATCTATAAACAAACAGATAACCTCATGTGACTACAAAAAACATAACAGATTTCAATATGTAGTCATGTTTTCCAAATTGTTTGGAGATGGCCTTATAACCCTTCCCAGATTGATAAGCAGCAACAATCACTTCTCTGAGGTCCTGGCTGATTTCCTTTCTTCTTGACATGATGTAGACACACACCTGAGTGCTCCAGAACACCAAACTGCTTCTGCTTTTATAAAGGTATTCACACTTCTTGACTAATATTGTGCATTTCTTTAGTAACAGCTTAATGCTAATTTCTCTCTTAATGACTACGGAAGTAGGAAGGGTGTACTTATTTTCCCCCACCTTGTTTCTGAATATTGGTTTACTGTTTGGGAACGAATGACTACATATTGAAATCTTTTGTGTTTTTTGTTGTCACCTGAGGTTATTTATTTGTTTACAGAAAGACCACACAGTTTATTTAGGCACTGATATACAAAATGTGGAATTGAAGGAGGGTGTACTTTCTTTTTCCCATGACTGTAAATATGATAGAACAATGGTTCTCCAACTATTATTCTAGAGGTAGAAATTCAAACTAAGGGATAGGGATAGGTGCACTGAGAAGTGTGTGACTTTTTATTTTATTGGAAAAAAAATTTATATGTGACAGGAATGACTCTGATATGATAATATGATTATGATAATTATGCACTTATAGCACACAACATACTCTATTTGTCTCATAGTTGATACTAACAACTAGACAAATCTTAGACTTACAGTAACTTATATGTAACTTACAGTAACTATATGACACTCTGTTGCATTAAAAAACACATTTTTAAAGAGATAGCTTTTTAAACCTTAAAATCTTCGAGTATTAACACTTGGACTCCACTGGACATGAGAAGTCTGGTGGAAAAACAAAGGCGAATTTTTAGACAGGTTTCTACATTCTTTCTCTCAAAATGCCAGCTGCTAGGAAGAAACAATTTACTGAGTCTCATGGACAAGGCAGAGGAAAATGCTAACACTGTGTGTGCCTGTGGTGTGGTCATGAATCCCACACCATCCCTGTGAAGTTTTCCTAGAAATACCTCTCAATGTTTTTTTAACACTAAGCCCATTCCTCTACTTAGAATCACCTAAATTCTCTACAAGTCTTTAAGTAATACACAAATCTGTGTAATTACTATTTAATTATAATAATACAAAAACAATACATTCAATTTATGTAGCACTTAAGAAGCCCTGTTAGGAAGCAGTTAGAGATCAAATCAGAATCAGGATGCTTTTGGCTGAGTGTATTAAACAGAGTTTCTCAAATTTATTTCATCCCCTTTAACTACAAACAGCTTCATCTTAGCTATTTAAATATGTACAACATACAGTTGAGGACAAAATTATTAGCCCCCCTATGAAATTTTAAGTTTCCTCAAGATATTCCCAAGTACCTATTTAACAGAGCAAGGAATTTTTAACACAGCATTTCTGAACATACTATTTTTTGTTAGAAGGACCAAAATATTTATATTTGCACACCAAAACATTGTTATGTAAGAAAAAGCTAAAATGACCAGGGACATTATTATTAGCCCCCTATAAGAAATGACCATTTATTAAGTCCTTTACCTTCACAGGTGATGTGCGTAAAGGTGATCAGGTGAAACAGGTGATCTCACTCAATAATTAAGTTAAATTAAGGTATAAAAGCCTCAGTATGGGTCATTGAGCTGTCATTTGAGAAAGCAACATGCCAAAAACAAAGGAAATCAGTTTGGACTTGAGACAAAGAATTAATGATGCACATAAAACAGGAGAAGTATATACAAAGCTATCCAAGCGTTTCCAAGTCTCAAGAACCGGAGTGAGAGGTATAATCCGGAAATTCAAAGAAAGCCACACAGTGCAGAACAAGCCTGGCAGAGGTAGGAAGCGAAAGATTTCAAAGACACTGGAAAGAAAACTAGTGAGAGATGTGTCTAAAGACCCCAGAACAACTGCCAAGACACTGGCGAATGACTTGGCCACATCAGGAATCATAGTCTCTAAGAAGACCATCACTAGAGCTCTGCACAGGAATGAACTGCAAGGTTGCAGACCAAGAAAAACTCCACTTTTGAAGAAAAGACACCTTCAAGCCAGACTTAAGTATGCTCAGGACAACCTGGAGAAAGATTATTCATACTGGAAGCATGTCTTATGGTCTGATGAGACTAGACTAGAGCTCTTTGGTCACAGAGACACTGCTTACGTTTGGAGAAAAAAGGGAGAGGCATTCAACCCAAAGAACACCGTCCCCACAGTGAAACACGGTGGTGGGAGTATTATGCTGTGGGGATGCTTCAGTGCATCTGGAACTGGAAATCTTGTCAAGGTGGAAGGGATCATGAATAAAGAAAAATATGTGGATATTTTGAAAGAAAACCTTAAGCAGTCAGCAGTGAAACTAGGTCTGAGTTGTCGCTTCATCTTCCAACATGACAACGATCCTAAACATACATCTCTCTTGGTGAAGAACTATCTCCAGACGAACAAGGTGAATGTCATAGAATGGCCTGCACAAAGCCCTGACTTAAATGCAATAGAAAATATGTGGGGTGACCTAAAGAAAAATGTCCATGCCAGAAAACCATCGAATCTGGAGGAACTTGAGAGATTCGCCAAAGAAGAATGGGCCAGGTTTCCTCAAATGAAGTGTCAGAGACTTGTTGACGATTACACCAAACGACTGCAGGCAGTTATCCAGCAAAAAGGATACACAATTGACTATTAGAATGTGGGGGGCTAATAATTTTGACTCTGGTAGTTTTTGTGTTTTGTGTAATATTTTCATTTCTGTGTGGAATATAAAATAATGTAAGCATCCAAAATAAAACTAGGATGTCTAAAAAAGCTGTGTTAATTTTTTTTTGCTCTGGTTAAAAGCACTTTTGAAATACTTTTAAAACAATGACTATTTTGTAGGGGGGCTAATAATTTTGTCCTCAACTGTATATATATTTTTTTGCAGCCAGAGATCTTTCTATTCCTGAACTTTCCACCAACCGAGCACATTTTTTGGCATTTTGACATGTGGATTAAATCAAAGTGAGCAGTCAAATATGCTAATAACTCACTAATAAGAACTCAATAATAAATATAATAACCTTGAAAATAGGCTGTGTGTTGTTTTTTTTAACCACTTTAAATAATTATTTTTAATATGGTGAAGTTATCTGTGAGGAGACATTTAACATTTTTGGAAGGAGTCTCCAGTATCAGAGGTAAAGCTGTAACTTTAAGTTTTCAAACATGCTCAGGACAGAGGAGTTTATGGTGTGTGGTTTCTCTGTAACAGGACAACCTGTATATTTTTGTCTTATTAACTTCAAGAGAAAAAAAACCAGCTTGCTCCAAGTGTTTCTTTCTCAGTCACTCAACACCTTCTGACCAATTGGGAATTCAGTAGTTGTCTGGAATCCTAAAATCAGTTCTAATAGACATGGAGACAGGGATAAGCACAAGAACTGGTGTGATATATTTGTGGACACATCAAAACACACTCCATATGTTGAGTGATATTCATTGTTCAATATGACACATACACTTATGACAAAAAATGACAATTACCATCTATAATCAGTTTTCATTCAGTGTTATTGGTATAACACTGTACATGTTCATTACCTTCCCCCCTAGCTGCAGAGCACATATTTATGCAAATAATTTGATTGAGAGAGACTTTTATTACCTTTTAGCTACATGACCCTTAGCACCATTGCAAATAAATAAATAAATAAAAGAGTCTGACATTTTAGGAGCTCACATTACATTTAGGGTAAACGTGGGAAAACACAACATCTATGTAGTACTAAATTAATGCTTAGTGCTACTGTATACAAAGGCATACTACTGATATGAGAGGGAAAGTGTGTGCAAATGTGTCGTCTTGTTGATTTTTATTGAGAGAAACAATCATTTAAGAACAACAAGGACTTAACTGCCATTAGTAAAACCTAAATTATTATTATACTCACTAATCCACAGTACAACCCTAAGCCTGTAATCGCTATTTGAGACACATTTGGACCTGAAACGCTACATCTGTGGGTATGTGAAGCATAAGAAGGGCTACACTTGGTACACATCCGTATTATTATCAACCATGGAACTACCTGTCTGTATTCTGCAGCTATTTTAGCTTAATTGATCAAGTATTAGAATTAACTTACATTAGTAATGGGTGTAATTTTAAAAAATGAGGCTGGGGAAAATGGCTTGTGGAAGACAAAGCTGATTAAGCAACAGTTGTGAGACATAAAATCATTTCTGTTTTCACAGGTGCGACAAAATTAGGGCAACAGAACCCACATTGCCCGTCTGCTTTCCATTTTCCTGACGTAGCTCCAGAAACCTGTTTTGGATTGATGGTTTTGGCGTCAGGGAGACGTCGGTCCATTTCAGGTGATGGTGTAAAGTCTGCTGAGCAGACACGTCTGGAAATAAAGAGATCTATTCAGCGCTGAATTTTCAGCTTCCCCAAGGCTCTGGGGCAGATTTGTGGTGGGCGAGGAAGAAAATTTACAATGTGAAACAAGACTGCTTCAGTCTACACGGCTCTGCTCTGCCTTCATCAAGAAACCCCTGTGTATAAGCAGCAACAGTGTACTACAGCAGTGTACACAAATGGAGCTCTATCTATCTATCTATCTATCTATCTATCTATCTATCTATCTATCTATCTATCTTCTTTGACTGTAGTGCCTGTAATTCAAATGATTCTATTTCTAATTCGTTCTCATATGCTACTCTTTCTATAGGAACAGCTCATTCACAGGGACTTGTAAGGCAGACATAAACAAATAAACTAGGGATAATAATAATAATAATAATAATAATAATAATAATAATAATAATGATAATAAATGATATTTAACAAAGGAAATAGTCAATATGGTTAGTCCTTCTTTATTAAGACGTTTATAGAAGGAGTATCCAGTGCGAGGTCTTTGTAACAGTATGTATAACAGTATGTTTTCCATCCCAGGAAAGTTTTCAGGTCAGAGGAGTTTACACTTTGTGGTTTCTCAGTTATATGACAAGGTGAGTTTTTTTTTTTTTTGTCATAGCTTCCAGAGAGAGAGAGAGAGAGAGAGAGAGAAGAGACGCTGGTGAGGGAATGACTGTGTGAGCTGCTATACTCACTTTTCTTGTGGACATTCCACAACATTAAACATAACCATAAATTGATAAAAAGTACATGTTATTCATTAATAAAATAGAAATTGGCAAATTGCTGTGTTATAAGAGGAATAACACACCACAAATAATAAAAAGAGGAATAACAAACAGTCCCTAACCATATACACCGATCAGGCATAACATTAAATCCATTTGCCCAATATTGTGAAGGTCTCCAATGTGCTGCCAAAACAGCTCTGACCCGTTGAGGCATGGACTTCAAGATCTCTGAAGTTGTGCTGTGGTATCTTGCACCAAGACGTTAGCAGCAGATCCTTTAAGTCCTGCAAGTTGCGAGGTGGAGCCTCCATGGATCGGACTTCTTTGTCCAGCACGTCCCACAGATGCTCGATCAGATTGAGATCTGGGAAATTTGGAGGCCAAGTCATCACCTTGAAAACTTTGCCATGTTCCTCAAACCATTCCTGAACAATTTTTGCAGTGTGGCTGGGTGCATTATCCTGCTGAAAGAGGCCACTGCCATTAGGGAATAGTGTTGCCATGAAAGGGTGTACTTGGTCTGCAACAATGTTTAGGTAGGTGGTACGTGTCAAAGTACCATCCACATGAATGCCAGGACCCAGGTTTCCCAGCAGAACATTGCCCAGAGCATCACACTGCCTCCGCCAGCTTGCCTTCTTCCCATAGTGCATCCTGGTGTCATGTCTTCCCCAGGTAAGTGACACACACGCACCCAGACATCCACATGATGTTAAAGAAAATGGGATTTGTCAGTCCAGGCCACCTTCTTCCAATGCTCCATGGTTCAGTTCTGATGCTCACGTCTCCATTGTATTTGCAGCAGTGGACAGGGTCAGCATGGGCACTCTGACCGGTCTGCGGCTATGTAGCCTCATATGCAGCAAGCTGCGATGCACTGAGTGTTCTGACACCTTTCTATCATATCATACCAGCATTACCTTTTTCAGCAATTTGTCCTACAGAAGCTGTTCTGTGGAATCGGACCAGATGGGCTAGCCTTCGCTCCCCATGCATTTGCATCAATGACCCTGTCGCTGGTTCACTGGTTGTCCTTCCTTGGACCACTTTTGTTAGGTACTAATCGCTGCATACCGGGAACACCCCACAAGACCTGCCGTTTTGGAGATGCTCTGACCCAGTTGTCTAACCATCACAGTTTGGCCCTTGTCAAAGTCGCTCAAACCCTTACTCTTGCCCATTTTTCCTGCTTCCAACACATCAACTTGGAGAACTGACTGTTCAGGGTGCCTATAGGGCACTGCACCATGTGTTCTCATTTCATGTTTCCTCATATGTAGGGTCTCCCTAGAGGGAAATTCATTATGTTTTCTCCATATTAATGGCAGTCATTAGAGCACTGCATCATGTATTCTCCACTGGAAAGGTGCCCTGGAGGGCACTTTATCACATTTTATCACACTTATCCCCTAGAAGGCACTTTCAGGACATTTCTTTTTGACCATGAGTCCACAGGTAATATCCATGTTCCAACTTGATCATGATCTCCAGATCATTTCTGTGTGTTTGCCTGCTTAAAAAAAAAAAAAAAAAATCCAAAGTGACTTTTGACAACTGATGCAGAATCTAAACCAAATCATAAAGCTGATATGTCATAAATAAAAAAATTGAAATCAGTGGCAAATTGTTGCAGTATAAGAAGAATACAACACTTTGGTGCATGCTGTTATTGGGAAATAATCAACCTCAGGGTGATAACAGTAACTCTGCTTCATCACAGCACCATGTTGTTGATTATTTTCCTTTGATCCTTATCACGCAGCCTACAGTTTAAACTACTGATTTGATTATAATCTGGGGGAAAGGACCCGCTGTGTTCTTTAGATTAAGTACCAGTCAAATGAAATCCTGCGGGAACGTGCGGGTTTGGACAGAAACCCCGCAAACTCTCGCAGTTCACACACCTCTCTACAATCACATCTCCGTGCCCATGCCCTCTTTACTCAGATGAATGATGATAGGCACGAAGGAGCGCTGACGTTACCCGGATGTGACGTTGCCACTCTTCTTAACATTTAGCAAAAGCGTGTTTCAAGGTTGCCTTCAATCAGCACGCCGACTCGAGCGCGCGAGGAGGTGAGGGTAGGTCTTTTTTTTTTTTCTGAACAACCTTCTCTTTGTTCAGAACATTTCTGTTGTGAATGGTAGTATGATTATATGTTTTCTTAAGCATACTGACTGCATGTGTGTTAGTGGGTGACATTTCAGGCTTCTTTGACAGCACATGAGTGTGCTTTAATGCTGTGACATGCACGTGTCGCTTTCCTGTATCAGCTCCCTGTTTCCTTAGTTAAAAGGTGGCACAAAAATGTCCAGATGCGCAAATGCACGGTGTAAAGTCTGATATTGGAGATGAAGTGCAGTGTATCTGAGCCAGCCACTTTATTAGTACAGGTCATTAGGCTATAGAGCACCTGACCTTGACAGCTTCGACTCTAGGTACATGCTTTTCATGCCCTAGTAATGATCTTACATGGTTTGGTGTTAATTATGGACAAAATATGATTATTGGAGTCTTGTAGTTAGACTCAAATGTAGGTCTTTACACATGCACTTCTGGATTATTTTCTTTAAAAAAAAAAGTGCATGATTATTTAAAAGAGGTGTATAATTTATTTGTATAATTAACTTTATTTCTCATATTACTCAGTGTGGGTGTGGAAATGTTCAAGGGCGATGTGTAACACATCTACTGTCATGGAGCCATCTGTTGTTTGCTGTAATAGGGAGATTAAATTACAGTTGTACCTTAACTGGCTTCATGACCTTTATGCACAGAGGTAGAAAGAAGGTTATGAATTTGAATCCCAGGATGCCATAAAGCCACTGTTAGGACCCTGAGCAGTGCCCTTAACCTGCACCAGCTCAGCTCCATGCTTTGTATTGTGCTTTGGCTGAAATGTTTAAAATGTAAATATATAACTTTCAGAAGTAGATTATTACAATGGGATTGTTACATAGTTGTGTATGTATGTGTCTGTGTGTGTGTGTGTGTGTGTGGGTGGGTGTGTAGAAAATTAACATTAGTGTCATCGTCCGTGAATTTAATCATCACACTAGAATGACTAACATACACACACACAAACACACGATTAAATATGAGATGAATAAAAAAAACCCAACCACCCACAGATGACTTGTGACTATTACTTCCTATATATAGTGTTATTTATATTATGATTTAGTTGGTGGTGCTGAACACAATTGTGAAAATTTTTGTGATGTGACTCTCACATGATGGGATGGAGATGGAGTTTAATCCTCTAATGCAAAAAAAAAAAAAAAACCCACGAACCCCAAAAAGAACTAATTCCAAAGCTAAAGACACTTTCCAAATTATATCCATAATAAATTTCACGAAGGCATATTTAAAATGGAATAACATTTAATTGCATTTAAAAGACACATTTTGATTAATGTGTTCTTAGAGTGACATTATTTCTCAGACGGTCACATGGTGCTGGGGATTTGGGTTGAGTACTTAGAATAGACAAAAGGCATTTATTAGGATTTTGGCTTGAGGACAAGGAACATGCACATAAAGAGCTGCACTGCTTGTTCATTATGCAGGCGAATTATGCTTGTTTGGGGGGGAGGCGTAAAAGAAAAAGCAGAATGATTTCCTCAAATAGCTTCCTCATCGTGTTCATAAAATCTATTGCTACATTATTTCCTTTGTGTCTGTCTGTAATTTCTTTTATCTTTTTAAGACTCGGCTCTTGGTTTGCAATTAACTCCATCACCTCCATCACACTTGGTGCCAAAAAAACGCTGCCTACCTTTCTTACTCAGAACTCGAATACTGAAAAATTATCTGTTTTTTTTTTTTAGAGAAAACATGCTTTTTAAGCTCGTGTACCTATTAAACACACTCTCAGATTGCACAAAGGTAAAAAAAAAAAGTATGCTACTTGACATCTTAACCAATTTTCATTTTTATTTCGTACTTCCTATCATTTTCAACCAATCAGACGCTTCCATTCTGATGCAATTTCATCCATGTCCTTCTATTATAGCAAACAACAAACTCTTAAAACCACATTGTGTTACAGATTGCACATGAACAGATCTACACAAGTTTTTATATAGGCTACTACTACTACTACTACTACTACTAATAATAATAATACAACTTTTTATAAACTTATCAAGCACTTCTTATAATCTGAGAAGGAAATATCCATCAAAAACTTATATAAAGCTTCATCAAAATGTTTCATCAACTGCCACAATGGTCATATTTTGTCCATAATTAACAAAAAACCCACAGTTTTATGAATCGATCATGGCTTACGTATGGACCGTGTGCACCGAAAGGCTCGCTGGTGGCCATTTTGAAAGAAGCCCCCAAAACTTTGGACTTCCTTTTAACTTTGATTTTCATGATTTATAACCAATTTAAGAGATTAATTTATAAAATCTTGTATAGTATATATGTGAGTTTCATTTTGCAATAATTTATCATTTCATATAAGAGATTATTAATTAAGCATCACTTCCTCTGCTTGAGCATTATTCTCTGTATATGTTTACATGATGTATTGTGCAACTGATTATTGACTCACACCGTGTGTGATGGTGGTGGTGTTGGAGGTATATTGCACCACTCTAGAAAGTGTTTATATATTATACTTATTTCTGTTAACAGATCTGGGAGATACGATATGAGGAAAGTTATTTTTTATTTAAAAAACGAATACAAAAATAAGTAACATCCAATCAGCACAATGTAGTGCAAAAGCCATGCTACTCATGATACCTACAGAAAAGTATCACTGTGCTAGTTGTCGTGTATATATCATGAATATATCGTGAAATCACTTGCCTCTAGAGCATAAAATACTACAAACATTGCAGACTAGTGTTTTATTTTCTAATGAATGGGATCATATGAGGGCATGTTGCATGGAGAATGATTGATTAACTGCTAATATAAACTATATAAACTATACAACTTTAAGATGAATACGTTCTTGAGTTTGGATCTGATCTGATCTGGCATGTGCGACTCTCCCTGCAGGGCGTAACCCAACTCCATTCCTTCATGCCTCTATCTCTGGGATGCACGTTTTCCTGTATGTACAGATACTACTGTAGTAGTACAGTAATAAAAAAAGAAAAATGTTCAACACAGGAGAGGAGACAAAATCAGTCAGTTGTTAATAGTTCAAGTAATATTCATAATCTAGTTATTAAGGATTTCCACATATCATAACTTGTGCTCAGTAATAGTGTAGAATTGTTTTGAAATTTCCTTGTTCCTCATTTTTTTAATTCCACATTAATTTCAGTTGCTCAGAAGGCGTGAAGGTTTTAGTAGCAGGTGTTTTCGGACGGAGGTGGTTTCCAGCACAGCGCACTGTATTTCCTTTAATCATGTGGTTACTGCCTCCACTGTAAACCTGCTCAATTATTGTTTCGTTACTACTGACCAGCACATAGTTCACACATATACATATACATACACACATATATATACACTTTTCACTCTAGGTGTGGACGTTATGATAAATTATTACCATAACTTGTGCTCAAAAAAGTACTGTCTTGTAGATCGTCAGTATTCCCACATCCAACAAAATTGTTGCTTGCTCCTTGGAGTACTGATGTAGTTGGATGATGATGTAGAAATACTGACGATACACATCACACTCTCAGAAAAGTGTGTTATGATGTAATTTTATTACTATAATAACACTATATTGTCATATCACTCAATTCCTCCAGTAAGTCACAAATTTATATCACAGGTGCTAATACATGGAGGAGTTTGTCATTTTTAATGATATTTGATCGCCCTCTGGTGGCCAGGATGCTTTAAATCATAATGACAAGAATCAACCATGAGTTAGAATTAAAAAAAAAAAAAAAAAAAAAAAAGGTTCAGCACAGGAGAGGAGACACAATCAGTAAATTGTTAATAGTTCAAGTAATATTCATAATCTGGTTATTTTAGGTTTACCCCACATCAGGGGTAAGCTACACTCCTAAACCTAAACGTTCTTTTGTTAAATGCATTAGATGGAGAAATATAAATTCTTTTAAAGATGGACAGATTCAGACCTTTTGGCTCGCAGCCGTATGGACACCGTTTGCATTTTAACTAGATTTAGGTCTAGTAATTTCAGATATATTCATTTCTCTCAAAAGCGTGAGAATGATATTTGACCTACCCGTTGGCACACAGCCATATTTTAGCCTACTGTGCTAATCAAATAGAATTAAGATACACTAAGCTTAGAGTTATTCCTGATGCATGAAGATATTAGGTTTGAAATGGTCATACTGGAAATAAAACTAATGTAGGCTATAGAAGTTAAATGTTTAGTTGCATGTAGAGACATACAGAGGAACAGAATGATTGGAAAGGAGGCTTGATGGCAAAGTAAAGTGGGACACTGAGATTTGTAGTGGTAGTTAACACCTCAGGGTTATTTACACTTCACCATCACACTGCAGCGACCTCAGTGGAATGTCCTCCTGCTAAAGCCAACTGCAATCACAGTGCAAAGAAAGGTTACAAAGAAGAGACCCTGAATATCTGCAACTGACCCGTGAGCACAGAAACCCACAGATCCAAAAGGTTACGAGTTTAAATCAATTTTAGATTAGCAAATATTTTACAAAAATAGCATTTATGTTGGCTTTAAGTCACCAAAATTTGTTTTGACAATCATCATGTGTATAAATGTTTTGCTGTAACAAATTTAGAACACTATTTGTAACAGCCCCAACACTACAGTCACCTCTTTTTCCTCTTTAAGCAGTGTTTCATTACCCTCATTTGCATACTGGAACCTGATTGGCTGTTTTATTTTGTGATGTAGAAACACTCAGTGTAAATTGAGTCATTGGAATGCAGCCCTCAGCTTCCTGTTTTTTCAACTAATACACTGTTTTGTTTTTGCTAATAAAGTTCCCTGAAAGAATTTAATCATGAAAAACACACTTAATATGACTCTAAAGTGGAAATGATGGTGTATTGTAGCTTTGGTAAATTCTCCGAAGGTGATGAAAGTCGCGCCAGGTGCTCATTGTGATCGTTCTTTATTCAGCTGAGTAACACTCCCTGCATGTTTGCTGATCAAGCTCTGCAGTGGAACATGATCGTTGTTTGGTCCTGTTTAAAAAAAAAAAAAAAAAACCATCAGAGTGTGTCTGTGGTTCTGCTATAAATAAAGCAGGTTAGGTTTAGTTTCAGGAGCAATTTTAGTTATTAGTTTTCGGTAAATGGGAAGTGATACTATGTGCTAACTCTGGACTTTTAACAGAAGGTAGTTAAGCCTTGCAATAAATGACTAATTTTAATAGGTAAAGCCATAAAACAACTATCGATCAGGGATGCAGAAATATGTGACTCATCCAAAAGTCCCTTAATAGAGGATGAAACTGATGAGATTAAATTCTCATTGAACTCTCGGATGATACGTTAATAAATTAGTCAAATAAAATTGATACCATGTGGCTGAATTGATATCACCTAAAGCATTTTGTTCTTTTGTTTAATCTTACAAATTTCTGTGTATTGCCACTTTGCAGTCAGCTCACTTACAGTCCCAGGTTGATGGCCTCGTAGATACTGTATTAAGAAAGAAATCTGAAAGATCATTATTTTTTAAAAATTGAGCATTTTCTTTTTGTCTCTCTCAGCCATTCAGGAAGACAAAATGGATCAAGCCAGGACGACGATAACGAAAATAGTAAGTCATGCTTGTTTTTTTTTTTACCCTTAAATGTTTTTAACTTTGAAATTTAAAATGGTTTACTGTGGAGCCTTAATAATGCTTCTTTGCCTGTTATAGATAGACTAGAAAATATTCACTATGAAACTATTTTTGTAGTAACACGTTACATTGCGGTCTTGTGATTTCTCGTAATATATTTGTGCAAAAAAAATTGTAACTTCATTCAAAAAACTCTGCAGTGTAAGCTAATCAAAAATAGTTTTATGCTATACATTAAGTGATCTAAATTAACTAAACGTTCTCGGCACTAAATGTTCTGAGCTAAAACCTAAGAGTTTTCTCCTAAAACCGAATTACAAAACTGCTGAAATTAACTTTTATCTTCGATTCTTTGAGTCAGTTGTTGTGGATTATGGAAGATTTGTGGTTGGTTGATACAGTGGCAGTCTTACTCAAAAAATAAAATCAGGTGATGATCATCTGCTTTTTCAGACCGAGGTGCTTTCCAGGCCAGCAAGCTGTATTTCCTTTAATCATGTTCAGTTATTGTATGATCACAATTGAGAAGCCGACCACAATCCAGCAAACTGAATTGCTCCTATGAACAAGCAGTGTAAAGTTCATAAAAACCTTGAATGCAGCAGTATTGCACTGGTTCTCTTAAAAACAATAGTGTTGCACTAAAGGTTTTAACAAATTCCACTTGTTTACTACTAATCAGTTTGCAGATTGTGATTTTCATTTTTAAGTTAAGACCACCACCATATCAGCCAATCACAGGAAATTCATTCGTAAATCATTTATCATTTGTAACAACAGGGTCGAAGAATGTTTAAAAATGTAAAATTCTCATCGTTTTTTTAAACCCTTTAAGCAAATTGTGTCCAGCATCACACTGTAATTTGGTCTTCTGGACTGCTTTTAGTGCTAAAATGCTAGAATAAAAAAAAAGAATATTAAAATAAGGTCTAGCATGAATTTCTATACATATTTTATGTGATAGGAGTTCAAAAATGTAAACATTTTGCTTAATAAATTGTTATATGATGCCATGTGAGCACTTTATATATTATCATATATTATTTCCAGCCTAAAGGACAGAATGTGTTTCATATCCCCACAGTTCAACGGGACGGAAGGCTCCTACACGCGCTTCCTGACCCAGAACATGGAGGAAGACTCCAGCCACGTGGAGATGAAGCTGTCGTCTGATATGGAAGAGGAGGTTGGAGAGAATGGAGTGGTGGATCATGGAATACACCATCATGCTCGTCCGTCCTACGGCAGCAAAAATGGCCTGTGCAATCCCAGAAACATCTGCATAGTGGCAACAGTGGCTATTGTCATCAGCTTCGTGTTTGGTAAGAAGGAATCTTCTGGTTAACGGAGCATTGAAGATTGCACACATGCACACAATTTACTTTAATTACACACACTCTCTAAACAACGCTGGGCTGACAAAGCTCGGAGAGTGTTTAGTGATCCTGTTTTATATCAAGACTTCCTTAAATCTATTCTTTAGTCCTTTATACAAGAACATCACTATAAAATCTCACTTGGTGGAAAGAGTATAAGCAAGGATGTTAACCTGTTTACAATTTGTTATTTAACCCATACAGTATAAAAAAGATTCAAAGGACCCGCATATGATTGCACAGATTGTTAAAACATGATCCCACTATTCAAATATACGCAACATTATTTCTAATAATTAGAGCCATGAGATTTTTACTTCTAAACTTTCCCAAATCAGGTGATAAAATGTTAATTCAGTTGTTTTTTTTTTTTTATCATATTAACATCACTTTGGGCATTGTTTAACAACAGTTACAAACTTTGATTACTTTGATGAATTTAAAATTGTAAAATGTTAAGATGTACATTTTTTTTCATCTTTTGTTCTTCTATAGTATTAATTTAATTATTTTAAAATGTTAAAATATATTTTTTAAAATTTAGTTTCCTAGACATTAAATAAAAGTCGCATCAAACTCAGCTTTTCACATTTTTTTCAGGTTCTTTTTCCAGTTTGTTAGCAAACCTTTATATCATGATATACAGTCTGTCACATCTCGAAGCTCAAGGGTTTGATCCTGAGCTCGAGTTCGTGCCTATGCAGAGTTTCACATGTTCTTTCAGTGTCTGTGTGGGTTTCTGCTGGTTTCTTCCCACCTTCCAAAACCTGCAGATAGCTAGATCCCATGCAGGGTGTATTCCCGTCTCATGGCCAGTTTTCCCAGGATAGACTTTGGATCCACTGTGACCCTTACCTGGATAAAGTGCTTACTGGAGATGAACAAATGAACATTTTTTTAGTAATGCTCTTGATTTCCAGGAATTTTGATTGGGTCTAATATGTATAAAAAGACAACTGAAGAGGCTTCAGGCTCCTGCACGACTCCCGATTCTGCTCCCGCTTCTGCTCCCGCTGACGATGATGTGAGTCCGAAAGAAACGGTTCCCACTCTTGACTGGAGCGACATTACGGCTTTGCTGAAACGCAAACTGACCACAAGTGGCATTGAAAAGAGCCTCCGGTAATTCTACAATATAATACAGTACAAGTATTACCACACTAATTCTCCTTTTAAACACTGTTTAAATGCTATTCCAAGGCCATTTGTGCTGTGAAATAAGAGCTTTGCTTTTCCTGAATTCTCAGTGAATTCTCCAGGGAAGATCATCAAGCAGGATCCCCAGGAGATGAGATACTTGCCAATAAACTGTTGACAATATTCAAGGATAATAGCATGGACCCCTGGATTGATGCACACTTTGTTAAGGTCCAGAATCTTCCTAAAAGTGGCACAAATAAAGTGACGTTCGGTAGCAATACGTATTCCGAGCCTGGCTATTTGTCCTACAGTGCAACGGGAACAGCACAGGTTTGTATTTCAGCCTTTTTCCTTCAGTCTTTCTGATTTAAATTAATACAAATGAGCTTATGCTATTGATTTGGTTTCACAGGGTGCAGCTTTGTATGCGTATTATGGACGAGAAGACGACTTGAGAACTCTGCAAGACATTGGTATTGACATGAAAGAAAGGGTCCTCTTGGTCCGTGCTGGAAAAAATAGTTATGCTGAGAAGGTTGGTGATTTATTTTTTTAAATTTTTTTTTTAAACAAAATTTGGTTGAATAATTTTTACCAGTCTGATTTGTATTAAGCTTCCTGTGAGTTTTATTTATAAAATTGTTTGCCATCCATTGTTTAAAAAAAATGGCAGGTTGCTAATGCTGCCAAGGTGAACGCAAGTGCAGTGCTGATCTACCCCGATCCTGCTGACTATTCGTTTAATGAAGACACTGCCTTGCTTGGCCATGTAAGTATCTACATAAAGGTCTTGTATATATTGACTTTCCATATCGACTTTGTTATTGAGGAGCCTCCATGAAAAAAAAAAAAAGTGTCTCTTAGGGGGGAAAAAAAAAAAATCGAGAATCAATTTCTTTAAATTTATAATGTAGGATAACTTCTCCTCCATCCCATTTCATTTCCTTGTCTTCTAATATACTTCAGTTTTTAATTGATACAATGTGATTTTAAATAATTAAATAACAAACGATAATACAATTTTTCAATAAGGTTTAAAATCATGACATCATCATGACATCACACATCACACAGTAGTTATGGCTACAAGGCAAATCACAGGTTTATATTCATGCACTCATTCTAATATGTTGGTATAACCGTTGCTATGGTCAAGTTTTCCATTAGGAGACGTTTAAGATTTTTGGAAGGAGTCTCCAGTGTCAGCCGAAATGCTGTAAAGTTTACTGGCACAGGAAAGTTGTTAGGAGGCAGGACTTTGCTATTTGCAGTTTCCTGTAACAAGCAGCATACTTTTGCCTTATTAACTTCAAGAGAAAATGATGGAACAACTCTGTATCGCTGCTATAACGTAAGTGATACAGGAACTAATTTGTTAATGTTCCACAACATTAATCGCAATTATTAACTATACTAAAAATTCTGATGTAAAAAAACGTAAGTAACGTTGTTGTTGATACAGTGAAGCCTTCTGTAAGGTGATGGAAGGAAGGAGTCTTCAGTGTCAGTGCTTTGTGATAATCTGCATGTTTGCCGCAGAGAGCTAGGGAAATGTAAGGAAAGTACCACTGAACATATTAAAGAAGGGGAAGATAATACCATAGCTGACGTGAGACTGGAAAGTAGCTAGCCCTGGGCGTGGATGCTAACTTGGAGTATTTGATGTGGATCTAGTTTGGTGGAAACTATAAATACGGTGTTACTGGTTCGGAGCTCTTCAATCAAGGAAAGACTTTAAAATGAAGAGCGATTTTTCAGTTCTTCAGCTCAACATCTGGTCTTCTTGCACAGGTCCATCTCGGCTCTGGTGATCCGTACACTCCAGGTTTCCCATCTTTCAATCACACCCAGTTTCCCCCAGCTAAATCATCAGGCCTGCCCAGCATACCCGCCCAGACCATCAGAGCCAGTACAGCTGCAGCGATCATGAGGTAAAGCATGTGACGTGAAGTTTTGGCCTTCCCAAGAATGTCTTTCTCTACAAGAATGATACAGAATCATATGTGATTTTCAGGGGAATGGGAGGTCGCAGTTCCCCTCGTGGATGGGCTGATGGAGGTCTGCAAGACGTTGAGTACAAGCTCGGTAATATTAACAACACTGTCTCCGTGGAGGTGAACAACGTTCTCACTGAGATACAAATCCATAATGTGTTTGGAGTCATCAAGGGTTACGTAGATCCCGGTACGTCATGTCACTTCCTGTGTACAGTATCCAGAATCAAATCCATATGTGCTTATATATCTTACGTGAATCCATCTTCACTTGTAATCTTCTGCTTTAGATCGTTATGTGGTGATTGGAGCTCAGAGAGATGCCTGGGGTTCTGGATTTGCGAAGTCTACCGTTGGCACGAGCTTGCTGATTGAGTTAGCCAGAGTTATTAACAGCATGATACATGAAGGTGAGGTTTTAATAGAAATGTGACTTATTAAAATGTTGTTTTGTTAAAACATGTATAAGCTACACATTTATAACATTTAACCATTTTTCTTCTGAAGATGGATTCAGGCCCAGGAGGAGCATCGTGTTTGCAAGCTGGAGTGCTGGAGAATACGGGGCTGTGGGTGCCACCGAGTGGCTGGAGGTCAGAAAAAGCTTTAATCTGTTTCTTCTATATAATGTAATGTACGCATCATTATACCACAGCAGAGCTGAATCCTCGAATCTGATTGGTCAGAAGGTGTTGATTAATTTTCTGTAACAGCAGCTCTGACAGATGTTCCAGCTCTAAGACAAATCCCAGGTTTATATTAATGCGCTTGTTCTAATACGTTATCGTTACTATAGTAACAGCTCATTCACAGGGACATAATTTAAGACTAATAATGAACATTGTATTGTTACTTAGCAAAGAAAAACCTATAACGTTAATGTTATATTTTCTGTAAGGAGATTATTTAGTTCGTTTAGCCTTTTTGGAAGGAGTCTCCAGTGTCGGTGCTTTGTAACATTCAAAGGTAAAGCTGTAACCTGAATTTGTAGTTTCTCTGTAACATGACAAGCTGCACTTTTTTCGGTATTATTAACATCAAGAGAATTTAAGGGACTCACTTGTAGCTTCTGTAACATAACTGATAACACGAACTAACTTGTATCAGATGTTCCACAACTTTAAATGTAACTACAAATGGAAAAAAAGTACAACATGCTGTATTTTAATACATGAAAAATTGTCATCTTTGGCAAATTGCTGTGTTTATTAGAGGAATAAAACACTTCAGGATGTGCTGATGTGGAAAATAAGGCAACAGCGTGTTGGAAACATTAACTCTGCTTGAAATCCAGAATTCCTGTCGTTGATTATTTTCCTGTATTCCCAAGTAGTTTATTACTTACATACACATGTAAATTAATAATATTTGTTGTTTTTCACCCACAGGGTTATTTGCCTTCTTTGAATATGAAAGCCTTCTCCTACATTAGCCTGGATGGAGTTGTCACAGGTGCCTAATCCTTCTTTTGCTTCTCAGTAAAGCACGACTTAACATAAAACTGATACTAAACATCTATAAATTCTGTACAGGTACCACTTCATTTAAAGCAAGTGCAAGCCCACTGATGTATGGCCTGATACAGAGTACTTTAAAAGAGGTGAGATTTTCCAAGTAAATCGATCCTTTAGCTTTAATTTATTAAGGTTTTAATATAACTTACTCCTCTTTTTTTTTTTTTTTTGCTGCAGGTATCTTCGCCCACTGACCCCAACAGGAGTTTATTCGCACAAGTGGCTGGAGCCAACTGGGAGGCGGCTGTGTATGTGCTACACACCTTCCAATGACAGATTTCTTAAAACAGAGGCATGTATTGTAGTTAATACATCATGTGAATCATGGCTTTCTTTCACAGGATGGAGCCGATGACGATGGATGACGCAGCCTATCCGTTCCTGGCCTTCTCCGGCATCCCTTCAGTCTCTTTCCGATTCACTCATGTGAGAAATCTCCCGACTCTGATTGGTCAGAGGGTGTTGATTAATTTTCTATAACATCAGCTTTGACAGTAGTGTAGCTAACAAATCACTTTACATATTAATGCACTCGTTCTAATGCATTATAGTTTCTATAGTAACAACGTAAACAAGGGCTACCTGTATAGGTTTCAGTTAATTTGAGTTTGGATTCAGATGATTACTGGCTTTTCTTTTTCAGGATAAACCATACCCATTCTTTGGCACCTTGCTGGATACCAGGAGGAATCTTGAGAGTAAAGCATCGAACGTACCCGTGCTGACCAAGGCGGCAGGCGAGATGGCAGGTCAGATTGCTCTTCGGCTGGTACACGATCATCTGCTGAGACTGGACACGGAAAAGTACCTCAATGTCATGCGCATACAAGTGAACAAAATCAATAAGGAAGTGATGAGTCTGCAAAGGGTAAGTCTTCCTGAGCTGCACTGAATGAAGGACGGATGGCTTTTAAAGTCACAGGGAATATAACATAAGCACTGCTCAGATACCATATTTTTTCCTTCATTTCTTTCTAATTTGGTCATTTTTGCGAATTCCTACCCACCGGCCAGCTCTCTGCTATTATATGACAACTACCAACCGAGAAGGGTGAAGGCTGACACGTGCTTCCTCTGAGACACGTGAAGCATCTTTTCGAACTGCTGCTCATCCTGCAGCATAACACACACGGAAGAAAGAGCTATCTGCCCTCTTCCACATGGATGACTTTACCGATGATTGGCTAGTTTCGCTGTAATTGACAGGGATGCAAGAGTAACGCCATCCCTCCCACCCAGATAGTACAGCCCATTTTGCTCCCCTGACCGCGAATGGCTGTGGCATCATCAGGATTCAATCCAGAAATTTCCTGATAATGTGGCCTAATATTTTAATGAGCTTTCTAAAAAAAAAAAAAAAAAAAATCAGATTTTTGAGTTTTGTTAAAAGTCTATGTGGAAGGGACGAGTTCTATTTATCTTGTCCCATGGTTAGCCCCGCCCACTTTGGATATAAAGATGAGATTCCGGCAAAGAACATGATATAAAAAGTCACCAGTTAGTCTTATTTATGGCTCACAAGACCAGCATGTATTTCCCTGGGACTTTAAATACCAAGTCTGTTGCCGTATATACAACAGTTGAGAGTGTTTCATTAATTTTTTTTTTTCTGTTCTTTGTTATTTTTTTCAGAATGGTCGTCTTCCAAAGACCCTGCAGATGAAGTGGTTTATGTCCGCTATAGGTTCCTATAGTCGTGCCTCCAGAAATCTCTTCAGCACCATCCAGAACAGCGACCTTGATGATGTGGAGCAGTGTCGCATCATCAATGACAGAATCATGGGGGTAAATTAAAACCTGTTCTAATACAAAGTTGATTAACAGTAGTGCAGCATCACAAGCTATAGCACCAGTGCTTTGTCGAGGGCTATCATTTGTGTTTCGGGCTGTGAAAGTAATTATTTTCAAAAATATACAGTACTGTGCAAAAGTCTTAGGTACCTTATTTTTTTTTTTTTAGTACAAAAATTGTTATAGATTTTTATTTTATAATTTCTACATTATCGAGTCAAACTTTTTAGATTTCCAAACATTAGTTTTCCAGCACAAAATTAAATGTTACAGAAAAATGTTTGTATGTCAGTAAAGAAAGCAGTATATTATGTAAGAGACACTTTTCAGACAAAAAAACAGAATGAAGGCTGCTGGCTTTTGCTGCAAAAATAAGAAGCGAGTCGACAGTCAAAGTCTCCAGAAGAACTGTGGCTGGTTCTGCAAGATGCTCAGTAACACTTACAGCTCATTTCCTTATAAAACTGCACACACTGTGTTTTGTTTTTTTTTAAGCAAGGGGCCGTCACACCAAACATTGACTTTGTTTCATTTATTACTGTTTACTGCTCTTTATAGTTTTTTTGAAATACAGAACCATTTAATTTAATTATTTTCGAAAGGCATCTTTGCTCATGCTTATGACTTTTGCACAGTACTGTGTGTGTGTGTATGTGTGTGTATAATATAAAATATACACATGTGGATGGGGCCAGAGATGCATGAAGAAGGGAAATGTAGTTCAGTTCAGGAAAATGTGTACTTTTCAGAACTAACTATAGTAGAAAATGTCAGTGTGACCATGGCTCTTCCTTTCTTCTGTACCTACAGGTGGAAAGAGATCTTCTGTCTCCTTACGTGTCTCCCCGGAACACACCGTTCAGACACATATTACTTGGCTCAGGATCATGCACTCTGCAAGATGTGCTCACACAACTGACCGCGATCAGAGAAGAATCAGCCAGCGCCGACGTTGACCTGCTGAAAAATCAGTTCGCTCTGACCACCTGGACAATCCAGAGCTGTGCCAACGCACTCGCAGGCAACGTGTGGGACATGGACAATGACCTTTAGGTGAAATTTCACTCCGACTATAAAGAGAAGCTTCAGATTAAAACTCCAGTCCCTTTATGGATTAATGCATAATGGATTGCACTCCACTGGCCTATTAGGATGCCTTAAAGTGACACTGTGCTATATTTCAAACAAAAGCTTGCTTGAGTAAACAAATGCTTGTCCATTCCTTCCTCCATTCCTGTGCACCCGTGCGAACGAGGCAAGCAAACATACATCATGTCATGATGTAGCCGTTGAAGTCCATGGTAGCTTTTTTTAAATGTTACTGTAAATCAAATGAAAATGACTGCTACCAAAAGATTTTGGTTGAAATATAGAACAGTGTCATAAAAAGATAAATATTATTTCTAGAATAAAAAGCAGCAGCCATAAAAAAAGAAAAAAAAATACCAAAAGACAAATCTGGTGCTTGATGAACATGTAGTTCTGATTTGTAAAATATTACCTTGCACAGTATTTTCCTGAACAAATACAGCAAAAAAAAAGGTCAAGGTTTAGCTCAATTCATAAAAAAAATAACAAAACAAAACAAAAACCAAAACAAAACACGGGTTCTAGTTTACTATTAGAAAATTCAGTACGTTTTCATTACTTTATTTGAGCTAATGTTGTTCGGAAACACTTGGATTTCAAAGCTGGCAATTAGTTCACGAAGAAAAGTTCAGCAATCTTAACCCTAAGCACCAAGCTTCTTAATGTTTAGCAGTTACAGGTCGTTTGTGTCCTAGAATTGTCTGTGACAAAAATCCGAAGCTGTTGCACCATGAGCTGAACGCCGACTTAACAATGTGGCACTGAGATCTCTATTTATTTATTTATTTATCAGTGACAGAGTTCACTATAAATAGCATTTTGTACCACTTTTTTAAAGAAATGTATAATTATCGGAAGCAGTGCCTTCCATAATTATGACAGTTATACTGTCGAAATGACAAAATGACAAAAGCAGCATCTGCTACGGACGTAAGCCCGTTTCTGGAAAAAAAAAAAAAAAAAAAAAAAAAGTCACTACTGGGGACCGTCACATTGCATGGTTCAGTGCTGAGTCACACACCTGAATGTTGTCATTGTAACCAATGATTAACGTGATATCTGGTGTCCTCCACACACACGCACACACACAGACACACACATAAAACACATATCTGACTCGTCTCTGGTGTCTTTTTTTTTTTTTTTTTTTTTTTATTCTTGACCTTAACCATTATCGGGAGCAGCGTCTCCCATAATGTGAGCGAAGTCAATGGTAGTTTTTGCCTACCAGCGTGTTGATATCGAGAGCAGGGCCTCTCATATTTCACTGTATGGTGGATGTTAATTATCGGGAACAGTGTTTCTCATAATGTTGTACATATTACCTGCATGGACAGTGCAGTCAGTTTGCTAAAAATCTCCTGTGTGTGTTAGCTGTTAGTGCTGTCTTTATTTTTTTTAATCATGTGAATGGAAAGTAGCAACAAATCAGATCAATCATGCAAGTTATAGAAATAAATCTACATTTGTGATGACCGTTTGTATAATTCTATAATATGTATATGTGCTTTTCAGCTGTTTCTTGCGTGTGATTTGTTTTTTTTCTTTCTTGTTTGTGCTTTATATGATGACGAGCTTAATATTCTTTCCCAGATTTTTTTTCCCTACATATTAAATCTTCTTACAATCTGTTCACCAGCTCAGAATAATTTGGCATTCAGGCACTTGTTTTAAATGATGTAACCAAACTGAAGCTGGAATATTATTTTATGCAAAAGTACACTCAAGTTGCAGCTAACAATCCTTTCCATTCCAGCTGAATCTAAGAAAGAAGAAATGCAGATTTTTCTTAATATAAAATGTAGCTGCTTACGCTCCAGCCCTTCTGAATTGTAAACTTTTTATCTTCAACAATGTCAAATGCATAAACTGTTTAATGCAATAAATATGTACACCTTATTCAAGTGTCTTGGCTTTTAACCCTAACAGCCTCAGCGTACATGCTTTCAACAATTTATGTAGAATTAAATTATTTTTTGGTTTAAGGCTGAAAAGTTTGGCTTCTCATTGTGACGTCAGAGAAATATATTTAAAATGAACAATTTCATATTCTAAATTAGCAGTCTGCATGTTGAACAGTGTAGATGCATTTAGGAGGAATTTTTACGCAGTTAGAGTCTTGCCATTTACATTTTTTCAATGTGGAAATCTGAATTTGAATGTTATTCTGAAAAGAGTTTCACAGTTTGTAAAAATCTACAATCTGAAACAGGATTCCACTCTTAATTGTGTCTGTGGCTGAACGTTTGAAATCCAGCTTGAAGTCAAGTATAATAAATCTCTACAGACAATACCATGAATTCATAATTTTTTAGATTTGCTTTCAAAATATCATCCAGGTAACCTGGAGACAAACGCAGCTGAATTCAAAGTCCCACTCCCACGCCCCAAAAAAATTTATTTAATGTTACAACTTTGTTATCCTCTATATTAAAGGAGGGAAGTTACCCAAATATTATTTTGAAAGCAAATCGAAAAATGTAAATGAATCAAGATTAGTATTGCAATTCAACAGTACAAGTTCACCAGCTAGTATAATGTTGCATTGCAAAATGTTCATAAGTATGAAATTCATTCTGTTTAAGATTCAAGATGTTATGACAACCTCCAAATTCCAAACAATACATTTACATTCAGATTTTTGCATTTAAACCCTAACTCCTAACTCTGATTTTGGGAGTTTCCCCACCCCATGCAAGAAAAAAAAAAAAAAAAACCTCTGCTGGGAAAAATATAAAACAATAACAACAACCACAGCAGATAGAAAGAGTGTAATTAAAAAGTGAAAGAAGAAGTTTGAACACTGTGACACGGTGACTTTTATAGCTTTTATGCCCAAATCCAGGAAGCAGGATATGATCTGAGCCCCAAGCCACTCACATGACTGCTGCTATTTTGCAGAACCCTGTTCCTCAGAAGCATCTTGCTGGTAAGAAGCATTGAGTTGGGGGTTTTAGGTGGAATGCTCTAGCTTTTGGGGGGATTTTGGTTGCACAGTGAGGAGGGAAGCTGTGTCTTTCTTCTGTTTACTGTTGTTCGAGTTGTTAGAGTTCACTGGTCACGTGACATGCATTCCTCTCCTGTGGAGAGGAAGTGTTCATGTTTACAGTTATTTGTACACATGTTATCATTAACCTGCTGTTTTTCAGTGCTGGTGATGTTGTAAATTCAGGTATCACATCTTTCCTGAGTTGTTAGTCTCTTTTTTTGCTGTAAAACGGGAAAAATCCCGACGCTGTGATTTCTCTGTTTATGTCCAAACTCCACACACTGCACTACTACACTGAGTTATACAGTATAGTGAGAGTATAGAGTACTTTTTAGTACAGTATACTTAAATACTCTATAACACAGTGTAGTAGTGTAGTGCAGTGCAGTAGTATGCAAGTTTCTCCAAAGCATTTCTTAAAGAGACATACAGGACATGTACATGCAGCATCATAATCTGTTCATAATCCACTAATAATTCGACTGAAAGCTCAATCTGACTAGAAAAAAGTTCATGTATGCACTTCAATCCCTTTAATAATCCAGTAAATGGAGGAATAACAACGTAAGGCTTTGTATCGGATTAATTTCACTATCGGAATGTGAGTTTGAGACACTAAAATACCTTTTTTTAAGAATAAAAAGGTCCAAAGTTCATATTACATATATTCTTTTTATTAAATAAAGGGTTGTGGTGGGTAGCGTTGCCGCCTCACAGCTCCAGGGTCCTGGGTTCGATCTGTGCAGAGTTTCGCACGTCCTCACTGTGTCTGCACGGGTTTCCTCCGGGTTCTCCGGTTTCCTCCCGCCGTTCAAAAACATGTAGGTAGCTGGATTGGCTATGCTAAATTGCTAGGAGAGAATATGTGTGTGTGCACGGGTATCTTATCCCAGGTGTATTCCTAGCTCATGCCCAGTGTTCCTGGGATCCACTCCAGATCCATGCAGGATAAAGCGAAAGTGAAAAAAAAAGTGAGTGAGTATATTAAATAGAGATTACACACTATATAAAATCATTTTGAAGCTGGATAGATTGTGGGATTGGAATTGGCATTGTTACCTTACATCCTGATGGATGGAAATGGGAAGGATTGTAATATTGGAAGTCAGATCAAATTTATTTATATAGCACATTTAAAACAACTTTCATTGACCGAAGTGCTGTGTAAGGATGTTAAGATTTAAAAGCTAATTAAAATAAAAAAAATAAACATACAAATAATAACTATACTAATAAGAATGGAAATAACAATATAATGCCTAAAATAGAAGGATTAACAGGGTGAAAAATAGGCAGCTCGTTCAGCCAGACTCTAAAGCAAGAGTGAAAAGGTGTGTTTTTAACCTAAGGAGGGGGAGATCCTAGAAGGAAAGACAGGTCTATCACAGGGCACCTTGCTGGTAGATTTTTTTTTATTTCTTTCACTGTGGAATTATATTGGGAAAAAAAAGTAGGTCCTCCAACACATTCCACCTTTACAATGAGGGAACGGATTCTAGGTCAGTGCTCTTAAGCTACAACACTTTAAATACAAAAGATCCTGACCACACTATATATTGTATAAAATACAGTAAGCTTTAATCTTTATCGAAGTTTGCCATATGTCCACAGTTCATCGGGAAGCCACATTTCTACGCAACGTTCTATCAGCCCCGGATCATGGAGGATAACAGCAGTCAACTGGAACTGATAATGTCTGATTTGGATGAGGAAGCTGAAGGGAACAGAGTCGAAGAGGTTGTGACTAATCGCGTCCATCCTTCCTTCATCAGATCAAGCCAGCATACTTTCAGTAGCATCTGCTTCATGGTTACTGCCGCTCTTTTCCTGTTTGCTTTTGGTACGGAACTTCATCTGACATCATTCCATTAAAGCCTGGTTTAGGTGATGAATGGGGAAACATTTGACACACATCATGGTTGAGAATAATTGTCCTCCCATGTGAAAAATATTGTTTAGTCTTGTTGTTCTATCCTACTTATGCTTCCTTAAACGGGCTACTATTGCTGATGTCATCAAAAGAAGGCAGGCAAGGAAACTCTTGCAATACAAAGAAAGTCCAGCAGGGGAGAGGAAACATACTAATTGCTGACACACTTGTTAAAGTAATCATTTGGCAAAAAATTTGAATGTACACAATGTTCACCTTGCTGTAATGTTGATCAGCTAAGATATGGAAATCGTAGCTAAATGTAAAGGTTTTCTGTAAATCCATCATCATATACTGTATGTACTTCATTGTTAGGTAATAATCTCAATTTTAAATAAATAATTTTGCAAAATAGTAGGAAGAGTCCCTAATTCTGCAACTTCCATCATTTCTGTCTTCAAATTTTGCATGGTGGGGCCTAAGGGGAATGTTTCAAAGTATAACTAGGGTAATGGTGATCACAAACACCCCAAAGATGCCCTTGCTGACTTCCCTCACAACTCGGAAGTGTGTAAGACCTATGTTGCACAAGTGCCCACTTGCCGAAGAAGGCAGTTGGAGTTCTTTAGAGTCTCTGGCCTTGGTTGACAAATGGCTCAGATTCATTCTCTGGTTGTAAGTGTTGGAAATAACTTTGTGTTTCTGATTTTGCTTTTTCCAGGATCCCTGATTGGCTACGTTGCTCATACAAAGAGAGATGGAGGCACTCCAAGCTGCATAGAGTCTACTTCCTCTGAAGATGTGGTTCAGACAGAAACAATCTTAGACTGGAGCAATATTACATCCTTGTTAAAAAATAAACTGACCACAAGCAGCATTGAAAACAGTCTTAAGTATGTTTACACAAATTTATCTAATGTCTGGACAAATAACCCAAGCTCCAGTGCCAATGCCTGGATCCAGTTTTTAAACACAGTCTAGAATAGGTCTGTTTAGACTTACCTGTGAAGGGCCAATGTTACTACAAGTTTTGATTCCAACCAGACACAACTAATCTAAAGTTATGAAGAGGTCTGGGTTACTGAATAGAGTCTCTTTCTCTTTGTGATTCTTACTCAGTGAATTCTCAAGTACCAGTCATCAGGCAGGATCTCCAGGAGACATGGAGATGAGCAGTAAAGTGTGGAAAAAATTCACTGATTTTGGCATGATGCCTTGGACTGATTCACACTTTGTTAAGCTCCATGTCCGTCCTACAAAAGGCACCAACACAGTGGTGTTCCATAATAAAACATTTTCTGAACCTGGCTATTTGGCCTACAGTCCGACTGGAACAGCACAGGTTTGTGTTTAAGCTGTTTTCTGTTCTGCCTGAATATTTCTTCTCAGGACACTGATGAATAAAATATATTTTTTACAGGGTGCAGTTCTGTATGCTCATTACGGACAAACAGGGGACTTTAAGTCCCTGCAAGATTTACATATAAGTTCAGAAGGAAAGATCGTCTTGATCAGAGCTGGAAAAATAAGTTTTGCTGAAAAGGTTGGCACAATTTTACAATCCAAAGTCTATATATAGTTTTTAATTTATCTTGAATTTTTGTGTACAAATTTTTACTTTTGTTTAACTTACAGGTTGCTAACGCTGCCAGTGTGAACGCAAGTGCAGTGCTGATCTATCCGGATCCTGCTGACTACTCGTTTGATGAAGAAACTAGTCTGTTTGGTCATGTATGTACTGGCCTTAAAGTTAATTTATTAAAAACTCCACACTGACATTAACCCGTGGTCTGGTTCGAACCGGGACTATCAGCTGGCAACACTACCTGCTGCACCACCATCATGCCTTAATGTTTTATTCTGTAATACATTTTTATTTTATTTATTACATTTAGAGAGGTTCTTTAGTTCTTCATATTGACTTTTTTGCACAGGTCCATCGTGGTTCTGGTGATCCATTCACTCCAGGTTTCCCATCTTTCAACCACACTCAGTTTCCTCCAGCTAAATCCTCTGGTCTGCCAAGCATACCTGCCCAGACCATCAGAGCCAGTACAGCTGCAGCGATCATGAGGTAAAGCACACAATCCTGATCAAGTGAAGTTCTCAGTTCCACATAATTATCGTTCAGGTCTTGTGCTACACTGTGTCTAGATTATGATTTTCAGTAAAATGGGAGGTCATGATCCACCTCCTGAATGGGCTAGCGGCAGTCTGCGAGATGTAACATACAAGCTTGGTGGTGATGATGACGTTGTCTCTGTTGACGTCAACAACGATCTCACTGTGACGAAGATCTTCAACATGTTTGGAGTCATCAAGGGTTTCATAGATCCAGGTACACAATGATTCATGACTCCAAAAACAAATATATCTACAGGCGGATATCAAATTAAGCAAAAAACCAACACTGAGTGTCTTAGTAAGGTGTTCATACATCACAAGCAGTCTATTGGAGGGATGAACAACATTCTTCCAAAAGATCTTCCCTCAGTTGGTGTTTTGATGTTTGATGTGGTGAAGATCGCTGTCTAACGCCACTCTAAAATCTCCCATGTCTTCGTTTGACTCATCTTTATCTTCTGCTTTAGATCGTTATGTGGTGATTGGAGCTCAGAGAGATGCCTGGGGTCCTGGATTTGCGAAGTCTACTGTTGGCACGAGCTTGCTGATTGAGTTAGCCAGAGTTATTACCAGCATGATACATGAAGGTGAGCTTTTAATAGAAATGTGACTTATTAAAATGTTGTTTTTTTAAAACATGTATAAGCTACACATTTATAACATTTAACCATTTTTCTTCTGAAGATGGATTCAGACCCAGGAGGAGCATCGTGTTTGCAAGCTGGAGTGCTGGAGAATACGGGGCTGTGGGTGCCACCGAGTGGCTGGAGGTTGGATAGCAGTCTGTGTGTACTGTGTGGACTATACAGCAAGAAATGATCAGCTCATTGTGACTATTCAGCTGATCACATTTCATGTTTTTGCACCAACAGGGCTATTTGTCTTCATTGAATATGAAAGCCTTCTCCTACATTAGCCTGGATGGGGTTGTCACAGGTGTAATTATTTTAATTTTTTTCATTATTTAAATGAAAAACAACATAAACTAAATTATACCTATAAGACCTTTACACATACACATTATTTAAATATTCTGAACAGGTTCCGTTTTCAAAGCAAGTGCAAGCCCATTGATGTATGACTTGATAGAAAGTACTCTGAAAGAGGTGAGCTTTTCCATGCAAGATTTTACATTATGTTAATTTGGGAGAGAACTAATTCCCTGCTTTTGTTGCAGGTATCTTCCCCCAGTGACCCCAGCAAGAGTTTATATTCTCAAGTGGCTGGAAACAACTGGGAGGTGGCTGTGTATGTATTTAAATTGAAACAACACATTTTCTAAAACAGGGACATCAAATTTTCATTTGCATCTTCACTTGCCACATTATCCTGGTCAGGCTTGCGATGGATCCAGAGCCTATCTCAAGAACACTGGGTATGAGGCGAGAATAAACCCTGGATGGGATGGCAGGGCATCATGCACACACACATTCACTCACTTATTTACACCTAGGGGCAATATGGAGTAGTCAGCATGTTTTTATAGGTGTGAGGAAACCGGAGAACCCTGGTAAAAGCCCATGCGAATACGGGGAGAATGTGCGTACAGACGGCAACCTGAGGTTAGGACTGAGGACATCATGCGTTTGAATTGTAATTTATTTCCACAGGATGGAGCCGATGAGGATGGATGACCCCACTTATCCATTCCAGACCTTCGCTGGTATTCCGTCAGTCTCATTCCAATTTACTGAGGTAAGTAACACAGTTATTAGAGTACTTATTATTCTCACACTTTTGTATTTTTGTACCATTAAGGAGTAACTTCTCTTTCTTCTCTTTCAGAATAAACAGTACCCATTCTTCGGCACCATGTTAGACACCAGAAAGAATCTGGAAGCTAAAACATCTACGGAATTGCTTGTGGTGGCCAAGGCAGCAGGTGAGATCGCAGGGGTGATGGCTCTTCGCCTGGTGCATGACCGCCTGCTCAGACTGAACGTGGAGAAATACAAAAACGTCATGAATATACACATAGTCAAAATCAACAAAGAAGTGATGCGTCTGCAGAAGGTAAGGCTTCCGACCTGCACCAAGATAAGGAAGACATTAACATCAATAAATTCTCATCATTTTGCACATCGTTTCTGCTTATTATGTGCTGGAATGCTGAACTCAGCATTTGCAGACAATTTGGTATTTCTCAGAAAATTTCATGGGCCACCTAATCGAATGTCTAATTATATTCATACTGGTGTGAACACAAAGATTCAGGACTTGATTTAAACCCCAGAGGCAGGTTCACAAATGATTCAGTCAGTTTGAACAAGCTGCCAAGCAATGAGTCATTCCTTTCCTTCAGTTGCTTCTGAAACTGAAAAACAACAAACTGCTTTGATTTCAGTCTGACTGACTCAGTGTCAGCGAATCAGCAAACAGCCTAGAGCTATGATGATTAAACAGTTTTGCATAGGTTTACATTATATATGTATTTGTCTTTGTTTCATGTGTCAAATGTGTAAATCAACCAAAAACCATTGAATCCTTTTGGTCACAACTGAGATTTGATCCTTGGTGGAACAGCTGCGCCACTGAGGTTAATTTAACCCGTTCAGGTCTGTGATGGGTGTAAAATAACACAAAAATTAGCTGATTATTAGTTATTTTTTACATTGCTCAAGCTGTTTTTTTTTTGCCTAAGGCTGCACTTTTGGGCAAACCATACAACTCACCTAAATGGCTAAATGTGAGACATTTACACCATAAATACTGTATTTGTGTGTGTGTTTGTGTGTGTGTGTGTGTGGTTAATGTTAAATAAATAAAGTATTCACTGAAATAAACAAAGTATTCATGAATACATCATTCCTGTAAATGAAGGTATCATGAATCCCCAGGATTAAAATGGATTACAGCAGTTAATCAAAATGAGGCATATGTGTGCTCAAATTTTCAGTTCAGCCACCTTACAGAGCATGTGCAAATGCAGTGGTTGATGTCAGCTTTGGGTTCATACAGTCGTGCTTCTAATCGACTCATCACCAGCATGGAAAACAGCGACCTTTATGACCTGCAGCAATGTCGCATCATCAATGACCAAATCATGGGGGTAAATCAAAAGTCGTCGTGATTGTATCATTGCCACGTAGACGTAGACAAAATGAAAACAATCCATGATGTGTGTTTTCTCTGTGTGTCTGCAGGTGGAGAGGAATCTGCTGTCTCCCTACGTGTCTCCCTGGGACACTCCGTTTAGACACATATTGCTTGGCTCTGGGTCACACACTCTGGGAGCTGTGTTCACACACCTGGCCTCCATACAGAACGGTACCTCCAGTGTTGACGCTGTCCTACTGAATAATCAGATTGCTGTGGCTGCCTGGATGATAGAGAGCTGTGCCAGTGCGCTCGCAGGGAACATGTGGGACACGGAAAACGAACTTGCCTAAGAAATTTGCACTGGATTGCACTATTACACTGCATAAGGTGTCAGAGACATTATATGAATGAACTGACATTGATCAGACCGACTTAAAGCATTACTCTGTGCTATATTTCAGCCCACTGCTGTGTTTCACCTGGACGTGTGCCGATAATGTGATAAAAAAAGAATAAACCACTTGGGACATGCTTTTATAGGAAAACAATCAATGCCCAAGAACCCCCTTTACAACACCAGCCTCTTTTTTTTCTCTCTCTTGAAGCAAAACATGGCTTGTCATCGTACCGATAAACAGCAGAACGTAAACTCCTCTGTCCTGAAGACTTTACTGTGTTGGAAAACCGACTGTTACCAAGTGCTGACACTGGAGACTCCTTCCATAATTGTTGAATAAACAAATATGTGTATATGGAGTATCCCTGTGAATAAGAATGAGCGCATTAAACTTGTGATTTGTCTTGCAGCTGGAACTACTGTCAGAGATTCTGTTAGAGAAAATGAATCAACACTTTCTGACCAATCAGAATCGAGTATTCAATAGACATGTGGTGTCAAAAAAAAAAAAATAAAATAAACACATTAAAAATGGCTAATGAATTCTTACTTGATGTGTCCTGTGTCATTCTCACTATCAACCACAAGGGGGCGCTACAGAACAGCAGCACTCCATTTCACTCACAGCTGCCCAGAAAAATAAAAACAGAGATTATGTGCAAATTTTGAGCTTATAATTAAAAATATATATATATTGTGTAGACTAACTGCTATAAAATGGTGTCTCTTATGTAGGCTAAATGTATACACTAGACTCAAAAAGAGTCATTAATCAAAAGGCGATCCTAAAAATTGAAAGAAGCACCTGTTTAACATGCTACTGCAAATTAATTTTCAATAAATTATATAAATAAAAATGCATAATAAACGCATAATTGTCAGATTAACAATCTTGCTAAATGGAGGATTTGACAAAATATGTCGCGTCCCCTTTAAGAGTGTAGTCATTCAGCAGGGTTGCCAGATAGGATCTAACTCATTTTTTTTTATTATATTTTGATTGACAAGGAAAAAAAGTGTTTTACATTTTTGTTGTTGCTTTTAAAATAATATATATCTTAACATTAAAGCTTAATTTATAGCTTTATGGCTTAGCACACATTTGAAATGAAATAAGCTATTTTATATGGGTTTTCGTGAGTGTGTTTTACAAACACCGTGATTGGGGATTTATAGAATCTGGCAACCCAGTTGCCAATAGAAGCATATGCTCACGGAGAAAAAGGAGAGAGAGAGAGAGGGTGAGAGAGAGTAGGAATGGAGCAATGCGGCTGATAAGGTGAGTTTAATGGGGAAAACGGCAAAGAAATAAATGAACACCGCGTTATATAGCAACTACAAAAGTTACAAACTTAGTTTCAGTTTGAATTGAAATAAGCATAAAGGAGAAAAGTGGAAAAGTTGCTGTGAGAAACGCCGCCGTGGATGAACTGACAGGTAGGAATCAGTGCTCATGTCTCGACATTCACCTGGTTTGTTGTTGTTTTGAATTAAAAACACCTTTTATCTATTATAACTACATTATAAGCGCAGGAATAGAAACAAAAAGTTCTTTTGTAAGTAAAAATGTTGCTTAGGTTAACAGGTTCCGTCCTGTCAACTCAGCCCCGCAAACGCTCGCGGCTCCGTTTCCAACCGCGTGCTGAAGTACTAAATAGTACGTCAGAATATCAGTGGAGTATCTAGACCTAGTGGACTAGTGAAGTAGTTCGCGGTTTAGGACGTGGCCTCAGTTTCACCTGCGCGTGCGACGGGAAATGGCGCGAAATCTCAGACAGGAATGAGTTTGTAGCAAGGCGAGAGGTTTTTTAAAGAATGATTTTAAAGTCAAATCTGTATAAAAGTCAGAATTTCACACAGAAATGTATACACAAGAAACCCCTAAAGTACTAGAGACCTGTTATTGCCAGTGGATGTGTTCCAAATACATTTCAGTCCCTATATAAATGCACTTTACACCTTACACACAGCTGATACTCTTAAATAAGCCTTTAACCTAACTGTTAAAGTAAAACTTCACTCTCAGACATATTAAATATATTTCTATAGCAATATTAGTGATGTATTTAATGATTTAGGTTCAAATTTGTTGGTTAGCACTGTATTTTTGTTATTCCTGTGAGAAGTTAGCAGTTGTGCCGTGCTGACGTCACAAGGGGACATTGTTATTGTATGTACAATGGCGTTCAATAGGTGCAAATAATTTCGACAACCTCAGACATAAGGGACAGCTGTCAGATTTCGCTCTTAGCACCTAACGACAAACGAGCAAGAGCTTCTTCTGTCAAGAATCAGTTTTCAGCAACGTTTGATACCATGTTAATGAGAAATCGTAAACAACATGGAGAGATGCTGGAGCGAAAGATGGACTCAGAGACTCCCAAAATGCAATGCAGCTATGGGATGCAGTTGCTCCGAGTTAGGGCAGAGACTCGACTCTGGTAGTTAGTGATCAACGAGATAATGAGTGTTGACGGCAGTATGGGCGCTGTGACGAATTTCTATTTTGAAATAGCAAGAATCTCGCGTCTCCAGTAGCACTGTTTACATTCAGCAGTATAGCGAGACAGCAACATCTAACATTTGTTGTTTTCAATCTTACAATAAAGTCATAGTGTTGGGCTAACATTAGCTTGGGGGTTTCATTTCATTCATAGGTATTTTATTACCTTCATGGTAGTTTATGTATGAAGAAGCATACAGTCTGATGCCTTTCTCCAGCCTACTAAAAGGAGCTTTGCAAGTGTTCTTACATTCATGCTGAACATTGCTGATGTTTATTTTCAGGAGCTCCTGCAGTCACCAGGTGTAAAATAGCGCCACTGGCATTATAGTGGACAAGCTGGAAGCAGAAGTGCCGTCTTGGTTATAAGGCGAAAGTGTTTGTGCAAGTAGCCCATTAGCATGAAAGTTGAAGCTTTGGAAGATGATGTTTGAGCAGAGTGTACAGCTGAGGAGGTGAGAGGGCTGGACAGACAAAAGGACTAAAGCGCCGCTGCATCGCTCTATTTAAGTAGAGATGAAGTGAGAGCTAAATCCTACTGCACCACTATCAGCAGGTAGAATGGCATTGTGGGTAACGTAGGTAACTGTTAACACGAGGTGAAAATACGGCAACATTTTTGGGGAAAGAAATTTAAACTAGAAAAATCGACTCATCTTTGGGCTTTAGTATTGTAGGTAACAGGCTATGTAGAGCGAAGAAGTTTATATCTGTATGCTGAACAGAGGAACCTTAATTTTAAAAAAAAATAGTATTTCTGTTAGTTTCCAGAATGTTTTTGCTAAATGATCTGACCATGCAGTTGTTTATGGAATGCTTGTCTTGTGAACAGAATTATGGGATTGCTAGAAGTGATGTCAGAAAGATGAAAAGGTTGAGGATGAGGCTTAAATTAGAGCAGTGGTTCTCAAACGTTTTGTAGCCAGGGATCCCTTTAACTGTAAAATAAATTCCATGGACCCCCTCAGTATGCATTTATTTTACGAACAGTTTAAACATTTTTCGAATAATATTTTTTTGGAGCCATAGAGCTTTCTATTCCTAAACTTTCCACTGATAGAATATATTAGGCCTGAGTTGTGTTTTGGTGCTTGGACCCCTAAATATAATAACTTTGATAATGTGGGTTGTGATTTTCTCCACTGTATTAAAAAAAAAAAAAGCGGGACCCCTGGGGGTCCGAAGACCCCACTTTGAGACCCACTGAATTAGATTACTTGGATATATCCAGAGCTTTTATAACTCACCTGTTACTCACTATATTTCCATTTACGCCTTTACTGTATTGTAAGGTTGCTTCAGATGCAGGAGGTTTGAGGGTCTCCTTCAGGTAAACTCTGTTACTCTAGGCTGTAATTTGCTTTCCTAATACCTGGTATAAAAAGTGTCAACATTACCAGTCTGCGCTTGTGCTCTGACAGGACAGCATGACTCACGTCTGGCCTGAAGGTAGGGCTGAATAGTGTATGAGATTAAATGTACCTGAAGCACGGAGGTGAAGTTAGCTTAAATGCCCTCTCATAGATATATCTGGCGAGTTAACACCGTGTTAGGACGAGGCCTTGCCTGCCATGTCTCTGTGCGTAGGAGGAGCTGTTGTTGAGTTATTGTTGCCCCGAGGCTTCGTATCTCGGCCGAGGTACGGGCCGATAAGCAGCCCGTCGTGTAACGACACGTCTCTCGGATGAAGCCGAAGCACACTGACCCTCTGCTGCTCAGGTACGCACACCTGGATGGATGGAGCGTCGTTTCGTGTAGTGCTCAGTCAACTAGCTGTGGCTCTGGTTATCTGTCTTCTAAGGTCTCCTTTCGGAAAGCAGCTTCACACACAATCGCAAACTACGATTATCCGATTAAAAATTTAAAAACAGCGCAAGCACCTATCTTACTGGAGGTGGGTGATATGTAAGGAATACAACACTTGGGGAAGTGCTCTAGTGTATTATTCCTCTTATAACAAGAACAATTTGCCAATAATTACAATTTTATATCAATTATAAAATGAAGCATCATATTCTTTATCCATGTATAGTTGTGGAACATCTGCAAAATAAGTTCACTTGCATTATAGCAGCTATAAACAGTCGTTCCCTCACCTGCGTCTCTTTCTTTAAGTTAATAAGACAAAAAACGCAGCTTGTCGTGTTACTGAGAAACAGCACAACGTTACAGCTTTACCTCTGACTGTTACAAAGTGCTGACACTGGAGACTCCTTCCATAAATGTTAAATAATTCAAAAACTCATCAAAAAAATCCAATTTATAAGCTATATGAACAGTTTCACTTGTGTTTTAATCCAGTGGATTTTTGAGATAGTATATAAAAAGAAGTGTACAAATGTTGTCACGTTGTGAAAGCTGCATAATAACCGAAAGTAGCTGATTGGAAGTTTTTGTTTGTTTTTTTCTGATACTGAGACTGAAACCTTGAGTATCAGCCAATACTGATACCCATTCAATATGTTTTTCTTTAAAAACTACAAAATTTTACTTTTTTTTTTTTTTTTTAATTGCAGAAAAAAAATACATAGCTAAAAACACGACTTACACCAAACCATGGCTTTCACACACATCAGTTACACTGCAAATATAATAACTATAATAAAGTACAAATATAAACAAAAATTCAATCAAGTGTCTTTATGTGTAAACTTTTCCAGTTCCAAAAAAACTTCCAAATCCAGTTCCCATATTTTTTACAGGATCGGAACAAATTCTGTTTTTTTTTTCACCAATATCTGTGATACCATTTTTATGCCCTGACAGAGATCCTGGCTAAGTTTTGTGATTAACTGCTGTCTGGATGTTCTTATAGTTATTTTATGTGTGCTATATGGAACAAATACACCATTAATTAAAGTTGGTTTGGTATGACAATTCACTTCATTCAGGAAAACGTTTATATCCCACAAGAAGTTACATATAAAACGATTGTGAACTACGATTGATAAGCTTCACTTTCAGTAAACCACATCTATAATGGGCTCGGTGTCAGAACCTCACTCTCTGCGTTTGGTGTGCTGAATGATGAATGATGTAGCCTTGAGCCAGACTCTACTGATCTCTTTCACCAAGTTCTAACTAGCAAATAAGCTCCTGATGAGGGATAATGAACAAAAACACATGCTTGTGTATGACTGATAAGGAAAATGACAAGATGGTGAGAAAATCCTCCTTTGAAAAAAAAAAAAATAAACGAAACAGGTCCATCATCGTCCTTCTTTCTGCCTCAGCGACTGATGGAAGGCATTTAGAAAAGTCCATTTCAGAGCATTAGCTTTTATTGCTCGTGGATGCGTGCAGAAATGCTGGTGCAGTTCGATAGCTTATCATTTGATTGAGAGCAGTGATGATGAAAATAGAAAATTTTCCGTGTTTGTATAACGTGGGATTGCTCCAGGGAATCTCCGGCTTATTGTTAAATGATGGACTATGATGTCATTGTATAGCGATTTGGCAAGCCCTAGATGTTTACCCATGGTGGAGACGTCGATAGAGGTAATGTAACGTAGAGAAGAAAAATATTTTTTTTTAAAATTATGTTTAGAGTAGCACTGCTGGAAAATAAGTGCGACTTAGAGCTGATTTACGGCGGATAGGGATTATCCGCATTACAGTGTAGGTGTAAATTTAAAAGATTTTAATATAATTAGGGCTGGGTTATGTGACAGTATCGATGTCGTGATACATTGTGTCACAATACATTTTTCTGAGATATTGTGATATCCTTTTATTACATGTTTTGTTTTTGGAAAAAAAAATTACAAACTGACTGGAAACATCTAACGTGATGTTAACATTTTACGGCTTGTAAATTGTGAAATGTTAACATTTTTACAGATTTAGTCTTCTCCTTTTCAGTGTTACAAGGGTGAAATGAAAACCTTATACATGATTTAGAATATAATCAAATTTTTTTTCTAGATGAAGCTGAACACTCGTTAAGCGCTGAACGATGATATGATATTTTTGTTATATCGCTCACCCCTAAATACAGTCATTGCTTAAACCACTACAGGGGGTCTGATCTGTTTGACAACTAAACCATCTTTGAATCCATCATCACATCATAATGCAAGAAGTTAGCTTGGAGGAAAGACGAGGGCAAGAATGAATAAAGTGGCAGGCCACAAGGTTTTATTACTATTATGACAGACTCGACGAAATACTAAAGTACTCATTGAAGAAGAGATGAGCAGCGATCAACGAAAGCCATATCAATGATTATACAGTTCACATTTTTGAAAAATCTGTGTAGTATTAGTCTTAGATTATGTCGATCGTCTGCGTACAAGTCCCCATGTAAGATGTTACCATAGAAACCTTTTTTTTTTTTTTTGATGTAGTCGAACGCAGCACATGTTACAGAAATCTTGTTTTTGATCATTAATGACAGTATCTAGTTGTGTTTTCTTGTGGTAATGTAACAGGCTAATTGTGTTAAAGTTAGCATTAGCTGTGGTGATCTCGTACTACGTGATGAAAGGCGTTAGTGTACACCGACTCCACATGACTCAGCAGCCATTCATCGTGCCATGTGAGTAATGTTTGGACACTAATCTCTTAAAAGCTGCGTATTTTCCCTCTCCTATAGCACTCGGCTCAGATAAACAATAGAGAGCCACATCTGTGATCTACTGCCTTTTATTCATCATACTGCAGGACATGTGTTCACTACGTGTGTGTACTTTTGGGATGTGGATTCATGACAGACGTATTTATCCACGTTTATCAACTTGTATTATTAAGCAACTCCTCCCAGTTCACACACCTCGCCTGGCTCCAGTCCTGAGGTTTCCCGTGATTTAGAATTAATTACTCCTACTTTTGCATTCGTGACTAATCAACTTTCATAAGCTGCATGTGCACGTGAAATCTATATCATTATGGCAAGAAAATGTTCGGATATTGTCATAACATTCATGCGTAGTTCATTTCTAAAGTAATTTCTTAATTAACTTTCCATTTTTTACTTAGATCTCAAATATCGGAGAAAGTTTTAGTCAGCATGTTGCATACACTGCAACCCAGAATCCTTTATTTATTTATTTATTTAAATGTAGCTGGATTTTTAGCACTTTGTTACAGTTGTTCATGGTACAGCTGGGCGCTATGACGATATAATATCGATATTTTGATAAATTATCACAATACACTTCTAAGATATCGCAATATCTTTTCATAGTATTTACATTTATTGATAATTACAAAGTGAATGGAATTTGAAAAAAGCTGATTTAATGTTTTTTGTTTTTTATTTTTTTACTTTTTAATATTGTTAAGAAAAATTGCATGTTTTTTTCTTAAGCATCCTCCTTTTCAATGTTAAATAATTTATTTTTGTAGAAGTTAAATAAAAAGTATCATCAAACCCATGGTGGAAAGAGTATAAGACACACTGACTAGAAAAAGAAAAAAAAAAAAGTAATTCTCTTGAGTAAAAGTAAAATTAATGGTCGAGATCGTAGCCGTCCGTGCATCTTTGCTACCCTGTAATTTTTTAAAAATTTGATTTTCTTCTTAAGAACTCAAAAGTAAAAGTATGTTATACTCTGAAGCTATACTCTGTACTCAAGTACTGTTACCGGAGAGCATGTTACTTTCCAGCTGTGCATCACAGATTTTTTGTATTGCTGGCAGTTAGTTAGCAAACCTATGTATTGTGATACAAATCATGTATCACAGAAAGGTCTTCGAGGCTCATACTGTGATTTTTTTTTTTATTTTATTTTTTTGTCCGTCTGAATCGAGAGCTGACCTTTTTTGTGTTGAGAATTTATCTTCTTCCTCACGTCTGGAGTATCTCAGGGTTTCATTTTAAGCCCGATTCTTTCATCACTGTCTCATCACTATGCTCCTGTTTTCTTTTGTTCCTGTCATACTAAAATCCTAAAACTTCTGGGTGTTCATTACGAGACCTCAGAGCTATTGTTAAAATATCCCTTTACTTACCAGCCTGGAGACAGTTGACATGCTCATGTCACTTCCTGTCTTGGCTTTTGTATCGCAGTGTACGTGGGTGTTTTGTCATTTTTCAGCTAGTTTAAAATGCAGATAGACTCGTGACTGCATGTAGGCATGAGGTGACCACTAGCCTCTTTCTACAGCCATCCATTTTAAATTTGATTTGATTTTGAAGGTCTGACTTTAAAGTCCTTGCTTTTGGCCAATCCACATTATTAGATCGAGTTGTAGGGTGTTCTGACGTTCTCCGGTGTCTGTCCTGAGGCTGTGTAATTGTGTATTGTTTATTGTGTTTTAGCTCCTCCCACTCTCACCTTTATTCTTTTGAAAGGAGTCCATAAATAGTCTGCAGCAATATCTAGTGAGGTCTTGTGTTTAAAGGAAAACTCCACCCAGAAACACATTAAATATGGAATATTTGTGATGGGTTTAGTGACTTTTGGTCGAAGAAGTAGGGGAGACGTTGGTGCCAATGCTGGACTCAAAGTCCCAGAATGCAGTGCAGCTGCAGAGTTACAGCAGAGACGTGGATCGAGATGATGAGTACAACAGCATCGATGATGGTATTATCATGAAAGGTGAAGCTGTGGAAGTTTGAGCAGAGTGTACAGATGTGGCGATGAGAGTCGGACTGACTAAAGGACTAAAGCGCCGCCGCATCTCTCGCATCTCAGGAAGAGATGAATCGAGTACTAAATCCTACTGTGCCACTGCTCCACTATCAGCAGGTAGAGTGGCTAATGTTAGCCAAAGTGAACGTAGACATGTTGATGAAAGAAGTTTAAACTAAAATAGTTAACTCTGAAACTCATCACAGAGGAGTGCAATTGATTATAAAGATTATTATGCAGGTTGTTCAGGGTGGATTTTTCCTTTAATTGTCCATCGGCTCCTTTTATTTAATTTCCAGTAAATAATAAACCCTCTAGGCTTGAGCTCTGCCTTCAGCGCCTCTAGACTTTTTCAGATCCCTTGACCTCATTACAAAACGCTTGTTTTTTTGGCCTGGAAGTTGGTCAACTGTCATCCGCTCCCACAGTGAAGCCTTCAGCCCGTTCCTCGGAGGAAACACAGCACTTATGCGTGACGGGACAAAAGTGCTCTTTGTGTGGTGGACGGCAGAAGGGGCGGAGTCTCCCTTTTTTCCCCCCTCCAGGTGGGCGTACAGTGGAGGAGTGAATCAGGCCGGCGCCAAGAGAAATTCTCAAAAGTCCTGATGATTGGTGGCTCTTTAGAGACTCCGCCCACTGACCGGTCTCGAGAGGCAGCTCTTCCAAAGCTATTAACGTTATGCAGTTCTGGCATAAAAAAAAAAAAACCAAACGTTTTTCCAGGTGCGACATGCCCCTTATTTCACAAGGATTATTAAAACAGGGTGAAAACTGGGGACACGTTCCAGTCATTGTAAAGGCAAAGAGTGGTTCTCTTAACAAAATTGTTTTAAAAAAGTTCTAGCAATTTCTCAAACCAGTGTGTTGATTGCCTATTTCTGGACTTTTTAATGCTGTACTCAAACAACGTGAAACTGGAACTAGATAATAAGAAATTAATATAATAATAATAATAATAATAATAATAATGATAATAGTAATAATAATACAGACATAGCTCTTTTCAAAAACTGATGTTAATGAGGGATACAGTGCTGTATAAGAGCAATATGACCATTTCATACAGACCTGAATGGCATTAAGGAAATATATATACACTAAGAAAATCAGCATTTATGAAACCGATTTGACTTAGTCAAAAATTTACACACAACTTACACAAGACTAATGAATGAGGCCCAGTATCTTTTAATACAAATGTGTAATGATTTAGACATGCAGTTAGAATGGCTAACTATTCTTTTCAAGCATTTGTCATCAAGTCCTGAAAACCTGAAGCACAGTGAACAACACTACTGCTGTTAGGACATGATGTCATATGATGTCATTTATGAGTTTGCTCAGCTGATGTAGAGGAAACTGTGTGGTCATTCAGGCAGGTGTGTGTGTGTGTGTGTGTGTGTATGGGGGAATGGTCTGGTTTGAGTGTATTCATGCTGACTAATCTCAGTATATCAGCGGTTCTGTTTAACCTGTACACTAAGAAGAGCGTAATTCAGCCGCTTCAGTAAATACGCCATTGTTCCGGAGTGGGAGACGGAGGAGGTTTGATGAATAACAGGGAAACTGTGTGTTAAAGAAACACTGCTCAGCTTTATATTTCCAGAGAAATGGCGGAGGAGGGATGAATAGACACAGTGTGGACCTGAAGTCTGACATCATCAAATAAGCAAATGGGAATTTACATATCAGGAGCTCTTACCGTACACCAAGTCAAATAAAAAACCCTGTAACACATCCATGAAACACTGATTGTTGTGAGAGACTGCAGAGTTGTAAAGACTGCATTGGTTTCAATATTTATATTCCTTTTATTTTTACAGGTGATCTCATTGAGGTCTAGGCCCATTGCACATACAAAGACCACGCCTCCTTTCGATATTTATGAACAGTGTACTAGGCAGAAGTTGGGAGGTGATTGAATCTGAATGGATCTGGACATCTCTGTTCCAGTAAAAGGAGGCGTGGCCTCTATACCTGCTATTCTAAGCAAAGGAGGTGTGGCCTGTGAATTCCAGTGAAGGAGGTGTGGCCTCTGTACCTGTCGCTAGTGCTGGGCGATTTTCACGATTAATTTGGTTAATTAAAATTTACAGTTTAACGTGATTTTCAAAATGTTCTAATCGAGACGACGTTTAAATATACAGTCAGGTCCAATTTTTGTAATTTTCCTAATTTTACACCACCACAATGGATTTTAAATGAAACATTCAAGATGTGATTGAAGTGTAGAGTTTCAGCTTTAATTCAAGGGGTTTAACAAAAATATTGCATTAACTGTTTAGGAATTACAGCCAATTTTTTTTTTCTACAGAGTCCTTCCATTTTCACAGGCTCAAAAGTAATTGGACAATTGATTGATAAGCAGTTTCATGGCCAGGTGTGGTCTGTTTCCTCGTTATGTCATGAAAAACTAAGGAGATAAAAGGTCTGGAGTTGATTCCAAGCATTGAATTTGCTTTCGGTAGCATGGGAACTCTCTCTGTGTGGTCCAAAGAGGTGGTGATGCAAGTGAAGGAGGCCATCATTACGCTGAAAAAACAAAACTGACCAATTAGAGAGATAGCAGAAACTTTAAGAGTGGCCAAATCAACAATTTGTTACATTTTTAAAAAGAAGGAATGCACTGGTGAGCTCAACAACACCAAAAGGCCTGGAAGACCATGGAAGACAACTAAAGTGGATGATCGCAGAATTCTTCCCTTGGTGAAGAAAAACCCCTTCACAACATCTAGCCAGCTCCATCTATAGCAAATAGTGCAAACAATTGTTTTTCTTTTAAATATTCTTTATTTAAAAGAACCATTGTTTGCACTATTTGCTCCAGATGGTGCTGTTACTATTTTTGCACATCTACAGATTTCATCTACAAAGTTCATTCTAATAAATAAAAAACTTCATAAATCAGTGGTGTAATTTTTCAGTTGCATTTTGTAAGAACAAAAAAATTGAAATTGTAATCGAGACTCGTTCATGAAGTTGAAAAAAATGTTTTTTTCATATTGTCCAGCCCTACCCTGTCGGTCCCACTAAAAGAAGGTGTGGCCTCTTTACCTGCCAGTCCTACTAAAAGGAAGTGTGGCCTCTGTATCTGTCAGTCCTAGTAAGAAGAGGTGTGGCTTCTGTACCTGCCTATCCTGCTGAAAGGTGGTGTGGCTTCTGTGTATCAATCCCCTACAAGGAGGCGTGGCCTTTGTACCCAATAGTCCGAATAAGCGGAGGTGTGTCTTCTGTACCCGTCAGTCCCAGTAAAAGGAGGTGTAGCCTCTGTACCCGTCAGTCCCAGTAAAAGGAGGTGTAGCCTCTGTACCCGTCAGTCCCAGTAAAAGGGGGCGTAGCCTCTGTACCTGCCAGTCCTAGTAAAAGGGGGTGTAGCTTCTGTACCTGCCAGTCCTAGTAAAAGGGGTGTGGTCTCTGTACCCGTCAGTCCCAGTAAAAGGGGGCGTAGCCTCTGTACCTGCCAGTCCTAGTAAAAGGGGTGTGGTCTCTGTACCTGCCAGTCCTAGTAAAAGGAGGTGTAGCCTCTGTACCCGTCAGTCCCAGTAAAAGGGGGCGTAGCCTCTGTACCTGCCAGTCCTAGTAAAAGGGGTGTGGTCTCTGTACCTGGCAGTCCTAGTAAAAGGGGGCGTAGCCTCTGTACCTGCCAGTCTTAGTAAAAGGGGGTGTGGTTTCTGTACCTGCCAGTCCTAGTGAAAGGGGGCATGACCTTTGTACCTGCCAGTCCTAGTAAAAGTAGCTGTGGCCTTTGTAACTGTCAGTTCCAGTAAAGGACACCTCATCATTGCATCATCATAAGCACATGTATTAAGATTATACAGTATTGATTGGTTGGCTGCTTTAAATGTATTTTTAATACGTTGGATCTGGTTTGGTAAATTACCGGGAACAGTGAGAATAAACTGTTAATGTTCAAAAATAGAGAATAAACTATAAATGTTGAAAAATAGAAGCCAGCAATTTTTCTTTATGTGAAATAGGCAGTTTCACGCCTTAACCGTGTGTGTTTGTGTGTGTGTGTGTTTCTGTGTTTTAGATCTTGCTGTGATGGAAGCACTCACAGATCGAAACTCTTTGCCGTGACCGATGTATTAAACCATGGACTGGACTGACGGCGAACCCGAGCACGTGTGAACTCTGCACGCACACACACACACACTCCCGCAGTGTGCCCAGTGACAGAAGTGATCAGGAGCTACACGGCACATAGTTGGTAAGAACACACTGTTTGGTTGTGATCATGTGTGTGTCCATCACCTCAGTAAAATTCTGGACCGTAATCACACGTAGCTCTGTGGTGGCATTGTGTTGTAGTAATGCAAATGACTGCTCAGCTTGTGTTACGCTTTTAGTTCAGGATGTGCATACGTGTAAGTGTGTGTGTTTGAACGTGCTCCTTTATTCAGGTATGCCTGACGCGCTCATGCCACATAGTTCTCTTGCTTCGCGTTGTCCATCATTAGTCGTGCGGCGTCGCTGTTCGGAGGCTTAAATGCAGAGTGAGTGCGCTGCGTATCTCATTCCTGTTATGCCTGGAGTGCCGTTATTCGAGCCTCCATGCCTCTTGCCGACTTTACCTCTGTCTGCAGCCTTGATCTGCACTTCCGCACCCTTTCAGCCATTTGCACAGCTCCTCTTTCCTCTGCGATGAAAACTTCTACCGTCGACTCCGAGTCCGTCTCTAGGGAGGGGAACCGTTGTGTCTGGGGGCATGTGTGTAGCTGCCCAGACGCTGTAGTCTAACAAACAGGAAACACACATGAGAGAGAATTTCTATGGAAATGCTTCATAAGGCTTGCACAGTGATCTTTATTAAAACTGAGGTAAGTTGTCACGAATGTGTGTGTGTGTGTGTGTGTGTGTGTGTGTGTGTGTGCATGCATGCATGCACCAGAGGAAGTGGTGTAAGCGAGAGCCAACAGGTGTGTGCTCTTGAAAACATGCTGTGCCAGCATTCAGGACGGAAATGATCTAACTCGCTCTCTATAATTAGAGCTGAGCATTTAAAAAGGCTTGATTGCTGCCTCCCAGAAATTTTTATCTTCTGAGGGAAAAGTTTAGACACACCAGACTGAAGTGTGTCATTATGCGTGTGTGTTTACGGTTTATTTTCAAGGATCATTTATCCATCACGAAAGCAACGTTTCCATCAATTAGCACGGGATGTTATGTAACCATGAAACACGACGAGACGTTCTGTTTAAAAATGACTCGTTCAAACTTTATTTAGCGACAAGCCAATTTGTCACCTCGCCATTTTTCCAAAGTGTAACCATGTACAAGTCCAACAACTGGAAAATGGTCACATGATCATGAAACATCTATGTGTTGTGAGAAAATCCCACTTTTGTTCTGTTGAAACCCTCTTTGTTCTAAAACATAACCCTGTTAGAACGAGGGGATTGATAGAAACGTGTGATTTTCAGCTGCACACCTTCTGTGTCTGGAACAGAGGGCTGGAATAAAGGTCACATGACCACGCATGCAGTGAGACACTGTGTGAGTTCATGTCACATCCATAACGCTGGAGGAGTCTTTATACAGGGTTCACTGCACTGAGGGGGGAAGTGGGGCTATTTTTACCTGTGTGTGTATGTGTGTGTGTATGTGTGTGTGTGTTTTTGTCAAAAATAGCAGTAAGTGCTGCTGTAAATGCCTGGAGGGCCAAGACTGACAACTCTGTCCTCTGCACAGAGGGAGGAGGAAGAGCAGCTCCGTTATTTTAACCCCAATCTCTCTATCCTTTTACCCCTCAGCTCTGCCCGTCTCTCTGCCTGTCTCTCTGCCTCCCTCTATCCCTGTCTCTCTGCCTGTCTCTCTGCCCATCTCTCTGCCCATCTCTCTGCCTGTCCTTCTCCCTGTCCTTCTCCCTCCTGCTCTGCCTGTCTCTCTGCCCGTCTCTCTGCCTGTCCTTCTCCCTCCTGCTCTGCCTGTCTCTCTGCCCGTCTCTCTGCCTGTCCTTCTCCCTCCTGCTCTGCCTGTCTCTCTGCCCGTCTCTCTGCCTGTCCTTCTCCCTCCTGCTCTGCCTGTCTCTCTGCCCGTCTCTCTGCCTGTCCTTCTCCCTCCTGCTCTGCCTGTCTCTCTGCCCGTCTCTCTGCCTGTCCTTCTCCCTCCTGCTCTGCCTGTCTCTCTGCCCGTCTCTCTGCCTGTCCTTCTCCCTCCTGCTCTGCCTGTCTCTCTGCCTGTCTCTTTCCCTCCCTCTCTGCCTGTCTCTCTGCCTGTCTCTCTGCCTGTCCTTCTCCCTCCTGCTCTGCCTGTCTCTCTGCTTACTTTTGTATTTCTCTCTCTCTCTCATCACCTCACCTTTCACACTAGGACCTCCAGGGTGTGTGTCAGTAATGGTGCTGCCCCCCGCTGTGTTTTCAAGCCTGGAGTGTTTTCAAGCCTGGAGTGTTTTCAAGCCCAGAGCGTTTTTAAACCTGCAGTGTTTCCATTTTACCTCTGCGCCTCATCAAGGGGAAGAGGATGTTTTGACAGCGCTGTAGATGTGTGTGGAGATTAGAAGGCCAGATGAGGACATGCACCACCTCTCCTTTTCAAGCTTTGTTGCTCATTTTTGTTTTTATTTGCTTCTTTAAAAGGAAGTGAAGAAACGCATCATAAAGGAATGTGTCCTTTACATAACCCCCTCGTTCTTCCACTCTCTATTTTTCTCTCATCACACTTTCTTATCAAAAGTGCTTTTATTTCACTACCCTCTGAAGAGGAAGTGTGTTACGGGTTGACAAGGTCATCGGCGTGGCACAACGGATGATGCAACTGCTTGCATAGAGCGTCTCTGTTCTGACGAGTCTGCACCCACGCACCCACACGTACACTCATTAACTCGTGTGTGTGTGTGTGTGTGTGTGTGTGTGTCTGTTGTGGAGTGCATAGGATGGCCGCCCACGCAGTCAAAAATCCATTTCACTGCTACCTCTGTCGCAAGAACCTGGCTTTATTAAGCCAGTGTTTGACAGGACTGAGACACCAGAACAGCACTTACGCTGAACTATTGTTTGCTTCTTTTTGTAAAATTTTGTGTGTTACAGTAATGCCAACTTTCTCATAAAAGAACGGGTGTATTTTTTTTTTTTCCTCGTTCAAGTGAGATGAAAATAGCTTATAGTTGTAATAACACAAGGGATAACAGTGATAACTGCAGACGTTCCACGACATAACTCTAAACAGATAAAAAAGTATTCTTGATGAATAAAAAGCTGCAGTCGTTTGCAAATTGCTGTGATATGAAAGCAATGAAACACTTCGGATTATTGGAAAAACAATCAACTTCTGGTTTATCACCTCACCCTGTCATTGATTATTTTCCTACTAACAGTTTACACGTCTCCTCAGAGATGAAACTCTAGTGTTTGGATGGCAATTAAAATGCAGGTTGAGCAACTTTTTACTTTTTCTCTGAACATTAATATTTGCGTCACATGTTGTTTCATGTACGTTCACGATTTGGACCATTATTGAAAGTGAGCCGTGTCTTAAATTTTAAAACTATTTACTAATCTAGAAGATGCAGTTACTTTTTAAGAGGCACTTAAATTAAGAATAACCTCAGCCTAAGAGAATGTCAACATCTGATCAGAATTACATGATGGCCGATAGCAAAAGCGCTATCGATTCACAAATGTGAAATCTATAAAGTAAATAGAGTGCATGATGGCTCTTGATTCTCCTGAACACAATTGACTCATCTCGGGTTTTCACGCTCGACTCGTACTTTTTCCCACTCGATCTGGGCCGTATGTGAGCACTCTAAATGAACTCAAACCCCCAAAACACAAAGTGAATTCATGCTGTATTCAACTAGAGGTCATAACTCGTCATTCCCGACCTATAAAAAAAAAACAAGTAAATGCCCCTCAACTCGAAATTCCTACTCGGGAACTCGGGTCGGTCTCAGGTCAGCAAGTGACGTTAAACCACACCATCACACCATCGACAGCAAACACAGTAGCACGTCTTACCTTTAAATGAGTTCTACTGTATATACTAGTATTTGCTTTAGCTCAATCAACATGTAGACATATTCGCTTGTTAAATCTAGAACATTGACTATACAGTTTACTGTTTTGAGGAGGAAAATATTCATCACTCATCACAGATTGTTGCTAACAAAAGAAGGTGTTTTCTCCAAATCATTCCTAGTTCCATCTTCCCACTTCCGAGGGTGGAGCGTTGTATAAGGAGCCAGATAACTACAATTTATAGAAACACTGAAGCGTTTAAACTGGTTTTGTTTAGACAGGACGCCTATACAATGCCGTGACAAGCTAAAGAAAATGAGAAAATGAAACTTGCAAGTGCAAGACATGTAAACAAAATGAGACATGCAAGTGCAAGTCCAGTCAGTTCCCCACAAATCTAATTGGTTATTAGTCTCAGTCCAGAAGGAAAAAGTGTGGGAAGTGGACCGAGGTGTCGTAAGACCTGAAAAAGACCAGCGAGTGAATTGAGTGCGCTTTTGAAGCAGTCTGAATACAAAGAGGACTCTTTTTCTAAGCCCACTTTCCGGGCCACTTAAAGTTCAGTTCTTTTAAAGAAGCCCATATCTGAAAACGCCCTAGAACAGATAATCATCAAACTCCACTGCACTCCAGATATAAAAGACCTGAATCGCTCCTAGCTTTTTCCTGTTGCTCTGCTGCCTCTAGTGGTGGTCATGTGAAGTGCACTAACCTCCTGCTGCAGCTGTGCTGATGAAACCTCAATGAGCTGCCGAGTGAAGCGTGTGTGTGTGTGTGTGTGTGTGTGTGTGTGTGTGTGTGTGTGTGTGTGTATGTGTGTGTGTGTGTGTGTCAAGGTCAGGCATGTGTGATGGAGTGCATACACGTGCATGGGTTATCAGTCAGTACTGAAAAAGATACAGAGAGAGAGAGGAAATAACAAGAGAGGATCCTGGCCTTGTGGTTCAGAACGGTTTTATTTGGTGTCTTATTAATGGAATCAGTGCAGTCTTTAATTTACTCTGCACCATATTCTCGTGTGCTGTTGGCCTCAGGTGACTCCAAGTTTAGATTTAATGCATAGTGCATGTGCGGATTATTTCTTTCTTTCATATCCTGATAATAAAAAAAATTGATTATAGTGGATCATTTTACTATAATATCATATTAAAAATACGAGCCATGAGACAGAATATCGCTGTCTTGGACATTGCGAAACAAAATACTGGCGAGACTAATTTTGCTTCTCCGAGATGTATAACGATATTTCCGTTTAATATTCATGATGAGCTCTAACTCTTCTTACACACTACACAGCAGCAACAGAGTTAGTAACATAGAGAGCATGAAGTTTGTGAACTTAACCGCCTCGAAGCATGCTAACTTTACAGTCCAGAAAGTTAAGCTAATCAGAAGGAAGTGTTATGGCACACGTGTCAGACTCAAGGCCTGCAGACTCATTTCATTCAACCCATGTGAACTTGGGGAAAAAAATAATGCAGAAACTGCTAGTAGTACACTACTGCACAACATCATGCTACCCAGGATTCCCAGCAGATATTCCTAGCGTAGCCATCTGAAGGTAGTTACTGTGAACTGCCTAAGGGTATATACACACATCAATATTTTTCCAAATATGCACCTCATGTTCATCTCGTGTTTCATAGTAAGATCATAACTCCCACTTTGAGTTTGCCTGTTTCCATGGTTACTCATTACACAAATCAAAGAATTATAATCACTATAGCATTCCTGTTGTAAAACAGTGGTCAAATATCAAATATTGAGTGATAGAACCTTTCGAATTATATACAGTTTTGGCGAGATTAAATAATTATCTTTAGTGAACATACTGTTCACGTAAGTCTATTTTTATTGTGAATTTTAAAAAAATCCAATTACTCGATTAATCGTCAAAATAATTGTCAGATTACTCGAATACCAGTATAATCGGTAGTGCCAGCCCTAATAATTACATCAGATTGCTTGCATTCGCTAGTCTACTAGAGCCTACTTTTACAGAAAGAGGGAATTTGATTGACACAGCAGATGACCAACCAGTTTTATTCACGTTTATTTACTTTTTAAAGACAGGATCTGGTGAACATTTTTGAGTCTATTGACTATATCATGTTGCAAAAAGCTAGTCTCAATCAGTGGCAAATTGCTGTACATATTAAAAAGTGGATTTATAGCAGAATTCTTTGTGTGTGTGTGTGTGTGTGAGAGAGAGAGAGAGAGAGATTGTAAGTCACACCTGGGTCACCTCGTCTCTTTTCCCCTTTGCTCCTCTCGAGAGCTTCATAATCCCCTCTCCTCATCTCCTCTCCTAATGCACCTGTTCACTCTCTAACGCGCACACACACACACACACACACACACACACACACAGACATGCGCACACACACGTTTCCCCGGCTCCAGCATAGCTCACATGTCTGCCTGGGGCTTCCTAGAAAGATGCAACAAGAGCCGAGATTAGTGTGTATTCACATTCTCACACACACACACACACACACACACACACACCCTGTCCTGGATTCTTCCCTCACACCTCCCTGGTATCTGTAAAGCTTTCTGGGAAGTTTGATCAGGGTCGTGTTCCTGCGGGAGATTCCTCCTTTTGTTGTTAGATCATGATGATGAAAGAACAGATTAAGTTCCACTGAAATAAATCTGGATTAATCTCGGATTGTTTATTCTCAAATTGAAGTGAATAAAACACTTTGGGATGTGCTGTTACTTGAAATTAATCAGCTTCAGTTATAGTAAGTCCACCCTGTTGTTTCTTGTGTGATATATTCCTTGCTCATGATTTTTCCATTTTAATGGGATGATGAATTATGTAATCATCCAGAACCGATGACCTAAAAGAGGAGCAGGAAGGAAAACGAGCATTTCCACCATTTCAGGTTTAAGAAGAGTACGGGATTGCTGGAAATGTACATGACGGAACATTTTAGATATGATCCTTCTACAAATGCTCTTATTGTTTGATCAGCTGCGGTAACCGGCACAGGAGAGCGTTTTTTAATCACTTTCTAATAAGGCTGGGCAATAATGAAGATGTAATATCGATATTATGATAAATTATTTCACAATATGCTTTTCTGAGATATGAGAATAAGAAAAAAGTAATTAAAGAAATTACAAACGGACTGGAAGCAGCTTTAAAATTGTTTTAAAAAAAGTATAAATGTATTTAAAGAGATTTATCTGCTTTTAGTGTTATTTTTTTATAAATAAGTTATTTTTATATTAAAAAAATTAATTATTAATTTATTATTAAATTAACTTATTTTATTATTTATTAATAGAAAACAAATGCATTATTATTTACCCTACTTTCTACCTAACATCACGTGTCAAATTATTTGTAAAGTGTTAGATTTGATGCTTCCTTGTAGGCCTGTTTCACCTTTAAGGTTCAAAATCGTCTTTTTTTTTTTCTTTTCTCTCTTTTGACTGTTTTTTTTTTTTTTATCATTTTCGGATGAAATCTTTCAGCCGCATTCCTAATAAATCTGGCTACTGATGTTAAATGTATGTGTCTAACGTTAGCTAAGTTGAACACGCACGGATAGATTTTATTTCACACTAATGAACACAAAATATTCTAATTTACCTTGATAGAAAGCGAGCGCACCACGCGAGGCGAGAGTGTGTGAGATGAGGGGGAAGGGGGCGGAGCTATCAGGAAGCGTCCGCTAATATCAGACAGTTCAAAACATCTGCGTATATCATTCCAGATTCATATGTGGCTCATCTCCATGTTTTATTACGGAGACATTTTTGTGTGTTCTTGAGTGATAACTCTTACTTGTGCACTTCAGTGTTAAATTACGGAGCTCCTACATATAATGCGTAAAGATTGGAAGGTCTGATAATTTAGCCTAGTATTTAGACAATAAATCTTTATATCGTACAAGCCTAGCGTATAGTATGTATAGTAGTGTGTGTGTGTGTGTGTGTGTTCTAGCTGCAGTATGTGTGTTTCCACAGTTTCTCAGCCAGGCTTTAGGTGACAGGAGATGGAGCGTAGGCCGGACGCCAGACGTCCACTCACAGTGCTCTCTAAAGCTTGAGTGGCTGATTGTCCTGGGAGCTCCCTACTGTGTGTGTGTGTGTGTGTGTGTGTGTGCGCACGCAGGACGTTCAGCTCAAAGCCGGCTCCTGACCCGCAGATTGGAATCCGTTTACGAGACTGTATATTACGGCTGGAAAACGTATTTCACATTAGACATGAAGTGTACGTAGTTCTTTATGCGGATCAGGCTACAGGCTGTTGATGTGTTTCCCATACCTGCACTCTGCTCTCGTGTGTGTGTGGATGTAAAGAATATTATATTATATAGCGTGATATAGCTCAAGTGGCTAATTCCGCTTTGTGCTCTTCATAGGATTCACACAAAGCTGCTTGAATTTAGCTTTTTGAAATTTATGGGAAGAAATTGTGATCACTTGGCGGGAAGATGACCCTGAAAGCTGAGCACACTTCCCCAGTTTGTTGAACCATCTTAATGTTAATGCTGAAACTTCTACATGTCTTCAAGGTCCGGTGATTCTGTTTTTTTTTTTCTTTTTTTTCTTTTTTTTTTGTGAAGTTAAAGGCTTACAGAGGCACTTGAGGGGAGCGTTACTGGAAATTCAGTGAAGTATAATCGAATTTTTTTTGTATTAATGGTCTGTATATGTGTGTTTGTGTAACCCAGCACCAGGAGACTGTCTCCTAACAGTAGGTGGTGACGAGGGGGTGTCAAAGATTTAATGACATCGCTGCTGATGCTTCAACCATCTGCTTCGGGATGGGGAGCGAGTGGGAGGGAGGGAGGGTTGATGGACAGAAGGGAGAATTTAGAAAAAAAATGTGATGAAATGACCCAAAAATGTGTTCACAGTGACCGTGACGGTAGCATGATTATTGAGTGATATATTTGAGTATTTCAGAACCAGCTGATGTCCTGGGATTTTCAGACACAGGCTTGTTGATGAGAGAAGTCAGAGGAGAATGAACAGACTGGTTCGAGCTGACAGGAAGGTTACTCAAATAACCACTCTTTACCAACATGCTGAGCAGAAAAGCATGCCAGATGCACAAAATGTCAAACCTTCAGGCGGATGGGCTACGAATAAAAGAAGTCCACATCGGGTTCTCCTCCTGTCAGCCAAGGACATGGAATAAGATTGATTTTGGAAAAGTCAATAGGAAGTAGTTTCTTTCTATCTCTGGTTGCTGGATGAGTGAAGTTTTAAAAAAAAATGGTTGGTGACCATTATATCAACCGTTTATGAAACCTGATTATCCCCTGGGCATCTGCGATTGAAAAACTGATAACCTGGATACGTAATCTGCTTGTCCCGGGCGTCTGTGCTAATAATTTATCCACCCATTGTGTTATCCATACAGATGCAGTCCAGGATGATTTTAGGAGGACTTGTATTCCCAGGCCTGGACCATTATCAAGCCGTGGGAATAAAAACAAGAAGCCAGGTGGAGACAAGCTCTTAGAGAAGCCACACTTGCTTCAGACTGGATGATGGGTCTGTAATAAATGAGGCTTTTTCGATGCAGATGTGTCGTGGAAGACAAGAGCATTTTATTTGCATATGAAAGTCTGAAAGAGAGAGGGAGACAGAGACATGCTGTCGACTGCATGCTATTAGGCAGATCGGGGCGAGAACACTCCTGGCTCTTTGGCTTTGTGTTCACACCTGGGTGTGTAAAAACGGGGCCACAACCCAGCCGGCGTTATGAGGAACTCCTCGGGTAGTAAATCTATCATAAAAAAATGTCACACGGGTCGGATAAACACGTAGAACGTAGATCTGGACGCAAGTGAAGGTGGCTGAATGCATCAGAGTATACAACAGTGTTGTTTTTTTGTTGGAGGCGTGGCTTCTGTCAGTCCCAATAAAGGAGGTGTGTCCTCTGTGTCAGTCACAGTGAAGGAGGTGTGGTCTCTCGGCCTGTCAGTTTCAGGGAAAGAGGCATGAATTCTATGCTTCGTTTCTAGTGAAGGAGGTGTGGCCTCTTTGTCAGGCCCAGTAAAGTTGTGGCCTCTGTGCCTGTCAGTCCAAGTGAAGGAGGTGTGGCCTCTGTGCCTGTCAGTCAAAGTGAAGGAGGTGTGGCCTCTGTGCCTATCAGTCTAAGTGACAGAGGTGTGGCCTCTTTGTCTGTCAGTCCCAGTAAAGTTGTGGCCTCTGTGCCTATCAGTCTAAGTGAAGGAGGTGTGGCCTCTGTGCCTATCAGTCTAAGTGAAGGAGGTGTGGCCTCTGTGCCTATCAGTCTAAGTGAAGGAGGTGTGGCCTCTGTGCATAATGATTCATTCCTGGAGAAGGAGGTGTGGCCTCTGTTGCTGTCAATCTCAGGGGAAAAAGATGTGGATGAATAAATGTAACAGTTTGCACTAGAATGAATTACACTGTATTGTCTCTTCTCATAAAAAAAATCTTAATCAAATCCTTTTGATTTAGGGATGCTTTTAATGTAGTTTATATATATTTTCTGAAAAAATGGATTGGCTCACATATTGAAATGTGCATCATGTTATCCTGGAAAGCGATACACACTCCCTAGGAACGATGTTTACTGGTTCTGTAATGACGAGACTTCAGAACAGAGGATTGACCTCTCTTTATTTAAACCAGCACAGAGAGAGGGAGATCAGAAATCAGCAGGAGGGAGACAGCGAAGAAAAACACCTCTCTCTCCCTCATTTCATCCATCTTTCCAGCTGTCCAGCTGATCTCCCAGATGGCCCCCTGCATCTCTCGCTCTCTCACTCTCTTTTCTCACTGTATTAATTCCCCCTCATTAAGGACAGCTTCTCTCCCCCCTCCTTTCCCTCTCACATTCTGATTGGTCGACATGCCCTTTGCTCACTGGCGAGTGCCGCTGCTGCTGTGTCGTTGGGGGGAACCACTCACCATGAATGCAGCTCTGACTGAAATAAGAGAATAAAAAAGGAAGAATAGAAGGGAAGATGGGAGAACAGTAAACATAACAATAACAAGGGATTAGGATTAGGCATTGGCCGAGCAATCAGTTCTGCGGATTTAAAAGAAAAATCTATCTTCATACACAGTGGAAGACAAAACGAGCTGGATGCGTTCACGTGTAGATTCAGCCAGTGCAGACCTGCCGGAAAAGAAAGCACAGCTGCAGGCTTTAGGTGCAGTGAGGGAGCACCAAGGCATGCGTCAGCACTTACACACACACACACTCACACACGCACACACACACGAGGATAAAGCAGGCATTCTCTCTGAGGAGCGAACATGAACAGATTCAGTAAATCCTGACACCAGGCATGCTGGCGTGAAGGGAAAGCTGCGAGAATCCTGTCCGACCTCATCGTCCCATCTCGCCATGGGGGAGACTGCAGAGTACCAGCGGCTGGGCAGCGAATGTGATGACGACGAGGTATTTCAGCTCCCACATCCTTCATCCTGTACTCTGGTTTGTCCTCCTTCGCTGTATCTGTGACCGAATGGTCTTCACGATTGTATCGGAAACACGGCTGCTGTGTTGACTTTCTTTAAATTGAATCGTTTTGCAGCTTGACATGTCATTATAACATTAATTACTGTTTGCTCTAGTAATGTGTATGTGACAGTGCTGCATATAATAACGTTTGTTGCACTATGAAGCTTTGATATTTAAGGAGTAAAACACTTAAAGGAGATTGCTCTTATAGGAAATGAAAGCGGAGTTACCGTTACCACCCTGAAGTTGATTATCTTCCTAGAACAGCATGTTCCGAAGTTTTAATTCCTCCACATCATTTACCAACGATTGCAATTTACCATTTTTTAAGTAAATTGTATTGTTTTATCCATATATAGTTACATTTAATGCTAGGGAACATCCACAAAACAAGATAGTTCCTGTTATTACTTATGTTCTTTAGCTATAAACATGTACCTTGTCATGTTACCGACAAAACACAAAGCTGGAAGTCTTTCCTGTAGCAGAAAAATTACTGACTATTACAAGCGCTGGCCATAAATATTAAATACATGTCTCTAAATGTGTCAACAGTTATAGCACTCACACTGGAGACTCCTTCCGTAAATGTTAAATCTTTATCCCTTTACAGCGAACATATCAACAATTACACGATTTTCATTTTTAGGTCCTGTGTAAATTCTTACTATGGAAACGATAACGTACCTGACAAATCTTGCTGCTCCAAACTGTGTGTTTATTCACTTGTGTGATATCAGTGTTGCTAACACTAATACCGCAATAAAAATAATATATAACATATTGTCCACCCGTATAAGACACACTGAGTTATGTGCGTGAGTGAGTCACTTTCATATAATTTAATAGTGGATTCTATACATTTTCTCCTCACACACACTCCTATGCTGTTTTACTGTAGTAAAATAATGCTGTGTCTAGCCTCGACCCTAACATCAGAACCCACATTGAAATATTTAGACTCTTTCAGTTTTTCAAACAGAAGCCTAATTTTTTTTAAAGCTATTTTATTTACGAGGACAAGCCAAATGTCCCTACAAGGTCAAAATGTCATGAATTCCTATCATTATGGTCCACACAAAGGGCTAACAGCCCCCCCCACCACCCGAGTACACACACACACACACACACACACACACACACACGCACGCACGCACGCGGTCTGTTGAATGCAGTGTGAGGCTGAATGATGCTGTATTCTACAGTCTTTTGTCTGAGCGTCGTTCATGAATCTGATCTCCACTCAATCTGGCTGTGTGTGGTGTGCGTGTGTGTGTGTGTGTGCGTGTGTGTGCTGGTACTGTTTGCTCCGAGTTCTGCATGTGCACGGCTATGTAAATGAGACCGACTGACATCTTTTTGTCTTGGCTTAGAGTCTCAGAAATGTGCTAACAGGGCTGTCTTCAGTTTTTAACACGCATATATCAAGTCCCTCTGCCTGCCTAGGGTTAGGGTTAAAAATAACGTCAGATGTCAGTTGAAGATTTACGCCTCTTATCCGGCTTGTGCTTTTTTTTTACCTCGTCATTAATATCTCTTTTCTTTAGTTTCATAAATCACGATCTCACTTATTTGACAAATTCGACGTAATGATGACTTCTCAGATATGACACATAATATTACAGTACAAATAAATAAAGAGAAACGTCAACTAATGTCCCGCCTTTCATCCAGTAATTCTATTACTAAGCTCCCTTACGACAGCTACAAGACTATTTGAGCAGATTGTGATTGAGTGCGCTATAGAAAATAGTATCTTAGCAAGTGAAAATATCTTGAATGTGGGGAAATTTATTATAGATAAATGTATATATAGAGATTATTATAAATCAAGTATAATATTATTCGTCCTGTTTTTAGATGCGTTTACTAATCTCAAGCTTTAAATTTTCTTATTCTGTTTGCAGATTATTTTGTTTCTTTATAGAAATACTAAATAGAACGAGACTCTTTTAAGCTAATAATGTCGAGAAATAGGTTTAGTGTGATCTTATAATAGGAAATACTAGATAGTCTAGTTTATCAGGTTTTCACTTGCTAAAATTTTGGTTAATTGTTTGACTGGCTCTTTATAATCTACAATCAAATACAGTTAACAGTTCTGTAATATTATTAGTGTGATAAGTATATCATGGCATTTTAAAATATTAATATATCATGTTATGAAATTCATAAAATTGTTAAATAAATAAAGCAAACAAAGTATTGCAGTGAAATTTGAGAAAATAATTTATGTAAGAATTATTTTAAAGTATTTTTTGTATGTTAGTTGTTACTTGAGCCATATCTTCCCTTAAAGTTACTTATCTCCCTTTAAGTTACTTGTTATCTCTCTTTAAGTTACTTGTCATGTTACAGAGAAACAACCTTCCTGGAGACTTTCCCATTTCATAAAACTTTGTTACAGCTTTACCTCTGACTGTTAAAAAGCTCTGACACTGGAGACTCCTTCTGTAAATGTTAAATAAACATCTCCTTATACAAAGTTTTTTGGAGCTTCGTGTATCATACAAGTCCCTGTATACATAGTTATAGATATGATAGGTATGACAGCATATTAAAACAGCACATTGATATAAACCTGAGATTTGAATTACGTTCAGAGCTACTGTCAGACCTGCAGTTAGAGAAAATTAACCAACACTTCACCACCTGACCAACCACCTGAATTGAGAATTCAACATACCATGTTTTCTTTGTAGCTCAACCATGGCAGGTTTGAAAATTTCTGCTGTCTCTCATTTCTGCTGTTATTACTATCCATCAGCGCCCTGATGTCTGTGTGTTTTGCATATTCTTGGGATAACGGCTGGAGTGCAGTGCTCTCTGTTTTCTCACAGTAAGCAGTATTTAGCACATGCGGGAATCTGTTGATGTTTCAGTGCTGCAGGACTTAACCTGACCTCATCCTTCTCTTATTGGTCATCTCTCTCTCTCTCTCTGTCTCTCTGTCTCTCTGTCTCTCTCACACTTTACATTGATTATTGCTTGCCTTTGTATTGACTCTGGCGTTGTCCTTCGTGGCCTCTCTGTACTGCCCACCATCATCTAATCAGCTGTACAGTCTATTTTCAAAAGGGGGCATAAGGGTGGGTGCTCATCTTCTCTGAAAGCTCAAGGCTCAAATCCCTCTAAAGCACAAGCGTGCGCACACACACACACACACACACACACACACACACACACACACACACACACACAGGGTTTGTCTGATTGAATGAAAGGGATAAAGCCGCATGGACGGACCTTGATTACAGGGTAAATGTTCTACAATAACAGCCACATTGATGTAAAGAAAATTAAGAGGCCTTGTAATTATAAGCTAAATCTGTAATGTTCACCTTTGCATAGATTCTACAACTCTTGGGAACTAAACACCAGTGTTCAGGTTGAGGTCTGGTGACTGTCAGGGCCATAGAATGATTCATATCATTTTTATCTACATCAAACCATTCAATGAGGCCTTGTCTTCCTAGTAGATACCACAACCATCGGGATAGAAATGGTTCAATGATCAGTCATAAGTGTTTCATCCCACAAGTGGACAAGTAGTCTTTATTTGTCACATATACATTACAGCACAGTTAAATTCTTTTCTTCGCATATCCCAGTTTGTTAGGAAGCTGGGGTCAGAGCACAGGATCAGCCTTGATGTAGTGCCCCTCTAGCAGCTTAGCGGTGCTGGGGCTTGAACTCCTGACCTTTTGCTCAGTAACCCAGAGCCTTGACCATTGAGCCACCACTGCACTGGTGTGAACTCAGACAATGCCAGAAAAATAAATACTTCCTACACCACAGTAGAGCCACTGGTTTTTCTTTTAATTTGTCACCTACCTGTATGTTGTTTTCAGCTTCAGACTATAGATGGTGATATACAAGGTATGCTTATAAGGATGCTAGCTGAAGTTAGTTCTTAAAAATATCTGGAGAATAACTGATAAATTCTTCATAAACGCCACAGACATGCCATGACTGTGCATTTGCTGCCCTCCTTTGGCTGCCTGCACCATTACATCTTTCAGAGTCAATCAGCTGTGGGACCAGCACTATGAAGGGAACACCAAGACTTGGCTGTTGGATTCGAGTGATCAGCCCTGACCATAGAGAGAATTTGGACATACTGATGCTTTCAGAGATGTAGCTGTGTGAGCCAGAGGACAGGATGCTAAGCAGAAGATGGAGGTGCTACTTATGGAGGTATGGTGAGAAGTTGGCACTTCCTCACTGCACGACGCCAGTCTCGAATAAGTGTCAAATCACAGGGGCGCCTGCTTCCTGTCCATAGACAGACATGTAGGGATGTTTGTTGATGTTGAACGCTGTGAAATAACATCGGCTCAGTTTGTTCTGTAGAGGGTCATGCTGAGGTTATTTGTGTTTACCAGTTTTTCCACATTGGTCTGTTCATTGTGCTGAATGAACTGAAAGGCCGAAAAGTGGACTCATAGGAGCACCATTTTTCATATAAATATTTATGATTAATGTACTGAGCAAAGGCTCACAATTGGTACAGGCATCTCTGCATTCATATGACACAGTTCTCTTTCTAGTAGAAGTTTACTGATAATTAGAAATGTTATTAAAAATTTCCTTTGGCATTGTTTTTTCTTTTCGTCCTCTCCCATGCTTTCTCCACCTGTGCATCCCAGAGAAAGAGCCGTGGTCTCTGTACCTGCCAGTTACACTAATGAAGGTGTGACATCTGCACCAGTCAGTCTCAGTAACAGAGCTATGGCCTCTGTAGCAGTCTGTCTCTCTGGAGAAGGCTTGGTGGTGACACAGAGAAGGAAGCGCCACTTTAGAACTTTGGTCCCAGTGAAGGACGTGCGGCCTTGGTGCTTGTCAGACCCATGGAAAGTAGGTGTGGCCTATGTATCCATCAGTCATGTTGAAGGAGGCATGGCCATACCGGTCAGTCCTAGTGAAGAAGATGTACCTTCTTTATCTATCAGTAAACATACACACGCACACTGTATATTTACCCTGCCTTACTGGTCTTAAAACAATTTGATATATATTTGAAAAAAAAGGATGAGGGGAATACCTTTACCTTTAAGGAATTCCTAGCCTAACAGAGACAATTTCAACTGGATAGTAAAATGCACCAGCAATGATACTTTGGCACACAGTGATTTTTAAGATATTCAGCTTCTTGAACCTGTAAAAACCTGATGCTGGTGTTTCATGTTTACATTATTACTGATATTTCTTATATCTTTAAGGGGCTATAAAGAGGTCTTTCCCGGTTAGATTTAGTTGTTGCTTTCAAGTGAAGCCTCTTTTGCTGTGTATCCCAGAATATTCTTTTCGTGCTATCTGTGCAGTATACAGGGGCACTGGAAATTTTTTGTGTCAGAATGGTAATTGGAGGCAGACTTTTTGTGACGCACATGGTCCTGCTTTACTGCAGTTGTCCCTCACTTTGCCTCTGTCTTCTCTCTGGCTGGAAAAAAAAAGCATCTTTAACTTGTACATTTTGTTTATCGCTTAAAATACCACACATCTGGTTTCGTCTCGTCTGGACAGATCAGCAGAAAGGGGATGGAATGAAATAGGACACAACTAAAATGCGAGCAGCCCCTCCTTCCTTCGTGCGATGACGGAGACAAAATGTCCAAAGAAAATGCTTGGGCAGGTTTGTTTATACGCAGTCGAGAACATTTTTGGAAGGAATGAGGAGAAAGCAGGAACCAAATAAAGGAAAAGAGTCAAGTCACGTGGGAGTAGGAAGGAAGAGAGAGAGAGAATGAGGGAGAAAGGGAACGGCTGGGTCAGAGAGAGGAGGGGAGATGGTGGTGGTCGATTCGAGAGGGAAGCTTGTTAAGAGCCAAACATGCGGGATGGGGGGGGCAAGCCTGCAGGAAATGAGCTCTCCATCCTGCAGTTAAATCTGACCTCTTGGCTCACGATCAAATGCTCTTCCATCCAAATACCATAGAGTCTCTGTCCTGGGCACGGGCTGAGGGAGGGACAGAGGGAAAAGAGGGAGGGAGAGTGGGCACTTCCCCAGCCGTCTGTCTACGATTTACAGATATACAGGGAGGGAGAGCAAGTCCTCGAAACCACCTCCTGCTTCACACAGAGAGAACAACACGTCCCCCTCTGCCGCCAACATCCACACACTCGTACTGATGCCGCGAGATGGCTCTAAAAAAGACTGATGTGCTAAGGGTTCCTCAGACACACTGATGTCTCTTCTTCACTCGAGGGCATTGAGGTGGAAAAAAAAAAAAAACGGGGCGCTATTAATAGCTGGATGCCGGACCAAGCTGATGGACAGCGCTGAAGTGAAACTCTTGTCCAGCATTATTTAAATCCTGCCTTAACTTCTAGTAGGACTATTCTTTTTTTTTTTTTTTTTTTTTTTTTTTTTTCTGAGCCTAAACTTAGACTTGGACTTCAGTGGAAGACTTCCAACTCTGGTTATGGGTGGAAACAGCCTTTCCCATTTGACAGTGCAGTTTTTTCCCCTTGCTCACGTAATTGCTTGCGTATTAGCACTAATTGGAGGTAGGAGGTTATAGGAACTTACAGGATCAGCTCGGGATGGAATGGAGCGTGTGGGTTGCAGGAGCTGAGGAGACCTCCCTTTGCCTGGTTGACGAGTTCTGGAGACCTTATTTCGCCTCAGCTGTACTCTTAGACCTTCATGTACAACAAGAGAGACTAGTATATGCAGGCTCAGCTCAGCTTCTTGAGCATATTTAGCCTCAGTTCAGCTTCTCTGGATCTTCATGCTGTCTAGTTTGATTGATTCCCTTTTAGGATGCGGCGCTTTGCCAAGCTCAAAAAAACCTTCCCATTTCTTGCACATTTCCATGTGTACAAAGTAAGTATATTTTGTAGTCGAATGTTTTGTTGCGTGTCTGTGGTTATGTGTTTTTCATTTGGTCATGTCTGCATGATGCTTGTTATATGTGCAATAGCTGTATATATGGATAACATTACATCATCCCAGCGTCTGGACTTTTTCAGTGCCTAAAGCCTTCACATATCTCTCTAATGTATTTGCATAACTATGTTGGAAAAGGATGTTTCCCAACAGTATGCCTCTTCAAGCATCTCCTTTTCCTTTACCAGTGGCCCACATCTGGCATAACTAATCAGCTAATTAACAAACCCTTCCTGATCCGATTTGGGTATCTTTGCCCAGGGGGAAAAAAAAGAAAAGTTAAATGTTCAGTGTATGGATACTCCAGCACCAAAGTTGGGAACCGCTCTGCTATCATGTACCACAAAATTTCTTCTCCGGCCTGTGGTTCCTTTCTCCAACAACTGACTTTCCCTTACAATAATGGCTTGTAAAGTTTTATTAAACAAGGCAAATAGCAACAGTGATTATGTCCATAACCTAACCTTCCCATATCTAACAGTCACCACAAAAGGCACTGTGCTCTTGGGTGTGTGTATGTGCAGGGTGTAGCCACATTTTGGTCAAAAATTGTGTACTCTATGCAAGGAACTTAGCCAGTGCTTACTTATTAGAGGCCTAGAACAAGGTTCCCAACTCTGATTGTAAATTATATGCCATTTAGTATCCTTGAGGGTCTGTCTTGCATGTTTTGCTGTCTTCCCTGCTTTGACACACTTGATCTAACTAATCAACTAATTGACAGGTCTTTCCTGAGTCAGCATGCAGGGGTTCTACAGGGCCAAGGTTGGGAACCACTGGCCTAGAGAGTGCAACTTTGAGCTTTAACCAAATGTCGCACATGACCACTCTGCGTCACTGGACTGTGGTTCAGCCTGGCTGGTCCTGCTGCCCTTGGTTGCTTTCTGTAGTGATGGTTTGTGGTCTTTGACAAACGTCAGCATCAGTAGCCTCAGGACTGCTTTGGCAGTGGAGATGTGCATCCATCATACCATATTATGATGAATTGTTTCTTGTCAAGATATTTGGTTGTATTGCACAAGATGAACTGATGATGTTAAATGACTTTTGACATTTGTCTTCTTTAACTTTTACACTTGATATTGCTCGTCAAGCCTTGGATGTGTGAGCCAGATGTTTTGGCAATGTAGCTGTGAGACTTTATATATTAACCAGCACATGTTGCACATAGCGACGGCTTAAGTAAGACCCCAGGGAGTGACGCTGATGATTTCAGTCTGGAAATATGTCCTAGTGAGGACATTAAACTCCTCATGCTGTTTATTTTCCCCTCCCTCTCCTTCTCTCTTTCAGTCCTCTCTCCTCTCAGTACATTCCCAGTATGCATTCCCCACTGTTCTGCGACAAGTGACACCCAGCAACCACTGCACACTTCCTCCCTTTACAGTCCCACCGAGAGATCACTTTGGTCAATATTTTTCTTTCCATTGTCAGCTGCTCTTGTAAAGGAGGCCCTCTAGAAGTATCCAAGCTTTCTCCTGTATGTCTTCTTTCACAAATTCCTTCCTTCATTCTTTTTCTGGAGTCACATATCCTGTGCAAGTGTGTGTCGAGGTACTTGGCTGCTTTTATCTAAAAGAGAATTATGGTGTCCCTCTCTGAACTTTACTCTCAGGCCCCTCACTAGCCATCTGTCTGCCTGCTGGTCAGGAAGACGAGAAGCAGTGAAGGATAGAAGAGGGAGGACCTTGGCCTTCTTCCCAGTTAAGGTGTAAAAGTTCAGGGGAGGAAGAAGATAAGTCTGGCAAGATTTGGACTCTCCAAGTGTAATATTTTTATACCACAGTGCTGGTATGAATTGACTTCTCGATTCTGATTCTGATTTTTCTATAACTGTAGCTCTGAAAGTTGTGAGGCAAATCACAGGTTTATATTAATGCACTCATTTCTATCATAACAGCGTACACAGGGACTTGTACAGCAGACAGCGGCGTGAACACTGATACGGTGAAGTTTTCTGTAAGGTGACGCTTACTAAACATTTTTGGAAGGAGTCTCCCGTGTCAGTGCTTCACAAACGCTAGAGGTAAAAAATGTAACTTTAAATTATTAAAGTCTTCAGGACAGAGAGCGTTACGGTTTTGGTTTCTCTGTCACATGGCAAGCTGACTTCTCTGTCTTAACTTCAAGACAGAAAAAAAAGAGCCTGGCGTTTATAGCTATTATAGATGATAACAGGATACAACTTGTTTTATGGACGTTCCGCAACAGTACAGTGTGTCATTCTTTAATTAATGAAAAAATGTAATCATTGGCAAATTGCTTTGGCATTAGAAGAATAAAACACTTCAGGATATTCCAGGAAAGTAATCAACTTTAGCATGCCCTGTTGTGTTTATTTTTTACGTCAGGCCCTGCATTAATGTAGATTCATTCTTAACTGCAAGAAATTTTTAATTTCTCTCAGTATTTCATCAGTGAGTGATAATAATGGCCAAAACTGACTCATTCAGAGTTATTCCCTTTGCTGATTTCTTCATAACTCCCCTTGGCTGTAAGGTATTATTTTGAGTCATATTATTAGGAATGGCTATAATGACTACGTCAGACATTACCACATTATCACAGGAAGCTACTGAGTAAAGAATCAGAAATAGAGCTTCAGTGCAAAGCTAAAGAAACTAAATCTGGCTTGTCTTGGCTGAACTACATTTGGGGCAAGTAAAGGAAATAATATGGTCAATTTATTGTTATAAGTCAAACGAATACTTGTACTTTTAGAAAAAAAAATGCCATACTTATGCTCAAGAACTTGTGCATCATTGGTGTTCATACGAGTCTCCATTACACGTGACCTAAATAAAGCAAAATTAAACCAATTTTTGACAGCATGTCTTGGCTGTCCAACATCTGATGAAAGTAAAATTACAGTAAAAAGATGGTTCCCTTAATAAACAGGTACTAGCCAATTTACACTGGCAGCGCTGAATTCTTTTATAGGATATTGACCCAAATCACACTTTAAAAAAATTAAAAGTTTTATACTTTTTATATATGCTGTCTGCATCTCAGGTTTTTTGGTCTGATGTCTAGGCTAGGAAACCAAGACCTCCTTAAGTATATGTGCTATGTTCATAACCATCATGCAATCCATATGCGGCTATGAGAGCAGATATCAGATTTTTATTTATTTTTATTTTTTTGCGTGACTCCATTGTGGTTCAGCTCTTTCCCACGTCAATGGCGTGATTGACTGAAGGAAGTGCAGCTCCAGATCTTAATGGGTGAACTGGAAGGGACGAGGCCATGATCCCTGAGACCTCCGGCCTTTCATGTGTCAATACAGGAAGCTCGTATTGCACAAAGGCGCGATTCTGCTGCCTGACTTCCAGCAAACCTGCACACATCAACTCCCCCTCACTTTTGTTCTTCGAGCAGCTGCCCGTTACTGGAGCGCTGACCTTCCCCGCACTCTACAAATTCAGCTATTATTGCGTTGTGTAACCTAGCTGAAACAATAATGCTTCTGTTTAACATGTGAGGCCTCTTCCTCCATCTCTTCTGTATGTCGGAGCCAAATCGATGTTGTGAGTTAGTTTTCAGGTCTATTTCAAACCTCCCAGGTCTCCAGTTATGAACATCCAATTAAATTTGTGCTAAATCTAAAAATCCCAGATTTGTATAGATTTAGATTAAGCTTAAAAAAAAAAAGCCTCAAACATCTGCTGGTTGTTTAGCGGTCCTTTAAGGACAAATTTGTGATTTCAGAGTTGCTTTGACATCAGTGAACCTCTTTCGAGGTGATTTTATGAATGACACAAAGTCTACTCTTTCTAAATTTCTCTCTAAACCTTGTTAAGAAAGAGACGAACAGCGAGGCGGCGTGAGGGGCGGAAAAGAATGAGAGGGAGGGAGACGTCAGAAATTAAAAGCAGCTGATGTCTGACATGATTTTCCAAATAAAAAAAAAGTGAGTAGAAAGAAAAGAACGGCAGTAAAATCCTCACATTTTCCCAGCTCTTCTCTTCCCAGCAGCAGTGCGTCAGCTTCCCGGCACTTCTCGGAAAATTCTTAAACTGGGTCTGAAATGCGTAGGTGAACTTTAAAATCGATGTAAGACATTTTTATTTGGGTTTGAATGGGAATAGAGCTACAGACGTATTCAGTTTTAAAGGTAAGAGCTGTGTTAATTTGGGTTTGATTCATTCAAAATTGGTGATCCGGGCGCAGCACGCACGGGCTGGTGCAAGGCCAACGCCGTCTGTGTTTTGTGAACTTCAGGTGTGTGTGTGTGGAGCAGATGTGAGTGATAACAATCAGCAGTGAAGAGTAAGAGCCAACTGTACACGGCTGACGGCGTTTATGTTGGCACAGCTCTGTGCTTACACTGACGTTAGTTACAGTAGCTTGAGTGTTTGAGATTAATCGTGCGTGTCAGGTTCTTGTACAGAGTTTGTTGATACTGAAATGTTTCTCGTCTTAACTAGTTTGTACATTACCACTTGTGCTCGGATAAGTATGGCTGTTTAATGTAATGTATAAATACTGTATTTTCTAGACTAAGAGATGCTTCAGAGGGCAGGTTATTTAGATGTTTGTATAGTCTAGTT